>NC_083328.1:34029308-34656983 GCF_963455315.2 Globicephala melas | reverse complement strand
CCTCCCTTCTTCTTCCTGCCTGGAATGTATTTGTGAGGCCCAGACATGCAGCAACCATCTTGCAACCATGAGACAAGAGGCTTGAAAATGAAGGTCTATGCTGGGGATAGAGGAACAGAAAAATGGAAAGAACCTGGGTTCCTGATGATCATTGATACCAGTCCTGGAGTGTCTCCCTATGAACTTTTTACTTCATAGGAAAAAACAATCCTTTTTTGGCATCAGAATCTGAAGTAGCATTTTCTGCTGTTTGCATCCATACGCATTCCAAAGTAATACACTGTCTTAACTGTTTCCTAGAGAACACACCTCTGAGGTATGGCAGGCATGTGGTTTTACTGTGCTGGACAAGATCGCTGAAGTGAAATTAAAGTTTGAGAATTGGATGAAAATGTTAATCATGGGAACTATGATTAATTTGAGAATCCTCATACTTTCATAAGTGAGGAAAATTATAGTGTTATTGTTATAAAACAACAGAGGTTACCAAATCGTTTGTCACTGGAAAAGATCCTTTGGCAAATGCTTCCCTTGAAAGTAAATGAATATAACAAAAGAAGTACAAAGCTTGTAACATGAAAATTATTAAATATTATAAACCAGAAAGTAGATTAGTGGAAAAGAATCTGAAAAGGAATATACGTATATATACACAACACATATATATGTATTATATATAAAACTGAATCACCGGGCTTCCCTTGTGGCGCAGTGGTTGAGAGTCCGCCTGCCGATGCAGGGGACACGGGTTCGTGCCCCGGTCCGGGAGGATCCCACATGCGGCGGAGCGGCTGGGCCCGTGAGCCATGGCCGCTGGCATCCGGAGCCTGTGCTCCGCAACGGGAGGGGCCACAACATCAGTGAGAGGCCCGCGTACCGCAAAAAACAAAACAAAACAAAAAAAAACTGAATCACTACTGTATACCTGAAACTAACACAATATTGTAAATCAACTATACATCAATTTAAAAATTAAAAAAAAAAAAAGAAAGTAGATTAGTGGCTGCCAGGCCAGGGATTGGGTTGGGGTGGGGAGTTAATGCTAAGGTGTATTTGGAGTGATGAAAATGTTCTGGAATTAGATAGTGGAGATGGTTTTACAACTTTGTGAATGTACCAATGAATTATACACTTTACAAGGGTGAATTTCACAGAATGTGAATTATATCTCAATCACCAAAGAGTGAATGAAGAGAAAAAAAGTAAAATAAACCAAAAAGTAAGTGGACTGACTAGTTAATCAAAGCCTTTTTCGAACTTCCATATAAGTCCAATAAATTGACCTCTTAGCCCAAAGACACATCCATGGAAATTTCCACCGAAGATAACCTGAGAATTCTGTCATAGCACCTCCTCTTTGGCAGCATTCCCTAATAATACTATGGCCTGCTGTCTATACTCATAATTGAAGGAAATATTACATATCCATTAGGAGTTAATAAAAATAGATTGGTAATTTTTTCCCATCGGAAACAAAGCCCATAAAGATGGATATAAAATACTTTGTGCAGTTCTTGGCATACAGTAGGTGCTCAATAAAGGTTAGCTATTATAATTATTAGTGGACTGCCAGTGAATGTGGATAGAATTCAAAAGCTCTCCATTACTCCTTCTATGTGGACTTCCTCTCCCTCCTCCCAAGGTCCCAACATTTGGCTACCCCTACTCAGCCTTCCCACAGTCCTGACAGACGACTATGCAAGATCTGAGAAGTGGACTCAAGCTGAGTTATAAATGAATGATGGAGCCCCCCCATGTCCCTTCCTTTCCCTTCCCTTCCCTCCACTGTCTGTTCTCAGGCTCTATCACATCTAAGTCATCCATACTTGCCACCCATGTGGGTGTGCAATACATCTTTCATTGACAAAAATGACCCTATTGCCTCCCAAACTATTTCTCCAGGAAGTAGGAGGGATGGGTCTAGGCTAACACAGTGTGGTCTCCATGGCAACAAAGCAAACTGGCTCATCCCAAGGGACTGGACTTCTGACACAGGAAGCAACGAAAGAGTCAGCCTTAGGCTCTCACAGCCTCAGCACCCACTCTCGCCGACACCCCAGGCTCCACCCAGATCCTCCAACCTGGGTCCCACACTCCTAGCCGTACTCTGACAAAGAGGCTGGGCTGGGGAGACCTAGGGCGCCAGACACACACCCAGGATGTGCTCACCACTCCCCAGACCCAAAACGTCCTGGCTGAAAAACAGAGAAGCGAAACCTATAAAGAATCAGGGCTTGTTTCCAGGCCTCCAAGTACTCCCACTCTGACCCATCCATCGTGTATGTGTGTAGACAGAGATGACAGAGACCTGTAGATGATAGAGACACCGATGACACAGGGAGAGCTCAGTTACACATTCGACACACACTCTCTCATGTGATCGTGTCGACCTGGGCAGAAGTATTTTATTGATGAGAAAACTGAGCTTAACAGAAGCTTTTTCAACTTAGCTGAGGTCACCAGCTGACAGGAGATTGAGGAGAGGCTGGCACCAGATTTGAGGACTTACCGGGAACTGACAGCCCCACCTGAGCTTCCCGGCATCTCCCAGATTCACCAGACAACGTGAGGACCCTGCATCTGTGTCCAGGGCTGGCCCCCACCGGCACAGCACCCCTGCCCTCCTGAGAGCCTCCTTACACAACAGGCTCCAGCCAGACCACTGCCTCAAACGCTGGGGGGAACAGATCAGTTCTTCCTTGGTCTCCTCTGCCAGAGCACAAGCTTCACTCATGGAATCAGGGGTTCATGGGCTGGATTTTCACCCTCAGAATCTGGGTCTGGAAGAGTACGCCTGGGACTGAACTTTTGACTCCTCAAGCTTAGGTTGGGGGCCTCAGGTAGAGCCGACAGCTGAGGATACTGAGTAGTGGTTGAATAAGCGAGCAAATTCCAGGAATATTTTCATCTCCCAAATGTTAATTCACAGTATTAATGATTACACCACAATTTTAAAAATTTAGAACACTAAGTAGATTATGCACACAGATAAAATTTTTATTGTGCTAAAATAAACATAACGCAATGTACCATTTTAATTATTTTTAAGTGTACAGCTCAGTGGCATTAAGAACATTCACACTGTTGTGCAACCGTAACCACCATCCATCTCAACATTTTCATCTTCCCCAACTGAAACTGTATTCATTAAACAACTCCCTATATCCCCTCTCCCCAGACCCTGGCAACCACCATTCTACCTTCTGTCTCTATAAATTTGACTATTCTAGGTACCTCATATAAGCAGAATCATACAATATTTGTCTTTTTGTGCCTGGCTTATTTTACTTAGCATCACCTCAAGGTTCATCCATGTTGTAGCACATGTCAGAATCATATAATGTTTAAAAGACACTCACTGGATCATCAAAACATGTTGATGACCTCTTGTTGCAGTCAGGGCCCATTCTCAATGCTCCAGATCAAAAAAGGTAAATGACAGAGTCTCTCCTCCAAGATGTCAGCCAATGAAACTCATGTTTAAAGGGTCCAATGTGCTACTGGAGGAGAGACAGCCAACATACCCGGCCTTCCTCTCCACCTTTGAAAATGGCTTTCTGGGACTTCCCTGGTGGCACAGTGAATAAGAATACGCCTGCCAATACAGGGCACATGGGTTCAATCCCTGGTCCGGGAAGATCCCACATGCCACGGAGCAACTAAGCCCATGCACCACAACTACTGAGCCTGCGCTCTAGAGCCCATGTGCCACAACTACTGAGCCCATGTGCCGCAACTACTGAAGCCCGCGCACTGAGAGCCTGTGCTCCACAACAAGAGAAGCCACCACAAAGAGAAGCCCGCACACCACAACGAAGAGTAGCCCCCACTCACCACAACTAGAGAAAGCCCACACGCAGCAACAAAGCAGCCAAAAAAATAAAAATTAAATTAAATCTTTAAAAAAGAAAGAAAGAAAATGGCTTTCTACACTCTAGCCTATAAACTATGGACCATTTCTCCAGGTGAATCTATTGATTCCAGAAGACAATGTAAAAATGGAAATGACTAATGGGAGGAATTTCAGGCCACATCAGGGTGGTGAGTAACAAGTATCAGATGGTCCAGCGCCAAATCCTCAGGTCATGCTCTGGAACAGCATAAAGTGGCCACTTTGTCTGTGGAGCTTTCTGCAAGTTCTGAAGGGCACCAAGACTTCCCATCCAGCAAGACCACTGCTTCGGCGCCCACGACCACCAGTATGCCTGCAGGGAGGCTGCAAGAAGGCCATGGATGGAATGAAAATCAGAGTTCCAGGCTGTGATAGGAAGTAGAGGGAGGGAGGCAGCATTCACTGAGCTTCTATTCAAAGCAAGTGCCACACTAGGTGCACCTACACACAGCATCCCACTGAACAATCCCAACAGCCAAGTACATGAGATGCCATCACTTCATGTTTATAGATGCAGAAACTGAGGCTCAGATGAGTGGATAAACTACCCAAGGTCACACAGCTAATTAGCGTTGGAACGGGCAAGCAAATTCAGCCTTGTTCAAACTCAGAGCTCTTTTCTTTAGCCCATGATGCCTCTCATCCCACGATGGGGAGTGATATGTCCCCTACCTCTCGCCTCCACACTCTCCCCCACTTAAGACCCCAGACATGCATCACAGAAGACACCTTAATGGTGGGAGCCACAGAAAGCACAAGGGTGTTATCCTCCTCCCACAGAGACCATGAAGGGGGCTGGGGGTCCCTCGAAAGAGGACCTCTGGAAAGGACAGGTCTACTATGAGACCTTAAATGAGAAAAGGGAAAATGCCTACAGCACCGACAGCTTAAGCATGGGCAGGGCTGCTGGCTTAAATGAAGGATGCTCGAGCAGCTTTTCTAATCACTGATGGTTGAGTCATAAGAAGAAAAAGAAGTTGGTTCCAAGCTGATGCTAAAAGAAGGGTGCCCTCTGCAAAGTACCTGAGTAGATGTCTCCTGCAGCCGCGTCCCCCACTCACTCCTCCAGCCCTGATGCCACACCTTCCGGCACCTTCTCATGAACAGAGGCTGCAAAGAAGCAGGAGGCCTAGCCCAAAGGGGTTGGGAGAGCTCACCTTGGCCAAACAAACGATTGGCAAGGTTGCTGATGGGGAAGGCCCTTCCACGTGGCTGAATGGGCCACAGCTGGTCTTGTACATCAGCTACAGCATAATCTGAAGGGCAATGGCAAGTCCACCTCTCTACACTGATGTCACAGCTCCTGAGATCTCACCTTCAAAAATGACTTTCTTCAGGTTCCTTTCCCGAGGAGAAGTTTTCTTGGGAGGAGAACATGCATCAACTCCCAGTGAAGTGTTAGGTACAGAATCAAATGGATCTTGAAGGTCACATGATCCTGCCCAGTGCAGGAATTTCTGACAGCATCTGCTTGTATATTCCAGGGATATGGAAACCACAATCATGGTTGTACAGCTCCCATAAAGTTCTTTACCTTAAGCCGAAATATTTTCCTATAGCTTCTTCTCCTCCTCATATGGCATTGGGAACAAATGTGCTTCTTCAAGGCAGTCTTGCAAGCCCCCAAGTACCTCTCCTGAGAACCCCAGTTCTCCCAGCTCTTCCTTGTGGCGTAACTTTCAGGGTACCCCCTTTCCAGGACGCCTCCAATGGGCCCACTCCAAATTAGCAATAAGACCCCCGCCTGTGTGTGTAGAACTGCAGAGACAAAGTGTAGAATCCCAGTTATTTGTATACACACACACGTACACATACACACACTTACACAACCAAGGGAAAAGCAAAAGGCTCCAAATGGAGGTAACCCAATAGACCCCTGGGAAGCATCAGATGTGTTAGTTACTCCTGGATGCAAGAAGCAGCAACTCTCTCAAGTTAGTTCATGCAATACTGTTAGGACACTTGTAGAAATAAGGAATAGAGAAACCTTAGCAACAGACCCTTGGAGAAATCAAACACCTGAGCCTTGTGGGAAGAGCAGGAATCTCCAGGAGAGCAAGGCCGGCCAGGCATTGGAACTGGAAGGCCATTGGAAATCCAAGGCAGCTTGGGAAAGCAGGCCATCTCGTAGACCCGCAAGCAGTAGGCATTCTGAGGCTCATTCCAGTGCTCCGCCACTAGTCATTCAGCTCCCCTCTCACTCTGCTTCCTCTCATCCATCTCTTTTTTCTTCTCCTCTACCAAGTGTGTGGTTGATCCTGCCCCATTTCCCAGTTCACTAAGGCACAGCTCTCCGGGCCCCCACAGAGATCACTGGCCACTGCTGCTCAGGAACGAGCAGAGGAGGCTCATCAAGAGCTGGAGGCATCCCAGCTTCTCTCAAGAGGAGGACGGTGAGCAGGACCAGCCTGTGACTGACCTTTGTAGTACATCTGGTGCCCAGAAGGGAAGACTAAGAAGGTGTTCATTTCAGGGCACACAGGAAATAAGCAAACACAGACTTCTTGGTTATCAGGTCCCCAGAGAGAGAATCGACTTGATTCTGACATACAGATGGAAGGAACTCAGGAGAATCACCCCACGTGACCAGCTGCTTCTTGTTGATGATCATTTGGGGCTCTGAATAGTTCCCAAGCCCAAACATCAGGCCCATCATCTGTCCATGTACCACTTCACTTTCAACCCTCTGTGGCTTCCACGTTCCTCTATTAAAATAAAAATGCAGGACTTCCTTGGTGGCACAGTGGTTAAGAATCCACCTGCCAATGCAGGGGACACGGGTTCGAACCCTGGTCTGGGAAGATCCCACATGCCACAGAGCAACTAAGCCTGTACACCACAACTACTGAGCCTGTGCTCTAGAGCCTATAAGCCACAACCACTGAGCCCATGTGCCACAACTACTGAAGGCCGCGCGTCTAGACCCAGTGCTCCACAACAAGAGAAGCCACCACAATGAGAAGCCCGCGCCCCACAAGGAAGAGTAGCCCCCGCTCACCGCAACTAGAGAAAGCCCACGCGCAGCAATAAAGACCCAACGCAGCTAAAAATAAATAAATATAAATAAATAAATAAATTTATTTTTTAAACTATTAAAAAATAAAATAAAAATGCTGCTTAGGAATAAATTTAATGAAAGATGTGCAAGGTTTTTATATTGAAGACTACCAAACACTGTTGAGAGAAATGAAAGACCTAAATGAAGAAAGACATGTACCATGTTCATGGATTAGAACAGTGGTCCCCAACCTTTTTGGCACCAGGGACTGGTTTCATGGAAGACAATTTTTCCACAGACGGTGGGGGGCGGGGGGTAGGGGGATCATTCAGGCGGTAATACAAACAATGGGGAGCAATGTGGACCAGCAGATGAAGCTTCACTCTCTTGCCTGCCACTCACCTCCTGCTGTGCGGCCCAGTTCCTTACAGTCTGTAGACTGGTACTGGTCCATGGCCCGGGGGTTGGGGACCCCTAGGTTAGAAAACTCAATATTGCTAAGATGTCAATTCTCCCCAAATTTATCTACAGATTCAATATAAACCCAATCAAAATTCCAGAAGGCTTTTTTTTTAGAAATTGACAAGCAGATTCTAAAATTTAAGTGGAAATGAGGACCTAGAATAGTCAAAATAATTTTAATAAAGAATGAAGTTGGTGGACTTACAGTAGCTGATTTTAAGACTTACTATAAACGACAGTAATTAAGACGCTTGGTATTAGAGGATACACAAATAGATCAATGGAACAGAAAACAGAGTCCAGAAATAGACCTACATATATATGGCCAATTGATTTTCAGCAAAAGTACCAAGATAATTCAATGGGGAAAGAAAAATATTTTCAACAAGTGGGCTAGAGGGCTTCCCTAGTGGCGCAGTAGTTAAGAATCCGCATGCCAATGCAGGGGACACGGGTTCCAGCCCCGGTCTGGGAAGAGCTCACACGCCGTGGAGCAACTAAGCCCGTGAGCCACAACTACTGAGCCTACGCTCTAGAGCCCGCAAGCCACAACTACTGAAGCCCGTGTGCCACAACTACTGAAGCCTGCGCGCCTAGAGCCTGTGCTCCACAACAAGAGAAGCCACTGCAGTGAGAAGCCCTTGCACCACAAGGAAGAGTAGCCCCTGCTCGCCACAACTAGAGAAAGCTCACACACAGCAACGGAAGACCCAACACAGCCAATAAATAAATATAAATAAATAAATAAAATATATTTAAAGAAAAAAAAAACAAGTGGGCTAGAATAACTGTTGGGAAAAAAGAAATGAACCACAACTTATTACATTACACCAAAAAATTACGTTGAAATAAATCCTAGACCTAAATGAAAAACTAAAACCATACAGCATCTAAGAGAAAACATAAGAATATCTTCATGACCTTGAAGTAGGCAAATATTTCTTGGGCAAAACACAAAAAGCACTAGCCACAAAAAAATGAGTAAACTGGAATTCATAAAAATGTTTAATTTCCAACACACCAACCCAAATTGCTACAATTAAACAGACTGACAGCACCAAATATTAGTGAGGATATGGAGCAACCAAAACTCTAAAATGTTGTTGATAGGAGTGTAAAACGGTAAAACCACTTTGGAAAAAAGTCTTCCAGTTTCTTATAAAACGAAAAATAGGGCTTCCCTGGTGGCGCAGTGTTTGGGGGTCCGCCTGCTGATGCAGGGGACGCGGGTTCATGCCCGGTCCGAGAGGATCCCGCATGCCGCGGAGCGGCTGGGCCCGTGAGCCATGGCTGCTGGGCCTGCGCGTCCGGAGCCTGTGCTCCGCAACGGGAGAGGCCACAACAGTGAGAGGCCCACGTACAGCAAAAAAAAAAAAAAAGAAAAAGAAAACCATAGACTCAGCAACTCCATTTCTAGGTATTTACCTAAGAAAGAGGTAAACATGTGTCCATGAGAAGACTTTTACAAGAATATCCATAGCAGTTTTATCCATAATGCCCAAACTTGGAAATGTCCCAGATGTCCATCTATAAGAAACTATGGGGACTTCCCTGGTGGTGCAGTGATTAAGAATCTGCCTGCCAATGCAGGGGACACGGGTTCAAGCCCTGGTCCAGGAAGATCTCACATGCCACGGAGCAACTAAGCCCATATGCCACAACTACTGAGCCTGTGCTCTAGAGCCCGTGCGCCACAACTACTGAGCCTGCGTGCCACAACTACTAAAGGCCACGCACCTAGAGCCTGTGCTCCACAAGAGAAGCCACCGCAATGAGAAGCCTGCACACCACAATAAAGAGTAACCCCCGCTCGCTGCAACTAGAGAAAGCCCACACGCAGCAACGAAGACCCAACACAGCCAAAAATAAATAAATAAATATATTTTAAAAAAGAAAAGAAAAAAGAAACTATGGTAAAGTTGCACTACTCAGGAAAAAAAAAAGGCATAATGCACAGCCACAACAATATGGGCAAATCTCAGAAACATTATGCTGAGTGAAAGAAATGGGTACCTAATATATGATTCCAATTATATGAAGTTCTAGAACAGACACAATTAATCTATGTTAGAGAAAAACACAACTGTGGTTGCTTCTGGGGGGCTAATGTAGGAATTAACCAGGAAGTGGCATGAAGATACTTTCTGAGGTGATGGGAATGTTCCATATCTTTTTTTTTAATAACAGCTTTATTGACATATATTTCATATGCTATATAGCTTACCTTTTTAAAGTGTACAATGCAGTAGTTTTCAGCATATTCACAGTTATGCAACTGTCACTACTAACTCCAGAAGAAACCTGATATCCATTAGCACCCCTCCACCCCTAGCCCACCCCTGAACAATGCATCTACTTTCTCTCTCCATGATTTGCCTATTCTAGACATTTTGTATAAATGGAATCTTACAATACGTGGCCTTTTGACCTTCCTTCCTTCACTCAGCATCACATTTTTAAAGTTCATCCACATTGCAGCATGAATCAGAACGTCCTTCCTTTTCATGGCTGAGTAATATTCTGTTGTGCGGATGGGCAACATTGTGCTTATCCACTCCTTTATCGTTTCAGGTGATGGACATTTGGGGAAGAGCTTGACTGGAAAAGGCACAAGGGAACTTTCCAGGGTGACATAGTACTTACCTGAGTATATATATTTGTCAAAACTTATTGAACTGCGCACTTAAAATACGTGCATTTTATTGTAAATAAACTATAATTCAAAGAAGAAGGCCCCAGAGAGAAAAGAATAAAGAAAGACAGAAAGAAAGAAAACTGGGAAGGAAGGAGGCAGGAAGAGAGGGAGGAAGAAAGGAAAAAGAAAATATATTCTGGGAGGTAATTCCTCCTTGTTTTAGCCACGACCCTCATGGGTTATTTGAAGGGTGGGAAATCACTGATGTCAACCCCCACTCCCTGCCAGCTTCCCCAGTAGGCTGTAGCAAACTGTGTTCAGTGGGAATCAAGCTGTGCTTGGGATCCCCCCAACGACCCTGTGATTATCTGAGCGTGCTCACCAATCAACTCTTGTTGCCTTCACGGGGCACATTCTACTGCAGAGAAAACCCGCCTTTACTGCACCCAATTTGCAGAGTCTGCTTTGGGCTGGCCCACCCCCGCACAGGCCCCCGCACCCTCTCAATCCCTATTGAGATCATCTGAGTTCTCTGCTCACCAGGCAACTTTGTGAAGCCAAGTCGTCCTCCCAGGGAGATTTTCCTGCTGCAACGGGGAGATGTAACTGGTTAGCCCGGCAGTTCTAGCTCTAATTTAAGTCAATAAATTGACATGAATTTGACATTTTTTAAATATTTTTTTTACACCTGAAAGAAAGCCTGGCAGGCAGGGAAGGTGCCAAGGACTTAGTCACAAATTGCATCAGGACACCCGGGGCAATGAATATTTTGTCTCCTCGTCAAAGGACACTTAGGATTCCGCAGGTTAAAAAAACAGTCAAGCAGTGGGATTTTCTTTAGCTCAACCTGTAGAGCATCTAGCGGTTGCAATGAGACAGGCTGGGACCTGGGACCCTTTGCTGCAGTGCTTGCACCTGGACAAATGTCTCCTGGAGCAACAAAATACAAAGAAACCATAAGACTAAAAATAACTGCGTGCTTGGCAGTTAGGGCAAATTATGGACAAAAGATACACAGAGAAAAAGCCCAACTGCCACTTCTGAAGAGCCAGGAGCAAAAGCAGGGAGTTGGGAGAGAAAGCAGGGTCCTGCACACGCCCCCTGCACACATCACCAAAGGGGTGGGCAAATCACCTAAGCCTCCCCTCCAGCGGGACCCCTGGACACACCCCACCTTCACTCCATATAAAGAACCAGCTCACGCCACCTCAGGGAGGGAGGGAGCAAGGAAACTTGTTTTTGTTCTTGCTCCCCCGCACGTGCCCCCCCAGCCCCCTGCAGCAGGGGCCCCAATAAAGCCTTGCCTGAATTTCTTGTCTGGCCTCTGATCAACTTCTGTTGATTAAGGAGCCAAGAACCCTGGTCAGTAATAGCAAGACTCTGCCTGCAGGGCTGGACACCTCTGTCCTAATTGTGTTTGGGGGTGCAGGGGTGGGCAGCAGTGTATATGCAGGAAAAAACAACTAGTAAGATGATGCCAAGTGCTGTACCAGTGCAGTGCCGTGAAGTTCAAGTAGCAGAGAGGCCACTTCACACTGTTCTGTCGGCACATGCCATGCACCCAGGCTTGGGATGCGATGGCTAATCAGTGTAGCCCCACCTCCAAGATACTCCCTCCCGTGTTGTCTAGGGGCATAGACTGCCTGGCAAACAAAGAGTTGGGATGCTCTGTGGGAGTCATTACAACAGAGTTATACAATGGAGTTCATCTAGGGCTTCTGCCTGAGAGTGGGGTGACATTAATGGAAGACAGGCTGGGTCCACGGAGGACGTTCCAGAGAAGCAAGGCTCTTGGAGTAAAGGCGCAGAGGTGGAAACACACAGAGACTGCAGGATGCATTGCTTCCCGGTTACACCCTGCATCAAGAGGCCACAAAATCTCCCCAGGGCTTACCTCCAGGAGTGAAACAGAAAGGAAGAGATTCCCGCCCTGAAAACAGCCTGGCTTCTCAAACTGGTTTCTGGCCTGAGCCATTCCCCGATGGTTGATATCACAAATGACAATGAATGAGCCAACCACACTATCATATCCATATGCAAAAACAGCCACATCACTGAGACAGCACTACACACCAGTAGTAACTGGATGACGTTTGGTCCCAAGGGTGAGAAAGTCTGGAGATGAAAAGAAGACAAAGAAGAGAGAAAGGGAAGGAGAGAGGGATGAAGGAAGAAAGAGAGGGGAAAAGGAGACAGAGCTGGAGCAGAGGAGGAATGGGCATCCCCGCTTTGCCCAAGGAGTGCAGGCCAGACTTTCCAAGACACGGAGAGCTTCCTAGGACTCCTGACCCCAGAGAACATGATCTGGGCCACAGCAGTGGAACAGGCTGTGAGGCCTAGGGGATGGAATAGCCCTTCCTGGCCTGGGTATCTAACCCCTCTAAGCCACAGACCTTATCCTGGATACATATCAGAGCAGGAGAGCATGAGGAACTATAATAAACACCAAGGGGAAGATTTTGCAAATAATTGTTTTCAATTGTCACTACTTAAGGCCTAAGACTCTGAAGTCTGAGAAGCAACATTTTATTCTCCCTAAGCAATCAGAAACAAATAAGAGGAGAACTCTCTGTACTTGGTAAATCCACGTGGGTGTGGGCCCACAGGCAGCAGAACATGGCAGAGGGGGTGGGCAAAGGTGCGGGGATCCTCAGCAGAGCTGCAATTCCAGATGGTCCAGGCGTGGGGACTGAGGGGGGCTGCAGCAGAGAAGGCAGAAGGCAAACCAGGAGAGGATCCCGCTCCAAAGAAAGCCACCGGGGCCACACATGGGAAGGGGCACACATATGCAGCCCAGGTGGACAGAAGCCCTTGGGAGAGGCTCCTCCTTAGCAATGAACACCCCGGCTCTTGGCTAGGCTAGATCAGCCATGTGGCGTGTGAGTGGACTGCACAGGCTGGGGAGCTGGGGCCTCTGGCTCTGCTATGAACTGGCCAGGCAACCCTAGGCCAGGCATTTCCTCTCTCAGGACCCGTTTCCTCATTCTGAACAGAATGGCAGGTGGAGGGGTAACAGGCTTTTCTGCTGATGTCTAAGACCTACAGAAGCATCACTGTAGGAAGAGAGAGGCTCGACAGCCCTCTACCCCAAACTCTACCAAAATATGTCTCTAGCACTTTCCTCCTTCAACTATTTGCCATTCTCCTCCAGCTTTCTTAGTCCCTTATCTTTCTTCCTGGGCAAGAAAGTAAGCTTGCAAGGGGGCACCCTCCACATTTACCAGGGAAGACCTGTGGAGTTGGATACATGCAGAGCCATGCCTAGAAAGCTCCTCGTACACATGCAGGTCTGTGACTCATGCCCAAAGGCACTCAGCCTGAGAAAGCCAGGGTCTTGGTGGGCTTTGCTGGCTGCCTGGGGGCTGGCCTCATGCCACGGTGACATGCCCAGGGCTGCCCACCACTTCGGGTGTCTTCTCCTCCAAGGCACCTAAACCTTGACTCTTACCCTCAAAGCCTTGCTCCAGTTAGACTTGCAGGACAAATAGGACGAACCAATGGCATGACTTCAGGCCTCTGAAGACATGTGGGAATCAGGAGGGCACTTTTCCAGGCCCTGTGTAACACAGCTGAGGCCTCTGCCTACCCCATTCTTAAAGAGACTCTCCCCCTCAAACCAGGACATTCTCCCGGGCTGGGGTGTGAGACCCAGAGATATCCCAGGCTGGCTGACTTCTCCCTAACTTTCTATTTCTGCCAGACGTGCAGGCCTGTTTGCCCCTGCAGATGAAATGAAGACGTTTCCCAGGTTGTTGGGTCTTCCTTGGCGGTCCAGTCGTTAAGACTCTGTGCGTGTACTGCAGGGGGCACAAGTTCAATCCCTGGTTAGGGAACTAAGATCCCGCACCACGCGGTGCTGCCAAAAAAATAAAAAGGAAGTTTCCTGGGTTAGAAAAACCTAAGGAAGACTCATAAGACAGAATCAGAAGGAAGGAAGGAAAGGAACTGATTTGGGAAAGTGGAGGGAGGGAGAGGGTGACTGAAATTCTGGGTAGGAATGTAAATTCACCCAAAATTTGTAACATTCACTCTCACTCAGTAGAGTGATGAAGTAGTGACATTTGTTATTATCACCATTACTGTTTTTTTTCCTTTTTTTAATTGAAGTACAGTTGATTTACAACATTGTGTTAATTTCTGCTGTACAGCAAAGTGATTCAGTTATACATCCATTCTTTTTTATATTTTTTTCTATTATGGTTTATCACAGGATATTGAATATAGTTCCCTGCGCTATAGAGTAGGAGCTTGTTGTTTACCCAACCTATATATAATAGTTTGCATCTGCTAACCCCAAACTCCCACTCCATCCCTCCCCCACACACTCCCCTCACTGTTACTGCTTTAGTTCTACTTTCAAAAGGCAACTTTTTAAAAACAGCTTTATTGAGATATACTAGTATGCACAAGATTCACCCATTTAAATTGCACAATTCCATGGTTTTTAGTAGGGTCACAGAGTTGTGAAACCATTACCACTATCTAATTTTAGAATATTTCATCACCCCAAAAAAGAAACCCCATACCCATCACCAGTCACTCCCCATTCTGCCCCTCCCCACTTCCTAGGTTCAGGCAACCACTAATCTACTTTCTGTCTCTGTAGATTTAAAAGCTTGCATTTTGCCCCCTTAGGTACTTTTCCTACAGTCAGGATATGGCATACAACAGATGGCAGTGTTGTCTTAATCAAGATCTCATGACTCATAAAAATGGCCAACAAAGAAAAGATGCTTAAAATCACTGATCGTTAGGGAAATGCAAATCAAAACCACGATGAGATATTACCTCACACCCATTAGGATGGCTACTACCAAAAAAACAGAAAATAACAAATGAGAATGTGGAAAAATTGGAACTCTTGTGCATTGCTGGTGGGAATGTAAAATGGGGCAGCCACTATGAAAAACAGTAAGGCAGTTCCTCAAAAACTTAAAAATAGAATTACCATACTATCCAGAAATTTCACTTCTGGATATATACTCAAAAAACTAAAAGTAGGGTCTTGGAGAGATAATTGCACACCCATGTTCCTAGCAGCATTATTCACAACAGCCAAGAGGTGGAGGCCAACCAAGCGTCCATTGACAGATGAATGGATAAGCAAGTGTGGTATATACATACAATGGAATACTAGTCAGCCTTAAAAAGGAAGGAAATTTTGGCATACACTACAACATGGATAAACCTTGAGGACATAATGCTCAGTGAAATAAGCCACTCACAAAAAGACAAATATATTGTATGATTCCACTTATATGACGTACCTAAAGGAGTCAAATTCATAGAGACAGAAAGAAGAAGGGTGGTTGCCAGGGGCTGGGCGAGGGGGAATGGGAGTTAGTATTTAATGGGGACAGAGTTTCAGTTTGGGAGGATGAAATCGTTCTGGGGATGGATAGTGGTGGTGGTTGCACAACAGTATGAATGTACTTGTTAACACTGAACTATACACTTAAAAATGGTTAAGATGGTAAATTTTATGTCATATATATTTTACAATTAAAAACAAAAAGATCTTATGACTATATTACTCAGCCATAAAAAAGAATGAAATAATGCCATTTGCAGCAACATGGCTGCACCTAGAGATGAACATACTAAGTAAGTCAGACAGAAAAAGACAAATACCATATATCACTTATATGTGGAATCTAAAATATGATACAAATGAACTTATTTACAAAACAGAAACAGACTCACAGGGCTTCCCTGGTGGCGCAGTGGTTAAGAATCTGCCTGCCAATGCAGGGGACACGGGTTCTAGCCCTGGTCTGGGAAGATCCCACATGCCACGGAGCAACTAAGCCCATGTGCCCCAACTACTGAGCCTGTGCTCTAGAGCCTGTGAGGCACAACTACTGAGCCCACAGGCCACAACTACTGAAGCCCGTGCGCCTAGAGCCCGTGCTCCGCAACAAGAGAGGCCACTGCAATGAGAAGCCCGCACACTGCAACTAAAGAGAGCCCACATGCAGCAAGAAGACCCAAAATGCAGCCAAAAATAAATAAAACAACAACAACAAAAAAAAACCCAATACAAAAAAAAAATAGACTCACAGACATAGAAAACAAACTTATGGTTACCAAAGGGGAAAGGTTGGGGGAGGGATAAATTGGGAATTTGGCATTAACAGACACACTACTATGTATGAAATAGATAAACAACAAGGACCTACTGTATATCACAGGGAACTATATTCAATATCCTGTAATAACCTATAATGGAAAAGAATCTGAAAAAATATATATATGGGGCTTGCCTGGTGGCGCAGTGGTTGAGAGTCCGCCTGCCAATGCAGGGGACACAGGTTCGTGCCCCGGTCCGGGAAGATCCCACATGCCGTGGAGCGGCTGGGCCCGTGAGCCATGGCCGCTGAGCCTGCGCGTCCGGAGCCTGTGCTCCGCATCGGGAGAGGCCACAACAGTGAGAGGCCCGCATACAGCAATAAATAAATAAATAAATAAAAACTCGCATGACTGATACCAAAAGCCTTAGGCCAGGGATGCCTTTCTTGTGACACACAAAAGCCTACTTTTCTTCCTTTTAAAAATAAAATATAACGTTTTATTACACAGCTAAACATAGGCAACGTTAGCAAACATTTTTAAAATGTTATTCACAGAGTGTGCTTTTTAAAAAACACTCAAGCACAATTTGTTCCTTTCTCATTAATCCTAAACTATTAGCACAGGCTTAATAATTTTGTAAGATTGCATTGACTGAATCCTTGTATACAAAGAAGGATGACAAGCACACACCACGCGTTAATTCATGTACGCTTCTTTCTGATACTAAGAAGCAGATCTGACTACTGATCCCATTTCACAGTAGCAAAACTGAGGCTCAGAGATACTAAAGAACTTGCCCAGAGACCCAATCGAGTCTTCTGTACCCAAGACGAGTACTAAGTGTTATTTCTATTAAAGGACAATCGTTCACAAGAAGCATGAAAACATCTACTCTCTCATCAGTTAGGAGCCTGTTTAAACAAATCCACCCCAAAAACCTTTTTCTTAGCAATTGTCTACCAATAGCTTACCAATTACCTTCCAAGAATATTTTTTTAAAAGCCTGCCTCCCTTACAAGAAAAACCTTCAAAACATTCAGTCAAGCATTCTTTTTTTTTTTAAATGGAATGAGGTTTGGGAGCAAATGCGTATGATGATGTCTTTGCTAAGTCCCACATCTTTCAAGTCCTCTACTGGGAAGTTGGCAGCCCATGAAGAGCTGAGGACTGAAAACAAGCCAGATTCAGGTCTTTTATGCAGTTCCTTCCGTCACTCAGTCTCCATCACCTCCACCGTCTCTACACAATGTCTCTAGTTCATTGTGAAACATGAAAACCATTCCGGTAAAAACGAAATGTTGACCATCTGTCTGGTTTGGCAGGAGAGACATTCGGAGGAAGCCCCTTTTGATGAAGCTGGCCCCTTCCATAGGCCAGGCTTCCAACATCAGGGGTTTGTGTACTGTGAACCCAACTGGTCTCTGTTGTTTGGACTAAGGGCGGTTCTCCAGAACGTATTTGGAATTAGGAGGAACAGATCCTCATTGAGTCTTGGCTGGCCTCTTGAGTGGAGGGAACTATATTTGAACAGATCGGGATGGCCCTTTTCTGCCTCACGCATGGGTTGGAGGCAGGGACAGCCAACCTGCCACCTTGCACACCGAGATGCTGCCTCGCTTCTTGATGGCCAGCCAGCCCCTGGGTCAAGTCCCTTCCTGAGACCCAGTCTGCTCCTGTCCTTCAATCTCATGTGATATCTCTGAATCTTTCAAAGAAATTCTACTCTTTGCTGTAAACTAACTCCAGCTGATTTCCGTGCATGTGATAACAGAAACCTAATATGATAGTAGACTCATTTCCTCACAATTTGTATCATCACTGGGCTTAGTTTTTCCTACATTGTCAGATTCAAAGAAGAGAAAGGCATCTCCAGCCCAGAGTTACTTACCTGCCTGAAGAGGAAAGCTCTGCACACCATGAGGACCAAAAACAGGCCCCCATCTTCCTAGGCGCCGCTAGAAAACATGCAATAACTGAACATGAAACAGAGTCGTGGTTGCCAGAAAGAGGTAAAATAATGTTAGATAAACTACACAATGACATTTAAATGCATTCAACTTTAATACTGCGGTTATCTGCAAAAACGAAAACAAAGCAAGTCAAGTTCCTTGGTAAAAAAACAAAAACAGGACTTTTTAAAGAAAAGTTAGGGTGGGGCCAAGGAAAGGACACCAACTGGGAGGCAGAAGAAACCTAAGGGGAAAACTATCCTGCACACATGCCCCTGAGACTGGGCAGGAAGGGACGGCCCCTATCCATCCATCCATACGCCTAGGGCAGGGAAGGAAAGCTAAAAAATCCTTAGTCTTGGGACTTCCCTGGTGGCGCAGTGGTTAAGAATCCGCCTGCCAGGGCTTCCCTGGTGGCGCAGTGGTTGAGAGTCCGCCTGCCGATGCAGGGGACATGGGTTCGTGCCCCGGTCCGGGAAGATCCCACATGCCACAGAGCAACTAAGCTGGTGCGCCACAACTACTGAGCCCGCGTGCCTAGAGCCTGTGCTCCACAACAAAGAGAAGCCACCTCAATGAGAAGCCTGCACATCACAATGAAGAATAGCCCCCGCTCACTATCAACTAGAGAAAGCCCGTACACAGCAATGAAGACTATCAACTAGAGAAAGCCTGTGCACAGCAATGAAGACCCAACGCAGCCAAAAATAAATTTTTTTTTAATCCTTAGTCTTTTTTTTAATTGAAGTATAGTTGATTTACAGTGTTGTGTTAGTTTCAGGTGTACAGCAAAGTGACTCAGTTATACTATGTAACTTTTTTCAGATTCTTTTCCATTATTGGTTATTACAAGATATTGAATATAGTTCCCTGTGCTATACAGTAGGTCCTTGTTGTTTATCTATTTTATATATAGTAGTACCTGTTAATCCCAAAGTCCTAATTTATCCCTCCCCCACCCCCTTTATACTTTGGTAACTGTAAGTTCGTTTTCTCTGTCTGTGAGTCTGTTTCTATTTTGTAAATAAGTTCATTTGTATCACTATTTTAGGTTCCACATATAAGTGATAACCTGTGATATTTGTCTTTCTCTGTCTGACTTACTTCACATAGGATGATCACCTCATAGTCTTAATTAGAGAGGGAAGAGGACAGAGAGTCATGCTCTCAGATGAAGGTAGCACTCCCTCCCTCGGTTCAGACCAGAGGGCTCACGTCCATGAACAAACCAGGCTCGTTCAGACCTCCACATCTGTGCTTAGCTCTCTCCCTGCCCAGGAGGCCTTCCCTTCTCCTGTCTACTTAACCCAACCCTGGTCATCCTCGAATGCCCTGAAGTAGAGGCCCCTCCTCCCCGTCACCTGCCGTGTCACCGCCAGCCCTTCCAGATGTCCCCCTTGACCAAACTCCCAGGGCACAGAACCATGGCTGGCACAGCCCTCAGAGAAAACATCCGACTTAGTCACACCTTCCATTAAAGTTCTTAATTACAAGCATTTCTTTGAGTGTGTTAGTACTGTTGAGATTGTAAGTCTCCCAAAACAGGGCAAGGACAAAACCACAGAGAAGTCTCATCCTGCTGTGAGTGGTAGAGTCCCAGCAGTGTGGAGAAAGCCGGGTGAAGAGGCAACTCAGCAGCACTGACATATGCACGACCTAATACTCCAGGCCACGTTCACAGAGAGGGGTCTTACACAGATCCCGTATTTTCCATCAAAGTGCCTTTGTAATCATCTTCCATTGGAAACAGAATGGGGAAAGAAAGACAGGGAAGCAAAAATATGAGTTACCATGATCTAATTTATCAGAAATGGTCCAGAGGAGTACCAGGGGCAGGCACTGTGATTTCCCCCAGTCAGTGTACCAATTTCACAGCAGGACCCATCTGTGTGATCTCTGCGTCAGAGCCCAAAAGAGTCAGGCCAGCCTGAACACCAAGGCTGCCCAGACACTTGGCAAAGAAGGGTTCCTGTAATCAGCACTGATGTTACCATTGGCTGGTGGTGATTCCTACCCCCTCTCCCTCCCCTGCTTGAACCTCACACCTGCAGGGTTCTCAGCTATTTATAGGCCTTAAAACAGTTACCACGCATCAAGACTGGTGGCCCTGCACCCTCCTTATTGAAAGAACCAGCTTCTCTGAAGGCAAGTGGTATGGATTTACAGAGCCTGGGGATCCTGAATATTTGAAATCCACACAGAAATCAGTGTCGTTCCTCCACACCACTGAATTAGCCCTTAGGTATACTTCTATTAATGATGCCACCATCCTCCCCACTCCCCTAAACTCAGATTCTTCTCTTTCTTTTGCCCCACAGCAAATCAGATGCCAAGAGCTTTGCACTTTATCTCCCCAAAATCTGTTGCATTACCCTCCTCCTCTTTCTCAAGATGGTAGAGTGGGAAGAGGAGGCTTTGGAATTAGACGGAGCTGCCATTGAGTAGCTGTGCCTTTTTTTTTTTTTTTTAAGCTTCAGCGTTCCCACTAATAAAATGAGGATAATGGTAACAATGCCTACTATACAGCTGTGATATGAGGAGGGGGATGACACTTGTGACAATGCCTGGTACACCATTTGCCAAAGAACAAGTTCTTCCCACACCTTAGCTTCCTTCATCTCTTCCATCACTACCACCAAGGCCTGAGGTCAGCCCCTCAGTACTTCCTTTCTACTAACATATCTGTGGTTGGCAGAATCTTAAAATCCCCTGCTCCCACATTATTTCCCACATTAATCCTCAGGATGGTGATTATGTTAGCACATGACAAGGGGCATTCTGCAGATGTAATTACGGTTACTAATCAGTTGACTTTGAACTAATCCAAAGGAAACTATCCAAGTGGGCCTGACCCAATCACATGAGTCCTTTAAAAGCACAGGGTTTTCTCCAGCTGGTAGCAGAAGAGGAAGTCACAGATTCCTAACACCAGGGGGATTTGAGGCACTGCTGCTAGACTGAAGACGGGAGGGAGAGGGTCACATGGAAGAGGTAAGAGGGTGGCCTCTAGGAGCTGAGAGTGACCCCCAGCTGACAGCCAGCAAGTCCTGCCTGGACTTGTAGGCACTGTTTTAAGTTGCGACGTTTGTGGTTTTTTTGTTAGGCAGAAACAGAAAACTTATACAATCACCTAATTGGAGCCAGAAAAGGAGAGAAGACATTTTGAGGGGAGAAATGAATCTCAGTGATCGACTTTGTCGTCTTTGAGGACCCCCCACTCTGCCCTCCCATGTCAGAGACTGTCCACCACACCCTGGCCCCGGGCACACACTGCCTGCCAGTGGGGAGCCTCTGCTCCTCTCAGGCTATCTCATCTTCTCAACTGTAGGCTGAGTGCTTCCAACACAGAAGCCACAACCAGACCTTTTTCATATTCCCCGAAGCACCCAGTACAGGGCCAAGCATACAATAAATACTCACAAATATGTTTGGATTAAGCCGATTTCTTTCAGCTCCAGTGACCAGCAGGGCCGACGAAGGGATCCAAAACCTAGCCAGCCACAGGTACCCAGAGAGTCCCTCCCAGGAGACTCTGGTCTCACAGCCTCCTGGGATTAACAAAGCGCCAAGATGGGGATACCCGTTTCTGCACCTTGACCTTTCAGTATCACTGGCCAGTCACATTTTCAGGCATGAGTCAGGCTACCATTTCTCTGAATCATAGTCTGGTGTGTGTGTTTGTGTGTGTGTGTGTGTGTGTGTGTGTGTGTGTGTGTGTGTGTGTGTGTGTGTGTGTGTGTGTGTGTGTGTGTGTGTGTGTGTTTTCATGTTTACCTACACCTGGAATTTGCAAACACAAAGGAAGTGAGAATAAAGAGGGTGAGAGATCTCACAAAATGCACTGCCTGTATCTTGTTCAACAACAGGTTTATTCTAGATGCCCACCATGTCTGGGCAAAACGGTGCACCTCAGATCGGGACTTGAACCCACGGTCTTTTAATCAGAATCACTCATCTGGTATCTGGACTTACTGAGGCTCAGGTTCTTTGTGTCTCAGCGCAGAGGGAATTCAGCAAGAGGCAAAGTGATAAGCAAGAAGTAGATCTATTAATATAGGACGCTTGTAAGAGATGCAAGTGGGGAGGTGAGGGAGCTCTGCCCTGAGGATTCAGTGGGCTACAATTTTATAGTCAAGGGAAAGAGGGTGGAGAAAAGACCACCTTCCTTTGGGTAGACATGAGGCTTACATCACTAGTTCCTCCTCTGTATCAGGCAGGAGGGTGTCTGATCCTATAAGGTCAAACTAGGATTATTATTATTATAGCACTTATTCAAATCAGTAGAAGGATGGTGACATTTTTCTTCCACTTAATGGCCTAGGACAATCTCGTGCTTTTATTTATGGCTTTATAGTTAAGCAAGCCTGCCTGTTCCACGATGTTCCAATAGCTTTCTTGAGTGATCATTAACTTACAGTGGTCTTCCAAAGTTTCCTAGGTTCCCCTCTCTATCTATAGTCCCCTACTGGGACTTCTACAACTACCTGTAAACTCTCCTATTCTATCCTTATCACTGGTACCAAGCTAAGAAAGACCCTGGAGACAGAGAACCAAATCAGAGTGGCCCCAACCCTTGAACTTGAATCCAAGTCTCCCCTGAACACAGTGGTCACGGCAGAGTCTTTGACAGTTTGGAAACCAGGAGACTGAATTTCTTCACGTCATTAAAACGAGTGACAGCAGACTCGACTCAGGTCTTCTCCAGGCAGGCAGTGGGTGGGGTCCCTGCTGCATTCTACCCGCCCCTGTGACTCTGGGCCCGCCTTCTCTGCCCCACCCTGGACTCCAATCACAGGCCAGTATGATGTCACTGTCTAAACTTACAACCGTCTTGGCAAATTTTATCTAGGGCCCTCAAGCACAGATTAAAAAGTAAATCCATAGCATTTGAACAGACCTTTACAGTTTACAAGGCACTGTCATGTTCATTGTCTCATTTGACCCTCCCAGGAGCCCTAGAAAGTGGGTGGGGTAAAGATTATTATCTCCACTTTATAGATGAGGAAACCGAGGCTCAGAGAGTTGAAGTAATTTACCCAAGGTCACCTGGTTTAGAAGACAAAAAAACATGTTCTTCCCTCTCTCCCACCTTGGATCTAGTCTTTGGGCCTAAATGGGAACTCAAAGGGAGACTGCCTAAGCTCTTCCCAGCTGGCCTTAGTGGCTGCTGATTTGAGAATTTTGTTACCGAAAGAATGAAAGAGAAGTTAGGGTCAGGAGTAAGAGGAGAATACAAGGATGCCTGATATTCCAGTAGCACTTTATATTTTTCAAAGAACTCACATATTTCTTACCTCACTTGGATCAAAGAAAAATCCCATAAAGGTTAATAAAACAAGTATATTGTCACCAGAGGTTGGCTCAGAACTAATCCCTAACACTTCTGATTCCAAGACTCTTTCCATAACCTAAGGGAGGGCATTCTTGACACTCATACCCTGCTTTTGTCCCTTTGGTCCTGAGGGTCAAGACTGAGAGACAATTGGACACCCTTCTCTTGTATATCCACACAAGTCCAACCTATAATGACCTTTCTTTCTTTCTCTTTTTTTTTTTTTTTTTGGCCATGCCCACACATTTTGCGGGATCTTAGTTCCCTGACCAGGGATCAAACCCAGGCCCGCTGCAGTGGAAGCATGGAGTCCTAACCACTGGGAATTCCCTATAATGACCTTCCATCTCGCTGTTCCTCTGCCAGAAGTTGTCCTCGGAAAGCAGGCACCTCCCCATACTGGTTTTAGGATGACTTTTACACAACTGATTTTATATAACTGATACACCAGGAAGAACGTTACCTATCAAACTGCTGTCCATTCATTGAACAGATGTTTTTGAGCAGGGCACCACTCTGGGCTAGTCCCTGGCAGTTAAGAGAAATGAACCAGACATGTACCCTGCTAATGAGAAGCTCACAACCTAGTGGAAGTGAAGAAAACACAAATATGTGACCAGATACGTGACATTCACAAACATATAAAAAGACGGAGTAAATGTCACAACAGAATTATCAGCAAAGGGCTGTGGAGGATCAGCGACAATTCCGACTGTTAAGAAGGAAAGTGTCTTGGGACTTCCCTGGTGCCACAGTGGATAAGACTCCATGCTCCCAACGCAGGGGGCCCGGGTTCAATCCCTGGGCAGAGAACTACATCCTACATGCACGCCACAACGAAGAGTTCGCATGCCACCACTAAGGAGCCCAGGTGCTGCAACTAAGGAGCCCGCCTGCCGCAACTAAGACCCGGTGCAACCAAATAAATAAATTTTTTTTTTTAAAAAAAGGAAAGTGTCTTCCTGAAAAAGAAAAAAAAAAAAAACAGCATTTGGGCTGGGCCTTGAAGGGTCAATGGAGAATGTGGAGAAGCAGACAGGTGCAGACTACAGAAACATTGTAAACATTTGGAAAACAGGGACGAAGCCCGTGTAAGAGCACCTTGAAGTCTGCTCGGCCCCCAATCTTACCCTGAGGCTGGTTGCGATCCAGCTTAGGCCTTCAGCTAGATCTAGGCTGGATCTTGCCCCCAATTTGAGAGAACCCAAGAGACCCAGACCATCCGCTTCTTACTTTCTCAGGTTCTATGGTATCTGTGGCACGTCCCACCCAATCTTAACCGCCCTCTTAACCACTCATCTTTTCTGTCTGTTTTGTCTGTTTTGCTTTCCCAACTCGACTAAAACACCAGATTCCTTGGGAACACAGTCAGGGGGCGTCTGTATCCTATCCCAGCCAGCGTGAGGCTGGGCACACAGTAAGTACCAGAAACCTCTTTGTTGACTGGTTGCTGTAGGCCCAAGAATCATGAGATGACAGTTTCACAGATAAGGCGAACAAGAAAGGGTAGCAATGTGTAACCCTCCCCTGGGATAACAGTGAAGCAATTAGGAGAAGACATGTACCTCTGGTTTTAGGGTTACCTTTTATAGAACTGAGCTGAATTTAAATCAAGGGGTTCAGACTTGCTGGGTCATTCTGTGGGACTGCCCTGCATTTCCTGTATTTCACTTCTGCTCTCTGACCAAGTCCCAAGGTTCCTTTAATCTGTTTTTCTAGTTCCTGCTTGTCAACATCTTCCAATGAGACATTGTGTCTCATCCTTCCTCTTGGAAAGAATAATGGGAAGGACAGCAGAGTTGTCACTGCCAGTCTGGAGACCCATGGTCCAAAGCCAGAGGAGAGAGCACAGTCAGGGCCGGATGGAGGTGGGAGTGGAAAGGACCCCAAGACAGAGTACAGCTTTCTACTGGGTGGACAAAACTGACAAGCAGGCACACTGGATAGGGTCAAAATCCAAACAGGTCCCCATGGGGGAATGGGGCAGCTCATGCTCCAACTCCCTAGGAGATGGTCAATCAAGGTAACCAAGTAGGAACAGGGTGGGAGGGGCAGGTGCAAAAAGGACCAAAGGCCCAGGTGGTGAGTTTAGGGATTATCTAGTCCAACCTTCTTCTCTAATCCCACAGTTGAGGTCCTCAAACATTCCCTCCTGTGACAGTCTAACCCATTTCCACCCAGTGTCTCTCTTCATCTTTGATGCTTCCAATCCATCCTCCACATTGCTGCCAGAGTGGTCTTTCTGCAACACAGTCGGTTCAAGTTGTCCCTCTATCTTCAGAATAAGGTCCAAAGTCCGTACAGCCTAAGAAGGCCCTTCTCTGCTAAACACAGACCTTCACGTATAATCTCCTGTCTTTATCCTACTCCTCTCCACCTTCCACTGACCTCATTCCACAGACAAAATACTGCACGACATTCCCCAAAGATGCAGTAGACTTACTCCCATCTGCCAGGAGAATTCCAATTTCAAGTGTCACCTCTTCAGTTAAATCTCCCCTCATGTCCCCTAGGAAGGATGAGTAAGTTTCTCTTCTGTGCTCCAAAAACACCTCTGTATAGCATTTATTACCGTGATTTGTACTGATTTACAGAGACAGAGACCATCCGGGTAGGGATGGGTTTTGACTTCTCACAGCCCTCCTTGCCCTTAGTTAGCATGATAGGAGCAGGTGGTCAAAAAAATGTTGACTTATAAAGAATGAACCCCTTTCCTTTATAAACACACAGTGAGCTCCTGGCAGAGCCCAATTAAAATCTAGGTTGTTGATGCCTAGATCAGGCCTCTCCTTCCTAGGTTGCCTCTTCTACCTGTTTTCCATGCCTATCTCATTGGATGCTCCTCACTGACCTGGACTTTGAAGCACTGGGACAGTGACAGACATTGGCAGAAGCAGGGACCCAAGCTGTCATCTTAAGGAGAGCCTTCTGTGCTCCTCCTAGGGAACTGTTTTGATGCCGAGGGGCTTTGAACCAAGCTGTAGGTGGTGACAGAGCAGGTTAGTCATCCCAGCCCATGCCCGTTCTCTGCTCAAGGGCCCCAGCACCTGTCACTTGTCTGTCTTGGGTGATACGGGAAATGGTGCTCTGAGCCAACTCTGGTCCCAGGGAGGGAGGGCTGTCACTGTGGCCAAGGTCTCCCCCACCCCTGGTGGTGAAAGCGGGAGTGATGGCCTCTACCTATCGGAGCAAACATAAAGGGACTCAGGGAGCACAGGGAATGGCCTCAGAAAAGCTGCAACCCGTGATAAAGGTCAAGGGACTCAGTTCACCACTCTTTGGGCCCCATCTGGAGAGACAGATGTGTAGGGCTTTCCACCTAAGCAGCTTGTCCTCCACTGCCTGCCCTCATTGGTGTGTCTTCATTTCCCCAAATTCAAGGCTCCCCGAGGAAAACACAAGGCATCCTCCACCACCCATCCCCCAGACTCATTTATTTTATAGCTGAATCTTGTTTCAAGCAAACTTAGCATGTAAAGTAGTGGGATAAACCTTCACTTAACTCTTTTCACCACAAAAAGCTCCTCAGATGCATTCGTTCACTGGTGGCTTACTGCATATAAGGATAATCTCTGCCCCCAGCAAAGAAAATAAATTGCATATCCAAATTAGGGCACATACAGGAAACAATGCGATAAATCCTCTAGGGGAGGCTCACCAAGGTGAGTTTGGGAATCTGGAGGTGAATGAGTTTGAAGGAGTGGCATATGAGCTGGGCTTTAGAGAACAGGTTGGATGTGCCATTCAGAAATAGGTAGAACGGCCCTCCAGACGGAGGAGGTATCATCAGCAAAGGACTGGAGGGGGATCCACGGACTATGGATGGAATCAAATGTGAGGCAGATCCACGCGGAAACCCACAAGGGTGGGCTGAAACAGTGCATTCAACATGCCCAAGCCCCAGGGTCGCAGGCTATGGCACCCAGAGAAGGCTCTGGACAGCCAAAGTGCAAGAGGAACGCAAATACTGCAGCAGCAGGGTTTATCCTGGGTGAGGAGTGGGCCAGGATGAGCCTGGGAATTAGACCACAGTTCAAATGCCAGCTCTACCCTTAAGAGCTGTGTGTTCTTGGACACGTTACCTAACCAAAGTCTTGCTTTTGTGCAAGGTCCCTCCTTAATACTTCCTACCGAGTAGATCACGGTGAAATAAAATGAGATCATGGCTAGGAAGCACCTGGCAGCGTCAGGCACACAGCAGGTGCTCAATATAGGTCAGGTTCCGTCTCCATGCTTGAGGTGTTGGGAAGATGAACAGCAAATGAAAGACTCTGGGGGACCCTTGAGGAAGGAAGAGGCCAATAAAAGAGGATTCTGAAGGAAGGGGGTGCTGAAGGAAGAGGAAGCAGGGAGGAAAGAGCCCAGTGCCTCTGAGCTGAGGTTTCTGCTCCATAGCAGGCCATTTTAGGGGTGCGGTAAAATGCTCCCGGCCACACTGGTCTTTGGTTCATCCCCAAAGAACCCTGTGTTCCAGGAACAGCACAGCGATGCAGTGAGCAGAACGGAGCTTGTGGGTGGAGCGCAGGAGTTGAGCAGGGAAGAGAGGCAGCACCTGGGCCCCTGCCCAGATGGTGGGGGGACCAGAAATCAGGAGGTGGGGAAGGCTGGCTGCAGAAAGAGAAATGTTTTTAACTCCAAAGATATCCTCTACTAGGAAAGGCAAAATGTCCAAGGTTTTGGGGTGGTTTTTTTTTCAGATCTATATACCTACTCTTTTAACTTGAATAACCTGGCTTATCACAAAGCGGCAGGAGAGACACCAACAGGCTCGGGACTCACCTCTGCAGACAGCCTCCAGTCCCTCCAGCTGCACCCCAGCCCCAGAGAGGAGAGGCACAGCTAAGGATCTTCAGGGTGATTCTCCATAGAATCCAGTCTCTATGTGCTCCTCTTTCATCTATTCATCCCACCAACATCCACAGAGGGACTACTATACACAAGATAAGATCCTGGAGAGGCAGATGTCAGCTTAGTTGTCCACATCTCCATCCCTCGAGTTGTTTCTCTAGTCAGTTTCTTTATCTGTCAAATGGAGAAAATGGATTTATGGCAAGATGCAATGAGATAATGAACATACCTGGCATAGAGTAAGTGCTCAAGAAATGTAAACTATTGTTATACTGGTAGAAGCAAGATTGCATGTTATGCTGGTTATCTTTCATTTGTTTCCCCCCACCTCAGCCCTGTACATTCTACATCTTTTTCCACCCTGTGCAGTGCCCTAGAATTGCTCTGTATGGACTAATCAAGACTCCCTTGCCCCTGACTTCCCATTGGGTTTGGTGCATGGGGAGCGAGATTAGAGGGAGGGAGAAATTGAAGACAAGGCTTTTATTCCCCCAACTCCCTTCCTGAGCCCCTTGACCCAAAGTCCCAGCTCTAGGAAAATGACCTTCCACACAGCCTCCCTGCCTCCAGGCATACAGGTGGTAAGATCCCACTGTGACTAGCCCCAGAATATTTCACTCTCCATAGTTGTTTCCCTACACTCTGCCTCAAATTATGCAATTGAAATATGCCGTCTGTTTCCTACTGGCCCCTGACATACAGGGTGAAGGAGTGTGGGAAAAGGCCTGGGGATCAGGAGACCTAGATTTGAGTCCCATCTCTCCTCCTCACTGGCTCTGTGACCCTAAGCCAGTTTCTCCTTCCCTAGGCCTCAGCTTCCTTATTTGTAAAAAGAATAGCTCTTTTGTCCTACAGTTCCCCGCCACCACTGGGCATTCTGTGAAGTTAAACCCAGGAAAGGGATGCATATAAGGAAGTAGAGCTGCCTTGGGCAGAGGGCAGGTGAGGCAGCTAAGCCACACACCAACGCATTCTTCCCCAGGAATCACCTAACCCCTTTCCAAGGACTTTCCTTTTCCTCTCAGGCCACCAGGGTACCAGATACCCAGATGATCTCCGCTCCAAAGCAACAGCAAAGAAAACTCAGGGAATTAAAAGAAATTCCCTTTACTTTCAGTAAGCAGCTGGCCAACCCTGGTTTAGCCACAGAGGTCCCTTCCCAATTTCTAGTGTGCACAGGGGTCCAAGCACAGAAGCCAGTAAACACTTGATGCCTACAGGGCTGCAAAAGAAGGGGCATCTGGGGCAGAGGGACCTAAATCAGCATCCTGTCTGAAGACCCTAGATAGAGATCCCTGTCGCTGGGCATGCATCAAGTAAAGGCTAATGACCACTTGATGAGGTATTACAGAATCTCTGAAGTCCTTTTTAGCTCCTGAAATTAGTGACTCAGGAAAACCCAGGAGCCACAAGAAAGACATTCTAATAATATCACCCTCCATGGCCCCCTAATCTGAAGTTTCATTTGCCCTAAGTGCTTTCCCACCTGCGGTCACCCAGAAATAGAAGAAAGTGAGCAAGGTAAGGCTGGGTTTCTGTCCTAAAGGACAGGAAGAGAGGGCAATGTGGATTCTAGCTTTACAAGCTTCTCTGAATTTCTGGCGGGGGGAGGGAAGTGGAATAACCTCCTAAAATTATCAGTTCCTGTTTTACCTGAGGTTTGACCGCAGGTGAAAACCACAACATAGTAACTGCCAGCACCAATTTGCCTTTGACGTTCTTCACGTCCCCCAAATGCCTCCAGAAATCTGTGGCTTCACCCCATAACTCTGAGCAAGTTCAAGGCCTTTCCCGACCCCAAATGAAAACTTCTGAGCCCCTCTGGGCTTCCAGCGGTCGGACCGCGCAGAGACGGCTGGGTGGACGAGCCTACACCGCAGCCAGGCCCAAGGTCGGCCTCCGCTCAAAAGACAGTAAAGGCCGACAGAGCGAAGCTCCTGCGCCCCGCGGGGAGGAGACCCCGCTGCCCACCCCGCTCCGCCACCGGCGCTGAGTCACCGCCCGCCCCGACTCAGCCGAGCCCGCGTCCCCAGGAAGCGCCGCCGAGCGCCTGCGCATGCGTGATCCCGGGAGCGTTATCGGGAGCTCGCAGCCCTGGAGGAGGCGGGGCCCGACCGCGGGCACGAGCGGAGGCGCGTGCGCAGGGCGCGCTCCCGTGAGCGAGGCTCAGCCGGAGCGAGGTTCAGCCGGAGCCGGGCTTCGTGGCCGGGGGTAGTACTTCCGTAGGGTCGCGGTGAGGAGCCTTTCGGGGATAACAATTTGCGAGTCAAGAGCCGGGCTTGAGGGGCGAGGCCAAGTTCTGGCTCCGGGAAACGGATTCCCCCACCCTCACGACCCTGGTCCAGAAATGCCCTGCTCTGGGCCTCGGTTTCCCCTGGAAGGCGGGGGTGGGGGTCGTGCACCGACGAAGGTTGAGGCCCTGCGGCCGCGGCGTTCACCTCGGACTGGACCGGGCCGCGGTGAGGATTCGGACCACAGCGCCCGAGGCCCCCAAACGCGTTGGTCGCTGGTCGGGGAGACCCGTCCCCGCGCAGGAAGCCGCCCCCGACCCCCTCAGGAGCCCGTCTCGCTGGATGATCTGAGACCAGAGGCCGCGGGCCAGGAGCACCCATGTCCTCGTCTGGCCCGGGTCACACAGACCTGCGTGTCCTCTTGTCTGCTGGCCCTGGTCACCTGGGCTGGAGTGACCGAAACGTCACGAGGTCCAGAGAAGGAACACAGATTTGCTTCTGCCCCGGGGCTGGTAGGGGCCCAGGGCCCAACAGGGGCTCCTAAGTAGGGCCAGAATGTTGGGGTGGGCTCCTTCCCGCCGCCTCCTTACCAGGCTCCAGCTCCTAGTTCCCAGATCCTAGGAGTGGGTCAGCGTCGAGGGAGGACAGAAACCTGGTACCCCCCACCCATCAGGCCATGGATCACTGTCAGAGGAGCATTGCCCGTGGGACACTATCTGAGTAGCTGAAACAGGCTCCTTGGTGCTAAGCTCTCTCACCTCTCCAGTCAGCCCCAGTGCTGCTGCCTGCAGAGACTTCCCTGCTTCTTTTGGCCTTCTCTGTTCAGAAATGGAGTGGCCTCGAACCCAGGTTCCTTGGGCTTCCATTTAAGTGCTAGTTTTCCCTAATTCACCTCATTTCACCTTGATTCCTCACTGGCCACACAGATGTCTTCCTTTTTGTGGGTTTGGGCCCTTGATGTTCCCCCAGAATCCACCCCGCTGGCCTCTGACCTTCCAAACCCACCCATCCCTCAAAGTGTAGCTAGGGGCTTCCCTGGTGGCGCAGTGGTTGAGAGTCCGCCTGCCGATGCAGGGGACACGGGTTCGTGCCCTGGTCCGGGAAGATCCCACATGCCGCGGAGCGGCTGGGCCCGTGAGCCATGGCCGCTGAGCCTGCGCGTCCGGAGCCTGTGTTCCGCAATGGGAGAGGCCACAACAGTGAGAGGCCAGCGTACCAGGAAAAAAAAAAAAAGTGTAACTAGCGTTCTACTCCCTTCCCAAGCTCCATAACCCACTGGCTGTCTCAGTATTCTCAGGAGATGAATTCTCAACAAAGGAAATCTATTAAATGCTTAAGTAAATTACACAGTCTATATGTATTGGTCAGACTTTTCAAATAATTACATTTGCAAATGAAAAAAAAAAATCCTCTGCCAGACCATGTATCCCCATGTATGATTTAGAAATTGTGGTCACTTCATCCCAGAGGTCTTCCCTGGTCACTTGGGTTCCATGACTGTATCCCTAATTGGATTGTTAGCTCCCCAGGGCAGAGACTATGCCTGAATAAATATGTAAGAATTCCTAGGCTTTTGAAGTTGCGGTGGAAAAAAATCCAGAAGTCTGGAGAAAATGGAAGTAGAACAAATAAAATTTTTTGCACTCTTCACAAAGACAAAATCACTCTTTTTAACGTGTCAAAAAAATGTACTATCATAACTTGGCCTATGCTCCAGATTAGCACAAGTCAGTGTGATAGAATATAGTAGAAAGAATAATGGGACGGACAGAAAACTGGCCTTTTAGTTTGGTTTGTCATGTTTTAACAGGGTGAACTTGGACTTAACTTCTCTGGATATGCAGTTTCCCCATGCTGGATTTGGATTTAAGGATAAAAAATATACCTGCCCCATCTACTTTACAAGATGATCATGGTAGAGATCAAATTGAAATGGAATTAAGGGTTTGGTTTTTTTCTTTTAATATTTTTTTGTTGTTGCTCAGGAAATAATCCTCAATAATCTTTTTAATGAAAATTACTTTTAAATGATAATTTTTTTGTTGTTGTTGTTATTAACAAGCTTCAAGGTACTGACCGAACATTAAAAAAATCAGACAATGCTCAGTTTTTGCCAGTTTGTAAAGAGGAGGGAAAGGGATCAGAAAGAACAGTGTCACCAAATGTGACCCTGGGCAAGTAACCTAACATGACCTGTAGGGTAAGTCAGACTTCAGATAGAATTCTGGCCCTCCCAAATACACAGGGCCATCATCCCAACCGCTCTGACCATCAGTCTCCTCATTAGTAAAGTATGATTAATAATAGTAATAACATTTACTGAATGCTTTCTGTGGGCTCTGTACTATTTCAAACATGTTGCATTATTAAGTCATTTAATCCCCTCAACAGCCCCATGAGAGAGGGACTATTAATATCTCCATTTTGTGGGTGAGGAAACTGAAGCACAGAGAAGTTAAGTCATTTGCCTAGGGCTGCCCAGCTACTAAGTGGTGGAGCCCAAGACGAATCCCAAGCACTCTGACTCCAGAGCCTGTGCTCGTGTCTGTGCTGGACGGCTCCTTCCCTGTGGGGTTATTTTGAGGATTAAATGAAATAAGGCAGGGAGTTCCCTGGCAGTCCAGTGGTTAGAACTTGGCACTGTCACTGCCGTGGCCTGGGTTGGGGAACTAAGATCCCGCAAGCCGAAGAGCTGGCCAAAAAAAAAAAAAAAAGGAAACAAATGAAGTACATACAGCATTCAGTGTGGCCTGGCACACAGCTGTTAGAATTACTGCATTATCTTAAGGTATAAGAGTGGTAATGTCTATAGGTCTATAGACCAGTTCCTGGCGCAAAGGAGTGCTCTAGAAGTTGTTTCCCTTCCCCACTGACTTTATGGGAAAACAGAGAACAGTTTCCAAAGTGCAAGCACACACAGAATATGCTCATTTATGCATGTCATTTTTGTATGCTTTGGATAAGAGGTTGGCGCAGGGGATACCTCAGAACCTGTTGAATCCACCTTCGCTGCATTGCTCTACTCTCATTTTTTTGTCTTTCTTATGGTTCTTTTTTATTGCCTTTATGGTCTTCTAAGGAAAAATTCAAGTTTCCCTGGATTGGGAAAAGATTGAGCCGAATGTCACAGAAAGTGGAATTGGCTTGTAATGTTGTCTGAAGGCTCAGACTTTGGGGGACACATGAAAAGCCCAGGGACCATTGGGATGTCCTCCTCGGGTGAAATCTTCCTGGGTCTCCACCCTGGGCTGGGCACCCCCTACACACATCTGCCTGCACACATGCTCCCATGATCTGAAATCCACACACTGTTCATACAGTTACTTCACAGCCATGCCCACCTCCCCACCTCAGACGTCCCCATTGCCCATGGACCTTCTCTACACAACACACAATGCACACGCTCTCGACATCTGCATCTGCTGCCCGACACACACCCACACACAGACTTTACACGCATGCGTTTGCATGCTCCTTACAGATCCCCCTGTAACCCCCAGATCTTCAGGGGACACATACACATAGCTGTAGACTCTCCATCCACGACATCCCTCATATCATCAGGCTATGTTTAGAATGGTCTTTGATTTTGCTTTCTGCATTTTGCCCTTCTGTTTCTCTATCATCCTAATGACAGACTTAACATAAATGTAGTAGGATGAGGCTTGTGAAACAGCACAATTTTGAACATGTCAGCAGGGTCTGTTGTGTTTTATTTATCTTCAGAACAGACCTCACCTACCTTGCCTTTTCCTGGGAAAAGCTCCATGTTCTTCCATTCGTGGGAAAACGATGGTTGCAGTTACGGGCAGGGCCAGTGACTTTGTGGGGTGGGTGGCAGCAGCAGCCTTAGTTAGAGCAGCTTGCTCAGCTGATCAGTCTGTGGAATGTGGGCCCCCTAATCGGAAGGAGGCCAAGGGGAGGAGGGCATTGCCTTAAGATCAGCCCCCACCTCAGGAGAAGCCAGAGCAGACGGCCTCGCGCTGAATTCGCTGAGTCCAGCATCCTCTCCGGTGTGAGCCCATCAGTGCTGGCGTGGGTTAGCTCTCACACTCCCCTTTTGCTTATCCCCAACCTCCCACCAACACCCCAGGGCCCGGTTCTTTTCCTTTTGGGAACATGCTCACGCCAGGACAGTAAGGTGTGGCGGGAAGGGCACAGCCCGGGGAGGCAAGGACCGGCTTGGGTTTCCGTAAAGGCAGGTACCAGCAGGAGTGTGACATGCTGTGGGGGAGGCACCATCCTTACGTTCAGGCCTGACCTCTAGCATCTCCACCTGAGCCTCAGGTGCCAGGTGGGCAGCCACGTGGTTGAGGGCATGGACCAAATGCTGTGACCGCCTGGGCCAGCTCTGTGGGACAGAAGCTTCAATAACTCCTATTAATGGGCTACTGCTACAGAGGCCAGGGAAAATGACAAATTCAAGGTGATGAGGAGAGAGTATTACTTCAAGTTTCCAATTGTACAACAGCCTTAGTTTCAGAGCCAGCTGAAGGAACGAGTCACCTTTGACACCAGGAGGCTAGAAGCAGGAGGGAGGTTCCAGAAAATGCTGGGAGGGCGTCCCAATCAAGGGTGGGCAACTTATACATTTTCAGTCTATCCCCAAGAAACTTAGAAATTAGTATACAGGGGACTTCCCTGGTGGCTCAGTGGTTAAGAATCCGCCTGCCAACGCAGGTGACATGGGTTTGAGCCCTGGTCTGGGAAGATCCCACATGCCGCGGAGCAACTAAGCCCACGCAACGCAACTACTGAACCTGGCATGCTCTAGGGCCCACGTGCCGCAACTACTGAAGCCTGTGTGCTAGAGCCCACGCTCCGCTACAAGAGAAGCCACCGCAATAAGAAGCCCGCGCACCGCAACGAAGAGTAGCCCCCACTCGCCACAACTAGAGAAAGCGCACGTGCAGTAATGAAGACCCAATGTAGCCAAAAATTAAATTAAATTTTTTAAAAAAACGAAATTAGTACAAGGGGTGAGAGGCGACGGGAGGAACGAATAGGTGGAGCACAGAGGATTTCTAGGGCAGTGAAACTACTCCGTAGGATGCTACAGAGATGGACACATATTGTACATTTGTCCAAACCCATAGAAGGTACAACACCAAGAGGGACCCTAATGTCAACTCTGGACTCGGGGTCACTATGACGTGTCAATGTAGGTTCATCAGTTGTAACAAATGTACCCTCTGGTGGGGCGTTGATATTGGGGGAGGCTGTGTGGAGAGGGGGTATGTAGGAAATCTCTGCCTTCCTCTCAATTTTGCCGTGAATCTAAAACTGCTCTTTAAAAAACTTAAAGTCAATAAAAATCAGTACACTCCACTAGATAAAAGGAATAAAAAGAGATTACACTGGTTGGAGGCAACGAGAAAGCACGAGGCATTAAAGAGAGATTGGAACTTTATTATTGAGACTTTCTCCCTGATGAACTCAGAACGGAAAGAGCACTGGAAAGGTTCTGCTTCGGAGAGAAACAGCAACTGTTCAGGCACAAACGTTCATAGATACTCCTCCTGGGGGAATCTCTGGATTCCGAATCCCCCCCAGTTCCCCACTACCCCCCACCCTCACCCAAAGAGTCAGAATTCTGCTCGACATCCACCTCCACAGAGCAGGGCACAAAACAGCACTTAAAGCCCCAGCTGGTTGACAAGCCTGCGGGAAGTCAGAAAGAAGGGAAGTCAAGGGGTGAACAGAGGAACAGAAGGAGTAAGAAAAGTTAGCTGGATGGAGAAAAGAAAAGGGAGGAAAGATCGCTGATGATGTCGCCCTCCCCCCCAGAAAATATAAATATTGTATGAATGTGTTCGTCTCATTTCAGCTGCTTCCCCCAAAGCAGTGGTGACCGCAGCAGCTATGACAATGCCCAGTTCTCCACTTTTTATTCCCCTTCTTCACTGGGAAAAACAGATATGCCAAGAGTAGCCGAGGGCAGGAAGGGGCATTAAGGAGCAAAGTGGGAGGGCAGCCCCTTGAGAGTGCAAAGGATGGGAGATGAAGCCAGGGCTGTTTGTTAATGAGAAGGAAGCAGCTCCCCAGGTGCTGGTCACCAGGCTCCTTGGATGCCCCTGGCAGACTTTGCTTCTCTGGTTGCCTCTGTCCTTAGAGACAACATCCTGATGGCGGTGGGGCCTCTGGTCTTCTTGTGGGAGGTCCCGGGTCCTCCAAAAAGCCAAAAGAGGCAGCCTCTGATGCAGCACTCGCTGGAGTGCTAATCATTCTGAGAAACAGGAATTCTGGGATTGCAGTTCTCCATGTGGGCCTAATCTGATCACCAATTTGCCAATTTGCCTCCACTGCCTAATCCTCAGGGCGCCTCTCCCTCTGCTTCGTCTTCACTGTCCTTCTGGTCCTGGTGACCCCCTGGTGCTGGTGGGTCCTCCTGGTGAAGACAGGTCACTCCCAGGAGGGGCCGGCTCAGTTGTCACTCGGCAGGAGGAGGCCCTCGGGGCAGCCGGGCCGGGCCGGGCCGGGTCTCCTGGACTTAGACTCTTCACCCACCCACTTCCCATCAAGAGGCTTGTCCCCTCCAGGCTCTTCCTTCCGTCCCCCATCCCCATTGCCCTCCGTCAGGCAGGCATGACTCTCATAGCTAGCTCCTCCTCTGTGCCCTCAGGCATCTGTTATCTCCCTAATCTCTCTTGGACAACATAATACACACACATTCACACTCATTGGTATTTGAAGGCCAGGCTCCCCTACCATGTGCGCTCGGTGGGTATCGGCATCAAGTTCAGGTGGGAAACTGAAGGTCAGGCCTAGGTTGCCACCAGCACCAAGCGGCTGGTGCTGGTTCTGACTCCTGGGAAATTGCTCCGAGTTTTGAGTGTCAGCGCATCAGGGAATGGAGAAGAAGGGAAAGGAAAAGCCATGTGATGAAAACCAGGAAGGAACGAATCTTCTGCCAAGTGTCTCCACGGAGAAGCTGTGGCAACAGCAAGAAGCTCTCCACTGTCCCCTCTGAAACCCAAAGCCTCTGGGGTCTGAGTTTTCCAAGACATGCAATAGACACAGACACACTGCAAACCAATTAACCCTCTGAGCCCTGCCGGGACTTTCACTGAAGTCACTTCCAACAAGTAAATTACCTGAATGCATGGAACAGTCACCCTCCTCTTGGGGCCAAGGAAGGGACTGAGCTTCCTGGCTGGCTTAGAAAACAATGCCAGAGAAATGGCCTGGGGGAGGCAGATCCTTCTAGCCAGGAACTCTTGTTCTCTCTTAGCATTCTGGTATCCTGAATCGTTCCACACCCCTTGGGGAGAGGGGAGAGGCCTGGGGGTAGGCTCAACACCCAGGTTGATTCAGACCCTGAGAGACTGTCTCCTGTTGAAGCCAACCCAAGCTCAAGAGGCAGCCGAGGGCTGGGACAAACAGAAGACTGTGTGGAAGGCAGCCACGTGGACAGAGCAGACAGCCCTACGGAACTCAAATCTCCTCTAGTTTCCCAGCTTACCGGGGGAAAAAGGAATTTCAGCTGCTTTTAGCTCATGTGATGCTTGTTAATCCAGTTTACACTAGAATTTAGCTGCTCTCTGTCCCTCCAAGAGGGGATCCAGGAAAAGCAGGTGTGGCCTGACGTGCCTCAGTCAGGCCCCTAATTGAAGCAACAAGACAAGCATGCCACAATTCACAGTTTCCACTCTCCCACCTCGACCCACCCCTTACCCCACCAACTGGCCTCAATTAACTCCCAAATCTCCAACGCGTAACGGTTCCTGCCAGTGTGGCTCAAAGGGTTAATAAACCAGGACTTCTCAGACAGTTAGGACACAAGCTCATTCACCAACAGGAGCCCGAGAATGGTGACACAGCAACCTAGGGTTTCCTATAGCGATTCTTTGGGGTTTCACCACACCCTGTTTTGTCACAGTTGAGAGCACCTGGATTCTTCCCCAGCCCAAGGCTTCCCAGGAGGCTGGGGAGCTCCTGGGTGATGGCCCGCTCAATCTTATCCAGAAAGCAACCTCCCATGTAGGAACACTGCTGGGACAGGAGCTTGAAACTGGAGATAGGGTTGATGCCAAAGAAGTCCTTATAGGCCTCGCGGTTGGGAAGGTCAAATTTGCTGACGTTGGTCTTTGCCAGGATGGTCTTGAAGATGTAGAATTTATCAGGGTCTTCCACGATGTCCTTAAAGACCAGTTCCCCATCACTGAAGAAGGTCATTTTGTCCTTGTATGTCTGCAGGTAGCGGTCGACCAGGAGGGCGTGAATGCGGACCCGGATGGCATGCTGGCGGATGAAGGCAATCTTGTTCTCCAGCCTGTTCTCAATCACCTGATTCAGGTCTTCCAGGAGGGAGATCTCTTCCCTGAGAAACAGGTCCCAGTGGGTGTCAGGCTTGTAGTCATATGGCCAGAAGGAGCTGACGTACACCCTTGGGGGCTCCGTGACGTTGATGAGCGGGGCCAGGCTCCAGAAGAGGGCCCCATAGACCCTCATGAGCATCTGCATGGCCAGGTTGTCAGCTTTGTTCAGGATGATCCTTATTTGGGACTCGCGCCCCTTCAGCTGGCGGAAGAGCATCTCCAGCTCCAGACCCACGTCCAGCTTGGTTGGGTCAAAGACAACAAAGATGAGGTCCGCTCTGTCGATGAACCACTGGCACACGTCGTTGAACGGGTAACCTTGGGGACAGGAAGCGAGAAGTCAGGCTGGGCAGGCACCACCTCAAGCCCCTCGCCCCTCTTTCCAGAACCAGACCACTCCGTGGCTCAAAGGGAGTAACGGCATCAGGGAGTTTCTGGGTTTCTAAAGACTTTTAAAGAATTAATTACATATCTCCTGTCCCTTGTCAACCCTCAATCAAGAATGGCCTGGTGGGGGGACTTTCCTGGTGACGCAGTGGTTAAGAATCTGCCTGCCAATGCAGAGGACACAGGTTTGAGCCCTGGTCTAAGAAGATCCCACATGCCACAGAGCAACAATGCCTGTGCACCACAACTACTGATCCTGCGCTCTAGAGCCCGTGAGCCACAACTACTGAGCCCACGTGCCACAACTACTGAAGCCCATGCGCCTAGAGCCTGTGCTCCGCAACAAAAAGGAGCCACCTCAATGAGAAGCCAGTGCACCACAAGGAAGAGTAGCCCCCGCTCACTGCAATTGGAGAAAGCCTGCTGGCAGCAATGAAGACCCAACGCAGCCAAAAATAAATAAATAAATAAATAAATTTATTTTTATTAAAAAAAAGGATGGCCTGGGGAATTCCCTGGCAGTCCAGTGGTTAGTACTCCGTGCTTTCACTGCTGAGGCTGAGGGTTCAATCCCTGGATGGGGAAATAAGATCCCACAAGCCGCATGGCAAGGCAGGGGAAAAAAAAAAGAACGGCCTGATCCTTGTTTTAATCCACAATGGAATCCAAGACTCCAGGAAAGCAAAACACTTTTTCCAAATGGAGATTTTCCCACTGTCTGCAAAGATCTGGGCAGTGGCAAAGATGCTGAAGGAAAAATGTCAGGGAATTAGAAGGAATAAAAGAGAAGGTGCCTTACTTAGGGGAAAGAAACATGGACCTGCCATCAAGACCTGGACTAGAACTTGGGCCCTGCCACTGGCCAGCTGAATATTAAATGCTTCTAAGCCTTAGCATTTTAGCTGCAAAATGACAAGAAGAACAATAACACCTAAGATGATATAAAGATTACGATGTTGCTATAAATTTAGCAAAGCACCAAACTAAAACTGCCAGCCTGTCACACAGCCAGCTCAATACATCCTTTAATTTACTTCCACAATGAGAGGACTAGGAATACCTGTCTTGAAATGTTTCTACAATGATCAATCAGTAATGCATAAAATTATCCTATGCATTATAGGAGTGCAATAAAGATTAATTTATTATTATAATTATTAGTGATAATATTATTACTAGCCATAAAACAGGGTTCTGGTTATAACCAAAATGAGAGTTATAACCATAAACTGAGATCCACCATCTGGTCATATATTCCTACAAATGCCCCGTTATGACTCATCTCTGCAGACGGCCCTGCATCATAGTGACACTAAGTGGCACTCCCCTGCCACCTGAAGGCAAGCAGAGCTTTGGAAAGTCTGAGACAGGCTTCTATTGAAGCAGGCCTGGTAAAGCAGGTACTGGGACTAGGGAGAGTTGAAAGTCAGGTTTAACTCAGATCCAAGTTAGCCAGAGGTCAAGTACATGTGGACTGGGATCCAACGAGTCCAGGCTCTCGATCACCCGGACACCATGGGCCTCCCAAAGACAGCTCAGCCCCAGCACAGACCTCAAGGAGCTCCTGACAGAGAAGACCAGGCTTCCCCTTGGGAAAATGCTGATGGCCTCCAAACCTGATCAGTCCTTGGGAAGGGAAAAGGATGAGGTACCCCACACCTAAGAGGCACCACAGTGACAACAAGGGGCTGGAAGCAAAGAATGCATCCCCTGGTCTTGGACAACACTAGCCTCTCCCACGTCTGCCTACCATCCACTGTCTAAAATATTAACAGTTTTCTAAGACAGCGCTCATGCTGTTCAGAAATGATTGTTAAATTACCTCTTTCTTGTTGCTTGCGGTTCTCGATGATGCCTGGCGTATCCACAAATGTGACCCGCTCCAGAAGTTTGTGGGGAACCTCAATGCCGATCAGCTTCTCCAGGAAATTCTGGCCAAACTTCTCAAGGGGCGAGAATGACCGGGCACTGTCAGCAGCCATGACGATACCCTCGATGGTCTTCAACTTGGGCCCGTGCATGAGGACCGTGAACTCGGAGGTGGTGGGCTCGGCGCCTGCACACACAGGCATGGGGTTAAAGGGAACACAGTCATCTCTGGGGAAGCAATCCACCACCAAGGACATGGACAAGCAAGATGTTGCACGGAGGGCTTGCCACAGGCGTTGGATACTATGTTTGCTAACCTAGTGGCTTCTTTTATTTTAATTGTGATAAAATACACATAACATAAAATGTACCATTTTAACCATTTTTAAGTATACAGTTCAGTGGGATTAAGAACATTCACATTGTTGTGCAACCATCACCACCATCCATCTCCAGAATATTTTCATCTTGACAAACTGAAACTCTGTCCCCATCAAACACTAACTCCCATTCCCCCACCCCCCGCCCCTAGAATCTCTCCTGCACTTTCTGTCTCTATGAATTTGACTACTCTGGGACCTCATATAAGTGAACTCATACAATATTTGTCCTTTTGTGTCTAGCTTATTTCACTTAGCATAATGTCTTCAAGGTTTATCCATGCTGTGGCATGTATTAGAAATTCATTCCTTTTCAAGGTTGAATAATATTCCACTGCATGGATGGAACACGTTTTTTTATCCACCATCCATTGATGGATGTTTGGGTTGTTTATAGCTCTTGGCCTTGTGAATAATGCTCTGTGAACATGGGCGTAACTGCTGGTGTCTTGCATGTAATCTTCATTATTATATTGAAGACACGTATGAATATTTTAATTTTTCTTTTTTCTTTTTTTAATGTCATATTTTATTTTTTTAATTGAAGTATAATTGACTTACAATATTATGTTAGATTCAGGTATATGACAGAGTGATTCAATAGTTTCATACATTACGAAATTATCTCCACAATAAGTCTAGTTACCATCAGTCACCACACAAAGTTATTACACTGTTGTTGCCTATATTCCCTGTGCTGTACATTACGTCCCCTGAATGTTTTCATTCTTCAAAATGCTTTTTACATATGACACTAAAATACCAACAATCACACAAGAAAGTCTCACTGTTACCTGTATAGAGCTGGTAGCGAGTGTTTTCCAGCCCAAGGAGATAGTTTATCATGGTGGATTTGCCAACACTCCACGGTCCCAGGAACAGCACCATTGGCTTGGATGTGATTTCCCCATCTGTGGGCAGCAGGGATGAGACATGGAGGTGAACTCACAAAGCTCCTTACTGAGGAGGGACAGGGTTCTTCACTCTGCGTCCCAGACAGTCCATCTTGAGTTGTGGGATTCTACCCTGGACCAGAGAGCGTGTCACCATCAGGGGCACATCTCATGCTATGTTAGTGCAATGACCCAGTTAGAGGACATGGGAAGACAGCATTTGGGCCATGCACAGATCCGCAGCACACCGGCCCCAGAGTGGAAGGGATCAATTGAAGTCAACTCCTCCTGGTTCAGATCTGGGGGCGAACGGTTCATAAAAGGGGCAGGAGAGAGCAGCCATGCAGGGAGAGGCTGAAATGCCGCTATCTGGATTGGTAACCAAACAAAGGACACAGAAGAGGCTTATACACCCTTGGATGGTCTGGACTCGGGCGCTGCCTGTCCCCTGCCTGCCTCCCCTTAACTGCACCTCTCGACACCCCTCCTCAGGCTCAGCCCAAGCCAGGCTCCAGGGCCGGTCTCAAATATTAGTCTCCAAAGTCCACAGCACATTTGCCCGTCTCCGAGACCAAGCGCTGACTCGGCAATTCTCGGGTTCTTGTCCCATGTTGGGGAGAACACCCTGCCTGGGCTTCCCCAGTTGGGGTCCCTGAGCAGGAAAAGCAGAATTCTCCAGGGCTCAGGGAAGGGGCAGTGAGAGGCTTCTTCCTGCTGACTTACAGCCCCTCCTTGAGCCCTGAGACCAAGATGGTGTCTTGTGAGGGGAGAGCACATATTTATTACCTGAAATTGGTACCAGGCCATGCCCCTTCCTCCCTGCTGGTAAAGACACTCAGTGAGTCCTTTGCACTGCTGGGTGTCAACCCCTGGCTCGGGGACAGGAAGGGACTGGCGGGCTGGGGGTTGGGGGTGGCAGGAGTCCCCAGTTACAGCCACAGAGTTCCTACAAGAAGCCTTTTTCCCCAGGCCCAGGCCACGCCAAGGGGAACTGGGCCTTCCAGCTCTCCCCCGAGACCACTCCAGCAGGCTTTGCTGGCTGCTGTTCCCGCTCTCTGCAGCAGGGGGCGGCACTGGCACACGCAGGAGGCTGCAAGTGAGGGACCCAGCAGGGAGGTCACACAGGAGGCTGCCCAGGGGCACAGAGGAGCCCTGGCACTGGCGAGAGACGAAGGGAGAGGAGGGAGCCTGGAAAGTGAGATCAGGACACTGGGATGCTCTCCCTACAGAGAAACCATCCCCCTGGGTCGCCTGTCGAAGAAGATTGCAAGGGAATTGTGAAAAAGGAAGAAGGAGAAAGTTACCACTCCTAATTCCAGCTGTGTGGTCTGAGTAGCCCAGCATCTCTCAGGGCCTCCGGTCCACCTTCTGTAAAGCAGGAATAATGTAGGCCCTACAACACCGCATCCGCTGTAGAGCCATTGGGAACATCACGGAGATGATACAGAAACAGCCAACTAACCCAGGAAGAGACGTGCAAACCACTAGCCATTAAATGGCAATTAGACGCCATTGTTAACAGGTTTCCAAGACAAGCGACACTTAAAAATGGCCTTGCTGTGGGGCAACAAGAACACTATCCTGTTGTTGTGGGTACACAGGGGACAACCTAAGGCAACTGAGCAACAACTATCAAAATACTGAATTCCAGCATTTCTTTAAAAAATGTATCCCTCAAATATACTTCCATGAAATACATAACACTTATAGCAGTGTTTGTAACGCTTTAAAAACAAAACATGGCAAACACCCCGTGTTCCATAAGCAGGGTATGTTATTTAGGGTGGTGGGTTCACAAGGACCAGAAAGAGCAGCTCTGTGGTGTCATCCCATCTTTGTAAAACAAACGAAAAGACACCCTTGGATATGCTCATGTAAGCAGAGCGCTATCTGGAAGTATTCATGAGAAACCATAGCAGCAGCTGTCTCTGGGAGTGGAATTAGAGAGGCTGGAAATCAAGAAAGAGATTTTTATTTTTCAATCTATATTATTTTGCACAGAACTTTTTTGGCAACAAGTATATCTTATATTTATGATTTTGAAAATCAATTTCTGAAAGAATCCAGACCCAAGGGAAGTTGAGTTGAGAAGCCATTAGGAGGAGGGAAGGATTCTAGGCCAATCAGGGGACTGAAGACACCACCTGTATGTGAATGGGGAGCCCTTCGTGGCTCTTGAGCACAGGAGGGATGGAAGTTGGCATCTCCATCCTTGGAAACCAAAACTGCCTGCATGAATGCTCACAGATGAAACACTTGCTCTCCCATAAAGCCCTGTGCAAATTAAGGGGCACACCTGCTGGGAAAGGATGGTTCGTGCCATTGAGGTCTCTGCCCCTCCCTGATAACTCAGGAGAACTCCCCTTGAGGGCTCAGGGAAGTGTGGACAGTCAGAGGTATAGGCCCGACCTCCGACCTCCGGACACTAGAGGTACCTGTGATCTCGTGCTGCCGAAGCTCATTGTATTTGTAAGACTGCTCCAGGGGCTTGATGGATGAGTGGTAGATCTTTCGAAGCCGCTGCAGCACCACTGGGGGCAGAGAAGGGCAAGGGTCAGGCAGGGGCCTCACCGGGCGGCTTCACCGCTGTGGATCCGTCTCACTCCCCAGGGCGGCTCTGGCCCCGCCTGGTGGGGAGCAGGGGCCGTGCAGTACATCAGTGTTCCTGGGGGGAGCTGGTGCACATTCCAACCCTCAGAAATCTTTAAACCGAAAGGCATCCCCCCAACCCCTGAAAGTCTCCAGAGCTTTTTTTTAACCTAACCCTCTTCTCCTTCCCCTCAACAGTGTGTCCAGAAGCACCACTTCAGCCTGCAGCTACCTGAAGGCCCTTTCTATGGCAGATGGGAACCCCATCTCCTTCTCTCTGCCCCCGCAAACTGTACTCATGCTTGCCTTAGGTTTAGAGGGCAAGGAGGCATGGCCGCCCCAGCCCTGCACCCTTCACCGCATCCTCGGTGCCCCTGGGAGGATTCAAACATCCCAAGTATCTTCTTGAGAAGAGTGTGGCTCCAGAGAGAAGGGGCTCGTGGCGTGAGGCACAGGGAGGGAAGAACATGGGGCCACCGAGGGTCAGTCTTTCCAGCCCCTGCCCGTGAGCTGCCCGTCTCCAGCTGTGTGCCAGAGCAAAGCCCTGCCCTGCTCTGAGCTTTCACCAGCTCATCGATTAAGAGGAGACAGTAAGCCCTGCTGAAAGCCTTGGGTTATTACAAGAATGAAATGAAATACTGGACACCAAAGGGCTTTATCAACTGAAAAAATCAAAGCCAAAGTGATGAACAACCCTCCCTGGCCATGACTTGGAGGCTGCACCATCCCCAGGCAGCAGCACTGAGATTTGCCTCCCACCCTTTCGCTGGTCCCTCTGCTTGGATCGCCTTTCCTCCTCCCCACCAACCCAGAGCCCCCCAGCCTTGGATGCTGCGCACAGAGCCTTCTCCATGAAGCCCCCCATCTCCAGGGCACTCCTCCTCCCTGGGGTGCCTGCTGGTCTCAGAGCTGCAGCCATGCCCCGCCAGGTGCTCTGTGGCCGCTGGCCACAGGGCTCTCCCAGCCCAGCCCAGGTCCTCACCAACACACCACACAGCCCACCCCCCGCCCCACCCCTACCACCCCAGCCCCCCCACCTCCCAGCTCCTGCCCCTGGTTACCAGAGTAATCATCAGTTGGCTTGTCCTCATTCAGCATCAGAGTTTTCTCAATGTGGGAGCGGTCCCTCAGCGGGGTTTCCTCACTCACATCTTCCGCCTCTTCTGGGGAGAGAAGCAGAGAGCAGGGTTAGGGCAGAACTAGGAGCCAGTGGCTCTAGGTTCCCTCCAGTCAGGCAAGGGTGGGGCTGTGAGCAAGTGCTGACCAAGGCTTGCCAGCTTCAACTGCAAGGAGCCCTGTTTCTAGGAGGGAGTTTTAAAATTCAAACTCAACTTGTTAAGCTCCTCGATCCATTTTAGGTATTCAACAACTGTTGATTGAGCACCTACTACATACACCAAGCACGGAGCACGGCGTTGTGAATGCCGTGGTGCCCAAAACCAACCCAGCTCTGCCCTTGTGGAGTTTTCTACAGTCTGGAGGGGAGAGGGGGTGAAATAACCTGGAAAGTAATATAATTACAGACAGCGATGTGTGTACGTACGGAAGGAAAGATTCCAGAAGCTAGGAGGGCCTAAGAAGTGTGCCTACGAAGTCTTAGCAGGGGGAGTTAGAAAACTTCCTGAGAGGAGTGGTTTATAGGAGTCTGCATTTGGGGTTCTAAGAGAACCATTGGCCTGGTCAGGTGTGCATTTTATCAGGAAGAGCTGCTACAGGGAGTCTTGGGGAGCGGGGTGGGGAGGGGGGAGGGAGAGGCGGGACCACTGCTGCTTCTGACCCAGCAAGAGATGTCCCTGACCACCTGAGGCTCCAGGGAGGGGTGCTCACATTCCTGGGCCTCTAACATCACAGCTGTTTCTACGGGGGCTGATTGCACAAAGGATTTTCGGTGATAGAAGGAGGATAGACTTGGCCTGTGGGGCAGAGGGAGACCAGTTCCAGGAGGGAGGTGAGAAGAGAAGAATCAATGTGCCTCATGCAGCACCTCAAAAGAGTGATTCTTTCTGAGATCAGATCCAGAACTGGGAGGCCAGGGAAAGGGGAGGGGCTTGCTCCCCCAGCGCGAGTACCTGACAGGTGTGGAAACTAAACTCTGCAAGAAAACCTGTGTTGGAAAGTGAAGATTGACCCCAGTGCCTCCATCCTACAAGCCAGTTCTTGGTCCCGGTCAGTGTACTTGGTGGATGAGGCCACACCTCCCTAGGATGCTACAGCCTCCAATGTTGCCCAGCAGCTTTGGCCCTGCCCCCCCACCCCCCCCCCACCCCGTTCCCCAGCACTGAGAGCAAGCAGGTGGACGGACATCTGTGGGACATCAGTGTCACAGACAGCCCGAGGTTTCTTATCACCATCCTGACATGGCCTAGTCTTCAAGGGGAGATCCCAGGAGCTAGCCCACCAACATGGTCCCGCAGTGCCCCCTCACACCCACCAGCCTGCCTCTGGGCCTGAAATCCTGCCACTATGCCCCCCACCGCCACCCCGTCCTTTGGGTTAAGGCACCGGTCTGTGTTAAAGTGCATTGAGGGACCTTAACCGGTAAGTTTCTGATGGCCTATAACGTGATCAGGTTCCTCTGGGCTCTCCAGGGTCCCTCCGAAGTGGGGATAAGTGGCTAATGAACAGCCCGAAGGCACCCCAAGGGCCGGGCAACCCCCATGGGGCCTCCACCCCACGAACCCGGGGCTGGCTGGGGGCTCTCCCGCCCTGTGGGACCCTGCCTGCCCCTAAACACAAGACCTCCGGGAAGACCGCAGCCGTCCCAATTCCCAGAGCAGCCGCCACGCCCCCGCCAGCCCTCCTCCCCCGCGGAGGTGCCCGGAGCAGCCCTGGGATCCCCTACCCTGAGGCCCCTCCTCCTTGGGCTCCTGCGCCTCGGCCCCCTCGGGCCCCGCGTGCAACTCCTCAGCGCTCGGTCGGGCCCCCTCCTCCCCGCTGCTCGCGCTTCCCGCCGCTTCCTGGGCTCCTTCCACGACTTCCTCCCCGGCTTCTTCCTCTTCCGAGGAGCCCCCTTTTTCTTCCGAACTAGCCCCGTCGCCGCTGTCCTCTTCGGATTCTTCGCCCCCCTCTTCTTCGTAGGAGGCCGCGTCCTCATGGTCCTCGGGCATCCCCTCTGCGGGGCGGTCCTCCTGCGCACCCCCCACCTCTGCGCGCGTGTCCGACGCTGGGCTGGGGCTGGGCTCCCCCTGGTCCTCCGCCCCCTCCGCGGCTTCTGCGTCCAAGTCCGCGACTCCATCTGGCAATTCTGACTCCTGACCGGGCCCTGGGCTGCCCTCCCTTCCTGTCTCGACCTCCTTGCTGAGAGAGTCCCCTGAGTCTTCAGGCTCTGGGGGCCCTGCTGCTGCTTCCTGCGCGGGGTCGTCCCCTAGCGCCTCCGCGGCTTCCTCGGAGACCTCGCCACTCCCAGCTTGTCCCTCCGCCTCCAGTCCTGGGCCCTCTCCTGAGCTGAGCTCTGGCGCCCCCTCCTCCCCGGGCGCCCCCTCCACTCCTGGGGGAAGGGCGCTTGCTCCAGGTGGGCCCGTATCTTCCTCCCCAGACCCCGCAGGTTCCCCGGGGGGAGCTGACTCGGAGGCTGAGGCTTTGGAGAGGCTGGCTTCAGGATCAGAGCCCAGGCGGTTGGTGGCGGGGGCCCCGGCGGCTGTCTTCTCCGAGCCCCCAGCCTCCCTGCCATCTGTGGGGTGAAGGAGCGGGTTCGTCTCTCCAGGGGACGCTTCTGCCTGAAGCGCCCTTTCCTTCTCCTCTAGACTTGGGTCTCCAGCAGAGAAATGATTCTCCAACAAACTGCCAACATCTTCTGTGCCACCCGAAGCGGAAACTTGCAGTTCTAGATGATTAGAACACGATTGGTAAATGTCAAGGGGTTGGCACACGCTTTGCTTCTCAAAAGTCTAACTCAGCCTAGCTCCTGTCTGCAGGAGAGCGGTGCGGACCAGCGGGACTGTGGGGCTCCTCCCTCCCTGGTCTTCATTACCGCCCTGCGTGGCCGGCAGAGCCTCCCTCTTGATGGGAGCCGTGGCTCAGAGCGAACAGCTGACCCACCCCGAGCCCCGCCCCTGACCCTGCCTCTCCAGCCTCCCCGTGGGGATGGAAGTTGGGCGAGCCCTTCCAGCCCTTCCTCAGCCTTGCGGGCAGACACGTGCAGCCTGGCTTACCCGGAGATCTTTCCAGGATAGGACAGATGCATGTCCACCCCACCCCTTATCAGTTCCTAGAGTCATTAACCAGCGTGCTTTTTATATTGCTACCAGCAAAGTAGTGAAAACAGGTGTGTGCTGGCCAGATCCTCTTAGCTTAAGGAGCAGAGCACTTAGGGGATTACTTGTGGCTCTCAACCTTAAGTCACACATCCAATTCTGTCCCCTTAAGGGCAGGCATTTGCTGGCCTCTCTACCTAAGATTAGAGGGGACATGGCCTGAGGAGGAAGAGATACACAAAACGGGCAGGCCTGGGCTTCCTGGTGGCCTTAGCAAACCCCTCCTGAGGGGATCCCCTTCTAAGGGCCCAGAGCTTTACGGGGAGAGCCAAGGGCACTGGGAGAGCAAAGCAGAAGGCAGGAAGGGGCCCAATCTGTGTCAGATGCCTCTGTCAAGGGACAAGTGTGATTTATTTGGACAATGGGGTCAAAAGAGAGGGTGGGGCCTAACCCTTCTGCCCCCTCCCACCCAGATTGGGACCTGTTTAAGGAGGAGACCCACAGAGGGGGAACATTGCCGACACATGGGGATGAGGGGACGGGACCGTGGGTGCCCTGCCTCAGGGTAGCTGAGACATCCCCAGGTCTCCCTTGATTCACAGGACTCTTTCTGAGGAAGCAGCATCCCTCCTCCCTGCTAGGTACAGCGCCTCCTCTCTCAGGCCCAGCTCTGCCTCCCACAAAGAAAAGCCACTTCTTGGAGGTACCTACCCCTTCTGCCTCGGGGTACCCACCCCCTTGTTCCCTGAAAGCTGGGGAAGCCTCCAGAGGCCAGGAACAAATATTTTCTCATTAACCCTCACAGATACAACCTGCTGTCAAATTCAGAAGGATGGGAAGTTTGAGTGCCTTTTATTATAAAGGAGCCCACATGTTGATATAACACTTCCCCCAACAACCTTCACATTTGTGACCACATTCACCTCCCTTATTACTGTCAGCCAGGTTTCAGAAGTGAAGGTCTAGAGAAAGTCTTTGATTTGCCCAAGACACCAGGTGGCTAGAGGGCAAGTGGAACCCAGAACTGCCTGCTCCTTGTCCAGGCCTTCCATGCTACACTGTGTTGAGGGGAGCATAGAGGAACCCCTTCCCGCTGGTACCTCGCCCCTCCCTGCATGCGCCCTCTCTGACCCCTGGACTGCAGGAACCAAGGCTTAATCCTCCCTCTGTTCCCAGAGCTGGGACACTGCCTGACCCCCAGAAAGTGCTATGAAGAGGTCCATGGGGAGATTTGGGTACAATAGGAATTCCTGGTCTCTTAGTGGGGGGAGCTGGAGGTTACTCATTAAAATTTTCTTTCATTACCACCTGAATACCTGTAAGTCCTGATTCCTTTGCTTGCATCTCTATCTCCCCCCCACCCCCACCCTCCCACCCCTGAGAACCTCTGGAAAAAAATCTTATGGCAGGAATTTGGTTTAATCCAAGAGATTGACAGGCCTCTGAGCAGCAAAATATATGTGAGATACATTTGTACAATTATTCAGTGTGCCAGGCAATGCTTGAGCACTTTATGTATAAAACATGAACTTACTTGATCTTACTCAACTTGCTTACTTCTGTAAAACAAGTCTTACTCATCCCCATTTTACAGATGAGAGGACTGGAATTAGAGGCACTGAATGCCTTGCCCAACATCACACAGCTAGCAACTGGCTGAGGCCATTTAACTCCAGAGCTGCCGAGGAGATTGCCTGACCCTACAGAAGGGTTCTACCCTGCCCCCTACCCCATCCTACCCCCCCCCCGTGCTACTCAGCATGTGGTCCAGGCCCCTGCAGCATCAGCATCACCTGGGAACCTGGTAGAGACGCAGACTCTCAGGCCCCAGCCTAGAACCACTGAATCAGAATCTGCATTTTAACAATTCATTTGTTGCATATTACAGTTTGAGAAGCACAGTCTACATGAGCTCAGAAAACTGCCTCTGAACCAGTGGTTCTTGACACTGGCTGTGTATTGATCCCACTCCTCTCCCCCTCCTCAGAGGCTCTGATTGAATCAGTCCAGGGTGTAGCCCCAGAATCAGAATTTACCACCCCCCAAAAAAATAATTGGGGAGCAATTCTAACATGCAGCCAAAGCTGCAAACCTCTGCTCAGTCAAATCATCCTGACCTCAAGGCTTCTGCTCTTGGCCCCTCCCCGCTCGCGTGCCCACTGGAGGCTCCCAAATTAGATGGGTCAACAGGCCTTTGCATTTGACCTTGAAATAGCAGTGGTCAAGGATTCTCCTCTAGGGAATCCAGCCCTTTCCAACAGGCCTTGTCACCCTCTACTATTAATGTTGTTGATGATGATGGTGATGATGATGGTGGTGATAGTGATTTTGATGGTGTTGTTGATGGTGATGATACCGGGCTGAAGAGACTGTGGGTCCTAATGCCTGTGGCATTTCTAATATTGTCAAAACACCATCTGTCCTGGTGGGGGTGAGAGAGCTGCATCCTCTGTAGGGAGATAAGGACCCCAGACTTTGGAGGTATACGTGACCTTCTCACTGTTGTGTATTTCCACGCCTGGACCCTGGACAGGAAGTCAAGTGGGTACATGTGTGTATACACATTCACATCCATACTCTTCCCTGGTTTTTATGACTTAGTGCCAAGCTGCCCTTGCCCTTTCGCTAAGCAATTTGGAGTGAAAAAAAAACCCAGGGTGATGGTTTCATGCCCTGTGACCTTCCTTCCCAGGCTAAAAATAACTTCTCTGACAGAAAGTCTCTCAATGGAACAAGCCATGCCATTGGGTCCCCAGAGCTCAATCCCCAGGAAGCAGCTGTGCCATTGGGCCCAATCTCTCCTCCAGGAGGCAGTCAGAGGCTTCAAGAGCCTCCAGTTAAACTCAGTTCAATTCTGTGAAATCAAACCCAGTGTCTTACCACCCACCCTGGCCTCCCTAGGGTCTTGCTGAAGCCCCCTAGCGGCCCTGGAGGAGGGGTGGGGGACGCAGAGGACCCAGGACATGCTGGCCAGTGTGAGAGCCTGGTAAGATGAGTCTCAGTCTACCCCAGGACACGTGGTACCGCACTGTATGTGCTAATGTCAAGGCAGCCGCCCGGGCCCTGGACAGGGTACGTGAATAGCAAGTCCCCAGCTCAGCCTGGGCGATCATGGGAAGGCCCCTGAGCCTGACAGGCTGGTGCCCCAGGCAAAAAACAGCATAAACTGGCTCTGCTTTCTCTCCTGACGCCCCCTCTGCCGTCAGCCGTTCTCTGGGGGATGGGGGGGGCAACCATTCAGCTGCTCCCCCCCCCACAGCCTTAGTGGGAACCCCAGGCTCAGTTCCTCTCTCCTCTCTCCACCACCAAACACTGGACTTTTTTCCAGCTCCTAACTCTTCCCAAACACTTTTGTGCAGACTCAGGTTACTGTGGAGTTGCCAGGGGACTTGGTGAGTCCACTGCAGAGGAGGAAGCTCTGGCTGGAGAGCTTTAGAGACTTGCCCAAGATCAGGGGTAAAGTTGGGACAGAGCCCAAGTTCATGGCCCTCAGTCTAGAGTTCTTTCTGCTCCCACATGGTTTGCAAACCATGTCGCATGAGATGCTTGGGTTCCATGGAAGGGCCTAGTGGGTGAGGGGAGATGAAGGAGCTGGGGTTCAGCCACTGCCTTGGTACTTCCTGCCCAGCAGCTCTCCTTGGGTCTGTCTGTCCCACTGCCTAAGTCAGGTGGGGTGGGGTGGTTGACAACCACTCTCCTGCCTCCCCTGCCTTCTCCCTAAAAATTCCTCCTCTTGATCATTTTCTCCAGCAGCCCAAGAAGCCCCCTGTCACAGCATCTTTTCACTTTGCTGATCAACATGCACCCGGCACAGAGCTAGATGACATCTGACCTTCACACAGAACTTCATACTTCCCCAAGTAACTTCATGTTCTTCATCCCCCCCAGCAGTCCTCTGAAGCAGGGAAAGCAAGGATTATTAACTTCTCTTGAAATGAGAAAGCAGACACAGCAAAGTCAAGTGTTGGCTCAACAGGCCATCCAGGGCTGGGCTAGCACTCGGGCCAAGAAACAAAGCTGAGCTCTCTGGACCACAGCGAGTGGCATCCAAGCCCTTTCCAAGGGCTTTCTCGGCACAGATGCCCCATCTCCAGGGTTGGGTCAGTGTGAATCTGGGTGTTTCACAAGGTGATTTTAATGAACACCAAAGTTTGAGAATCCCTGCTCTGGGTCACCCTCAGTACCAAGTGTCAGGGAGTCTGTCTCGAGTTTGGAACTGGACCTCGGGAAAAGGGAGGTCAACGCCCAAGATCTTTTGTTTGGTTGACCTGCTTTGGCCGACCTCTTCACGGACCAGAATGTAGGCTCAGTTCCAACCTTCCAAGTCTCCTTAGCACATGTTTCCAAGCATCTGTCGACGTGACTTCTCATCCGTTTGAAGTGAAACCATTGAGTGCAAAGTCACACACAGGTAGAATACACCATTACTCATACATGATTATGCAGATGCGTCATCAGTAAAAAAAAAAAAAAAAAAAAGAGTCCTGGTGGTACAATCACTTTCCTCTTCTACCTCTGGACACACCTGTCCCTGGGAGTCAGGAATAGTGGTCTGGTCGTCCAGGGAGTCCCCCGTCTTTCACCAGGCTGTCCTCTGCCCAGACACTTGGACGTCTCATCTGCGGTGCCTGAGGTGCAGCGGAGGGCACTTCAGAATCAAAGTTCACGAGGCCAGAGCGGCAGCCCAACCCTTCCGTGTTCTAGATCCTGTCCCTGAGCACTCCTGGACTGAGCCAATGGCAGCAACCCCTCTGGCATCACATTTTTTCTTGGCCTTTTTTTTTTTTTTTTTTTTTTGCGGTACGTGGGCCTCTCACTGTTGTGGCCTCTCCCGTTGCGGAGCACAGGCTCCGGAGGCGCAGACTCAGCGGCCATGGCTCACGGGCCCAGCCTCTCGGCGGCATGTGGGATCCTCCCGGACCGGGGTATGAACCTGCGTCCCCTGCATCGGCAGGCGGACTCTCAACCACTGCGCCACCAGGGAAGCCCTTTCTTGGCCTTATTTATAGAGTGAATGTTCACTGCTCAGGGCCCCTTGTTTCTTCACCTCTTGGATGAGTCTTCAGATGGCTTTACAGACGCTGATGCTGAAAAGGAACTTAGGAGGGAAGTGGGACCTCCTGGGACCCTGAGACCCTCTCCCTCACCATCCTGTGGGCCCCTCTCTCCTCCCCCCAGATAAGGAGACCAGGCAGCCATTCACGGAAGGTTCTTTGACTTCCTGGCCAAGTTCCTAAAGTCAAGGCTAATCCCACCAGGACAGCTTGTCCCGGGCTGGACTCTAGCCCCAAAATAATTCACCCAAGGGATAGGACACAATGATGTGGCAGCAGTCAGTGGGAACCATGGGATGGGGGTCAAAAGGGACCTCCTCACAGACGAACTGGTTTGATTTCACTGATCAGGATCCTAAAACTCTGATAAGTGATTTTCCCAAGACCACAGGGCTAGTTAGGCTAGTTAGCAGTGGGCTGGTTCTGGAACCCAGCTCTCCACCAATTCCAGGTCTCTTGAGTTGTCCCAGCATCTGGCCACTCCCCCGCCCACCCCGAAATGAGAGGGGGTGAGTCAGCCTCAGACGGACAGCGACTTCTCTGCCTACCCTCTTCTTCCTCCCTTTGAAAAGGATGTTCAAGACTTCAAGACAATTGTTTTTAACCCATAAAGTCCAGAGATTGACAGAATAACTCCATCCCTCTTCCCCACCCCTAATTCCTGGGAATTCTTGGTTTGGGAGGTACACAGAGAAATCGCCCGGGACCCCACAGCCATGGTGTACACACGTGCTCAGCACTGACGCCTGGAGGATTCATGAATATGGGTGAGTACTCACTTTCAAAAGGCAAGTACCTTTGGAAGAAGCAAAACATTAAGCCCTAAGCCCTGGGTGTGACTCGATCATTAAAGGGATGCTCAGCTTTCCCTGCCTGAAGTGAGCACAGATCCTTGCAGGAGTCATTGGCAATACTTCCTCCATTCAGAGGGGCCAAGGTGGGTGGGAAGGAAAAGGAAGGAGGGAGGGGTGCAAGTTGGATTCTGAGGCAGGCGGGTGGTTTCCCCCACCTCCACCTCCTCACCCGAGAGCTCGAAGACCACCTCTGGGAGGGCTGATGGTCTAACTTTGGGGTACCAGGTAGGGAGCAACCCACTGGGGGCTAAAGGAGTGTGGCTCCCCAAGGTCGCCGTCAGATAAACGCCTTGGGTTCAGGTCGGAGCCGTCATGGGCTTGGCGGGTGTGGGGGAGCAATGACACAGACCCACCTCCTCCCCGAGCCAGGGAAGTGGGAGGAAGCTAGCTTGGTTCTCGAGCTCAGGAACCAGATCTGACACCTTCCTGGGCCAGGCCCACATCTCAGGGCTTTCCTTTGCCACGAGACCCAGAGCCAGACTGGTCTCTCTGGACACCGTTAGAAGCCAGGAGAGCTGGGCTCTGCTCCCTGGAGCCTTCCTCACTGCCATGCAGGTTAGTATATGGGCTGCCCCTCACTCCCCACACCCAGCTCCATTCACCCATAAAACGCAGAGAATGATACCTGCTTTGCCAACCCCTTTGGAGTATTTTAAACATCAGATGATGTTTAAAAACATTCTATGGGGAATTTCCCAGTGGTCCAGTGGTTAGGACTCAGCACTTTCAGTGCCGGGATCTGGGTTCAATCCCTGGTCGGGGAACTAAGATTCTGCAAGTCGTATGGCCAAAAAAAAAAAAAAAAAAAAAGCATTCTATGAATGTCAGGTATGATAATAATAATTTCCTAGAAGAGCAAAGATGCCAGGACAAAAACAGAACGAGCTTTGGACAGAAACCAAGCTGGCTCACCTGCACCCTACTCCACTCAACCCCCTGTTTCTGGGGGTCGGTCAGTGGGCCAGGAGAGGTCTTTCTGCCCGGGGTCCTTCTCCCCTTCTTCCAACTGGAAGCAGCTCAGACAAGGAGCTGTGGGCGCCTGGGGGTGACCCAGCTCTCCATGGTTCCCGCTGGCCTGGGTCGGGAACAGACCTGAGCTACCAACACTCCCGGGCCCAGTCCTCGGCCTCCTCAGCCCCAGGCTAATTCCTGCGGCCACTGACTCCCACTTCCAGGCAGCCCTGACTCACCCAGAAACTTCCGCGACCACACTTGCCTCCCCCTCTGTTTTCTGCCTCCCAGGCCCCTCCCATCCAGCTGTTGAAGTGAGGTGACCCTGCACTTTGCCCCAATGCAAAGGCATATCAGGGCCACATCTGTGTGAGAACGGGTGAGGGCCCTTCCCCGCTCTGGGAACTGGCAGCACGATAGGAGATAGGCCACTCGAGTTGCCCACATGGCCTCATCGCCGTCCTTAAGACCAGTGAGCGCAAGGAGCAAAACAGTACGCCCTTCAGGAGCGACTCAGGCTTCCAGGACACTGCTATGGCCATCCCAGAGACAAGGGAGAGCAGCTCCATCTCCCCCTCAGCGGCATTTTGCTTGTCCAGCAATCAGAGCTAATGTTTCCATGGCTTGGAAGGGCCTCACACACCAGCCTGCATGCCCCGACTACCGCAGCCCCTTCACCTTGGCACCGCCAGCAGCTCTGCCCACCTCCACAGCTCTCCCCCCACCATGCCAGCTCAGGGGTGAGGCGTCATCCTTAGCAAATCTCACCCCCAGGAGCCCCCGCCACCAGGTCCGCTCAGAGGAGTTTAGGCAGGAAGTTCAAGCCAAGGGGAGAGGGTAGGGCAGCAATAACACATGACTATTCCGCCCTGTGTGCCTGGCCCACAGAGCCTTCCAGAAAAACTGCCACCGAGACGCCAAGATGCCAGATCTTTCCACCTTCTCTCACAAAGGGCTTCCCCAAATTTGAGACAGACAGGCTCCCCAAACCTCATCTTTTTTAAAAAAAAAAAAGTATTTATTTATTTGGCTGCGTTGGGTCTTCATCGCTGTGCACAGGCTTTCTCTAGTTGTGGCGAGCGGGGGCTACTCTTCATTGTGGTGCTCGGGCTTCTCATTGCAGTGGCTTCTCTTGTTGTGGAGCACGGAGTCTAGGCGCGCAGGCTCAGTAGTTGTGGCACATGGGCTTAGTTGCTCCGCGGCACGTGGGATCTTCCCAATGCAGGGCTCAAACCTGTGTCCCCTGCATTGGCAGGCGGATTCTTAACCACTGTGCCACCAGGGAAATCCTCATCTTTTTTTTTATGCTTTTTTTTTAAATATAAATTTATTTATTTTTGGCAGCATTGGATCTTCATTGCTGCACGCGGGTTTTCTCTAGTTGCAGCGAGCAGGGGCTACTCTTCGTTGTGGTGCGCGAGCTTCTCATTGCAGTGACTTCTCTTGTTGCGAAGCTGCGTGAGACCAGCTTTTAGTTCTCTGAGTTCAGGACAGCAGAGGTCACAAGACTGGACCAGAGGAGTCTTCCAGCGTCCAGGTCACAGAGAAAGGGCAGAAGACCACCTCCCACATGCTGCTCCTTGAGCAGTACAAACTTCCAAAGCCTCCGGAGCAAATCCATCCGTTACCCTCAGTTATGGCTCCAGAGCTTGGACACCACAGACAAAGATGGCTAGAACACCCAGGCTGCTCTCTGGTGGAATGTCCTAGAGAGCTCACATCTCCACTGGAAGCAGACTGGTTTCCGGTTTGTATCCCCAATACACCTGAACCCCAGACATGTGGGCCCCACTTTCCTGGAGAGCCCGGGCTCCATCTCTCCCGCAGGCCAGGACTCTCAGCCCTCCAGGGGGGCTCCCTCTCGGGACATCCCATCCGGGGAGGAATCATTAAAGCAGTTAAACCCGAGAGCAGCTTCCTTCTCGGGTGGGCTCAGCGTCACCAAGGCCCTGGGTTCTCCATCTCGTCTCTTCAAATACTGAAACCAGACAAGGCTCTCACCACGCATGAGCCTTCTCTTCCTCCGGCACCTGGTGGCCATGCAGACGGGCCATCTACTCCTTAGTTCTTGTGGCTCCTCTGGAGAGAGGAAGGTTAAAGCGAAGGGCAGGATGGAGAGCGGGGCAAGAGCGAGTGGACATTCCGCACATGCTGTCCCCAGGGTGACCCTTCCTGGTCATTACCATGGGCCCCATGCAGGCTCTGCCAGGTCGCACCTGAGGATCCAGCAGGCTGCCTGCCCAAAGGGCCTCCCACCCTTGCCGGATAGGAGTCCCAAATCCCTGCACTGAAGCCTGAGCCTGGTCTTGTATTCCTTTCCCAAAGCTGCTATAACAAAGTGCCACAACCTGGTGGCTTAAAGCAATAGAAATGTATTTTCTCCTGGTTCTGGGGCCAGAAGTCCAATATCAATGTGTCACAGGGCGCTGTTTCCCCCAAAGGCTCTAGGGGAGGTGCCTTCCTGTCTCCTCCAGCTCTGGTGGCTCCCAGCAACCCTTGGCTTGTTAACGGGTGTCTCCAGTCTCTGCCTCCATCACACGTGGCCTTCTCCCTGTACCTCTATTCTGTGTCTCTTATCCTTTTCCTCTAAGGACACCAGTCAGACTAACTAACTACATCTGCAACAACCCTATTTCCAAAACAGGTTGCATTCTGAGATGCTGAAGTTAGGACTTCAGCATATGTTCTCGGGAGACACAATCCAACCTGTAACAGGTCTGCTGACGGCCACATCACCACATGCCTGGGTCGCCCTCTTCTTCCTGTGGATCCAGCCGCACCCAGTCCCTCAAACCAGCTATGTTCCACCGCCCCACGACACCTCCCGGGCCTCACTACCCCAGGCTACACGGGGCCCCCTGACCTCAGCTGACTCAGTGTCCACGACTGTCCACACTGAGCCAGGTAACGCAGCCCCTGCCCTGTGTGGCTGTGACCTGTGTGTGTTGGCGGGGCAGAGGAGGGTGTCATTCCTTCCCTTCTAGTTTGTCATCCCCTCCAGCGCAGAAGGTAGGCCCATTATCTCTTTACACCCCACAGAAGAGCCTGAGAAAGCTCTGAGCACCAAGACTCACACAACAGACGCCTGCGGCATTCTTTAAGAAATCATGCTCAGGACTTCCCTGGTGGCGCAGTGGAGCCTCCCTGCAGGAGGCTGTAGCAGGCTTGACCCTGGCTCACCATCCCAGGCAACGGCCCATCTCCAAGGCCACAGGCGGCCAGCAGGGCTGATGCCCATGAGCTCCAAGAACATTGTGGGTCTGGGGTCTAACTGGCCTTGCTACCCTTCCAGGGGATATTTCTGGAAGGAGAGCACAAAAGGGTGGGAAGTCCTTACCCCTGGGATGGAACCCCAGTGGCCAGGCAGAGCTGCAGGTTCGGGGGGGAAGCCCTGGAAACTCTGTGACTCTGGGGAGGAAGAAGAAAAGAGAAGGACAGAGTCAGGACTCGAATTTGCTCCCGTAATCAGCAGGTGGGCCTCGAACAAGTATTTTAGTTTTCTGTCCCCGTTTCATCAGTAATAAGACAGAAGAGAAAAATATGCACCCTCCCCACCTCCAGATTCGTTCCACCTTCATTCCACTGCTACTGATGGAGCACCTGTTGCGTGTCAGAGGGTGGGAGGCTTAAATGACATGTGATGGAATTCTGAAAGCCGATACTACTAGAAAAGTATACGGAACTTCTACTGGTAGGATAAACTCTCACCCAAACACATCTCCACACAAGAACATATACGCCGATGTTCACAGCAGCATTATTCACAATAACCAAAAAGTGGAAACAACCCAAATGTTCATCAATGGATGAATGGATAAACAAAATGTGGTCCATCCATACAGTGGAATATTATCAGCCATAAAAAGAAATGAAGCACTGACACAGGCTACACGGTGGATGAAGCTTGAAGACATGATGCTCGGTGAATGAAGCCAGACACAAAACACCATATATTGCATGATTCCATTTACATGAAATGTCCAGAACAGGGAAACCCAGAGAGGCAGAAAGCAGATTAGTGGCAGCCAGGGGATGGGAGGCTGGGCAGGGGTGGAACAGGGCAGGGGGTGGGGTGACTGCTGATGGACACGGGGGTTTCTCTTTGAGGTGAAGAAAAATATTCTAGAATTGACTGTGCTGATAGTTACACATTTCTGTGAATATACTAAAAACTATTGAATTGTACACTTTAAATGGGCAAATTGTAGAGTATATTAATTATATCTCAATAAAGCTGTTCCAAAAATGGGGCTTCCCTGGTGGCGCAGTGGTTAAGAATCCACCTGCCAATGCAGGGGACACGGGTTCGAGCCCTGGTCCAGGAAGATCCCACATGCCGTGGAGCAACTAAACCTGTGCGCCACAACTACTGTGCCTGCGCTCTAAAGCCTGCGAGCCACAACTACTGAGCCCATGTGCTGCATATACTGAAGCCCTCACTCTCTAGAGCCCGTGCTCCGCAACAAGAGAGGCCACCGCAATAAGCCCGTGCACCACAACGAAGAGTAGCCCCCGCTCACTGCAACTAGAGAAAGCCCGCACGCAGCAACGAAGACCCAACAAAGCCAAGAATAATAAATTAATAAAAATAAATAAATTTTAAAAAAAAAAGCATTAGGACATCCCTGGAGGTCCAGTGGTTAAGATGTGGCACTTTCACTGCGGGAAACTAAGATCCCAGGGCTTGGCCAAAAAAAAAAAAAGCACATAAAGCATCTACACTTCTTTTCTTTCTCCAAAACCTTAGTTGAACCTGTTGTCTACCTTCAAAATCTATCCTCAATTTAACTGTTTCTCCCCCGCCCCCACCAGCCCTGGCCCCAGGTGCTGTTGTCTCTCACCTGGACTGTGGAACAGCCCCTTCCTGAGCCCCTTGCCCCCCTCTGCACTCACCCTCCAACGCTGCCCACCCCCACCCGTCTCTGTCTCTTTGCTTCGCTCTTCCGGGGAGCGTGAGGCCCCCCTTCCTCCCTGTGCTGTGCTTTCTGCTGGGAATGCTCCCCACATAACTGCCTAGTTCTCTCCGCTCCTTCCCTGAGTCTTGGCTTCTGGTCAGCTTCTCTGCCAGGCCTCCCGGCCACCCTGGTGAGGCTACCTCCCAACCCACCTTCCCCTCTTTCCATCCTAGTCTCTTTCTCAGCTGCACCTATAAATATCTAATGAACTAGATAACTTACTTATCTGGTTTCCTGTCTATCAGAGATTTTTGTATCCCAGCACCTGAACAGCCATTGGATGGATGGATGGATGGTGGCAAAACATGAGGCCTTCCCTTAACTCAGAAAGTTCAAAGTTCCAGAAGACAGGAGATTCAGGACCAGGATTCAGAGCCAGAGAAGTACCCACGGGCGAGGTCACTTTACCTGCGCAGTCCTATTATTCTGTGATCAAGGGTCCTAGGAGGATCTGCCTTACCAGCTCAGGAGGTTGCTGTGATAACCACGATCTGGATTCCTAAATATAAAGATCCTCCCCTTAAAGAAATAGCAGCTAATTGGAGCGGCGGCGGGCAGACAGGAAGAGAGAACTTGCTTCCTGGCTGCAGAGTTTCAGTGCCAGGCAGGGATGTGGACCCCGGGGGCTCATCGTAGGAGCTCCTGGGGTAGGAGGGATAGGGTATTTTGGGTGCAAAATGACCAGCAAAATGCTGGTGAGCATTTCTGGAAAGACGAGGGGCCCCTGGAGAACTGCCCCCACCCCTGCGCTCCTCCAGAGCCAGGACAAACCACAGAGAGCGCCACAGAGCCACAGTCACCAGCTCCCAGAGCTGGCCGACACCCCAGTCTCTGGGTTGGGGACCCCTAACTCCGCTGTGAGGAGACCCAGACACCTTCCAGCTAGGGGCTCCTGCCGGCAAGGAGAGCGTAGGAAGGCAGAAGCTGAGAGGTGGACCCCTCGTGGATGGCGGCAGAGGGTCACCGGGAAGTTCTTTCTCCAAGTGGCGTCTGCAGAGTAGTAGGAGGGGCCTGCATCCTCCTCCTCCCCTGCCAAGCACGTAGGAGACAGTGCAGGGGTGGGTGCTGGTGCTCACTCCCCAGGAGAGTTTCTGGGTTCTCAGCTCACCACTCTCCCCATCACACGACCAGCCGGAAACCAGACCCCCTGCCCTCAGCACATGTCTATTCCTGGAAAATTCTCCCCACTGTCCTCCCCAGCACCACCGCTAGGCTAGGTGCTGCTCCTGGAATCCCCTGCCCCTGGCCAGCTGTCCATCCATTCATTCAACACACTTGTCCAGGGAATGTCAGCAGAGCTCCAGGTTAGCCGCTAGTGCAATCGCGTAGGCAGTGGGGCCCGAGAGAGGACCAAGGAAACAGGTGCGACCACCTGGGAGAGAGACGAGAACAATCTGTTCACAGCCAGCAACTGCTCAGCAGCCTGGGTCCAGAGCTAAGGAACCATAGTGGTTGAAGAGCGTCCCATCTGGAACCTCAGGATGTGATATGATTTGGAAATAGGGTCTGTGCGGAGGTAATTAGTCAAGATGAGGTCATATTGGATTAGGGTGGGCCCTGAATCCAATGACTGGTGCTCTTATAAGAGGAGGAGAGGGCTTCCCTGGTGGCGCAGTGGTTAACAATCCGCCTGCCAATGCAGGGGACACGGGTTCAAGCCCTGGTCTGGGAAGATCTCACATGCTGAGGAGCAACTGAGCCCATGTGCCACAACTACTGAGCCTGCGCTCCTAGAGCCCGTACTTCGCAACAAGAGAAGCCACTGCAATGAGAAGCCCGCGCACCTCAACGAAGAGTAGCCCCTGCTCGCTGCAACTAGAGAAAGCCAGTGTGCAGCAACGAAGACCCAACGCAGCCAAAAATAAATAAATAAATAAAATTAATTTAAAATATATATATATATTAAAAAAAAAAAAAAGAGGAGGAGACACACAGAGAAGAGGCCATGTGAGGACAGAGGCACAGATTGGAGAGATGCAGCCACCAGCCAAGGAAGGCCTAGGCCTGCGGACCCACCAGAAGCTGGCAGGAAGGATCCTCCCCAGGAGCCTCCAGAGGGAGCGCGGCCCTGCCCACACCTTGATTTCAGACTTCTGGCCTCCAGACTGGGAGAGAATACATTTCTGTTGTTTGAAGCCACCCAGTTTGGAGTCATTTGTTATGGCAGCCCCAGGAAAATAATATAGGAACCAACACCTAACTCAGACCTACAAAAGCTTCCCGGTCCCTCTCTTGCTAACTTGGTCACGCTCACCAGCCCCAGGGCCCCGGCCCCATCCCCTGCTCCCCCTCTCCCGGCAAGCTCTGACTACTCCCCGAGGTGTCCAAGTTTCATGATATTTGAGGAAACCAGAGGCAGATGTCAAGCTACAGGAATACTGTCCGCAGCGAGACCCTGTACTCATTGTCACAGTCCTTTTAACCTTAAGAAGCGTCTAAGATCGAAAAACATCCTAAGCATCCAATAACCATTTTCTTATTTTAGTCAAATAACAACCCCAGGCTGTAAATAGGGCAAGTATTATTATCCTGTTTTACGGGCAAGCAAACAGGTGCAGAAATGGTAAGGGGCTTGGTGGCGAATTATGACAATGCCAGGGCTTGCTCTGTCCTCAAGTCCCAGAGTGCATGCCACCCCCACCCCAGGCACACGTGTGGGCAGCCCTGGGGAAGGGGGGTCTGGATGGAGAGGCCACTGGCCTAAACTATCCACTCAAAAACAAAACTGAGGCAGGAAAAGACAGGAGAAGGAGGTGGATTCGCCACAGGACTTCTGTTTCTGTCACAGCCGGGACCCAGGCTCTTTCTGCTGGGAGCCTGAGGCCAGGATGGGCTCCCCCAGGCCACAGCAAGGGCTGTGACCCCTCACCAGTTTGTCCAGACCCCTTCCCAGGTCCCAGGGAGCATTCCTGGTGTCTTCGCCTCCTGGGATAAGCTAGAGAAATAAGCGATCTTCTATTACCTGATCCTTGGAACAAAGGGCAGAAGGAAAGACCAAGTAACCAGCAGTGGCTGAAAGCCTCTCTGGTGAGTGCAGGTGTACAGGGCAGGCAGCTATGGAATCAGATGCACTTCAGAGACCTAGTGATCAAGGCGATGGCTTTGTCCTCACCTATTGCCATCTAGGGAAAATTCTATGGGAGGCAGATGAATGGCCACTTGGAGGAGAACCAGGAGCAGCAGTTTTGGCAGCGACCAGGTGCGGGAGGGAGGGTTTGCTCCCAAACCCCAGGGCTCTCCCCTGGCCTGGTTGTGGGCTGATCTCCCAGTGCAACCCAATTCCTGCAGGCCCAGAACTCCAGGCCAGACTTTGCCTGCACCTGTTTGAGCTCAAAATGCAGTCCCCACTCTAGAAGTATCCAAAAATATCCGAGAGGGAGGAGAAGGGGAGGGGCTCACTGGAAGGGGAGGAGGCTAGAGTATGCTGAGGGCTAGGGAGAGAGCCACTTGGCTTGGCATTCAAGGCCCTTCCAAATGGGCTCCAACCCATCAGGGTGGTCTGATCTCCCCAAACAGGAGCCCCACAATCTAGCCAGAGCCGGTGTCAGCCCGTCCCTGCCAGCGCAATGCTCCGAGCTCCCCCACTCCTGGCTTTGATCACCATCTTCAGATACTCCACTGTCTCTGCATCCTCATTCATCAGACATTGTCGAGTGCCTCCAGTGAGCCAGGTGCAGTGCTAAGTGTTGGTAATGGAGTGGTGAGCAAATTAAACAAATGCGCAGCCCTGTCCTCTTGCAGCTGGCAGTCCAGCAATGGTCCCCTTCCTCCCAGTGTAGCTGAAACCCTGCCCCTCCATGAGGCCAACCTTCCAGCCCTCCTCTGAACTCCAACCAGAGCTGCCAGGGGTGTTAGTTACACTTTTTTTCAGTGCGCGTCGTCTCCTTAAATAGAATGTGGCTCCTGGGGGCAGGGCCACAGCCCATTCCTGCCTGCACAGCGTGGCCAGCTGGGACCTCACAATGGGCCATAGCCCATTCCTGCCTGCACAGCGTGGCCAGCTGGGACCTCACAATGGGCACAGCCTGGCCTTGGGGCTGGAGAGCTGGGCCTTTCAGAGAAGGGCCCCCATCCGCCTCATCTTTCCGGCCTCTCCCATCAAGTGCCCACCTTGTGTGATTAACCAGCCCCACCCTTCCTCCCCTCTGTTCCTGCTGCGTCCAAATCCACATTGCACCCTCATGCCTCTTGCTGATCACGTACTGCCTGTCACCCCAAGTCACAAGTCCATCCTGGCTCCCAACCCAGGGTGGGCTCCCCAGGGATGGTCACATCACCCATTTCTTCAGGACCCTCTGCTTCTGAGGAGCTCTCCTCTCCCCAGGACTGGCCACACAGCCTGTGCTCATTCTGTGCCCTTGAGCACTCTCTCTGAGTTGACAGAGGGCTAGAGGTCAAGTGCTCTCCAGGTTGTGAAAGACAAGGACCCCTGGGGAAGGGCCCACCCAAGGGCCAGAGGAGAAAAGCCTCTTCTGATCACTTAACAGCCTTGAAATGAACCTGGGGAGCCTGCCCCAGCTGGGCCAACCTCCCACCCGAAATCCTTCTGGGTCCTGGACTGAGAGCTGGACAGAGCAAGAGCGACTGTGCCTTCCTGTCGTCCCGATGACACAATCCCAGGAAAGACAGGCTCCTGGGATGGGGCCAGGCAGCGGCTGCCAGCCAGCCCCATGGTCTCCTGGTCTTTCAGAAGCAGGCCTCTGGGCACACCCACAACCAGGCTCCCCTCCACACCAGCCCAGCCGGGGAAGAGCTGGAGGGTAGAGAGGTAGCTACTGTAGGCCCTGCCTGGGGCTGTGAACAGCTGACCTAACAGCTCAGGCATTTTAAAAGCAGATTCCACCAAACCCCTCATGCTGAGGATGGGCAGCTCAGGACAGGCTAATCTGGAGCTCTCTGAGAGGGAGGACAAGGAAGCAAAGAGTGCAGGCTTGTCCCCGGGGCAGAGGGGTACCTGGGACCTTGACTCTGAACAAATCCTCCTTTGGGGCTGGAGAGGGATGCGGCTGAAACCAAATGGAACAGGATGTCCCTGAACCCAGAGAAAGACACAGCACAGGTGACACAGACCAGGAAATGGATGTCTCCAGAAACTCAGCTAAAACTGACCCATCCCATTTGCCGAATTATGCTACCCGCTTCACCTCCAGCTGAGGTCACAAAGGCTGGGGGTGAGCAGAGAGGATGGGGCCTCCTGAGGACTGAGCAAGTTCTGCAGCTGTGGCCACCGTGGCTCCAGTCCACTCCCTGCCTCCCTCTTTCAGGGTCCAGTAGAGAAAGCCCCGCTCTACAGCTCACCCCTCGGCACTCAGAATCGATGGACTATCTATTGCCTCAATGCCGTGATTAGGGACTTTGGGTAAGACCTTGCCCACCAGAGCAATGAGAAATTCCATGTTAGAGATGCATTCCTTAAGGTAAAATCTTCTGACTCTTTTGAAACAAGTGGTTTGGGAAAGTGACAGTTTAAGTGTTGAGCCATTGACCCTTGTTGGAACAAGTTTCAGGGCATATATTATGGGGGGACAGAGCAGGGCCGGTGTTGGGGGAGAGAAGGGAATCACCAAGAGGGAGAAAAGGAACCCGACAGGGCAGAGGTAGGATTCTGAAGCCAGACTTCTACCTCCCGAGTCCAGATGGCCCCTGAGAAGGCAGGTGAGGCAGGTGAGTGGTCTTAGAGGGGCCTGGCCTCCCAGAGCAGATTGTGGGTCCCCTCAGCCCAAAATGAGTCCCGCCGATGGGCCAGGGAGCCACAGAGGGAGGCCTTGCAGCCACCGGGAAAACACCCTGGAGGAAACCTGAGCCCAGCTGCCTCTGGGCTGTGTGCCCCCCAGCGGCTTCCACTGAGGTAATCTAACCCGAGTCTGAACACAGCGCTTTCGGGTGCAGGCCCAGTGCACATCTGCGGAATGAACACCTCGGGTGTGGAGCCTGGGGTCGGATTTTGGGGCTGGTAAACCAACAGCAAGAGACCAACATCCACTGTGCCTAAAATGCTGATTCACTGGCCATCTCCTGGCCTCATCTCGGACGGGACTGGAGACCAGGCTCTGGTCTGGGCCCTGCTGTGCAAGTCCACACATCTTGGGACAACCAGCCTCCCTTTCCACCCCACAGGGTTCTTGGGCAGATCAGCTGGTTCCTTCCCCTCCATGGCCCTCCCCACTCCATAGCAATCCCCAGTATAGACCAGGATCCCCACTTCCTAGTGCAGCTCCCTGACGGGTACTAGGGCTACTGAGGGGACCTCGAGTGTATGGTGTCCCTCTGGGGTCTCCACGACATGTCTCCTCAGACCCACCTAGGACCTGTGCATCCCACTCAAGCTCTGACGTCCAGGCCACTCCATCCACTGTGTTCATCAGCCTTTCCTGCTCCTCTGAGCCCTCCTGCCAGCCCATAAACACACAGCCTCCTCTGGCAAACCCACCCACCGCCACCTCCTCTTAGGGTCATTTATCCTTCACAGACTTAATGTTAAAAGTCTCACTGGGTGAATGTGTTGCCTCCCTGTCCTCACTGAATAATATGAGCCGTTCGTTGACAGTTCTCGGCTTCCTGGTGTCCAAGCTAACACCTCACCTTCCATGGCTTCTCCGTGAGACTCACTGCCTCTCCAGGAAGCATCCTTCCGCTCCGCTGTCAGGTCCCACCTCTGCCTGGATCTCATTCCATCTTCCTGAAATCCATTTATCTTCTTCCTCTTCCCACTCCCCAGGGTCCGGTCCTTGAATCTCTTTCTCTGCGACAGCTTCCTTGGCAATCTCACAGCCTCACCCTCATCTTTACTCAAACAAATCTCATCTCTGGATCCCCAGACCTGACTTTCCTCCTAAGCTAACTATCTCCATCCAGATGTCCCCCAGAACCCAAAATTCATAAGGACCCCAGATGAACTTTTAAAATTGGTTCTTTTATGATCCTGGTCTTTTTTTTTTTCTGGCAAGGTCATACCAGCTGTGACCTACACTATCCTCGAGCAATATTTAAATGTAAGGGGTTGTGAGTCCAGCTTTAGATTGGATTTGGAGTAGGGGAGGGGCATCCCACAGCGGCAGACCCCACCCGTTCCCCCTGCCCCAGTCACCACCCTTGTTCCAGGCCAGAAGGCATCATATCTATGCCCTGTACTGGCCTCTCAGACCACGTTGAAGGAGGACCAGCCATCTTTCTCCTGTGTCCAAAGGGATTAGGCTCCTTCCCAGCCCACCACACCTAAGCGAGCACCAAAGGGCCAGGTGGATGCAACTGGCCTCGTCAGGGCCTCCTTCTGGTCCAGAATTCCAGCTCTGGCCCTTGAACTAGCTGTCTGAGCTTCACTGTCACACCCAGATGGGAGACAAAGCCAGCATTTCCCAAACTGTGGTTCCACAGGCCACCAGGCAAGGTGCCCACATCTGAGGGCTGCATCCATTGAGCAAATCCAGACTAGTGCCTCACACGGTGGACCACGTGCTCCCTATGGCTCATCCAGCTGCACTGAGCCAGGAGTCGGGGACCTTGCTGGGGACACAACTTGCAGGAGGGCTGGAGAGGCTTCTGGGGTCTGCTATCTCCCCAGGACCCCTGAGCACATGACCTTTTCTCAGAGCCCTCCCCACGGTGGATCGTGGTATCTGGGCTGCCGTGCAGAGGGTATATGAAAACCGCCTCCTTCCAGGTGGGTGAGGAAGGGTCACGAAGGAGTTCCTGAGAGACCCCCATCGCTCATGGAGGGCCTTTGGGAGCCCCAGTGTGAACCAACCTCTCTCCATTGGATGTCAGGGTGGGGCCAGAACAGGTGGGCAAGTCTGCAAACCAGGGCTGGGCTGGAGGAAACAGATGAGCAGACTCAGGACACCTGCCATCCCCCCATCTCTGCCTCAAGCAGGTAATGGGAAACAAGGATGTCCCAAATTCGGCCTAACAAATGCCAGCAGCTTAAGCCCAAAGCAATGTTTTCTCAGCCCCTCTCCCATCCCACCCCACATGCTCTCTGAGGAGTCAAAGTTCAAAGGCATCAGTCTTGACCTGTATCCCGAGGGAAGCTAGCCTCCTGTGGCCTCACGCCCACAGACAGAGGGACTGGGGCGTCCAAGGAGGCCTGTCAGAGAGAGAGCAGCTGAGGGAGGACAGAAACTCCCAGGTGGGCTAAGACTAGCCCTGGCTGGGTGTGCCTGCCACTGAATTGCTGTCTGACCTTGAACATGGCTCTCTTTCCTCTGGCTTTCGCTCCCTTACCTGGACAATGAGCAGACTGAGTAAACCCTCTTGGGGCTGTTCTCCTCTGTCCTTGAGCAGGCTTTTCCCCAGGCCAGGTCCCTGAGACAAAGAGGAGGACCCCGAGACCAAGGACTAGGGTGGATCAGGGTTCGGGGGGGAGGCTGTGGAGCCCATCACCCCAGATCAGAGGGCCACGGGAGCAACATGGGCACAAGAGAAGGAAGGGCAGCTCTGTACGGTCCCCCCAGGAAGCAGGAAGGGGAGTTAGAGAGAAGTTTGCCTGCCACAGGTGAGAGGCGAGTGACACGGGAATGGAAATGAGGATTCAGCAGTGGGGTGGGAAGTTCAGGACCAAAGCTGCTGCCTGTGGGCACGGTGGCATTTACCGGGTGGCATATTTTAGGGGAAAGTCAACCAGTAGGAAGGACTGTCATTATGCGGGTGGGGGGAAGCCACTCTTATGGCTGAAATCTCCCCCAGGTATCGCAGGAGGAAGCAGTCTTTGGGGTGTGCAATATGCATCTGGAGGGGTGAGAAAGCCCACCGCCGGGAAGAACGCACAGCCCAAGTCCTGAGCTGGGGTGAGGAGGGCGGGAACCTCGCACACTGGTGGACAACCCTTTCCCGGAAGCCAGGTCAGGGTCACACCGCAGAGTTTGCGAAGGAAAGGGCCTGCAAAGAGAGGATTTTTGCACAGAGCACCCACCCGCCTCCTTTCCCAACAGCAAGATCCCCCAATGAGGCCTGTGGAACATTCCAGATGTCCAGTTCCCTTCGTGGAAGGAAAGATAAAGGATGTCCCTAAAAGGCTAAAAGTTCCTGGGGCAGCGGCATGGAAGCAGAGCGAGGTGGCAGCTGGGGCCGGGCGGAGCTGGGGAGAGGGTGGCAGTGGATCCCGGGCTCAGGATCAAATGACACGACTGTTTCCATACTTAGCCGCCTGACAGCCGCTTGGAATCCTCGCCACCCCAGCCACTGCAGCCCCACGGAGCCCAAATTAACTCAAGGACAGACAAGGGCAGGGCCCAGCGGCACACGCGAGGCCAGAGCCCCCCACCTTGGTCTCTAACCCCCCAGGGAATGGCTGCTTCTCCTGCCTGCCACAGGCTCTCCTGCCTGGGTCTGGGACCTCAAGAAACAGAAGCTCCCAGGCCCCACGATCCCCAGCGCAGAGGAAGCCAGACGTCGCGAAAAGGCAAAGCAGGAGTTCCGGGTTCCTGGGGGTCCCCAGAGCACCCCTGGAGCATCCCTGAGAGGAACTCAGCCCCAGGAGTCTTGGGAACAAAGGTGGCAAAATGCTCGAGTACCCCTTCCATGCCTATAAATAACCCCCATGCCGTAACCAGAGCCACTGCCTCTGCCACACAAAGTGCTGAGATGTCAAAGGAAAACCACGGCACGCAGGCCCCAGCCCCCTTCCAATGAAGCCCCCAGCCTAGCCCAGCTTCACTCGAGTGGGTTCCATTCCTCCTCTGAACTGTGTCCAATTTGGTTTCCAGCCTGATCCCCAACTTTTATCTCCAATCCCGTCCCAAACTGACCCCCACTCTGTCCCATTGTTTCCAAGCTGTGCCCCCCCCACCCCGCCCTCACTCATGCAAAGCCAGGCCTCTGCGATCTCCACCAGGTGGGAGGGTCAACTCAACGACATCCAGGGGCCCCTCCACCTCCAAGATCGGGGTCTCTGTCCATCTAGGAGGCTCTAGTCTTGACTTTTGGGGTTCTCTTCCACAACATCTACTGGCCAGCCCTTGTCTCTGGCCCTGGCCCCCTGCTCCAGGCCTTGCACCTGCCTGCCCCTCTCGGGTCACGGCTTCCGCTCCCTCTGGCCTCCCCACAAGCCCCAAGTGCTCTCAGGTCTCCACACCCTGTGCCTTCTCGGTGAGACCGGCTGGGAGCAAAGGTCTGCCAGCAGCTCCAGGAATCACGGAGGCCTCATCCTCCATCTCCCGCCCGAGCCTCCCACCCCATGGTAAACATAAAACCTCGGGGGCTCGTGGGGGTCGCAGTCTGGCCTGGCTGACAGGGCAGGGGTCATACCTGCTTGTCCTGGGAGCAGAAGCGAGGCCACGAAGCAGCAGAGCAGGACCAGCGCCTTCATCGTGACTGCCAAGAGAGCCCAGCTGCTCCTCGCCTCTATTTATAGGGTGGGTGGCAGCGCGGGGCGGGGGAGAAGGGTCACACAGTCACTAGGGCAACTGGACGGACATGATGGGCAAGCAGCTCAGACCCCAGAGGCTGCAAGGAGGCTGCTGTGACCCTGCTGCGCCAGCTGCCGACCCCGGAAGGCAGGTCCCATCTGGATTCTCTCCCCTATCTGCCTGGGGTCACGTGACAGGGGTCACGGGGCGGGGTAGCAGAGAAAACGTGGGGCGTCCTTTGGGTCAGGTCTGGGACTCAGGAACCGAGTCTTCCCAGCATCTGCAGTAACTTGAGCTGAAGTCTGGGCAATCAGTGACCTTCACATGCTTCAGTTTTGTGAACGAAGGGCCTATTCGACAGCCACTGACACAGGTTTTAGCCCCTCCCCGAAGGTCAGGAGGGGAGAGCCTCGATGGTTAGTTAAGGAAACCCCACGACCCGACCTTTGAGGTCGATGGTGAGGAGCTTCACCTTCCCAGGCCTCTGGAAGCGACAGAATGCTGACGGGAGGGAAAAAAGGGGAGCGAGGAGGTGCGTTGGATGCTCTGAGTGTGGTCGGTCAGACAGTGGAGGGACAGATCCCTTTCCAGCGGTGCCTCTGCTATGTGCTACTTAATGCACTTTTCCTGAGGGCACATGATGGCCCCTGAAAGCCAGTTCTAGGAGGGGTAGCACTGGCTGGTCCTGCTGGGGAGGGGGGTCCCTGTGGGGGTGACAGTCGGCTGTGGAGGAAAGAGCGAAAGTCAGTTTGGCATCTTTCATGTGCTTCACATTTAAAATGGCTTTATTGAGGTACAACGGCCACACAGCAAACAGCGTATTAAAAGTGTGGAATTCGATACATTTTGACACACGTACAGAACCACCATCAAAATAACGAAGATTCCTCACTCCCGAATTTTCCTTATGTCCCTCCCTCCTACCCCTTCCCAGGCAACCACTGATCTGCTTCCTGTCACTACACGTTTGTTTGCATTTCCTAGATTTTGATATAAATGGAATCTCCCCATATGCGCTCTTTTTATCTGGCTTCTTTCACGTAGCATAATTACGCTGAGATTTCTTCACATTGCAGCGCGTATGGATAGTTCACTCCTTTTGATCCTGATTCCATGGCCTGGATGGACTACAGTTTGTTATCCATCATCTATTGAGAAACTTTTGGGTGGTTTCCAAGTTTTGGCTATTACCAATAAAGCTGCTATGAACGTTCGTGTACAATTCATTATGACATACGCTTTCATTTCTCTTGGGTAAATACCTAGGAGTGGATTGGCTGGTAGGTGTTTAAATTTTTTCTTTCTTTTATTAATTAATTTTTTAAAATTTTTATTGAAGTATAGTTGATTTACAATATTGTGTTTCAGGTGTACAGCAAAGTGATTCAGTTACATATATATATATTCTTTTTTATATTCTTTTCCATTCTAGGTTATTACAAGGTATTGAGTATAGTTCCTTGTGCTATACAGCAGGTCCTTGTTGTTTATCTATTTTATATATAGTAATGTGTATATGTTGATCCCAAACTCCTAATTTATCCCTCGCCCCCTTAAATTTTTTTCTAAGGTGACTGTACCGTTTTACATTCCCACCACCACTTCCTCCACATCCTTACCAGCACTTGGTCAGTCTTTCAAATTTTAGTCATCCTTACAGGTGTGTAGTGATATTGCATTGTAGGTTTAATTTGCATTTTCCTAACGACTAATGATATTAAGCATCTTCCCATGTGTATATCTGTCATCCACTTCTCTTTTGGTTTTTGGGGGGTTTTTTTGGCCACACCATGCGGCTTGCAGGTTCCCCAACCAGGGACTGAACCCGGGCTCCCAGCAGTGGAAGCATGGAGTCCTAACCACTGGACCATCAGGGAAGTCCCTGTCATCCACTTCTTCAGTGCATCTTCGATGAAGTGCCTGTTCAAATCTTTTGCCTATTTTTTTTTTTTTTTTTTTTTTTTTTTTGCCAGTGCGTGGGCCTCTCACTGTTGTGGCCTCTCCCGTTGCGGAGCACAGGCTCCGGACGCGCAGGCTCAGCGGCCATGGCTCACGGGCCTAGCCACTCCGCGGCATGTGGGATCTTCCCGGACCGGGGCACGAACCCGCGTCCCCTGAATTGGCAGGCAGACTCTCAACCACTGCGCCACCAGGGAAGCCCCTTTTGCCTCTTTTTTACCGGTTGTTTTCTTTTATTGAGTTTTTGTTTTGTTTTGTTTTGCGGTACGCGGGCCTCTCAGTGTTATGGCCTCTCCCGCCGCGGAGCACAGGCTGCGGACGCGCAGGCTCAGTGGCCATGGCGCACAGGTCCAGCCGCTCCGCGGCACGAGGAATCCTCCCGGACCGGGGCGCGAACCCGCGTCCCCTGCATCGGCAGGCGGACTCTCAACCACTGTGCCACCAGGGAAGACCCCTCTTTTATTGAGTTTTAAGAGTTCTTTACATACGCTGGAGACAAGCTGTTTATCAGAAACATCATTCATAAATAGTTTCTCCAAGTCTGTGGCTTAACTTTTCATTCACATGTGTCTTTCAAATGGCAGAAGTTCTTAATTTTTATCAAGTACAATTGATCAATTTGTTATTTTATGAATTACACCTTTGGTGTCATACTGAAGAACTCTTTGCCTAACCCAAGGTCACAAAGATTTTTTTCCTGTTTTCTTCTAGAAATGTAATAGTTTCAGGTTTTACATTTAGACCTATAATCCATTTTCTGCCATTTTTTTAATATGTTGCAAGATGTGGAGCAAGATTTAGATTTTTACAAATGGATGTCCAGTTGTTCCAGCACAACTGGCCATTTGTTAAAATGGCCACTGAATCACCTTTGCATCTTTTTTTGAAAATCAATTGACCATATATGTGTGAATCTATTTCTGGACTACGTTCTGTTCCATTGATCTATGTGTCTATCCCCTCACTAATACCTCACTATCTTGATCACCATAGCTTCCTAATAAATCTTGAAAACAGGTAGTGTGAAGTCTCCAACTTTGATCTTCTTTTTTAAAGTTGTTTTGACTATTCTCGTCCCTTTCATGCACTTCCACATGAATTTCGGAATCAGCCTGTCAATTGTTTTTTTAAAAGCCTTCTTGGAGTTTAATTGGATTAGGATGAATCTATAGATCAGTTTGAAGAGAACTGATGAGTTATCGATTGCAATGGTTAACTTTATGTGTCAACCTGACAAGGCCATGTGGCCCAGCTGTGTGGTCAAACATCAGTCTTGGTGCTGCTGTGTGGGTGTTTTTCAGACGTGCTTAACATTTAAATCCACAGCCTCTGACTCAAGCAGACCATCTTCCCTAATGTGGGTGGGCCTCACCCAATCAGTTGAAGGCCTTAAGAGAAAAGACTGAGGTCCCCCAAGGGGAAGAAGTTCTGCGTTTGGACTAGACAGCAACTTGGACTCATGGACTTGCCTGACTCTCCAGCTGCCACCTCCCCCGTGCATTTCCGACTTTCCGGTCCCCACAGCCTCCCTCTGTAAACACATGTCCCCTTGGCTGTTTCTCGGGAGACCCTGACTGACACACCAACACTGAGTCTTCCAACCCATGTGCACGCTGGGGGGCTGGGGGGGCGCTCCCCGTGAGGGAGGAGGCAGCGCTCGGTCACGGGAGAGAAAAGGACGTCCAAGCCAAGGAGGCGCCCGCCCCACCAGGGGCTTCAAGGGACAAGAGGCGGACGTCACCACCTCACAGTGGAGCCCGAGGCTCAGGGCTGAAGGGACTTGTTCAACGTCACCAACTCAGAACGGAGCTGCTGGACCTGAACCCGGATCTGCCCGACTCACAAACCCGGGGCTTCTCCCATCAATCAAGTGAATGTCATCCATGGGGGGGTAGGGAGAGGAATTAGCAGGGCAGGGAAGAGAGTGGAGGGCTGTGACAGGGGGCGGAGGGTGCAGGACAGAGAGAGGGTCAGAGAAACCACAGGAACCCAAGCCAGGCAGACGGGGAGGGTGAGCCCAGCACTGCTTAAAGGGTTGACTGCATTTAATTTAAACATGCCCTGTCTGAGCTCAAACAGATCCTTGTACAGCCAGCAATGATTCACAACAGCCAAAAGGTGAAAAAAAGCCGAGGCGTCCATCAGTAGATGAATGGATAAACAGAATGTGGTCCATCCATACGATGGGATATTACTCAGCCATTAAAAAAAAAAAACTAATACATGCTACAACATAGATAATCCTTGAAAATGCTATGCTAAGTTAAACAAAAGTCACAAAAGGACAGTATATTAGTTTGCTAGGGTTGCCATAACAAAATACCACAGACTGGGGACTTAAACAACAGAAATTTATTTTCTCATAGTTCTGGAGGCTGTTTAAGTCCAAAATCAAGGTGTCAGCAGATTTCATTTCTTCTGAAGTAGCCCTCACTGAGAGAACCTTTCCATTTACCTCAGGAATTAGAGGCTATCTACCTTAGAAGGACCCAAATTCATACCCAGTGCAGGAATCCCCCCCCCAATAGCTCTGACAGAGACCTCTGTTTGAATACCTCCAGTGACAGGGAACTCACTACCAGAGAGCATTAACTCTGCTGTTTTGAATACGAGGTGAGGCCCACAACCAGCCACAATGCTCCAGATCTCCTCCTCACCTGCCACCGCACCTTCCCGCAGGAAGCCAGGGACACGCACCACGAGAGTCCCCTAGAGAATGGAGACCGCCTCTCCCCTGATCTCAAACATGCAGCCCCCCACTAACCCTCTGCGCCCATCCACCCCAGACAATTCCTCCTCCCTACAAGGGAACAGATTTTCGTCAATTCTCTTTCCAAATTTTCAGAGCATCCTCTCTATCTCCCACAGGAGGGGAGGCAACAGTGAGGCAGACAACGAATCTCTGGAATGTGTACAGCACCACAGCCTTCTCCAATCACTTTGCCATTTCCTCTTGAACTTGATCCTGAGGCTGCCACGGAGACAGGCCGTACCAGCAGGAACCTGTGACCTAGGCCCCCTAATTCAGGAAACTCTGCAGCTGTCACTCCTAGCTCCTTTTCAACACCAGGGGTGTGGTGGGGGAAGAGCTGGTTTGGGGAGCTCATTCCTTCCTACAGCTGCCGGATTCAGGGCCCAACCTGCCCCCCAGCCCCCAGTCCTACCCCTCCTCTCAGCCAGCACACGCTCACGTCAATCAACACCAGAAGCTGCAACTCAGCAGGGCAAGAGGAGAGAGGGGACCAAGGCAGGGGATGGCACTAACCTCACCCCTAGCGCAGGACTTGCAGGGCAAGGGAGGCACACAGAACTCCAGAGAGAGGGAAAAAGACAAATGCCACAAGGATGGTAGCATCCAGGAAAGCACAGAGAGGCAGCCAGATAAAGAAGGACCCATGGGATGGGCTCGGGTGGGATAGGGGAGAGCCAGAGACTACAAAGTCTCAGGCTAAGGACAGCGTGGCCAGCCAGCTCCAAGAGGCAGCTGGAGGATTTGCATGTGCTTTATGTACTTGTCTGAGGCCAGTTAACCAACAGCTAAGGCGGCCAAGGTCACAGGAAGCGCCCCCCCCACCCCTTTCCACTAGACAACCCTTCAAACATCTCACAGAGCTGGTGCGAATGCCCTGCTGACAGGGATGCCCCGAAATCAGGGCAACAAGCAGCATTTATTTATCATAACCCACCCTGTGCCAGGAAAGCATAAAGATGACTCCCAAATATCCATAAAGTACACCAAGAAAGCAAGAATTGGACGCAACAGGAGATGAAAACCACACAAAGGCAGGCACACAAAATGGAGCCATTTGTAAGGCTGATACAAAAGCAAACGGCACTACATACGTAAGTCTTCCCATGTGTGTAACTTGATCACTTGCCAATTCACAGTGTCCTTAAAATAAGAACAAGACAACTGTTCGGGAGAAGTGAAATTATTTCTGCTGCTGAGACTCAACAGGAATTTCTTCTGAGGATCTTCACAAAGAGGACACGGTGTAATGTAATGATCCTTGAGATCAGAGCAGACATACGTTTCCCATGAGATTTAATCCCTAACAAAGACCTTAAAATAGGGTGGGGGAGGCCACCAGGAACCAAGAATGCCTAGCTCCCTCCCGAAGAAACCATCACCAAAGAGAGTCACACGCTTAGAATGTCCCTCCACAGCCACACTGGTGGCAGAATCAATAGCCTAGCACAATCTATTTGGGGGACAGCATCTACTAAAATATATTCATAATAGCCGTTAAGTTGGAAGCAACCTAAATGTCCACTGTTAGGTGACTGGCTAAACAACTTTGTGGTATGTTCATACAATGCAATATTCTTAGCAATAAAAATGAACAAACTGCTAATAAACACAAAACCATACATGAATCTCAAAAAATTATATTAAGAGAAGCCAGACAAAAAGAGTATATATACTGTATGATTTGTATGAAGATCTAAAATAAACAAAACTAGGGAGTTCCCTGGTGGTCTAGTGGTTATTAGGATTCAGCACTTTCACTGCTGTGTCCTGGAGTTCAATCCTTGGTCAGGGAACTGAGATCCTGCAAGCTGTGTGGCACGACCAAAATTTAAAAATAAATTAATTAAATTGACAAAACTAATCTATAGTGACAGAAATTAAAACTGTGGGGAATTCCCTGATGATCCACTGGTTAGGACTCTGTGCTTTCACTGTGGAGGGTGCAGGTTTCATCCCTTGTCGGGAAACTAAGATCCCGCATGCCAGGCTGTGTGGACAAACATAAATAAATAAATAAAACTGTGGTGAGATTCCACTCTACACCTACCAAATTTGCTGAAAAAAAAAAACTGAAAAATATAATGATCTGACAATATCAAGTGCTGATGAGGTTGCACAGCAACTCCAATTCTCAAACACTGCTGCTGCAAAATGGTACAGAGCAACTGTACACACACATACATAAGTGAGAGCATGTAAAACTGTAAAATCTGAATAAGCCCTGTGGTGGGCACTGACAGCGATCACCTGGTTTCCATACCATACATTAGGCAAACAAGACGCTAGCACTGGGAGAGGCGGGGTGAAGGGTGCAGGGGGCCTCCCTGTACATTTCTATACTTCCAAAAATTAAGTTTTAAGAAGCAAACCACTTGAGGGCTTGGTGCGGTGCCGGCTACACGGGCGTATATTCAGTTTGTGAAAATTCACGGAGCTAAACACTTCAGTTATGAGCCCTCTTCTGAGTGTACTTTATACGGTACTTCAATAAAAAGGTTTTTAAGACAGGTTTTGTTGAACTCTGCATTGATCGTGTCTCTCCTAGACCCCTTCCCATCACAAAAAATAAAGTCCAAGCTTCTTAGCGTGGCTTGGAAGTCCTCTACGATCTGGTTCCCACATCGTCTCCACTTCTTCCTCCTCCCAGGCCAGTGTCCGCACTGCCCGCAGGATACCGTGCCCTTTCCGACCCCCTGGCCTGGCTCCCACTTGCCCCCGACGCCCGGACCCGCGGCCGTACCCATGGAGGTGTAGCCAGTGCAAGATACACACAGGGCTCCCAGAGTCGGCAGGAAGAAAGGAATGAGATACTTCGTGGGTAGTTTCTTGCATTCATCACCTGTGCGGAAATGGCAACGTTTCAGACACTGTGGGTTAAAAGGAAACGTGCTATTAAAATTAACGTCTCTTGTTCCTTTCTGACCGCTGCCTCTAGACCGTCGTAAGTCACGTGTGCAGCGTGCCGGACTTCCGCCGGGCAGCGCAGGCCCCACCACCCGTGGCCGCATCCTCCGAGAGACGCGAGCGGGAAAGCCGGCGAGCGCCTCCACGCGGAGGACACGCAGGAACGGCGGGTTCGCAGCGTTTGCGTGCGGAGCGTGCGTGAGAGCGCGCGGGGCGGGGCCGAGCCTGGGCCAGAGGAGCTTGCAGTCTGGAGCGCGCGAGATGGCCTGAGGCACCAAGGAGCATGCGCACCGAGGGGCGGGGCGGAGCGAGTCCGGGAAGAGGCGGGACGGAGGCCGCGCCCCTGATTCCCGCCGCCTGCTGGTGAGACAGCCTACGGCCGCTGGGCGCGCCACGACAGGTCTGGGCTTCGGGTATTCCCCTGGCCCCGCCCCTGAGCCGCGCCTCTGGCCTATAGGAACTGCGTAGTTCCACAGACACCGGAAGGAGGCGGAGCCTCCGCCTTGCTGGGCCAGACGTCCTGGTTCCATAGCGCCCTCTATTGACCCTCTCAGGAGCTGCCTGGAACCCGTCGGACGCGCCTTGCACCTGGCCAGAAGGGGTCGCTCTGCTGGCCTTGGGAAGGGGTGTCCCCGCCCATATCCTAGCGAAGACGGTTCCCTCAAACACGCATTTAATTTATGTAAATATATCTAAATATATCCCAAAAAAGAAAACTACAGTAATAATGCTAAGTGAAAGAAGCCAGACTCAAGCTAAATATGTAATGTCATATACTGTAAATGAATATATTTATAGTATATGACATTTTGAAAAAGGCAAAACTATAGGAACCATAGGAATAGATTGGTCGGTGGTTGCCAGGGTCTGGGTGGACCACAAAGGGACATAGGGGAATGCAAGGATGAAGAAACTATATCTTAATTATGGTGATGGTTACATATTTGTCAAAACTCCCACAAGCAAAAACTAAAAAGTGAATTTTTACCGAAGTTAAATTACACTTTAATTTCTTTAAACACTAAAAAACAAAAAGTAGATTGGTGGTTATCAAGGGCTCAGAGAAGGGAGGAATGGGGAGAGACTGATTAATGGGTAAGGGGTTCATTTTGGAGTGAGAAATGTTTTGGAATGAGATAGAGGTGATGGTTGCACAGCATAGTAATGTAGTAAATGCCACTGAATTGTTCCTTTCTAAATGCTTAATTTTAAGTTATGTGAATTTCACTAAAAAAAAAGTATTAAAAGTTCTAAAAAAAAAAAAAATGCAGGCTCCTGCCTGCCTTTCTATTCAACAAATTCCTGTCTGGAGGCATTCATTGTGGGGTGAGATGTGAATCAGCTATTCTTCCTCTCTGGCCTCAGTCCCCACGTACCTGTCATGTACCTGAGGAAAAGCAGGTCAAGAGGGACACATTATAAAGCAATCTCTGGTCATGGAGGATTAAGGAATTTAAAGGACCACCTCCTTACCAATTAAGATGTAATGTCCTTGTGCCATTATGATTCTCAACTTTCAGAAGAGAAAACTGAGTCTCAAAGATCAAGTGGTTTGCCCAAGGTGGATCTGATCACCAGCAGACCAACCCCAGGACCTGAGCTCTTAAACACCACACCATAAGGGAGTGCTCACTTCTCTTCTGTAGATGAGGATACTGAAGTTCCAAGAGGTTACACAAGGTGAGGAAGTTGCAAAGCCTAGGGATCAATCAGGACCACTGAGCATCTTGTGTCCTTTCTCTAGGAGACAGGAACCTATGGCTTGGTTGTTCATTCTCTCCTTGCCTCCCACCAAGGAGGAGTTGGGAGCCACTCACCTCAGCCCCAACACCATCTCCCATCTTTGCAGAATCCCCAGAGTAAACCCAGGGAATCTAAGGACGCCAATTTCTCATCATAACACCACACATAAGTTGGGGGAGTCATCACACTCACCCACATCCAATCCCCTCCAGTGGCCCCAGAGAACACCCCCTACGCTACCCCAGGAAGCCTTCGCCAGCTCCTCATGACAGCACACATCCAGGAGACACAGAATCTAAAAAACAAAGTACAAACTTTATTTTGTTTCTTTATAAAGGCACAGTGGCCTCTTGGTTTTTTCCCCCCACTTTCTTAACAAAATATAATAGCTTCTCCTTGAACACAAAGACCTCAAAATTGTAAAAAAAAAAACAAAACAAAAACAAAACTAAAACCAAAAAAGAACCAACAACAAACAAAACAAAAAGAGAAAGACAAAGACTTTTTTGGGGTGGAAGATGGGAAACCTGGAGGGAGAGGTGGGGGCCGGACAGTGGTGGAGAGTGGCGATTCCTAGTGCTGAGACAGGGAGGGGAGGGAAGAAGGGCAGCAGCAAACCCCAACCGAGAAGCAACGGAGACCCCCGGACCCCGAGAGCCCCGACCCAGCCAGACCCCCAACCCGTGTAAGTGCTTAAAGGAGAAAGAACACCAAAAAGAGGAGGGAAGGGGGAATTAAAAACTGACGGTCATAGGGCTGGCTCTGGGGAGGGCAGAAATACCTTGGGGTTTTGTTTGATTTTCCCTGTTCTTAAAAACATGTTTCAATGAAAAAATGCTTTTTGGCGAGAGAGGCCAGGCACCTCCATGTCCGCTTCCCCAGCCTCCGGGGCCGAGGCCCAGCCCCAGGTGTCCCGGTGCTGCCACGCGCTCCTGCCGCCCCAGCCCCGGACCTCGGGTTGGGTGGCTTCACTCAAAGGTCGATTTACAGTATTGAAAAAGAGGTCATAAAAGAGACCCAAATGATGCCGTAATTTTGTAAAAATTCCTCACTCGTTCACCCTCATGTCTCCCAGTTGCTGCCCCGCCCCCTCCAGCCCCCAGAAGGGAGAGGAGGGCTGGGGGGTGGTCAGGGAAGACCCCCGTTCCCCACTGGCTCCTCCCGGCTCTGGTCCATGGCGTCGCTGTCCGAGGCCTCCGAATCGGAGGCGGTGTCGGAGGCGTGGGCCTCGGGGCAGTTGCGGACCGGCTTCACGATGACAGCTCGACGCTGCTCCTCCTCCTGCTCCTGCCTTTCCTGGGTGCCCTCGATGTGCTGAATCGCCTGGCGGAGAAGCTGCCATGAGGATGGCGGGGCCATGTGGACAGCCACCATCTCCCCCACCACCCACCCCACCCCCAGAAAGGTCCAGAAGCAAGCCTGGCAAAGCAGGGGCAGCCTGCCAGAGTCAGGAGAAACAAACTTCAGAAGCCCTCTGCTGAGCTGAAAAAGACTTGGAGGGGAGACAGTGCCCAGCTGCGTGAAGCCACAAGCTTCTTACGCTCACTTATATATTTCAAAGCCTGCCTGTTGGCTTATGGAAGGTCTCTGCTATAAATTTTATTATTCAATTTTTCAGGTTTACGTGCAACTCAAGTTCCAGGGGTTGATGGCCTTTATTCTGTTTGGGCGTTTTGGGTTGTTTCTTTGCAATGTTGTTGGGCCTCCCAAGAGGTCTCTGCCCCAGGCTGGGCACAATAGTGACTTCAGGTTCGACCTTCAGAGCTGACAGTGAAGCCAGGCTTCACTGCCACCCAACCGGTCACTGCCCCCTCCACCCCCATCCCAGGTCCTGGACCAACCCAAGAGCTGGATGCAGGAACTCTGAAAGCAGGAGCTCCGGGAACAAAGGACCCCCCTCGGCAAATGCCACGTGGAGAGAAGGAATGGGGTCTTCCGGGCCATCCAGTCCCCCCTCTCTGCCCCTCACCCCAGATGCAGAGATGGAGACCCATCTGGCTTCCAGACTTCCTCCCCACAAAGCTCAAGCTCTGTCTCAATCCCCGCCAGTCGCCCACTTTCTTATCTCCCCACAAAGGGCCCATTCCCAGAGGACGACCCCCCATGCGTTGCCCCCTCCCCAAGCCAGGTACCTGCACAATGGTGTCCAGATTTTGCCGGGATGTTGAAACAGAGTTGATGACCGAGGAGGGGCCCATGGTGACGACATTGATGTGGTGGGAGGGAGGGGGCGCTGGCGCCGGCACGATCACCGTGGGGTGGTGGGTAGGGGCTGGAGTGGGCAGAAGCTGCAAGACAGAGGCCCTCAGTCTTTCTACGAAGGTTCTGGGAGCTGCCCCTTCCCTTCTGTCCGCCACAGAGGGTGTGGGACGGCCCTCCAAAACCATCTCCCTCTGCCCACTTCCTGGAGAGCCTCCACCGATCACCCCAGCCCATCAGCCTCCTTCACTCGCTGGGGGCTGTCCAGTTTGTGACCCCTCCCACCCCTCTTATTTTAAGAATGAAGAAAATGTGGCCTGGAGAGGGGCTTTAGGCTGTCTAAGACTGCATGGCCCTTCCCTCTCCAGAGCCAAGCCAGCACTTCACATCTAACAAATACAGTGGTGGTCGGGAGTTCAGACTGAATTTAGATGGCCAGGGTCCAAATCCTTGCCCCAAACTGCTGAGGATACTGGGTGTGTTACTGAACTTTTCTGTGCCTCCAGTTCCTTATCAGTAAATAGGAGTAATAACAACTCAGGCCTCAAAGGGCTACAACAAGGATTCAATGGAATAATGTATGCAAGACACCTAGAAGCCAGGAACATCTGCATTACCATGATTTAGGCCGGGGGTCCACCCTCCTAGACACCCAGAGGCACCAACATTGAGTCTGAGAGCCCTGGCCCAGGCCCAGGCCCAAACTGCCCCTCCAGGCACCTCCTGCTCACCTGGGTCCGCAGGTGCTGCTGTTCCCGCTCCAGCTTCTCCTGGTGCAGCAGCCGCACCTGCTCCTGCTGCTGTTGCAACTGCACCTGCTGTGCGATCACCTTGAGCTTTTCCGGGTACATGTGGGCCTCCAGCGAGCGCACCTGAGGGTGGAATGGCAGGCTCAGGGGTAGGACCCAGGCCACACCCTGGCGCCTCCCCCAGCTCGGGGCCCACAGACTGCTGAGGTTGGCCTCCCTGCCACCCTCGGGGTGGAGACCAAAGTCCTGACCGTAGCCAGCCAGGCCTGCCCTGACTCTGCTCCCCTCCCGTGCAGCCCCCCTCATGCCATGCTCCCTCCCTGCCTGCCTCCAGCCCCAGGCCTTTGCCCATGCTGTTCTCTCTGCCTGGAGCACCCTTCTCCCCTCTCTGCCTGGTCAGCGGTGAGACTCGCCCTCCCACCCTCGGCTCAGGTCACTTCCACAGAGAAGCTATGGGGCAGCCCATCTGGAACCAGACCAGGTCCCCCTCCTGATGCCCACCCATCCGGTGTGGCCTTTATCACAGCTGCATAATTACAATGTGAGAGCCATTGACTCATCTCTCCCCAGGCAGACGGTGACCCCCAAGGACTGGGACCTGTCTGGTTTGCTCCCCACTGGACACCCCTCTCCTAGGCCTGGCACAAAGCAGGAGCTCCCGTAAATAACAGGAGAAAAGGAAGAGAGCTGGACAGCATCCCCCACCTGCCCACCCACCTGCCTCACCTGCTCCTCCAGCATCATGCGCACCGAGCGCTCCTTGTCCAGCTGCTGCCGCAGCTCAATCATCTCCCGCCGCAGGTCCTCCGCCTTCTCATCTTCCCAGATGTCTGGCGAGCCGATGCCCTCGTCCTTGTCCTCTGCCCGCCGCCGCTTGGGGGATGAGCCGCTCAGCTCCTGAGGACCCCAAGGGGTCGGTGAGTGTGCTGTGACACTGCATACACCACCACCACCACCGGGAGTGGGGGTGGGAAGCTCCATCACAGCCCCCCAAAGCTGTCAAACCCAGGTGCACCGGCACTGGGGAGCCCCAGTGTGCAAATCCACCAGACAGCCAAGGCTGGGAAAGGAGGCAAAATGCACTTGCTTCCCAAAAGTCACCCAGTTCCTTCCAGAGCCCACTTCACTGCACTTGACCCTGGCTAAATCAGGGCCTGGGCAGGAACGCAAGTGCCAGAAGTAGGCAGGTCAGTGGGGAAGAAGGGACCCACAGCCACATCACAGTCCCAAGCCAGTGGTTGGGCCCGGACACACCCATGTCAGTGAGAGGGAGCCAGGAGGAGGGCAGGGCGCTACCTGGATAAAGCGCTTGAGCTGTGTGTTCTGCTGCAGAAGCCTGGTCTTCTCCTGCTCCAGGGAGAAGATGTATTCGGCCGTTTGCTGGAGAATGGCTGCCTGAGGGCAGGAGGGACAGACAAATCAGGGAACCTGGCTGACAGTGTTTTCCGAATCTCCCTGCTCCAGCCCACCACCTCCTCCAGGAAGTCCTCCTGGCACTTGCCCACCTTGCTGAGCTTCTCTCCATCTGTGTGGGGGATGAGGGTCTTGAGGGACTGGAACCCCGCGTTGATGCTCTGCATGCGCCTCCGCTCGTTGCTGTTAGCAATCTCCCGCCGAATCCGCCGCTCCTGGTCCCGCTGAGTCTCAGGGGTCAATGGAATGTTGGCAAGGCTGCGGGGAGGACAGGGCCAGGCTCAGGCTGGGCGCCCTCCATGCCCTGCCCCCAGTGGCCCCTGCCTTTACAATTCATCTCCAGAGGGGCCTAAGTGTAACAGGCATCCCTCCCACTACAGAAGATACCAGCTCTGTCTGATGCTTACACCCCCAGTAGATCGGGGGCTGATGGAGTAGCGTGCTCTGGGATGCCTGGGTGTCAAAATAAGCATGCAGACCCCAGGTCCCAAGCCCAGTGTCTGGCCAGCAGGTCTGAGTGGGGCCCAGAAACCCACATGGCTAAGAATCCCTGTGATTCTGATACAGGTGGCCTCAGGTGATAATCAGAGACACCTGCTCTTGGGACACCTCTGAGCTCCTTGCTATGCACCTAGACCCCCTCCTTCAAGGTCGCAGGCTTGAGGACTGAGGGAAATGTCCCTCCTCCCTTCCCACCCCCACAGCCACAAGCTACTACGTAAGCCCCCAGCCTGGACCCAGACCCTGAGCTAAGGCTTCAAAGACAAGACAGGTACCACTCACTCCAGGAAGAGGACCCGGCCAACCTCCCCTGGGGACAGTTCTCCCTGAAGCCCACCCATCCCAAAAGGCAAGCCCACCCTGTGCCAGAGAATCGAGGCTCCCAGCATGCAGTAGGCGATGTTATTGCATATTATGTGATTGCATCTTGCAGGAGCGGCAGCCAGTGGGGTGAGAGAGAAGGCAGAGAGCGGTAGGGGGCGAGGCTGCCTGCCGAGAGGCATTGGCAGGAGGCAGAGACGGCAGCAGGGCCTGTGGGCCTAACGCCACTGCTCCCGAGAGGTGGGCCTGTGTGTGGCCTGGAGGAGGCATGCTCCCCTTCCAGGCCCTCTCCTGCAACTCCCCCGCCCCTGAACTGATGGCTTCCAGATGCTGGGCTCCCAGAAGAGGCCACCAGCCCCACCCAAAGCCACAGCCCTGGCTTCTTCCTGAGGGGCCCTCCTGGGGTGACCTGGTCCAGGCCTGGGCCAAGAGAGCTCACACCTCTGGGTCTAGGAGAATGGGGAAAGGATTCTGGGCAGCCTTGTTCCATTGGTGGGGGAGCCTGGGCTCAAAGAGGTAGGTGCCCAGGCCCCCATGCCCATCCCTAGGCAAAAAGGAGTTTGCTTGGAAACCTAGGAGAGGAGCACATCTGTAACAGCTAGATACAACCAAGGCCTTGCTGGCCCCCCGGCCTGCCCCACCTGTGCCCCCTCAGCTCCCTGAGGGACCCTAAACTCGCTCTTGCCCCCTCCTGGGTCTCTGCCTCCTCTCCCCACAGAGAGGGTGGTCAGCTGGGGGTGGGCTGGGAGCAGGGTCCACATGAGCCGCTGCTGGGTGTCTGAAGCCCTGTCCTCCACCAGCACCCCCAGCATCTCCCTGGGACCCTCCCCAAGATACAGTTCCCTCACAGCACTGGAAAGGTGGCCGACGACCCCTATTTACAAATGAGACTTAGGGCTCAGAGTGGGAGGAACACAATTTTAGGGTCAGACAGCTGGGCATCTGGCTCCCCCACTTCTGGGCCAGGGGCACCTCCCTTCTGTCAGTTTCCCTGCCCCTACAGTGGGGGTGATGGTGAAAAGGGGAGGATGCAGGTCAGAGACCTGATACACAGTGGCTTGCCTACCCCTTTGCAGGCGGGGTGGGGTGGGGGTGGGGGGGTTGGGGGTGGATCAGAACTGAGTCCAGGCTCCTGGGTCTGGCAGTGCCCTCCAGACCCTCTGCGGCAGGTGGATTAAAGACATGGGGAGGGGGGACTTCCCTCGTGGTCCAGTGGTTGAGACTCTGCACTTCCACTGCACGGGGCACGGGTTTGATCCCTGGTCGGGGAACTAGGATCCCACATGCCACACAGCACAGCCAAAAAAAAAAAAAAAAAAAAAAACTGTAAAGACACAGGGAGAAATATCCTTAGGAAGCCAAGCCACTGAGTGACTGAGATCTGTCTGGGAGCTTCCCCATCCCTGCCCTGGGGAGATACAGGGAGAGACCGCCCCACCCCCCCACTTATCCCACCCCTGGGTACTCCCTGGTGATGCCCACAGGCCAGAGCTGACCAGAGTGGTAAGGGGTCAAAAAGGAGACCCACCTCCAGCCCTGGGTCACCCTGAGTGCTGGCCCTTCCAGAAGGCCCACCTGGAGACCCTAGCAATAGAGTTACTGTTTTAACCTGGTGGTCTCGTGGTTAGGACTTGGCACTTTCATTTGGTGGGCTGGGGTTCAATCCCTGGTTGGGGAACTAATATCCTACAAGCCAAGGGACATGGCCAAAAGAATAAAATAAAATAAAATATAAAAAAAGTCTTGAGTTCTTAACGTAATGTGCTAAGGACTCACTTTGCTGGAATTTTCTCACTGAACCATCTCAATCTTCCTCTGAGTTAAGCGGCCTTATGGCATGAGGACACTGACGCTTGGGAAAGGAACAGCTACAGTAAGCGCTGGGGCTGGGACTTGAACCCTGATCCCAGAGCCCTGCTCTTACCCACAGGGCAGAGTGGGCTCTGCACCATCCCTCAGAGCCGGACACCCCGAGAGACAGGTGACAGTCACCCCGGTAGAAAGGATTGAGCATGGGTGTGCACTGCCATCAGGTTAGCTCTTACTATCACTCACAGAACTTTTTATATTTTTCCCTGTCTGACTACCATGGACACCCAGTTGGGTGGCTGCGTGGCAATGAGGAATCTAGGGTTTGGGGAGGGGAAGTCACATGTCCAAGGTCAGGCAGCCACACCAGGGCACCACAGGCACCTGCAGGAGCCAAAACGAATGCTCTCCTCTGCCACCCAGGGGTGGCACCCTCTACTGAGGGCTCACACATAACCCTGCTTCCCAGAGCCCTGTGTGTGGCCTCAAGAGGCAGCGCCCTGGCCCTCCTGACAAATGGTGGGACAGGACGAGGCCCAGAAGTGAAGTGACTTGTCCAAGATCACACCATGAGAGCGGGCATAGCAGGGTACAGCTGCAACGCACCTCCTGCACTTCCCAGCCCCCAAGTCCCACCAACTCCCCAGGCTGAAGCCAGAACTCAACACCCACTGCCCCCCACCACTGCCGCAGCCCCACCAGCCAGCTCATCTGCCCATGAAACCTCAGCCCAGGGAAGCCAACGTTCAGCCCCTCCCTTCTCTCCAGGATGCCCACGAGCTTGGGAGACACCAAAGGAGACCATAGGGCCCCAGGCCTGAAGGCCCCAGCCCAGAAGTTCCCAGAAGGAAGGGGCCTGGCGTCCAGGCAGGGAGAAAGGGCCTCCTCATCCTAGCTCTTCCGAATGTTCTATCCTGTCCGCTTTACCACCAAGTCCATCAGCCCAGCCTCCTGGTTCAGGAACCAGCTGCTGGTTAACCTAGGACAGACTTAAGTCCCAGAAAACAGACTTCACCCCAAAACCACAGTTCCTCATAGGGACTTAGGCTGCCACCAAGGCCAACTCACCTAAATAGCCCTGGAAGTTTCTTTAATAGAATGCAGACTAACCAGGGGTTCTGATGAGTGGAATCATGGCCATCCAGGGGTTCCTACACAGGATGGCTAATTACCATTTCTAGCTGCTACTCTACTAGATAAAGTGGATTTTTCTGCAAACGCCTGAAAGTTTCTTACATTTCTTTCTGAGTTTTGCAGAAGTAAACATGATTTACAGTAATTGTAAGGTCCTCCACCTCCTTCACATCAACTTCAGACCCACCCAGGTGAGCAGTGAGGCCTGGTCCACAGATGCTCTCTCTTACTTGTCTCCCTCCCTGAGAGCCTCAGCAAGCCAGTCTCCTGGGGCTGGGCAGCCAATGGCCAAGGAACTGTTTGCATACCAGCCTCCAGTGCCAAGACCAGAGCTGCCACCCCCTCTACCTGGGTGCCCCCAAGACATCCCCCGGAATAATGCCCACATCCCAACCAGAGGCTCAAGGGCAGGAAGCCGGCTCTTCAATTCTAGATCCAGATCTGTACCTGTTCCTCCTGCCTAGCCCAAGGGCAAACTGGTATCCCCTAATCCCCACACACCCCTGCCCAGCTCCAGCCTCAAATTAGCCACTGAGAACTCTCATTTCACACTGCCCCGAAGTCACTCACACACCCACCACTCAATGTCTACACAGTCAGAGATGGGAAAACCCACACAGGGTTTCTCCCATACCCCAAAAGGAAGACAGGAGGAAGACGACCCTCTCATCAAGGATGCCCAAGGCCCCCATCCTTCTCTCTGCAGCAGGTACTGAAGCAGCCCAGGGCCCTCGCCCATCCCCACTGCTTCTATCCATACACCCTGCCCTCAGTCCCAGAACAAACCACGTCCAGGTTGTTCCCATCAGAAACACCCCCTTCCCACAGCTTCTCCAGCCCCTCAGAGGGAGCCCTGCACTGGGTTCAAGTGGAAACTCCAGCCCTGCCACTTACTAGCTGTGGAACCCCAAGCTTAGCCACTTAGTCTCTCAAAGCCTCAGTTTACCCATCTATAAAACAGGGGAATACTGCCTTACTTCATAGGGTCGTGGTGAAGTTTAAAAGAAATGGAGGGAAAAAAATAAGGGAGACAGACTGAGGATAACAGGATGCCTTGTTTTTTCAGAGTTTGTACCCAGGATCCCAGGAGAACCCATGGCTCTAAGGAAACTGACTTGTCCTGTAGCACCATGAGACTTCCAGCTCTTAGAACAGGAGCAAGTTCTCGTTCATTGTGGTGTCCTCAATCCCAGCACGAAGTAGGTTCCTCGTAAATACCAGATCAGGGACCCAACACACTCCAAAGTCCCTAATTGTTCTCTAACTCCTTCTGAGGAGAGATGGTCTCTTTCCCCCCTATGGCAGGCAGTAGGTAAACTCTTTAACACCACCATGCTCCTGCTTCTAAGAATCTGAGTGCCACTTAATAGCTACCAGGCACTTTCCACACACATGGCCAAACTTCACAGGTGCTCCATTTTACGGGAGGCTGAGAGCAGTTAGGCAACATGTCCAAAACCACACAGCTTATGTGCGTGCCGCTGTCGGGTACGGCCTCCCGCTGTATGGTACTGTCCCCTCGGGGAGACTGAGGAGAGAAGCAGGGAGCCCTGCTAGTCACTGAGGGATGAAGCAAAGTCCACCAGCCTGAGAAGCGAGTATATCCGGCCAGAAGGCCCCACCCAACCCACACTCAATCCTACCTCACCAGGCAGCTCCTCCTGAAAATGAAAAAACCCAGAGGCCCCAAATGCACACCCAGTGCATGGGCTGACAACTGTCTCACAGCTGGACAAGCTGAGTAGTCCCCGTGCCCAACCCTGGGGCACTTGGTCCCTAAGGGACTGCTGGACTCCTCTGAAGGAGGGCTTGGAAGAGGAACAGGTCAAGCTGGAGTCCTAGGGGCCCGAGAGAGAACGCGGCCAAGGCCCAGGCCTGGCAACCAGAGGGTCCTATGGTACCAAGCCTGCCTGGGATCAGGCCCAGAACGTCCACTCCAGCATCTGGGGCAGCTGAACCCACCTCCTTACTGCCCAGGCACCCTCTGAGCAATCAGCAGCTCAGGGTAAGAGCAGGGCTCTGGGATCAGAGTTCAAGTCCCGGCCCCACCACTTGCCCTACCTGTTCCTTCCCAAACCTATCCTCCACCCACACAGAAATCATAAAGCCACTTTACTCAGGGGAAGATTGTGACAATTCAGTGAGAAAAATCTCGCAAAACGAATCCCTACAATGCATTATGTGCTCCAGAATTTTTTTTTCTTTCCACTTATTACAGCTAAGCCCTCCAGGTGGTCTTTAGGGAAGGGCCAACACTCAGGGTGGTGCTGCTGACTGCCCACCACCTTGAACTTAAGAGTAGTTAAGGTGGGAGCCCTGGTGTGTGCGGGAGGCGGGGGTGGGTGGGGGGTGTTGGGGGTGTATACGTGTGCAGCAACCTTCCCCCAACCTGGTTTCTGCAGCCCCTGGTGTCGACCAGCCTGGGCCACACCGCCTGCGGCTCCTCCTCCCTCAATCCCCGCCTTGCCTGCCCAGGACCGCAGAGCACGTGGCCCCAGCCCTGGGGAGCCATTTCGCTCCTAAAGTAGCACGGCAGGAAAAGGGCCACAGGTCCCAAACTTGGACCCGCAGAGAACAACCCACGCAGTATCGCCGTCCCGCAGGTTGTGTTCAATATGCAGATGCCCAGGCCCTTCTCCTAGCGATCGGAATTGCGGGCGTGTGCATTTTAACAACTGTTCAGGGCGATTCCGCTAACCCATAACTCTTCGGTAAAGGGTATATCTGGAGCAACCCGGGCCAAACTAAGAAAGTGCCTCCTGAGGAAGGCTACGGATCTCGGACCACCCATCTACCCACCCACCCAGCCTGCCGGGCAACCGGACGCTTTCGGTTTATGGCTGGGGGGAGGGGCACGAGATCAGAAAGTTTGCAGCGGAGACCCACGTGCGGCGGGCAGCGGCCTGGTGAGGCTAGGGGCGACCTCTGATGCCCCTCCCCCCAAAAGCCCCGCACCCGGCCTGCCTCGCCCACCCCGCCCGCGGGGTCAGAGCTTTGTGCGGGTAAAGCGTGGCCCAGGCACGCCTACAACTCCCACAATGCCGCACCGACGCGGCACGGAGAACTACTGCTCCCGCGAGGCGGCGCGCTGAGGTCCGCCTACTCCAAGAGGGCTGCAGAGTCACGTCCAGGCCTCGCTAGTAAACAGCGCCCGGGCGCGGGCGGCAAGCTAGCGAGTGGCCGCCAACGTGCCCGGGTCCACGGCGCTCCCGCAGGGCCGCGCCGGCCCCTCGGGTCCCGCCCACTCCCGCACCCCGACTCCAGCACGCCCCCCCGACCCCGCTGCAGCCTCTCCCTGCAAACACTCACACCACCCGGCTCCCCGCCCGCCCCCCCCCGCGCTTGGAGCCGCGGCTTAGCTGCATTGTAGCCGTCCGCGCCGCGGCCCCACGCGCGCCCCCGGCCCCCCAGACCCCCTTGCAGGGGGCGCCCAGAGAGAGCGATGAAGGAGGGAGAGGAAGGAAGCCGCCGCAGGAGGGGGGAGGAGGAAGCGAGGGGGGGAAGCCACCAGCACCAAGCATGGCCGGGACTGCTGCAGAACCACGTGGGTCTGTTTGCAATTTACAAACGTCGCGACTCGCCCGCCTGCAGCGGACAAAAGTGACCGGGGCCGCTGGGGGCCCACACGTTCAGAGGGAGGAGGGTCCCCGAGCGGCCCGAGCCTGGCGCGCAGGGCTGCAGCCACCCCCGCGGCTAAGAAAGGCGAGAGGGTCCGCGGCGCGGGCCATGCGTGCGCACACGCGCGCCTGCCGAGGCGGACTAGCCGGGGGCTGCAATCGTGGGAAGGGGGTGAGGGGGAGGAGGAGTACACACCTACAGAGCCCTCCTATCACTTCTTTCTCTGTTTTCCTGAAATGTTGCAAAGAGGGCACCTTCTGAGTGGGCACCATGAAATACTCCATAGCGATCGGCCCCCCTCCTCTGCACGAGCCAGGTCCCGCGGTCCGCCGGAGAATACAAGATGGAAATCCGAATCAAAGGGCAGCGCCGGACGGAGGTGCAGAATCGGCCGGTCCCAGATGCTGGCTGCGGCGGCGGCGAGGGGAGGGAGGCGGGCGGGAGGGGCGGGAGGGAGGTCTCTCCGGCCTGCCTCCCCGGGCGTGTGTATGTGTGTGTGTGTGTGTGTGTGTGTGTGTGTGTGTGTGTGTGTGTGTGTTTGCAGCTGATCAGATGTCTGTTTCAAGGCGGGAAACAGCTGGTGAAAACTCAGCACTCCCCCGGCCTCCTTCCGCGGAGTAAGGAATTGCATGTAAACAAAGGACTATTTGCAGCGCCCCCCAGGGCGGCGCGAGGCCCGGGCGAGAGGGGCGCTGGCCCCCGGGGGCGAGTGGTAGCCAGGGTCTGCGCGCCACCCCACGAGTTCCGGGTGCGGGGGCCGCGGGCGGGCTTGAAGGGCGCGGCGTGAATGGAGCGAGCTGCGGCCGAGCTACATGCGCCACTATGGGTGATGAGGTCCATCAGCTGACAGGTTGGCAAGCGTAGCAAAAAAAAAAAAAAAAAAGCCAGCCACAGCGAGGAAACCCAGTCCGCGCGCCCGGGGTCCGGCGGGGACTGCTCCGTGCAGGGTCTGCGCGCTTGGCGGCCGTCGGGGGGCGGGGGTGCGCAGCTGGGCCCGGCGAAGGCGAAGGCGGCCTGAGGTGCTGCTCCGGGCTTTTTTCTTCTTCGGTTGCAACTGCACAGAGAGGAGCTGCTCTGGCGCGCTCCCTCCGAGCCCAGGGCCCCCTGGAAACTTGCGTCATAGCCACCACTTCCCACATGTAACTTGGGGCCGACTTCAGAGGCCGGCCAGCCCCCTCCCTCACTCGCTCCCTGCCTAGCTGCCCGCCACTGCCCGCCCAGCCTGGGTTCCGGAGCCTGGGAATCCCGGAGCCGGGGAGGGGAGGGCAAAGGGGGGCGCGCCGGGCGCCTCGGATCCCAGGGCTGCCTTAGGAAGCAGGGGCCCCAGCGGGGAGGGAAGGGTGGAGGCGGGCCAGGACAGCAGCGGCCCCGGAGGCGGGCTGCCAGCGCGGCTGGGAGGTTTGGTGGATGCTGCCGGGTCGCCTCCTATGCCCCCTCGCTTTACCCCTCCTCTGGGAGGCTGGACAGCAGGCGGCACGCCCTAGCTTGGCCCTGGCAGGCGAAGGCTGCATCTTCCCATTCAGGGCGAAGCCAGTGCGAGACTTGCTCCCCCGCCAGGGTGCGCTCTCTACTAGGGGTGAAGGCCTGGAGCGGGTAAGGGAGGGACGCCTTGGCGGCGAGTTCCGTCCGCCCTTCCCGCGTCCCCTCCCCTGGCTCCTGGAGGTTGGCCCCTGGCTCAGGAAGACCGCGCTTGCCTTGGAATGTCCTCCCTCCTGCCCACCGCCTTTCCCAATCCCATCCGCCTTCCAGGTTCCGCCCAAATCGCGCCTCCTAATTGAAATACTGCTACTTATAACAAGGATTACTGTTATTATTAGGAAATGTTATGGTTATTAGATATTCGGAGCACCTTGTAGATGCCTGGCAGTTTTGCGTGAATATTTTCCAATCCTTCAAGTAAGCTGTCAGGCTGCTTCTGTAAGTACAGGTCCCGGACCGTGTAACATCACAGTCCCTGGGAGGCTTCACTGTTGGGACAGGAAGGATGACATCTGGGGACAACATAGGATACAGAGCCACATAACTGTGTACACTGAGCAGCGTCCACAGTGCCTGGGTGAATGAATGAACGAGAGCTGGGAGAAGCGTGTCCACCCTTTGCTCTGTCTTCTACAGAAATGCCTTGACCCAGCCTGAGCTCAGTTCCTGCGAGCACACTGTCACTCAGACTGGCCTCCCCATTTCTGCCAAAGGCGTCTTCTCATCTACAGCCCTCTGCTGTCTCAGATGCACCAACCCACACACCCCTGGCTCAGCTGCTCCTGCCCCAAGGCCTGAAATATCATCACTGCTCCCACCGCCCCACTCCAACACTCTCCCACCACTAACCCGCTTCACGGCAGTAGCACCAGAAGTCCCCAGACTCCAGGCCGTTTTCCATTCCCAGGAGGCTCTGTACACCCCTTAGTCTGATCCCTTCCCAACTCCTAATTCAGTCCACTGTGCCCTCTGGAGCCCTCAAAGGGTGTTCAGCAAAATCCCCTTTATCCTTGGTACCTGACTTTACCCCTCACCTTCTTGCTCTAAGTTAGGTGTCAGCAAACTTTTTCTATAAAGGGCGTGTAAAAGTTATTTGCATGTGGAATCTAAAATATGACACAAGTGACCATATCTAAGAAACAGAAACACACAGACAGAGAGAGCAGACCTGTGGTTGCCAAAGGAGCAGGGGTGGGGAAGGAAGGACTGAGAGTTTGGGATTAGGAGATGCAAACTATTATATATAGGATGGATAAACGACAAGGTCCTACTGTATAGCACAGGGAACTATATTCAATATCCTGTGATAAACCATAATGGAAAAGAATATGAAATATATATATATAACTGAATCACTTTGCTGTACAGCAAAAATTAACTCATTGTAAATCAACTGTACTTCAATAAAATTTTTTTTTAAATATTTGTGTTAGTTTCCTATTGCTACTGTAACAAATTACCACAAACTTAGTGACTTAAAACAACACAAGGGAATTACCTGGTTGTCCAGTGGTTAGAACTCGGTGCTTTCACTGCCATGGGCCAGGGTTCAATCCCTGGTCAGGGAACTAAGATCCCAAAAGCTGCGCAGTGCAGCCAATTAAAAAAAAAATTATTCTCTGGAGGTCAGAAGTCCAAATGGGTTGTATTTGTCTGAAATCAAGGTGTCAGCAGGGCTGCACTCCTTCTGAAGGCTCTAGGGGAGAATCCCTTTCCTCACCTTTTCCAGCTTCTAGAGCCTGCCCACATTTCTTGGCTTCCTTCATCTTCAGAGTGCATCACTCCAACTTCTTTGGTCATCACATCTCCTTCTCTGACTCTGACCCCCCCACACCCTTATATGATGACCTTGGGCCCAAGCAGATAATCCAGAATAATTTCCCCAACTCAAGATCCTTAACTCAATTATATCTTCAAAGCCCCTTTTGCCATGTAAGGTAACTTATTCACAGGTTCCAGAGATTAGGACATGAACATCTTGGGGAGGTCATTTTTCTGTCTACCATACCATTCTCAGTTCATGAGCCATACAAAACCTGGCAGAGGTTGCAATATGCTCCATCTATTCCACTCCTAGGTACACATCCAAAAGAATGAAAACAAGGACTCAAACAGATGATCATATACCAGTATTCACATCAGCATGATTCACAATAGCCAAGGGTGAAAACAACCCAGGGTCCATCAATGGATAAATGGATAAACAAAATGTGGTCTATTCAAACAAGGGAATATTATTCAGATCTGAATATGTCTATTCAAACAAGGTGGTGGTGGTGGTTAACACTGGACCGCCAGGGAATTCCTTGGTGGTGCAGTGGTTAAGATTCCGTGCTCCCAATGCAGGGGTCCCGGGTTCCTTCCCTGGTCAGGGAACTAGATCCCACATGCATGCCGCAACTAAGATTTCCCTGCCGCAACTAAGGAGCCTGCCACAACTAAGACCCGGCACAACCAAATAAATAAATAAATAATAAGTATTTTTTTAAAAAAGGAATGAGGTTCTGATATATACTATAGCATGGCTGAACCTTGAAAACACAATGCTAAGTGAAAAAAGCCAGATACAAAAAGTCACATGTTGTATGATTCCACTTACGTGAAATATCTAATAGGCAAATTCATTGAGACAGAAAGTAGATTAGAGGTTACCAAGGGCTGGGGGGAGGGGAGATGGAGCTTTATTGCTTAATGGGTATGGAGTTTCTGTTTCGGGTGATGGAAACTTTTGGAAATAGTGGTGATGGTTGCACAACACTGTGAATGTAATTAATGCAACTGAATTGTGCACTTTAAAATGGCAAATTTTATATGTTTTTGACCACAATAAAAAAAAGTTTTTAAAAAATGGTCAGTGGGGGACTTTCCTGGTAGTCCAGTGGCTAAGACTCTGCACTCCCAATGCAGGGGGCCCAGGTTTGATCCCTGGTCAGGGAATTAGATCCCACATGCCACAACTAAGAGCTCCCATGCCGCAACTAAAAGATCTCACATGCCACAACTAAAAAGATCCCGCATGCCGCAACTAAGACCCAGTGCAGCCAAATAAATAAATAAATTTTCCTTTTCTTTTAAGTATAAAAAAAATGGTCAGTGGGCTGGATTTGAGCCGTGGGCTGTAGTTTGCCTGACCCCATTGATCCGGGGTGTGCTGCAAGCCCCTTATCTTCTCACTTTGCTCCTTTGCCAGCTTAGATTTCACAGCCCACCAACATAATCATCTTGCATGCACGCTCCCTTGTGAGTCTAACCCCCACCTGCCTTGCCCCAGCCCTGCCCCCTGGAGCTGAACAGCGCTGGGAAAAGGAAATCCCACCATCTCACTTTTAAATGCCAGAACAAGATCCTCATTTGTGCAGCTGGCGATTCCTTCATGTTGCCCTGGTCCATCCTCCCTCTCTCCCAAAGGCTCCCGTCACCGCCTCTGCCTCCCTCCTTGTACCGGAAATCTGCCTCCTAACCTGTGTCTGGATGCGTGTTCGCACTCTGTCCGTGCACGGAGAAACCTTCCATGTGAATTCTTCAAAGATGTCTCTCCAGCGGCTGTCCCCCCACCCACCCAGCCCCCGCATCCTTACCTCGTGCCCTCTACTGGGTCGTTCCCACACCGAGAACAAGCTGTCTTTATTCCCATTTAAAAACAATAACAAAAGGGAATTCCCTGGCGGTCCAGTGTTTGAGACGACACGCTTTCACTGACGAGGGCGCAGGTTCGATCCTGGTCTGGGAACTAAGATCCCGCAAGCCCCTCCGCACGGCCAAAAAAAAAAAAGCACAATCATACATCCCCTTCCAGCTACCACTCTTATGCTGCTCTCCTTGACTGCAAAATTCCCTGTCCCAGAAGTGGGTACTTATGCTCACTCTCCCATCCTGCTCACTCCATCCGGAGCCAGGACTTCATGAAAATTGCTCTCAGTGGTGACTCCAAGGAGCCCTGTTTTCTGTCTTCACTGTATCTGATCGTTTTTTTTTTTTTAATTCCCCAAGCAGGGATTAAACCCAGGCCCCTAGCCGTGGAAGCTCGGAATCCTAACCACTGGACCACCACGGAGTTTCCTACCTGAACTTCTTGAAGTTCTTTTCTACTTGGCATCCGAGATATCCCAGGGCCACAGTCCTCAGACCTCTGTCTCTGTCTACACACACTCCCTGCTCTTCGGACAACAGACTTCCAGAAAGGACTTGAGGCCATGCAGTGTGATTCAGAATCTAGGTTCTGCCCGAACCCCAGCTCCAGGTGTTAACAGGGTGACTGCGGGCGAGTTCCTTGACCTGACTCAGCTTCCCGGTCTGTAAAACAGAGACCGTATAGCACATAGCTTGCAGGCTGTCACGAGAAGTCGCTGACACGCCTGGCATGTCGTAGCATTAATAAGTGTTATTTCCTATTATCACTGGTACTGAGTTGCCACGGGCGGCAGTGGCCAGAGACATCTGAGTGGGCCCAGAGAGAATGACAGGGTTTGGTGATGTGCAGGAGAGGGACACAGGAGAAGCCAAGCTTTCCCCCTTCCCTGCTCAAACTTGTCACAGTGATGGGACTTCCCTGGCAGCCCAGTGGTTAAGAATCCACCTTCCAGTGCAGGGGGCATGGGTTTGATCCCTGGTCAGGGAACTAAGATTTCATATGCTGTGTGGCGCAGCCAAAAAATTTTTTTTAAAAGGCAAAAAACCCAAAAACTTGTCACAGTGAAAGGAAGCAGGCGTGTTGTAAGGTTCTTTTCTGTTGAATGTGGGGCTCCTCTCCTTTACAGTAAAGACACTCCCAGGTAGGATCTGATGGTGTGAAAATCAGCCTGCAGACAGTTTGCCCTTTAAAAGGGGAGTCTCTGTGAAGACTGTCATCAAATAACTGCCCGTAGATGATCGGTGTTAGAAATGCAGATTATCATGTACTGAGTTGGCAGAGAGCTGGCCCACCTGCAGCAGGACTCTGGGGCTGGAGACCCTGATCAGACACTGCTTTGGAAAGCGGGTGTGGAGAAGGGGCTGGCTCGGCCTGGGGGAAAGAGCCGGGGACAGCAGTGTGGCCTGGGACACCTGAAAACCCAGCTTTCCTTCCTCTATGTTGTCAAACCCAAGCCCAATCAGCCCCCCTCCCCAAAATTCCCCATTGCTCCCCTTCCCCCAACCCCACCCCCAAATTCCAGGTGGGAGGAGTGAATGAGAGTCAGCAGTAGGCTTTATTGATGACTGGTCTATCAAAAAACCATGGTCTATCCATCCAATGGAGTATTACTTAGGATAAAAACAGATGAAGTACTAATACGTGGCACAACGTGGATGAACCTTGACAACACGATGCTCAGTGAAAGAAGCCAAACACAAAAGGCTACATATTGTATGATTCCGTTTCTATAAAATGTCCAGAATAGGCAAATCCACAGAGGTAGAAAGTAGATTAGTGGTTGCCAAGGAATGAGGGGTAGTCAGAGGGAAATGGGGAGTGGGTGCTAGTGGGTATGGGGTTTCTTTTGGGGGGTGATAAAAATGTTCTCAAATTGATTGTGGTGACGGTTACAAAATTGATTGTACAAAAAAAAAACCCACTTAATTTTACACTTTAGATGGGTGAATTATATGGTATGTGAATTATACCTAATAAAGCTGTTATGTTGGGGGGTTTTGTTTTTTTTTGTTTTTGGCTGCGCTGGGTCTTCGTTGCTGCGCGCTGGCTTTCTCTAGTTGCAGCGAGCAGGGGCTACTCTTCGTTGCGGTGCGGGGGCTTCTCATTGTGTTGGCTTCTCTTGTTGTGGAGCACTGGCTCTAGGCTTGCAGGGCTTCAGTAGTTGTGGCTCGTGGGCTCTAGAGCGCAGGCTCAGTAGTTGTGGTGCCTGGGCTTAGTTGCTCCGTGGCATGTGATATCTTTCCAGACCAGGGCTGGGACCCGTGTCCCCTGCATTGGCAGGCGGATTCTTAACCACTGTGCCACCAGGGAAGCCCAAATAAAGATGTTAGGTTAAAAACAGCTTTATTGACCCTAAAGATGTCCAGAAGTCCCGGGAGCCCCAGAAATCACAGGGATCCCCTACAGCAGAGGGTTCCAGAGCTTCTTTCTTCAGCCAAAGTGGGATCTGGCTGCCCTGATGGTGCGATCGGCACTGCCCTTCTCAGAACACACCTGCCTTCCTCTGAGGCTGGTTGGAGGTTCAGGTGAGAGATGGGAACCCTGAGAATGTGGATTTAAACTGCAGCCAGGAAGACTGTCAGCACAGAGGCCGAGGCAGGTTTCCACTCTACATAGCACTCGTTGGGAGGGGGGGTGCATTTTTCTCAGTTTTAAACTTTTATCCTACATGTGTGTCAAGAATACTGTTCTTCTCCTTGGACAGATGATGTATTCATTTCCTGCTTCTGTGTAACAAATTTCCATAAATTTATTGGCTTGAAACAGCACAGTTTATCATCGCCAGGTGTGGCACGGCTGGGCTCTCGGCTCAGAGTCCTGCCGGGTGAAATCGAGGTGTCAGCGGGGCTGCAATCTCATCAGGGGCTAGGATGCCCTTCCAAAGTCACTGTTTGTTGGCAGGATTCAGTTCCTTGCAGCTGTAGGACTGACGTCCCGTTGTCTTCTGGACTGTCAGCTCCTGAAGACCATCCTCAGGACCTTGTCCCGTGGCCCCACCATCTGAGGAAGAGAGAGAGTCCCACATGTTGATTCCCTCTCTCGCTTTGAATCTCTCTAATTTCCTCTTCCACAAGCAGCTGGAGAAAACTCTGCTTTTAAAGGTCTTGTGTGCTTAGGTCAGGCCCACCTGGATAATCTACCTCAAGGGCAACTGTGCCATATAACACACCCTAATCACGGGAGTGATGCCATAGTCACAGGTTCCGCCCACACTCAAGGGGGAGGAGTATACGAGGGCAAAGGTCATTGGGGGTCATTGGAGAATTCTGCTACTATTGAGGGGGGACCATGAAGGAGAAGCACAGAAAGTTAAGGAACGTCCCTCAGGATGTACAGAGAATTGGAGATGGAGCCTGAAGAAGAACCTAGGGCCCCAACCCTAATTTGAGGCTTTATCCTCTACACAAATATGCCAGGAGTGGTGGATAGAAGGACCAGATGGCCTTTAGGGCCCCCGTTGACCTCTAAGGCTCCAGCATAATCTGGTGCATATGGGGAACCCCAGCCTGCTTGGGGGGGGGGCAGGGTGGTGGGGGGTTGTGGATACCAGCCATTGGAGCAGGGATGAGGCCCCAGGGAAGCAAAAAGCCCCCGCCTGGGAGAGGATCCTGAATGCTCCCAGGAAGGCAGAATGGGGGTCAGACGCTTCTGCAGTGGATTGGAGCAAACCCCAATATCCCCCAATGCCCTGGTCCCCTTTCTTACCCTAGTCACAGGGAGACTCCTGGGCCGACAAGGCTGGGGTCCCCCAACCACTAGGGGGAGCCTGGCACACACGATGCTTTTGTGCAAGCTGAGCCTGAGCACATTGGGGGAACCCAAGGCAGGTACTGGGGTGGAAGGACTGACAGCCCAGCTCCCCACACCCCCAAGGCCCTGCAGATTCTGGGGCACCAGGCTTGTCAAGGTGCCCAAAGGCCCTGACCTCTGGATGCCCGCTTCCTTCTAACAGCCCGATCTGGTTCACTTTGCTCATAAGGGAGTTCTTGGAAAGGGGACTGGAGTCCACCTGTGGCGTGTCCCCCGTTTCCCCCTTTAGTCCTGACCCCATGTTTCCAGACCTGACACTGCAGCCCATGACGGGGGAGCTCCTGCCTTCTCCTCTCCTCTTCCTCCACCAGCTCGCCCTGTCTTGGGTCCCCCCAGGGAAATGCCCCTCTGATTTTCAACACATGGACAAGGAGGAACCAGGCCATCTGCTTCGATTGGGTGCATCCCACTGAGTTGTATAAAAACTCAGTGAGGGAATTCCCCAGCAGTCCAGTGGTTAGGACTCGGCACTCCCACTGCCGTGGCCGGGTTCAATCCCTGGTCGGAGAACTAAGATTCCGCAAGCCACTGGGTGTGGCAAAAAAACTAAAAGCAAAAAAACCAAAAACCAAAACAACTCAGCGAATGGCCACCCTGGCTGGACTTTCAGTTTTAGACAGAAATGGCTGAGTGACCACTTCCTCAGTTGATTGTAAGCTGACAAGACGGTTATAACAATCCCACCAGGCAGCCCAGTAGCCTGGGGCACAGCATAGCAGTAAAGGGGGACCTAATGACGCCCAGCCTGGGCCCTTTAACCAGGGGTGCAGGGGAAGGGGAGGACAGAGCCTCTGGTCAACATAAAAAGAGAGTAAGTCAGCCAAGGCACCAAGGGGGTGTGGCTGGATAGGACGAAGGGTCAGCAGAGGCGCCATGAGAAACCGGGAGGGAGCATTTGGGGTTCAGGAGAAAGGCAGGAAGGAGAGGAATCGGGATGAGGACAGCTGGGGAGCTGCCGAGCTCGAGAGGTTGTCCAGTGTGCCTCTGGGCAGCGGGCTCTCCTCCCACTGGAGGAGTGGACAGGGGCGGGGAGACAAGGCGGGACGTCCAGTCCCATTTGAGGATGGAAAAGTGTGGGCTGGGACCAGCCAGGCCAGGGGAGGGACACAGGCCTTCTCTGATGAGAAAGCAGACCTGGGTGGGCTGTGAGGGGGGAGGCTGCCAGGAAATGGGAGTAGCTCTCCCTGAGGAGGGGAGCTCAGAACCCTAGCGTGTCAGGAGGCATGTGTGTATGTGGGCACGAGAGGTCTGGGCCACTGTGTGCCAGATGCCGCTCCGGCGGCTTTACCTGCATTCCCCGTTTTATCCTCACTACAGGCCCCTAAATCCTGTTATACCCTGGGGACTTATCAAGGTCACCTGACCAGTCTGTGCCAGCACCTGGCTCCTTCAACAGCCTGTGCTGCTGCCCCTAGAACAGCCTCCAGGCTGAGAGCTCCCCTGGTTCTGGTGGCCAGGCCCTGCCCAGGTATGGCCAGGTGCAAGAGGGGAGCTGCTGGATGTGGAGGGAGAAAACCCTGTCTGCTGAAATGACAAGGTCAAGTTCACGGTGATATGGAACCCATGTTCTGTGGTTGACTGTCAGTGCCCAGACAGCCAAGGGAAGGAGCAACTCCTAGGGGTCAGGGAAGGCTTTGGATTCAAGTTTGGGCGGACAGGGAGGAAGGAGGTGAGAGAAGCTCTCCAGAGGGCAACCTGACTGGTGCAAAGGACAGTTTCAAGACGGCTTTCTCCTCCCTCAACACCTCTGGACCTTGCACCCATTTGCGGCTGTGCTGCTCCCGCCAGCACACTGGGGGTTAACATCTGTCTGGTGTAGTGACCACAGCAGCAGTGGCAGCAGGCTGTGATGCCAGTAACTCAGAAGCTGAAATGTGAGAAGCAGGAGGAGAGAGGCAGGGCTGGGAAAAGCTGAGCCACCGCGGCAGCAGCAAGGAGAGAGGGTTTCCCTGGCAGGAGCCTGCAGCTCGGTTCCAGCGGCCAGAGGAGGCCCTCCCATCCTCGGCCCACGTCCCCTCCACATCACTGCCCCTCCTGCCTCAGGCCATGGGGCTGTGGCACCCACTCAAGGTGGTCCATGATCATGGTCAGCGTCTGAGCCCTTGGGCCATGGAGCAGCAAGTCGGGGCTGCAGATCTGGGGAAGGGACAGAGGGTGTGCCCAGGCGACCAGCAGAGAATGTATGTGTGGGGCCCTGCCCAGCACTGCCGGAAGCACTGGGTGGGGAAACAGGCAGAGGGCAGAGTGGGGAGGAGGATGGGAGGTCCCTCGGGGCCGGTCCTCAGAGGTCTGGCCTTGACTTCCCCCTCCTCTGGGCAGAACTGAGTCATGGGAGCCTCTCACTGCTCCAAAGGCAGGGAGACACACAAATCTCCCCGCCCCCTCCCTGGGCCCGCTGCCAGCCTGCCTCTGCCGTGAGGACCGACCTCAACTTCCCAAGTGTGTGCGAGGTGCTGGGCACCGCGGGAGCCCCTCATCTCCCTGCCCTTAGTCAGTCCCACACCCGCCGTATCAGAGTTTTGGCGGGTGTGCGTGTGTGACCCGCCCCCCCCAACACAGATGAGCAAACAGAAGCTCAGAGAAGTTCAGAAATTTGCCCAAAGCCACACAGCCAGAGTGAACCTGGGCTTGTCTGACAGCAATTACCCACCATGCCATGCTCCCAGGAAGGCAAAAGGAACAAAGTCTACCGGCAGGTGACCCAGGGCTGTGCGCCAAATCCAAGAAGGCAAGAGATGAAAGGCAGCCCAGGAACCTCAGGAAAGAGGCTGCAGATGAACAAAAGGGGCAGTAATGTTTGGGGCTTGGTACCCCGTGAGGTGGTAAGAACGGCATCCAGAGGAAGCAGGGGAAACGCCTGGTCCTGCCTGGATCTGTAGATGATCATTCTATGGTGGTAGAGATCTCCTGTAACCGCTTAAGATGCAGCCCTTGGAGCCACAGGATCACTGAGCGGGTGACCACTCACCTTGACAGATCATAGAGCACTTCCGGGGCTTGAGGTTTGCATGGCCCTTGTTTGAAGAGTTAGCAACATTTACTGTGGGAGGGACTTCCCTGGTGGTCCAGTGGCTGGGGCTCCGCACTCCAGGGTCGATCCCTGGTTGGGGAACTGGATCCCACATGCCACAACCAAGAGCCCGCATGCCACAACTAAGCCCTCATGCTGCAACTCAAGTTCCCACATGCCGCAAGGAAGATTCAAGATCCCACGAGCCGAAACTAAGAGCAGTGGGCAAGGCTCTGCTAAAAATGTACAGAAGCACCGTAGTAGGCCTCACTGGGGCCTGTTGGCCAGGAGGCAGGAAGGTCCCAGCTCCACAGCTTCCAGCTGTGACCTTGTGTGACCTTGACTCACTTCTCTGAGCCTTGCTTTCCTCACCTGCAGAAGGGGGATCATGCCAGCACCAACAGAGAGGGCTGCTGTGAGGATTAAATGGGTCATTTGTCAAAAAGCACTTAGATTGAAAAACTTCACCTTCACAAAAACTTGTACATGCATGTTCATAGCAGCATTATTCACAAAAAGTAGAAAAAATCCGAATGTCCTTTGATGGATGGATGGATAAACAAATGCTGATCCATCCATACAGTGGAATATTATTCACCCATAAAAAGGAATGAAGCACTGACCCAGGCTACAACATGGATGAACCTTGAAAACACGATGCTCGATGAAAGAAGCCAGACACAAAGGACCACATATTGTGGGACTCTATTTATTGGGGTGGCCAAAAAGTTCGTTTGGTTAATGAATACGCTGTTCAATAAAGTTCTTAGTGGAAATGAAAAATGTCTTTTATTTCTACTTAAAACCAAATGAACTTTTTAGCCAACCCAATATATGAAATGTTCCGAACAGGCAAATCTGTAGGGTCAGAAAGCAGACGGGTGATTGCCAGTGACTGTGGTGGGGAGGGGAGGAACGGGGAGTGGTTACTAATGGGTTCAGGGTTCTTTTTTGTTTTGTTTTGTTTCTAAATCAATTTTTTCTTTTCTTTTTTTGGCCGCACGGCACGGCTTTTGAGAGCTTAGTTCCCCGACCAGGGCTTGAACCCAGGCCCTTGGCAATGAAAGCGCGGAGTCCCAACCACTGGATCGCCAGGAATTCCCAAAATCGATTTTATTTTTTAAAGCAGTTTTAAGTTCAGTAGTTTTTTTTTGTCTTTTGGCCGCACCTCTTAGTTCCTTGACCAGGGATCGATCCCACGCCGCCTGCAGTGGAAGCACGGAGTCTTAACCACTGGACCGCCAGGGAATTCCCTAAGTTCAGTAGTTTTAAGTTTTTAAGCAATACTGAGCAAAGGTTCAGAGATTTTCCATACACTCCCTGCCCCCACTATCAAATCCCCCATGTAAACGGTACATTTCTTACAATTGATGAATATCCTGGGGTTCCTTTTGGGGGATGATGAAAATGTTCTGGAATTAGATGGTGGAATGGATGCACAACTCTGTGAATATACTAAAACCCACTGAATTGTATTATTTTAAAGGGGTGAATTTTACGGGATGTGAATTCTACCTCAATTTTTAAAAAGCACTTAGTAAGAGCTCAGAAAACGTAGTTCTCGTTACTGTTACTATGTCCTTCAACTTCAGAGAGTCATTTAATGGAAGAGACCAGATGAACACATCAAAAAATGTTTGACACCCAGAAGAGAGCCGGGCAGCCTGGTCCCAGCCCGGGACAACTGTCGTAGAGTCATGATCAGGGCGTGCAGGACGTGAACGAGTGACCGATGCAGGAGCCCCCAGTCGCCACGCTGGCTGATGTGGAGATAAGCTCCGCACAGAGGTACTGACACCACCACGTCCAGAGGAGAATAACTGTGAGTGCGGGAGTCTTGTCAGGAATCCAAGGAGGTGGCATTTGGGCTATGAGTCAGAGGACGTGGGTGGTTTGGTGGGGATGAGCAGGCACCCACAGATGTGTGGCATCCCAGAGGGATGCTGGCAGGCAGGGCTGGCAGGAGTGGAGGGCGCTGAGCCCTGGGGGAAGGCGGGGGACACTCCTTGGAGCACTCCCTGTGCCCCAAGCAGATTCTGGGAGGAGCTTTACTTCAGTTCACAAATGGTTGCAGAAAGCTTACAGGAGGCTGGCCCTCCACCCTCCCAGAACCTCTAGGTTCCCGGGAGGTGTCCAGGAGGTTTGGACCACTCTGGGCACCGAGTTTCCTCTTCTGAGCCACCCCCCAGGTTCCAGGGTTCCAAGAGAGAGAATATAGGAGATGGACGAGCCTGGGTCAGGCCCTTCACCACCTAACCACCCCCCCCACACACACACCCATGTCAAACGACCACGTTTACGCTGTGGCACGGGAGGGAAAGAGGTAGCCACTCCCAGAAGTAGAGCCTGGGCCCCTCCTCCAGCCCCAGGTGGAGCTGAGGGCATACGGAGGCAACTCCCAGAGGCAGGCCTGAGCCTGAAGGCTCACAGGTGAGGCCCACCCGCTGCTCCCTCTACCCCTTTCCTGTCCCTCCTGCCTCCATCCTCTGTCCCAAGTAGTCCCTAACTCTCTCCTGGGAGAAGCTCCTTGGAGGAGAGAAAGGAGCGTGCACACACGCACGCATACACACACACACATCATCCTTTCAGCCCACAGGGCAGATCACACAGCACCTAGATACAGGGAAGAGAAAGGGACCTAGGCTAGTTAGCATAGAACCTTCTCCAGGCCAGGCAGGTGCCAAGGGATTTGCAAGCATTGTCTCAGTCAATCCCAAAAAGAATCCTATGAGATTTCATAGATGAAGAAAATGAGCTTCTGAGAGCTTAAGGAATTTAGCCAGTGGGACACCCCAGTAGGTAAGAGCCATAAAGCCAAGCACAGTGCCTGGCACAAGCCCCAGGAGGCAGTTCTGTGGGAGCAGCTCAGCAGAGTGCTGTTTCTGCCCACCCCCTGGCACTGGCTCTTTTGGGGGACCCCTCCCACTCCCACTTTCTCCATGTGGTTCTTGGGGCATCGGCCCTGCACTGCAGCGAGCTCCTGACCCAGACCTGTCTCATCAGTGTCCAGGATGAGCTGGGCCCCAACTGAGCCAACAAGAGGCAAGCCTAGGGTCTCAGTGGTGCCCCAGGGAGAGGCAAGCTAGGAGTTCGCAGGCCTTGGGGAGCGAAGGCCCGAGAGTAAACCCACACAGAGGACACTGGGCCAGGAGATGCAAGCCAGTGTCGCAGGGCCATTGCTGAGCACTGGACCAGCCAGGCCCTCGGCCTTTGCAGTTATATGAGCTCTCTGAAGGAAGGTCTGACTGCAGAGCTCACACTGTTTCCCTGCCCCACGCTGTCCCCTTCGGGGCCCTGGTAGCTTAGGGGCTGGGATAAGGCTGGGGATGGGGCCTCACCTCTCTCCCAGAATCCTGGGGTGGGGGTTGGGGAGTGTGGGACCCTCTCAGCCTCCTCCTCCCTGGCTCAGTTTGACCTTCAAAGTTGACATCTGCTTCCAAGACTCCGTCTCTCCTCCTGGAATTTAGCCTCCAGATGTCGGATCCGAGGCGGCAGCGGTGGCTGCCTGGCTCCCCCCAGAGTGAATCAGCCACATTCCAAAGGTGCAAACACAGACACCGCGCCCTCGGCAGCCTGGGGCTGCAGACTTCCTCCCCAGGCCCGCCCCCGGCCCCAGCTCCCGCTCCGCTCTCCTCCCCAATCGCCTCTTCCCAGCCAGACCAGGCTTTGGGCTTCCTTTCCAGGGACATTCTGGAAAAAGAATGCCACTGGGGCCGGGAGACACCCTGATCCGCCCTGCTGGCTCTGTCCCCTGCAGCGAGCACGAGCACGGACCCCAGCCTGGGCGCCCCCAGCTGTTATCAGTATATGTGGCTCATTGACACAGCAGGAATTTACTGAGCACCTACTATGCGGCAAGCAAGATAGAGACAAGTCCCTGACCTCACGGAACTCAGCCCAGCAAGAGAGTCAGACAGAATCAGGTCCACAGACAGAAAATAATTCCAAGTGCGGGCACAGCTCTAAAGGAAAGAAAGAAGGGACTGAGACAGATGACAAGGGACAAAGGGAGGGTTGTGGGGGCCTCTCTCAGGAGTCACATGGAAGCTGAGGCCTAAAGGATGAACGGAAACCTTATCTACAGGGTCACTTCTCGGCGATCTTGTCGTGGGAACCACAGCATAGCAACCCCAAATAATGTCCCCCGATTGCTCAGCAAGTTTTTGAGTCCTTGTGCTCGCGCCTTCTGTCAGCATTAATGCAGAGGTGTCTGGCTAATATTTTTTTTAATAAAAGTTTTATTGAGATATAATTCACATAGTATACAATTTACCATTTTAATGTATACAATTCAATGGTTTTCAGTATTTCAATGTAGTGCAACCCTCACCACAATCAATTTTAGAATATTTTTACTACCCTCAAAGAAACCCTGCACTGCTTACCAGTTACATCCACACCCCTCTGCCCCCAGCCCCTGGCAAGCACACATCTACTTTCTGTCTATGGACTGGCCTATTCTGAACATTTCCTAGAAATGGAACCATACAATATGTGGCCTTTCGTGTATGGCTTCTTTCACTGAGTATCACATTTGCGAAGTTCATCCACATGGTAGCCTGTGTCAGTACTTCATTCCTTTTCATGCCTGAGTAATATTCCATTGTGTGGACAGACCACAATTTGTTTATCCATTCATCTGTTGATGGACCTTTGGGTTGTTTCCACCTTTTGGCTGTTGTGAATAATGCTGCTGTGAACATCCACATACGAGTTTTTGCATGGACATGTGTTTTCATTTCTCTGGGGTGCACACCTGGGAGTGGAATCACCAGGTCAAATGGTGACTATGCTGAAGAACTGCCAGCGCCTGCACCACCTGACATGCCCACCGGCAGTGGGAGAGGGTTCCAATTCCTCCCTCTTCTCCTCAACACTTGTTATTGCCCCTCCTTTTTTGTCACTGCCATCTGCTGGGTTGAAGTGGTATCTCATGGGGTACACAACTGCATCCCCATTCCTTTCATGCCTGCACTGCCCCCACTCCCTGGAGATTCCAAGGCTTACAAGCCCTACAGCAGGTCCTGCTAGGATCCACTTCCTCCTTCACAAGGGTCAAACCCAAATCCAGGCCAATGCCTGCAGGCCTTTAGGTACAAGGAGCAGTGGGGAGGCGAGATGCGGGGTGGGGTGTCCTGGTCTGTGACCTTAGGGCAGAGTGAGGAAGAGGGGCCTTGGGCAATTTCCTACAGGAGCTCCTATGCATCTCAGCCTATCTGCGCCTTCACAGACAGGGCAGGGCTTCTTCTGTTCCTTCATTGCCCTAGATAGTAGGCACACATTCATTCACTCATTCAGCATAAATAATTGCCAAGGGCTTCCCTGGTGGCACAGTTGTTAAGAATCTGCCTGCCAATGCAGGGAACACGGGTTCAAGCCCTGGTCCGGGAAGATCCCACATGCCGAGGAGCAACTAAGCCCTGCGCGCCACAAATACTGAGCCTGTGCTCTAGAGCCCGCGAGCCACAACTACTGAAGCCCACACGCCTAGAGCCTGTGCTCTGCAACAAGAGAAGCCACCCCAATGAGAAGCCTGCGCGCACCCCAACGAAGAGCAGCCCCCGCTCGCCACAACTAGAGAAAAGCCTGCGCATAGCAACGAAGACCCAACGCAGCAAAAAAAAAAGAACTTAAAAAAAAAATTTGCTGAATGAGTGAATGAATGAACAGAAGATGAAGAAAGAGAACCCAAAGAGGGGATTAGCTGTTAGAAGCTCAGGCTCCTGGGTGAACTGGTTTGCACTTGAATCCCACTTCTGCTACTTTGTAGCTGTGTGCCCTTGGGCCAATCACTTGGCTTCTCTGAGCCTCCCCTGCCTCATCTACAAAATGGGCCCGACAGTGACTTCCTACCTGACAGCGACTTCCTACCTGACAGCATGGTTTTGAGGATTAAACGTGGTGATAAAGATCAAGCAGTATTCCAGGCCAAGGACTTCTAGAGACGAGGTCATGAAACATAAATCCTCACAAGAACCTTGTGAGATAGGACTATTATTACCAGCTTTGACATTATAGACAGGAAACAGGAACTCTGGGGGCTCAAGGAATCTGTCCAGTTAGAATGCTGGGAATGGCAAAAACCAGGATCTGGGGAATCCCCTGGTGGACCAGTGGTTGGGGCTCCACGCTTCAACTGCGGGGGCCTGGGTTCCGTCCCTGGCCGGGGAACTAAGATCCCAAAAGCCAGGTAGCGTGGCCAAAAAACAAAAAAAACAGGATCTGAACCAAGACCCCTGACTCCAGGCGGGGACACTGACCCAACGCCACGTGGCCCCTGACACAGATGGAGGGAAGCCAGGCAGCCTCCGAGCAGGTGACAGATGGGCTGGTCTTGAGGCAGACCTGCCTGTTCAACTGATGCCCCTGGGCTCAGAGTCTGGTTCTCAGAAAGTAGGCAGGCCGCTGGGGAGCTCAGAGGCCCCTAACAGCGGGTGGACGGATGGAGGGACGCCAGAGATGCTGCCAAAGCAGAAGTTGACCATGCCTGGGGGGGTTGGGGGAGAAGAAAAGGTGCAAAGAGACCTCAAGGCTGCAAGCCTGGGGCACTACGACAGACACCAATGAGGGGAGTCAGGAAGATGAGGCGGTACTAAGAGTTTTATCAGGGAAAGCAAAAAGAAGTCAGAAGTGTCCAGAAGGGAAGCCCGGCTACTGAGAGGGGCACTCTTTCCTCTACCAGCGTGTGCGGCATAGAAGGAGCCTGGCAGAACCCACAGCGGCTGGACCACTCTAGGGTGACAGGTGTGACCAGACTCCCCTCAAGTCAAAGACCCTACATCGAAGAGCTCCAGGGGGCTAGCTGAGGGGAGATATCAAGCTATCCCCTAAAAATGTAGGCCTGGTGCACCCCAAAGGCTGGGTGTAAGTTTGGGGTGCTCTCCTGAATAGAGATGGGGTTCCCCTCACTTTTGCCTCTGCAACTGAGGAAAGCATCAAGCCGAGAAGGCCCAAGGATGGAACCCTAGGGAATACCTGGTTTTAGGGGGCCACAGGCAGGGGAGGCAGTACAGACCCCAGAGAGCTTCAGGTGAGCAGGAGCACAGGCTGTTGCGGAGAGGCGGCTGGGAGGAGGTCTCCACAGGAAGTGCTGCCGAGGGGACAGCTCGGGACAGCTCAGCACTGAGCAGGTTATGGGGTGGCCTGCTCTCTGGGGAAACTTGGCTGGGGAGGGATGGAGGCAGGACTATCGCTTGAGAGTCCATCATTTATTTTCTTTTTTTTTTTTTTGCGGTACGCGGGCCTCTCACTGCCGTGGTCTCTCCCGTTGCAGAGCACAGGCTCCGGACACGCAGGCTCAGCGGCCATGGCTCACGGGTCCAGCCGCTCCGCGGTATGTGGGATCTTCCCGGACCGGGGCACGAACCTGTGTCCGCTGCATCGGCAAGCGAACTCTCAACCACTGCGCCACCAGGGGAGCCCCCCATCATTTATTTTCAACAGGGGAGAAGCTCAGCTGATGACAGCACCCCAACGGAGAGTGGAATGCATTTAAATTCAGTCGTGGAAAGCATTTACACACATCAGGCTCTGGATTTGCTAGAAGGGGTTTCTCACAGCTGCCTGGCTGGAAGTCCAGGACAGTGGTTTTCCAGGTTTAGTCAGAGGCTCACATGCATCTGGAGCTTGTTAAAAATGCAGATCCCCGGGCCCCACCCTGGACTTACCGGTTCAGTAAGTCTCTCAGTTTGAGAATCCACTGGGGCTGTAAGGCTCAGAATATCACCAGCTCAGTAGGCGACAATGCAATGCACGGAGACTCACCTGAGGGGACCAGCCCTCACCTCTTTCCGGCATTCTATCCACATTTATCCACATGAGTCTCAGGACTCACATGTGCCGCCTCAGACCTCTAGACCTCCACCCAGACACTCCCACACTCTTGGCCCACCTGGTCAGTGACCAGAACTCCAGCTGCCCCCTTAGTTAAAGGCCAGGGTGTACGGGAGGTCCTAGGCGCCCAGGTAGAGTGAGAGTCTTTCACCTGACCCCCAAACTTCATGAGGAGGAAGCCCTCTGCCGGCCCCCAAGGTGCCTCTGGCCCCACCCGCACCAGTCCCACCGTGAGAAAGGACTGACCAATTTGACCCAGACACAAAGGCCTGGTGACAAGGTCTGGGGACGGTGTGGCTGAGAAGAAAAGCAGAAAGTGTCTCCATCCCCTTTGGTCATCATCCCGTCTGCCACCCCTACAACCTCACAGAGTATGTGTGTGTGTGGGGGTCTCCAGGCCAAACACGAAATGTATCCCCTCTACAGGGGTGAATCAGCTCCCAGAGGGGCAGGGCTTGGGCTCTGCAGTCAAATGGTTTGGACTAGGATCCCATCTCTGCTCTTTTACAGCTGTGCATGCTCAGGCAAACCACTTAAACTTTCTGAGCATCTACCAAACAGGCCTGACAGTAAGTTCTGCTGTGGTCCTGTACCACTAGGACCTCTTACTGACCGGAGACTCCAACACAGGGGGCTGGGTGGCACCCCTAACCCTCCCAGGGCCACATTTCACACCACAGCCCAAAGGCCAAGGCTGGAGGCTGTGCCAGGCTAGAGAAGGGGCAAATTGCAGAAGACTCACCATCCTTGCCCCATTAGAAACCCACAGCCCTTCTCAGGATCAGAGGCACAAGCAGATCTTCACAGGAACACGAAAACATTTCCCCCCCTTCCCAAAGCAGAGAACCGGTCAGCATGGCCAGCAGAGCCAGATCGGTAGCCCTGAGGCTCTTACCCTCTGGTCTGCGCAGCAGTCAGAGAATGTGCTGCAGGTGCAGACATGGGCGGGTTTCGTGTGTTTTGTGTTTGTGCGTGTGCGTGTGAATCTCTCCAGACTCACAGGGATGTTTGGGGGATTCTGCTTGTTCTGCACTTGCTGGCCAGCACACAGCCTGCCTGGCTGACTCCACCTTTTTTACTGCTCCGGAGCACTCAGCCGCACCGGGCTCCCCCCAACCACCCCCAAAAGCAGCCTCTTCCAGGCTCTGGGCCTTCTGCCCTCTCTCCCCAAAGCCACTTGTACCTGCACCAGAGCCGAAAGGGGGACAAGTGCTTCCCAGACAACAAAAGCCTCTCCCAAGAGAACAGACATCCTCGAAGGCTCCTGCTACGCCCTTGTTCTGTGCACTGATTTCAGGCTCGGTTTCAGGTCCCCATTTGCTGGGTATGAATTACAACCAGCTGGCTTTTGCGCAGATGGTCAGCAAAAGGACCCTGCCCGCCCATCTTTCACTTCAGGAGGTCAATCACACCCGCTCCCTCTAGCACTCTGGGAGGAAACTGAGGCGCGCGGCACAGAGGACCGGACTTGGTCAAGGTCACCCTACCCTGGGCCTCCTGGGTGTTTCAGGCAATGACGCCAGTCTCCTTGGGCTCCAATGCTGTGTGACCTTGGGCAAGTTATTTAGCTGCCTGAGCCTGATTTCCTCTCACACAATGGTAGCGCCCACATCTGCGCTGTCCTGAGGCTTAAAGGAAATAATATGCATAGAGCACCTAACACTTTGCCAGGCACCTGCTCAACACTGAGCCATTACTGTCATGATTCCGTCTTTTCTTTCTGCCCCTCTCTCCACTCCAGGCACACCGGCCTCAATGCCCGGCTGCCCCCAACACCCCCAGGCACCGGTTGTTCCCTCGCTTCCTCCGAGACTTCGCTCAAAAGTCACCTTCTCAAGGACCCTCCTAGCCGCCTGGATGTCCGTCCCCCGCTTTTGTCTTCACCCTGACACTCATCCGACATAGTGGACATTCTACTGATTCACCCGCCGGCCTCTCGCCCTGGAGCACAAGCCCTGTGAGGGCAGGGCTTTTGCAGCCCTCTCCACCCCGGGTGCCCACGCTGGAGTGAACGAAGAGTTCCTATCGCGTCTACCCGGCTGCGGGAGCGCCTGGGAGCCTGGTTCAGGGGCCAGATTTCGCCCTGGGGGCCGCCAGGCCGGGCCGAAGCAAGAAGGGCAGCGCGCGCTGGGGCCGCGGGCCGGGGTGGGTAGCGGGAACCGGGACTCCGGGGGGCGGCGCCGGGGACAAAGGGCGGCCCTACCTGCGAGAGGGGTGCGCGTACCTCCCCCAGGGCGGCTCCGGCGCGTGCCCGCGAGGTCACGTCCGGGGCGCGCCGGCCGGAAGGAGGCCCCTCGCGGGGTGTGAGGGGCGGGGCGTCTGCGGCCTGGCCACGCCCCCGGTCGCGGGCCCGAGGCGGGGGCGGAGCCAGCCGGGTCGGGGCCGCCTCGCACTTCTGCTCTCCCCCGCCGGCTCATTCATATTCATGAGGCTGTGAGGGGCGGGGACCGGGTCCCCCGCGGTGCCCTGCCCACCCCCAAGCTGCGGATCCCGCCTCGGCGGAGGCTCCGGCCCCAGTGGGGCGCCCCCGGCTTCCGCCTTGGGGAGGGAGTTTCCACTTGGTCACGACTCAAAAATGTGTCGCTCCCGCTCCTCCGCCCCCTCGTCCCTGCCTGGGATGGGGGGGGTCTCCTCCCTCGGAAGACAGCGGGGCGGGGTCAGGGGAGGGGCGGCTCCTCCTTCCTGGGGCAGGTCCGTAGGGATGGGGCTAACCCTTCCCTCCAAGTTAGCGCCTGTAATAATCTTCATTTTTAAAACATAATAATAGTTCTAACTTATTGAGCGCTTACTCTGTGCCAGGCACTGTGCATGTTTATATGAACTACCTATTTTAACTCTCCCAACAGTCCAACTCAGATAAGTACAGTACTGTCAGAACCAGAAGGTCAGAAAGTTGAGTGACTTACCCACCACCACACAGCCGGCCTTGGGCTTTTTCCGGAAAGGTAGGTACCAATAGGTTGGAGGGGCAGGTGCTTGTACCCCCCACCCCCCCTTGCAGGAAATGGGCTTACTTAAGGCACTCCTGGCTAGCTGGGCGTGGCTGAGAGGTGGGTCTGAACGCCTCATTCAAGGGAAAAGCTACAGACTGGGGGAAACCAAAGCATGAGGGCAGGACAGGCTGCACAATTTGCCGGACCCAGTGCAAAATGAAAATGCACTGGTTCAGTTTTGAACAGTGTGTTCAAAAATGATTAAGAGGGCTTCCCTGGTGGCGCAGTGGTTGGGAGTCCGCCTGACGATGCAGGGGACACGGGTTCGTGACCCGGTCTGGGAAGATCCCACATGCCGCAGAGCGGCTGGGCCTGTAAGCCATGGCCGCGGAGCCTGCGCGTCCGGAGCCTGTGCTCCGCAACGGGAGATGCCACAGCAGTGAGAGGCCCGCGTACCAAAAAAAAAAAAAAAAAAGAAATTAAAAAAAAAAATGATTAACAATCTCAAGATAGTGATGGCAGAACATTCAGCGAAGCATGGGCCCTGCTAAATGTCAGGCTCGTGCAACTGCACAGGTGAACGTCCATGAAGCTGGCCCTGATGAAGGAGCCAGGGGCTGAGAAGACAGCATAGACACCCCCCACTTCAATATCTCCCCCTCCCTCACCCCCTCAACCCAGGAGACTCACTCCAGGCTGGCATTCAGCGTTCAGCCTCCAGAACCCCAAAAGCTGAGCACTTCAGGCCCTCTAGGGGTCAGGTAAGTCCCCACGGGGAGAGTGTGTCTCAAACCCAAATGACCTTGCTGGCCCCTGGGCATTCTCAGCCAGGGGCCCTGCTGGCAGGTGGGCTGGGTCATACATGCTGGGCCCAGCAGGGCCCTCAGTTCTGACTCAAAGCCCTTCTTTCTCACTGGAGCAGGGAGTGAGGAACAGTCAGGGCTGATTCCCAGAATAAACACTCCACCCATAGTCAGCCCCAGCCCTCAGCCACAGAAAGCCAGCACCAACAGGGAGAGATCGCCCCAGGCTGCCTGCTCAAGGTTAATAAGTCACCCTGATCTCACTCCTGCCATCACTCCATTCTTGTGCCTGGGCCCCCACTCACAGTGGGTTGCAGGCTTCATTAATAACAATAATAGCTACCATTTGCTGCACTCTTTTTCTCCCCTCCCGGCATTGGTGGGAGCCCTTTGTGTGCCCTCTCAGTAGAGCCTCACACAGCTCCATAACAGGCATGAGGATCACCATTTCACAGATAGGGAAACTAAGAGAGATGCGATGACTTGGCTAAGGTCAAGGGCTAGAGTTTGGGATTTGCTGCCATTCATCTGTCCCGGTTCCTATCATCTCTCCTACATCTGTAACATAGGTCTTCAGGCTCACGTCTCTGTGTTGTCTTGTATTATTCACTTCCTGCCCCTAGAATAAAGGCTCTGGAAAGACAGGAACCGAACTGTACTTATACAGCTGAGTTTCTGCTGGACCTTGCATCGTGTGTTAATTGAAAAGCTACTTACTAAGCATCATGTTGTGCAGGAAACCCTCCTTGCAGTGGGCAGGTATGTGTGTGTGAATGAGTAAGCCATGTCCCCTCTGGGTACTGATGTTAAGGAGTCCCCACTAGACTGAGAGATCTCCTTGAAGACCTGGCTGGGTTTGCTAGCCCAGCACACAGTAGGCCCTCAATAAATGTTGTTGAATGACCACATGATAACAATTTAATAAGCATCTGTTGAATTAATGGGAACCTAGGAGATATTCAATAAATGTTTATTGGGAATTCCTTGGCAGTCCAGTGGTTAGGACTCGGTGCTTTCACTGCTGGGGCCCAGGTTCAATCCCTGGTTGGGGAACTAAGATCCCACAAGCTGCACAGAGTGGCCAAAAAAAAAAAAAAAGTTTATTGATGAAAAATTAGGGGACCAGATTCAGCCCCCAAATATATTAGCAATTATCTTAGCTCAGGCTGCTATAACAAAATACCACAAACTGGGTAGCTTAAACAACATGTTATTCCTCACAGTTCTAAAGGCTGGAAGTCCAAGATCAAAGTGCTGACAGATTCAGTTCCTGGTGGGGACTCTCTTTCTTGCTTGCAGACAGCCACCTCCTTGCTGTGTCCTCACATGGGAGGGAGAGGGGGAGGGAGAGAGAGAATGAGAAAGAGATCCAATCTTTCTTCCTTTTCTTGTAAGGGCACTGATCCCATCATGGGGACCCCACCCTCATGAACTTATTTAAACCTAATTACCTCCCGAAGGCCCCATGTGCAAATATTATCACACTTGGGGGTGGGGTGGGTGTGTAGAGCTTCAACATATGAATTTGGGGGAGGACACAAACATTCAGTCTATAACAGCAAAATTTATGAAGCATTTATGAAGAGGACATCCCTCTTCACCCACCTTTCACTAAGAAGGAGGAAGCCACGCCTGGCCTAACTACTATAGCAGGTGCTGCCTCCCAGAAAAGCATACTGTGAAAAACCCTCTCAGAGACTGGCCCTCTGAAATGTCCCATACCCCTATCCTGCCACTTATCTGATGTCCCAGGGAGGTAGTGGGTTATAATACAAGCTTTGGAATCAGATTGACTGAGACTGCAATCTGTTCTATGCCTCCTACTAGCTTCTAAGACCTTAGCCAAATTACTTAATCTCTGCCTCAGTTTCTTTCTCTGCAAAATGGAAATAATAATAGGACCCACCCTCAGGGTTGTTATGAATATAATGAAAGTAAAGCATCTCATACAGAGGAAGAACTAGTCTGGCTGAGAATCAGGGGTTTCTGGTTGGGTCAACTCCACCAAGCTAATATATATAGAGTTCCTCATTCTTGTTGGATTTGCAGGTGCCAAATTTAGGGGTTTATTTGCAGCTAAGGGGACCCCAGCTGGGTCCTGGAATTGAAAAGCGGTGGGTCAGGCTTGAAACCTGGTAGTGACCACTAATGTGTATTGAGAATGTACCTCATTTAATCTTCACATCAACCTCAGAAAGGAGATACTATTATTCACTATCCAAACATGGGAATCCCAAATCAGAGTTCTCACTGGGAGCAACATGCTTGTCCATGAAAACAAACGGGAGTAGAAAAACAAATAAGAAAGGCCCTCCGGGTTAAGGCGTCTTATGGTCAGGTCCCCTCGTAGGGCAGAGACCTTTGGATTTCACTTGAATCCCTTCCCGCTGAACTGTGAGACCCAGGAGGGCAAGGATGGCTGGGGTTGTTCACTCTCTGTCCCTACTGTCGCACAGTGCCTGGCATCCTGTAAGCAGTCCATAAGCATTTTTAACAAATATAAAACTAGCCCTTTGTGTACCTCTTTTCCATACACCTGCATTCCCTTGGGGCTGGAGCCCGGCGCTGCCAACGGGGGACGAAGTGAGGCCCCAGGCTTCACGGCCGCGCTGCGGGCTAAATCGCTGCTATCCGGGATGCCGGAAGGGGGCGCTCTGTGGCCTTGGGTCTCCGCCCCTCCCCACGCACTGGTAGGTCGGCGGACCCAGAGAGTCGGCCCTTAACAGCCCCTTCCAGAAGGCGCTAGGTCCCGAAGCTGGCCTTCCCCAGGGATCACCTGCCGGCTAATGTTTAACCCGGCCTCACTCCACATTATCCACACGAGGGAAACTGGGGTGGGGTGGGGGCAGGGGAGGTTACCCCCAAATTGCTGCCTTCCAGGCCTACTGGCCTTTCATGTATCACCCAACAGTTCATGAGCGCCTACTCTGTCTATTCACGCAACAGTCGTGAGTACCTATTACGTGTCCATTCATGCAACCTACTATGTATCCATTTGCCCGAAATATAATGAGCATCTACTCTGTGTCCACATAACAGCTCACAGCACCTATTATGTGTCCATTCATGCAAAAGTCATGAGCACTACCATATGTACATTCAGTTAAGATGTAATGAGCACCTATGCTGTGTCCATACAAGCCACATATTCTGAGCAACTACTATGTTCCAAGCACTGTGCCACACACTGAGGATGCTGCGTGATGAAGACCTACTCGTCCCAGGCTCTGGCAGGGCACCGCAGCATCAACTACACGAATGAAGGCAAAATTATGCCCAGAGTCAGATGCCTCACCTATGGAGGATGCTTTTCCTCTCCTGGACCCCTCAAGGCCAACTGGCAGGGTTGGCCAACAGCAGGAGGGTTGTTTTTGAACCAAGATTTGCCACCAGACAGCAAGAAGATAATTGGGCGGGGGCTCTGGGTTGGCCCAAACAAAACACACTTAAGAATGCGAGTCTGGGGTTAAATCTCAGGAGGTAGAAATCAACTTAGCCGTGTGCGGGTGCGGGGCTTTCTCATTCGCGTGTACCCACTCCTTTCACTTCCTAACCACTGGCACCGCGCTGGGAGCTGAGGGTCCCGGCGCGATCAAGGACCCCAGCTGCGCTCGGCCTGACAATGCAGGTTGTCCCAACTGCTGGGATCAAGAACGCGGTGGGGCCTCCTCCTTATTCCACGGGAAACTGAGGCCGAGGGCAGGGCGAGGACCCGCCTGACGTCCGACGGGAAGGAGGGGCTGAGGCCCACCTCGCACCCTGGCTTGCGCCGCCCCGAATCCGGAGCCTGGGCCTCTGCCCGCCGGGCGCTGCCCGCGCGTTCCTGGAACTGAGCTGGGCGGAGAAATCAGGGCCTGCGAAGAAGCATTCCTGCCGCCCTCCCCGCCGCCTGGGGCCGCAGGGGGTCAGGCCAAGGTGACCCCGCGAGAGGGAGGCGAGGGGCCCCCACCCCCTCGGCCGCCGCGACCTCCTCCATCTTCCCGGTCTTGGGGCTTTTCCTCTGGGCCCGCACGCTCTCTCTCAAGTCCTCCTCCGCGCGCCGCCCCCTCTCCGGGCTTCCCCGAGGGCGGGACGTCCCTCCCCACCCCGCCACCCCCAGGCCACCTCCTGGGCCGTGTCCTAGAGCTGCCCTCGGGCCGGGGGCGGGGCCTCGGGGGGGTACCCCAGGATGGGGCCGCGGAGGACGTGCGCGGCTCCGCCGTGGCCCGGCGCCCCCTCCCTCCCGGTGCCCGCTCCCCAGGCCGCGCCGCCCTCCCTTCCTCCCCTCCCCCGGCCCAGCGCCGGGTCCCGGCCGCCCCCTCCCCCCGACGCGCACGCCCCGCCTGGCAGCTGGCGCCCCGGACCTGGGGCCGCGGCGGCGAGAGGGGTTTGCTGGGAGGGCGGGAGTGAGGGAAGCAGCGGGGGAGGGAGGAGGGAGGGAGGCTGCCCCCCGCGCCCCTCCTCCTACCCCTCCTCCGTGGCCCGCCTGTCCCTCCTCCCGCCGCCTCCCTCCTCCCTCCTCCCTCCTCCCTCCTCCCTCCCTCTCTAAGACATCCCCGCACTGCCCGGCCGCCGCGGCCACCTTCCCTGCCGGAGCTGCAGATGTGGCGGAGCGGCCGGGCGCCGGGCGGCCGCGCCAGGGGAGCCTGCGCCCCGTGAGCCTCGGGCCCTGGCCCCCGCCCGCCCGGCCCCGTCCCCCGCTCGCTCTCCCGCCGCCCCCAGACCGCCGGAGCCCGCAGCCGGAGCCCGACCGCCCCCGCCGCCGAGGTAGGAAGCCCCCAGGCATTGCGCCGTGGGGACGGGGACCGGCGGGGGGGGCTGGCCTGTCGCGCGGGGGCTGCGGGACCCGAGGGTCGCCTCCCCCTCCCTCGTCCGCGCCTCGCCCCGGGCCATTGTGAGCCCTCGCCGGGGCCCCCGCGCTTGCTCCCTCGCTCGCTGGCTCGCGCGCTCCCTCCCTCGCCGGCTCCCCGGCCCCGTCCCACCGTCTCTCTGTCTTTCTCCTCCCTCCTTACCTCCCTCTGTCCGGAGGCCGGGCCGAGCTGCAGCCGAGCCCCGGGCGGGAGCAAACTTCGGCGGGGAAGTTGGGCGGCCGCGGTGGGGGCGTGCTGCGGGGTGAGAGGGGCCCCCACCCCTACCCCCGAGCCAGGGCACGAACTTGTCTGGGGCAGCCGGGCAGCCGCCCCTTCACACGGCGGGGCTGTTTCTAGGATGGGGGCTGAAAGGTGTCTCCTCCCTGGTCCAGGAAAGTCTCCCCCTGCTGCCCCTGGCTAGCCCCGACCTTCCTTGGGCCAGGGGAGGGAGGCGTCCCCGGGGGTCAGGACTGGGAGCTGGCGTTCTGTCCAACACTTGTTCCTCTCCTGCTGTCTGGGTGCAAGCAGAAGGGTCTGGCAGAGTGGGGAGGGCAGGGGTTTCCAAGCTGCCTGAGGGAGGGTCTGGAGGGGGCAGAAGGAGGGGGGCAAGGCAGGTGCATCCCGAAGGAGGGAGATGCCTGCGCCCTGCTTCCCCGAAGGCCCCCTGGGATGGGGCTGGAATCCAGGCTGGCACCTGGAGGCCTTGGCACACTGCCCTGCCCAGCCGGGTACTCAGGCCACAGCAGGGCAGCATGCGGCCTGTCCGCCTCTCCAGGAGGGCCCGCCTGGCTGGCCACCCGGGGCAGTGATGGTTGCAGGGAGCTGCCCAGCCCTGCCCTGGGGCCTGGGAAGCGGGAAGGGATCCTGGGAGGAGCCCTGGGCCCCCAGCCATCACAGCCCAGGATCTTGGCTCTGAAGGGAACGCTTGACACTGAGGGGGCAGCCAGGCCAGCTGGGGACCTGGCCAAGGCCTGGGCTCCCGTGGTTCTTGGTCTGGGCCAGGGACAGGGCCTGAGCTGTGGTCCTTGGAGGCAGCCATCTGAAGGTCCTACATGCCTTGTCTTGACATCCTGGAGGGAAGGTGGGGCTTAACCAGCAGCTACAGAAGACAGGCCCAGGGAAGGGGAAACTGGCCCCTTCAGTGTGCCCACCCGCCCAGCCCTCCCCAATCCCCACACCAGTGCCACGGTGCCACAGCTGTTCCAGCCCAGCTCACACAACCCTCTCCATGACCTCCTCGGCACCTCCCCTCTGCTCTTCTTTCTCCCCTCTGGGCCCAGGCTGGGCCTCCCAGCTGGCCTTGGCCGGCACTGGGGGAGGGGCTGCACCTGGGGGCCCCTCCCAGGACACCCCTTTCTGAGCTCCAGCCCAGCTCATTTCACAGCCCAGCCCAGCTTGGCTTGGCCCTGTCTACAGTCAGCCAAGCAGGAGGCAGTGCCAGGGGCTTGGGCACCATTTATGGGGGTTGAAGACCCGTTGAAAGCCGCCCGTTTTCCTTAGCCCCTTCCCCTCCCCCTCCTTTCCGGAGCTGCCATTAGCGCTGACCCTCTGACCCCTATGCCTGCCCGCCCTTCCCTGTCTGTGACCTTTGACCTTTGATGTTAAATCCCTCCAGCTGGGGCTCTTCGGCCCCTGAGTGACCCTGATGCAGGACCCCTGGGGGGCCTCTCCCTGCTCCTGGCTTTCTACACAGGGACACCTGCCAGTCCTTCCCTCACTGATGGGGAGGAGGTGCCCCAGGAAGCCAGACAGTGAGTCACCCCACTTCCAGGCATCACTGCTTTTGGGGTCAGTGGCTTTGGGGGATTCGCTGGAGCTGGACCACAGCCTGGAGGGTGAGTGGGAAAAGCCCCTGGCCTGGGAGTCTGATGTCCTGGATTCGACATTTGGCGGTGCCACCAACTCCCGAGGGTCCTTGGGCCAGGCTCTTCCCCCTTATGGGTCTCAGTTTCCTCTTCTGTAAAACCGAGGGGTCAGACAAGGTGAGCTTCCTGACCTGCAGAGTCCATGAGAAGACCTGGGGGTGGGGGGTGCCGAGAGGGGGCTAAGGCCAACAAAAGCCAACTCTCAATTATCCGTGGGTGGAGCCACTATGAATAACTGAATGCCACAGACATCCAGAAACCTCATTTTTAAACAATCCTGTGAACTGAGTCCCCCCCAAAGCTTTTGTTGTTTCTGAAAAGCCCAGCTGCAAATGGGTAGCCACAGCGATGTCTTCTCATGCTTGGGCTCCCCTCCTTGCTGGGAGTGCCGGGCAAAAGGGCAAACTGGTCTGGGGACAGAGCTCTGCCAGGGCCTCTCCCTGGAGCTTGTCAGAGGGCCTGGATCCCTCTCAGACCCATCATGTGGACCCCTCTCCCTTCTCCCCTCCTTTCCTGGCCTTGGCCCAGGCTGTGGGAGTGTCATCTGCCACCTAATCCTCTAGGGGTCTGAGCTGCCTTATAGAAGGAAGAATGTGTTTTCCTGACATTTTCCTATGTGCATTTCCATCTACCCCAACTCGACTTGCCTGGAATCCCAATTTCCCACTTGGGCGAGGGGGCGGGGACGGGCGCCAGGCAGAGTTTGGGGCAATCCCAGGATGAGGGAGGGTGGCGACAGCTGTGGCTGGGGGACCAGATGTGGGGCTGGGGCGTGCAGTTGAGCTCTCTGGGAGGCGTTTGGGGTGGGGCCCCTGGCGCTGAGAGGCACGCCAGGGTTGGGGCGAGGGCTGCTGTTGGCTCTCTCCCGCGCAGGAGGCCTCTCCAGGTTCCCGTGTTCCAGGCAGGGCTGAAGAGGCCCCTCACCCAAGTGGGAAATTCGGATTGCAGTGGGGAGGCCCTGAGCCGAGTGGAATGGGGCGGTGGGGGGTGGGTCTGCCTTTTTCGAGGCTTTGAGAAGCCCTCCTCTATTCGGGGCTATTGTCATTTTATATTTCACACAGATGACTGAGGCCAGAGGGCTGACCCCTGGAAGGTGCTGTGTGGTCCTCCCTTCACCTTGATAAGCACCCTTCTCAGAGGTGGGGGTGTCCCTGGCTGGCAAGGGTGTCTTTGGGGTCAGCCAAAAGATGTGGATCTCCCCCCAACACAAATTGCCTCTCCTCCCAGGGCCTGTGAAAGGGTCCTAGAGATGGGCCACAGTCCAGACATGAGTCTGGGGGTTCACCTCTCTGAGAATGCCAGGGCCAGGCGGGGATGGGATACCCAGCCTTGCCCCAGCCTGCCTCCAGGCCTGGGTGGGAGACACCACAGCTTTTGCAAGGCACTTGGGACACATCTGCCCTAGTGGTTTCCAGGGTGGCCGCTTCAGCCCCACCCTGGGGGCAGGGACCCTGCACTTTCACCCAGGACCTCTAGTGCTTTGCTGATCAGCCAGGGTTGGGGTGACCCTGACACCTGGAGAGGAATGGACTTGCTGAGTGGGTTGGGGGTGTCTTATGCAGGGGCGTGGTCTGGAGTAGACCCAGGTTTCTCTCCAGGATCCAACTTAGCCCTATAAGCCCCTGCTGTCTCTCCAACTAATAAAAATATCAGCTCAGGTCCCGGGGTCTGGGGGTGGGTTGGGGAGGTGAAGTGGGTCAAGAGATGGAGCAGCAGGGGAGGAACGCCTCTAACAGCTCCCTGAGAAAATCAAAAGGATGCCTTCCAGTGGCCACCACAGGCACTGACATCTGTCACCTGAAATTGCTACATTAGCCTCGTGAGAGAGACTCATTGATCCCTATTTGACAAATGAGGAAACTGAGGCACAGGATGGAAAAGGGCCAATGGGCATCTGGGCCTGAGTTCCTGGGTCAGCTATGGCTCGGGAGGATAGGGTTGGGGTCTGGTGGCCTGGCACAAGAGAGGAGCCTGCTCTTGAGGGGGGGCCTGAGCTGGCCCTAGCAGCTGTGCATACTGGGCCCCGAGCCTCCATCCTTTCCCTGGCACTGATCCTCCTGGCCTCAGCTCCAGACTTCTCCATGGGGGAGACGAGGCCTAGCCCAGGTCTGCAGGGGTCCTTGGTCCTCTTTCCCATTCCAGTTCTGGGACTGTGGGACCCCTCCCAGGCGCTCCGGGAGCCCCAGAGTTCTGACCTGCCTCCTGCCTGGGACATGTCGCAAGCTCCCTCAGGCTGGGCAGGGTAAAGGCCCTGCTCTGGGCATCTTGCAGGGCAGGGAGCTCAGGCTCTCCACTCCCCTCCCCCTCTCAGATGGGATGGAGGGTCTGGGTAACTGGAGGGGCCTGGGGGGGCCACAGAGATGGGAGGTGATTCCAATGGGGGAGGACTTCCCATCTGCTCCAGTTGCCCCTGGTGGGGGATGGGCAGCGGGGGCTGAGAATCTTCCAGAGCCATAACTGGGGGGTGACTGGAGCCTCCTCAGGTCCTTTGTCTTCACTGCTAGAGAGGCCAGGTAGTACCTTCACAGTGAGGGCCCGACGTGAGCATGTGTGACGTGCATGTGTACACGTACCCCTGTCATGGCAGATGGCTATCTGCAGAAGGACTCAGACCTGGTCCCTGGCCCCTTCCTCCAGTCATGACCAAGCGTGGGTGGGAACCTGCTGAGGCCCCAGGAGACTGCTGAGCTGCCTGAGTCAGCCCCCGGGAGCCTCCAGGAAGACAATCCTGCCTGGCTGACCGAGGGTCTTGTTTGCCTGACACACTCACAGGGTAGCTTCCCACTGGGACCCTGAGAGTAAGGAGGCGGGTGGGGAGGAAACAGGCTCAGAGACTTGAGGGCTTGGCCCAGGGTCACTTGGGATCAGGGAGGGTCAGAGGGGAACCAGAGCCTAGGATTGTGTGGTCCTGGCCGCTGAAATATCAGTTCAGCCTGGGAATCCCCCCAGCTTCTCTGCTGCCCCCCATCCTCTGCATGGGCATCATGTGGGGGCAGCTGTGTCTGGAGGAAGCCTCCCTCCCTCCCCCTCATCGTCTGCCTGGGTCTGCCTGGCAAGTCCCAGCCTGCCTGAGCCATTTCTCCCCAGGGCCACTCCTTCCTGCATCCAGACCCTCGGCAACCCCCATCACCACACTTCCAGGCTGACTGCCCCAGAGCTGTGATGTCCACCTCCCCCCAAGGCTGTGGGGCCCTCCATTGTCCTGCCTGTTATAAAGTACCCCCCACTCCAGTGCTGCTGTCTGTCTGCCTGCCAGCCCTGACCTCCTCCAGGCCAGGCCCCCAACACGCCCTTCAGGATACCTAGTGGACACCCTGAGTGGTCCTGTGGGCCCTGGGCCCCAAGGACCTGAAACAGGCCAGGCCTGGCACGGCCCCACCCAGTGGGTGTTTCCTTTGGGTTCATGCCCCTGGCTTCTGGACTTGCTTTGCTACCCAGAGGGGGAGCAGGGGAGGGGCAGGGGTGGCTGGGAAGAGGGCATGGGGTGGAGTCCAGAGTTTGTGCTGGAGCTCCTGCTGGGCCTGGTCTAGACCAGCTGTTCTGGGGCGGCTGTGTGTCAGGGCTGGGTGGGAGTGGCAGGAGATGAAGCTGGGGGAACTGCGCCCTTCTGGTCATCCCAACCGATGAGGGTGATGCTGACTGCCTTACCCTCACCGCCCAGGTCTGCTCCTGGGTCCCTTGCCCCAGACAAGGAGGAGGAGACATCTGTGTCAGGGCCCTGCCTCGTGGGCAAGCCACTTCCCTCTTTGGGCCTTAAGCCCCTCCACACCTCCCCTGCTGGTAGGTACCACCAATGGATTAATTCTCTCATTCATTCAACAAACATTCACTGAGTACCAAGTGTTTGAGAAAAGTGAAGGGCTGGGGACTTCCCTGGCACTCCAGTGGTTAAGACTCTGTGCTTCCACTGCAGGGGGCACGGGTTTGATCCCTGGTTGGGGAACTAAGATTCATGCCTTGCAGAAGAGAGAGAGAGAGAGAGAAAAGGCAGGTGTGATGGTGCCGTTAGGGGAGTGGTTTGGATGTTCAGGCTCTGGTCCTACTCTAGGCCAGCCCCCTCCTTTCACCAATGGGGAAACTGAGGCCCAGAGCCTTGCTCACATCAAATTGGAGCAGGCCTGGTTGTCTGGCTCTGAGTCCCCAGCACTTCCCATTGCTGCTCAGTTCACTGTGGTGGAAGGAGTGGCATTAGTGATGCACTTGTGAGGACTTGGACCCAGGGCAAGTGTGGCAGGCAGCAAGGGGCCACTGCAGGACTAGGGTTGCTGCCCTCAGCGGTGTGGGGACAGAGGCAGGTCCTCTGCTCAGTTCTCAGGCACCTGGAAGAACAGCCATGTATGGCTGCAAGAGGCAAAGAGTGAATCAGGGGAGACTCTCTGGAGGAGGAGATCGGAGGGGAGTGGCAGCTGGAGGAGAATATGGAAGCGCAGAAGGTTGTGAGGCAGGAGCTAGCACCCAAGAGCATCAGGTGAGCATCAGGTGAGCAGGAGGCAGAGAGTCCTGAGAAAGGAGTGCTGAAGGGGAGAGCCTGGGAACAGGAGATTGGGCTGGAAAGGAAGATGGCAGTCTTCTGTGTAGAGCAGTCCATGGCTCCCCAGTACCCTCCAGGTCCTGGCCCAGCCTCTCTCTTGGGCTTCCTCCTCTGCTGAATGACGGGCAGGTTCATTATGGGTCAGTTGGGGCCACGCTTCCAGGCCTCTGCAGTGTTGGGTGTAGAAAGAATGTGGGCTTTGGAGCCTGGAGGTGAATCCCAGCCGTGCTATTTATAAGCTCTGTGACTTTGGCAGGTAACTGAACCACTGTGAGCTTCAGTTTCCCCATCTGGAAAGTGGGGAGAATAACACCTAATTCACAGGGTCCTGAGGATGAATGGAGATGGCCCACAGCACTGGTTGTGAGGACCCCAACGCTTCACCCCATGTCCATGTGGCCAACTTGGATCCAACCCCCCGCAACACACACACACAGGAGCACCCCACCCCTAACATTGTTCACCTCTGTGAGTCTGGGCGCCCTTCATTCTCATTCATCTGTGGGCCCCCAGGACCGAGCGGAGGGCCTGGTGTTGGAATGCATAACTGAGTGGTTGGTAAATGAGGCGGAGGGAAGGGCCAAAGTCCAGAGCCCGCCTGGCCGCCTCCTGCCATCTTGAGCTGGGGGGGGCAGTTCACAGTGGGCCTGGTCCCTGTCCTGGGGTGGTGGGAGGGTTGGGCCGTGAGGAGGGGCCCCCAGGACTTGGGTGGCACTCCCGGGCTCGTCCTGCAGCCAGGCTCAGTGTGGGAAGCACAGTGTTTCCTTCTCTGTGGGGACTGGGCCTCATCCCCGCTCCCACCCATAAGCCGAGACTCCTGGGTCCAGGACCCTGACCCTTGTTACCTGCCGTGTCCTGTGTGTGGCGTGTGTGTGCACAGGTATGGCACATATGCATGTGCCTATATGTCTGAGGGTGCCATGGGTGCCCATCCATGTCCTGTGGGACACTGGCCAACGCCTCTGCAGGCCCTAGAGAGCACTGGCAGAGTGCCCAGCCCTGCCCGCCCACGCCGAGTGGCAGTGCTGCCTGGCAGGGCCTGGGCTGCTGTGCCTAAGCCTTGTTGGTGTGAGTCCCTGTCTGGCTCCCCTGGTGCTGGCCCCTCCCAGGGATTTGGGCGGCCTGGGGGCCCAGCCCTTCCCTCTCCACCCGCCACCTGGGCGTGGGGGCTGCTTGGCGGGCTTGCCTCTGGCTGAGGCCCAGGTGCAGGCAGTGCTCATAGCCCCACGCACCGCTGCCCCCCCCGCCCCCCCCCCCCCCCCCCCCGCAAGCTGGGCAGACAGGAAAATACCAGACATAGTTGTGCAAAGGTGGCTGCAGGCAGGCAGGCAGCGGGGGGTGGGAGGCCGCCTTGATGGGCCTGGAGCCACCAGGCTAGGGGAGGCCTCTGTGCCAGGCTGGTCCTTGCAGCTGGATGGGTGTGTGTGTCTGTGTGAGTGTGCATGTGCAGGCCTGGCCCATGTGTGAGCTGCTCCCCCCACCCCCCAGCTTGAGCCTGGTGTCACCCTGCTGGCATTGGGAAAGGAAATGTAGCTCCTGGGAAGCTGGAGCTGGGGAGGGGCATAGGGGAGCCAGCTGCTTGCCTTCCAGCATCAGTACTGCCTGAACCATCTGGGTGACCTTGGAGGCTGAGTTACTGTGTGGGGCACCCCCAGCCCAGGGCTGAAAACAAGAATCTTCAGGGCTACCAGTTGCTGGCACCTCCTGTGTGCCAGGTGCCTGGCAAGCTCGCCCTGTGGGGTGCCCCGTGAGCTGGCACCTGATCCATGGGGCCTGTATTCCTGATGAGGAAACCAAGTCTCAAAGGTGTGACGGGACTGGGACCTGGTAGCCTGACTCTGGGAAGCGCTTTCTAAACGTACCCAAGTGGGGGTTCCTGGCATGCACCCCTGCTCAGGAGGTGCCCAGCTGGGAGCTTTCCCGAGGCCCCCATGGCTAAGCAGAGAGCTCAGCCCTGGTTGTGTCACCTGGAGGCCCTTGAGCTCCCACCTGGGCAGGGTCTGCCCTCCAGGGGGCCTGGGGAAGCCCCCCACCCTCACCCCCATGCTGGCTGAGTGCCCATCTTGGGGTGGGGGCGGGGTCTGCTTGTGAAGCAAGAGGTTCCTGGGGAAGGCGAACCCCACACTCTTCCAGGAAGTGCTGCTGGCACTGGCCCCTCTCCTGGGACTTGCTTGGGTCGAAGCCTCAGGATAAGCCCCCTGGGTCCTGGGAGGAGGCTTCCTTCTTCCAGGGCTGCTCAGAGCCTCTCCAGGGCCTCCCAGTGCTCTTTCTTTGATGCAGTCAGGCTCTGGAAGGTGGCTTGGGTTAGCTGTGGCCACTCCACTGGGGAGACTGCGGCCCTCCGAGGGGCACAAGCTTGTTTAGTTACACCCTCAACTGAAGTACAGGTACTCCCAGCTGAGGGTGAGACTATGTGATTACAGTGGGAGGGCCGGTCCCCTCTCAGCTGTCCTCACAGCCCCAAACTGGCCAAAGACTGAGGGACTCAGCAGCGCTGGTGACAATTTGTTCACAAGTTTGATTAAGCACCTACTATGCGCCCAGCAGTGTTCTAGGTGCTGAACATTACATACTAATGGGAAACACTAATCATCGGATATGCAGCATTTTATTGATTTCTCCCCAAAATCCAATGAGGGGTATGTCTTTAAATTTATTTATTTATTTATGGCTGAGTTGGGTCTTTGTTGCTGGGCGCAGGCTTTCTCTAGTTGCGGTGAGTGGGGGCTACTCTTTGTTGCAGTGCTAGGGCTTCTCACTGCGGTGGCTTCTCGTTGCGGAGCACAGGCTCTAGGCATGTGGGCTTCAGTAGCTGTGGCTCGCAGGCCTTAGAGCGCAGGCTCAGTAGCTGTGGCGCACAGGCTTAGTTGCTCTGCGGCATGTGGGATCTTCCCGGACCAGGGCTCAAACCTGTGTCCCCTGCATTGGCAGGTGGATTCTTAACCACTGTGCCACCAGGGAAGCCCGAGGGGTATGTCTTATTCTATGATTATCGTCCTGTTTTAGACATGACAACAATGAGGCTCAGACTGGGAGGTGACTTGCCCTAAGTCAAATGGGCCGGAAGTGGCAGAGCCAAGTTGGAGACCCAGGTGGTCTGACGCATACTGGAGCCCTGCTCTGTGGCCTGGTCAGAAAGGGGGGCCCTGAGAAGATGAGGCCTGCCCCTGCCCCCCGGCCCCCGCCACTGTGCGGCTGAAGAGGGTGGAGCTCTTGGCCAGAGCAGGGCGCCGCAGCAGTTCCCAGGAATGCAGGGCTGTGGGGCCGTTTGCTTTGGTAGCATATCTGCCCTCAGCTCCCCAAGCCTCTCTGTGGGCCCCCCCCAATAGTCAGCCCCTCCAGCACCCACTCACAGCCTGCTGTCCCTCCTGGGCTCTGCACCTAGCTCCCACAAACCCCTGGGCAGGGAGGGGGTGGGAAGCCAGACCCCCTTTGCCTGCCCCTTCCCACGTCCATGGGCCCAGGAGAGGCTAATGGTGAACACAGCTTCTGGGCTCACGTGGGCTTGAAACCCAGTTCTGCCACAGACAAGCTGTGTGACCCTGGACAGATCACTTAATCTCCCTGAGCTTCAGTTTTCACATCTGTAAATGGGGATGAAACAACACCTGCCTTAAACAGTGGGCGTGCCACCCACTCATGAAACCTGGGCCAGAGGTCTCCCCTCCCAGCCCTCAGCTTCCCCCTCTGTAAGACCCACGTGCTGACAATGATGGTCCCTGTACCAGATGCAGGGGCACCCTTCCAAATGCAGGGAAGCCAGGGACTCGCTTCTGCTTTCCATTCCATAGCAAGAAAGTCACGTGGGCTTTTGAGAGGTACCTCCTGGGTCCTGGTCCCCAAGTCCTAGGCTGGATGGGTCACAGCTGCTCAAAGGGCAGTTTCAGGACAACCCCTGGGAATAAAGGGTGTGCCTCTCGTTGCCCTGACAACACTGCTACCCTGGCGCTCGCTCACCTGGTCCCACGCTGCTGTGGGGTGGGTAGGGAGGCCTCTCTTACAGGGGCCCAGTCCTCTGTTTCTGCCAAGAGACCCTGAGCGCTTCTCAGGGGTCGTGCCAAGCCTGCCGCCTCCGTCCACACAGGCCCCTTTCCCGGCTCAGGTCCAGCCAGCGGCCCTCTCCCAAGCAGGGACGAGGGGCTTTCTCCAGAGCAGATTCCTGCCGGCGGCTCCCATTTGCCTGGTGACCTTGAGCCTCAGTTTCCGCATCTGTGCCACAGGGAAACCAACGGCGTCACTCACAAGAGCGACTTTAGAGGGTTCAGAGAATTCGTGCACAGACGGCTCCTGGCACATGGTAGGTGCTTAATGGATGCTGACCCCCGCTTTCGGGTGTGCGTTCCACCCCACGCCGCAGGACCCTGGCGGAGGCGGTGACTTGTCCCGGCCTTAGTTTCCCCGAGGGGCCGGCCCCGCCCCCCGCTGGGGTGGGCCGGGCTGCCAGGTAGGGCCGGGAGGGCGCTGCGGGAGCTGCAGCTGGGGGCCGTCTGCGCGCGGCCGGAGGGCGCACAATAGCGGCCATTGTCTGCGCTCGGCCAGAAGGCGGGCGGGGCGGGGGCCGGGCCCCCGAGGGCCACCGCGGCCCACCCTCGGGGTGACCCCGCCCCGCCCCCGCCGCCCCGGTGGTCCCCGCGCCACCCCCGCGCGCTCCCACCCGCGCCGCTTCCTCCCGCTCCCTCCGCCCTAATTAGTTCCTTTCGCAGCTGGAGCAGCGGCGCCCGGCTGCGCGGCCACCTCGGCGCCGCCTTCCCGCCCAACCCCCGCGCTCGGGGACCGCATGACCCCGCGCTGGCGGGGCGCTTGTCGCGTCACCTCGCGATCAGCGGGAAACTGAGGCCAGGGTTCCGCAACCAGGCTCCGCGCTACCTCAAGAGACTCGCCTCTACTCTCAGCGAGGCGGGTCACCCTTCGGAGCGTCCCTCTCCTTCTCCGGGAAACAGACACCGAGTGTCCACCTCCCCACCCCCAAATCGATCGGGTGATGGCTGGCTGCCGGCCTCCGGAGGTGATCACAGCGCCAGTCCCGGGGTTCCAGGCCCAGCTGCGTACCCACTCTGGGCCTCTAAGGCCCAGGAGAATGTGACCCTGGCTCTGGACTGCCCCCATCACCCAGCCCGGGAGCAAAGAATAGAGCCCGAGCCCAGAACTGGCCACTGCTGGCTGGGGGTGGGGGGTGGAAGGGGACACTTGGAGGTTGGCCAAGGTCAGAGCAGGAGTGGGGGTCACAGGCGTCTCCCCTTGGGTGGGGCAGCCTAGGGTGGGGAGCTGTGGGCTTTTGGGGGTGGCTCCTTCCTCCTTTCCCAGGAGTGGGGAGGCTGGGCCTCCTGGCTGGGCTCTGGCTTTCATCAGAATGAACCCCTGTTCCCAGGGCAGGACCCAGTGGCAGAAAGTGGGGGGGGGTCTCTGGGGACTGGGTCTGCTGATTAAGGGGGGTGCTGTAGGCCCAGCCTCACCCTGGGAGACAAGCTCCTTTTGGGGTCCTCCCTAGTTCTGGGCTGAGGCAGTGTCTCCTACAAGTCTTCAAAACAAGGTGACCCATGGCTCCTCCCTGGTTCCCCTCTGGCCTTAGGAGAGGGCATAGGGCAGGTGCCAAAGGATGTTACTTTGGCAGTGTTGCCAATGAGAGTGTCAGTCTGAATTCCCAGTTCCCAATCCATCCTGCCCTCGTGGTCCCCTTCTCCAGAAGGTCGGGTAGGGGGTTGGGGGACAGAGGCTGTGGGGAGGCCTGTGGCTCTAGGCCAGCTGAAGGACCAGGCCACCAGCCCTTCCTGGCTCCTGAATTCTTAATCAGCATAAATATTTACTTCCTTCCTCCCCTTCCAGGCTCCCAGCACAGAGGAGCTTCAGGGAGGTTGGACTGGGCCTGTGTCTAAAAATAAACAGGTGGAGGGACAGGCAGACACACAGACAGACAGACATAACTGGGGGGGTGGGTCAGGCAGAGGGCAGCTCCCTGCCCAGCCAGAGGAAGAGTGGAGGGGGCCCAGGTCCATCCATCACTGTCACCTGCCCACCTGGGTCTGGAGCTCCTAAGGGGACAGCGTGGCAGTCTGGTCCCAGCTCTCTGGCATCACTGGAAGCCCCTGGCCCATGCATGGCCTGCGGGTTAATCCAAACAGATCTGCCAGCTCCCACCTGATGGAGTTTAACAGGGAAAAGTAAAGTCACAGACCTCGGTCCCACAGCCAAGTGTGGCCACCCATTCTCTGATAATGCTGCCCCCTCCCCAGGCTCAGAGACTCCAATGTTAGCCATGTGCTGGGGTCTTGGGATGTGTCCCCAGAAGCAGAGGGTCCTAAGTGAGGGAGGGGACCACTGTTACCTGTGTGTGGAGGGTCTTGGCAGAAGTGGAGCTTGCTGGGGAGACGGATGAGCCCGGGCTTGGAGCTGGGGCAAGCTCCAAGTTGCTGAGGGGCTTGGTCTGGAGAAGATGAGTGAGGATGTGGGGTCCCCGTCCTGCTCCGTGGAGAGAGCTCCAGGCAGCTCTGCAAACATACACACTGGTGAAATACACGAAGTCTTTTACCATGTGGTGGTCTCGGGGATGTTCCCTATTAAATTGTGAAGAGCTAGATTCTGTGAACGACAGAGAGTATCTTGTTTGGCAGATAGATTTTCAGGGTGTAATCATCTCAATTAACAAACACAAGGAAACACCATTTCCCAGCATGTGAAAAGATTGCTGCTGTAAAAAATGATTTGGAATAAAGGACCCTTGCTCTTGGGTCACTTATATGTGAAGAAAATTACACCATTGAGAAATTCAAAGTGGTGAAAATTCACCACTCAAAATAAAAGAATATCATCATCATTAAAAAAAAATTATGTATGTATGTGTTTTACTAACCACTAGACAGCCCATCACTTCCCCCTACCCTGCCCCTGGATGGCCTGGCTGGGCCACAGTCCCCAGCTGCCCCCTGGTGGTGGCCCAGAGCCCTCGGGCTCCCCACGCCTGTGGGACCCTCTCCTTGGACTGCCCCTGGGAGGCAAGGCCACCTGTCTGTCTGCCCAACCCTTGGGGCCGGGCCAGGCTTCGCACAGCTTGCCTGGGACAAGCTGTCAGCCTCATTCCCTTGGAGGTGACCACAGCTGCTTAGGTGCTAGCGGTCAGTAACTAGCACCTCTGAGGGCCACCTGGGAGGACACTCATTGCCCTCCTGGCCTGGTTCTGGGTCTTCCAGCTCACACCAGGCATATGTCCCAGGCGTGACTTCCCACTCAGTCAGAAATGACCTTTGGGACTTGCCTGGCCAGTTCCAGGGAGGAGATGTGGCCTTGAATCTGATGGTTCTGCCACTTCCTAGCTCTGCAACCTGAGACAGTGTCGCTAAAACTCCATTCATGGCAGAATGGACCCTGTGAGCTGCTTCCCAGAAAAGTCTCGTGGGAAGTGGAGGAGTTAGCTGTGGGTTGGTGGTTGGCTCACCATGATACCTGCTGTCCAGAGCCACTCAGAAGGTCTCCCTACCCAGGGAGGCAGCCTCCACACTGCCCAACACCCACTGCCTCTCCGCTCCTGTGGGCTTTAATGGGCTCAGCCCGAGGAGGAGTCTGGGGTCACAGTGTCACAACACAGCTCCTGTCCTCTCCCAGGTTCCTGCCTGAATACCAGCTTGGGAGCCCCTCGCTGCCTGCTGCCGCCCCCACCCCCAGCCCCCATCACCATGCACTCCTTGGACGAGCCGCTCGACCTGAAGCTGAGCATCACAAAGCTCCGGGCGGCGAGAGAGAAGCGGGAGAGGACACTGAGTGCAGTCCGGCACCGAGCTCTGCACAGGGAGCTCGGCCTGGTGGATGACAGCCCCACCCCGGGCTCCCCGGGCTCCCCGCCCTCAGGTACTGTGCCCGGGCAGGGCAGCAGTCTCTGAGCCCTGAAGGAGCCCTGGCGATAGGAAAAACGTCCCAGGTGTATCCACCAGGACATAGTCACAGCCCCTCACAGCCTCACTTAGAGTGCTCTCCACACTGTCCATCCATCCTCCCAGCAGTTTATCTTTGGAGGTGACACTGTCCCTGGGAGGAGGGAACTGACTTGCCCAGCTCCTGAAGCTGGCACAGCAGAGCCAGGATTCAGACTGAGGCCTCTGGGAGAATTTGGAGGAGCTGGTAAGGGGTTACGGGGGATTCATGGGTAGTAGCAAAAGGCCCCATGGCCCAGTGTCTGGGCTCTGAGGCAGAGTGGTCGGTCAGCCAGACCAATTGAGACAGGGGACTGAGCCCAGCAAGTGCTTCTCAGGAGGTGCTTGGGGCTCAGGTCTTCTGCTCCGTCTCTGGTGGACCCTGAAAACCAGATCTACCACGTCTGAGCTGGAAGGCTCTGGAAGCAGCCCAGCCCAAACCTTTCATGTTACAGAAGGGGGCAGAAAGGGACGGGAGAGAAGTGAGAGGTCCCTACCTGACATTGTGATGAGGAACCAGGGGCCCTGGGTTCCAGTCCCTATTCAGTTACTTACCCTGTGTGCCAGCCCGTTCCCATCTGTAAAATGGGTACTTCCCATCTTAACCAGTGGCTGAGCTCTCACCACGGCAGAGGTCACATTTGTCAGCTGTACAGGTTGCTACTCAGATTCCTGGGTCCCAGGGTGGTGCAGGGTGGGGGGGGGGCAGGGTGTGGCTGGTGTCTGCTTCCAGAGTCACAGTGGAGGAGTTGTGGGCAGGAGGGACTGGCCCGTCAGAACTCCTGGCTCCAGTATCCCTGAATCATGCCTTTCCCTTAGGCTTCCTGCTGAACCCCAAGTTCCCCGAGAAGGTAGAGGGACGCTTTTCGGCAGCCCCCCTGGTGGACCTCAGCTTGTCGCCGCCGTCCGGGCTGGACTCGCCCAATGGCAGCAGCTCGCTGTCCCCTGAGCGCCAGGGCAATGGGGACCTGCCTGCAGTGCCCACTGGCCCGGTAAGGAGGGGATGTGTGTTCTAGAGAAAGTGTATTTCTGGGGCTGCTGTAACAAAGGACCACAAACTGGGTGGCTTAAAACAGAAATGTATTATTGTGGAAGCTAAAGTCCAAAATCAAGGTGTTGACAGGGCCATGGTCTCCCCGAAGGCTCTAGGGGGAGTCCTCCCTTGCCTTTCCCAGCTTCTGGTGGCTCCAGGTGCTCCTTGCCTTCTAGCCATGTCACTCCACTCTCTGCCTCTGTCATCACACGGCCTCCCTGCTCCGTGTGTCTGTGTCCAAATCTCCCTGTCTCTTTTGGAGACACTGGTCACTGGGTTCAGGGCCCCTGTCCAGTCTGACCTCTTAACTTAAATCTGCAAAGACCCCATTTCTATACAAGGTCATGCACACAGGTACCAGGGGTTGGGGCTGGGACATGTCCTTGTGTGGGACACAGCTCAACCCCCAGACAGAGGGAGACCGGGGGTGTGGGGGTGGGGTTTGGGCCCACTGGCCCGTGGGCAGGTGTTGACCAGCTCTGCCCCCTACCCTCCCCCAGGACCTCCAGCCACTGCGCTACCTGGACAGCGTCCCCAGCTCCTTCCAGTTCTTCCTGCCCCTAGGCTCCGGGGGGGCCCTGCACCTGCCTGCTTCCTCATTCCTCACCCCCCCCAAGGACAAGTGCCTCTCGCCAGAGCTGCCCCTGCCCAAGCAGCTGGTGTGTCGCTGGGCCAAGGTGAGTGGGGGTTGGGAAGAGTGGGGCAGGGTCCAGGGCAGGTGGCGACCCCACTCGGGCTCAGCACACTCTTGGCCCTGCAGTGTAACCAGCCCTTTGAGCTCCTACAAGACCTGGTGGACCACGTCAATGACTACCACGTCAAGCCCGAAAAGGACGCAGGCTACTGCTGCCACTGGGAGGGCTGTGCCCGCCATGGGCGCGGCTTCAACGCCAGGTGAGGGAGGGCGAGGTGGGTGGGAAGGGGGGCCTGGGTGTCCAGCGGCTGAGCTGTCCTCCTCCTGTGCCCTCCCTGGAGCAGATACAAAATGCTCATCCACATCCGCACACACACCAACGAGAAGCCGCACCGCTGCCCCACCTGCAGCAAGAGCTTCTCCCGCCTGGAGAACCTGAAGATCCACAACCGGTCACACACAGGTGAGGGCGGGGCTGGAGTGCGGGCGCCGGGCCATCTCTGCAGCCAAGAGACAGTCGCATACCCCAACTGTTTGGCGGCCCCTTTCCGAGTGCCACTTGCTGGGGAAGCCTCTCCCATGGGTCAGACCCTCGCCACGCGCTCTTGGGACACAGACTTGTCTTCCTGTGTCACACTCGGCATTGTGCTCGTATGATCGTCGACTCATGCCACCTGTGACTGCAGTGTGTCTGCTCGCTTCTCGTGGATCCCAGCACACAACAGGGCCAGCACAGGCCAGCAGAGCCACACACTTAATTTATTTATTTTAAAAATATTTATTTATTTGGCTGCGCTGGGTCTTAGCTGCGGCACGCGAACTCTTAGTTGTAGCATGTGGGATGTAGCTCCCTGACCAGAGATCAAACCCGGGGCCCCTGCATTGGGAGTGTGGAGTCTTAGCCACTGGATCGCCAGGGAAGCCCCTTAATTTTAAATTTCCTAATCGCCCACATTGAAAAAAGTACAAAGAAATACACGGTGAGGTGAATTACAATGATATATTTTCTTGAACTCAATATATTCAAAATGTTGTCAATTCAATATTAAAACATCAGGGAGGGACTTCCCTGGCAGTCCAGTGGTTAAGACTGTGCTTCCAATGCAGGGGGTGCAGGTTCGATCCCTGGTCAGGGGACTAAGATCCCGAATGCCTGCGCTGCGTGGCCAACAAACGAACAAAAAAACCCCACACACATCAAGGAGACACTGAAATTCTTCATTTCCTACAAAGTCTGTGGACTCCAGTGTATATTTTACACTAGAGGCACATCTCAAAGGCTCACAGCTTCACGGGGCTCCGGCCGGCCCTGGTCAGCAGGAGCAGCCCTTTCATAAATCTGGAGAAACTGTGTTGAGTCAGGGCCAAGGGCATCCACGCAGCGCTCACTGTGAGCCAGGCCCTAGCAGGGTCTTTAAGCAATTACCTGTGGAAGTGGTCGCTGTCATCAAAGTCTGAAGCACAGGCCTGAGGCCAAGGGCACACACAGCCAGGCCACAGGCTGGCTTCTCAGCGGCCACGACCTGCCGTCCCCACTGGAGTCAGAGCTCTGCCGGTGCTGAGGACACCACCCCCCAAATCAGACAGCCCCTGCTCTCAGGGAGGTCTCGGTCTGGGGTGAAGGACCTGGGGACTGTCGAGTGGGTGGTGGGGGGGTGGGAAACTGGGCTGGGATGGCCTGGGTGGCGGGAGCCCCTCACACCGGCACTGGCGCCGCCCACAGGCGAGAAGCCCTACGTGTGCCCCTACGAGGGCTGCAACAAGCGCTACTCCAACTCCAGTGACCGCTTCAAGCACACGCGTACCCACTACGTGGACAAGCCCTACTACTGCAAGATGCCCGGCTGCCACAAGCGCTACACGGACCCCAGCTCGCTGCGCAAACATATCAAGGCCCACGGACACTTCGTGTCGCACGAGCAGCAAGAGCTGCTGCAACTTCGCCCACCCCCCAAACCACCGCTGCCCACCCCTGACGGCAGCCCCTATGTCAGCGGGGCCCAGATCATCATCCCCAACCCGGCTGCCCTCTTCGGAGGCCCCGGCCTGCCCGGCCTGCCTCTGCCCCTGGCTCCCGGCCCCCTTGACCTCAGTGCCCTAGCCTGTGGCAATGGCGGGAGCAGTGGGGGTACAGGGGGCATGGGCCCTGGGCTGCCCGGCCCCGTCCTGCCCCTCAATCTGGCCAAGAACCCGCTGCTGCCCTCGCCCTTTGGGGCTGGCGGACTGGGCCTGCCCGTGGTCTCCCTCCTCGCTGGCTCCGCTGGCGGCAAGGCCGAGGGGGAGAAGGGGCGTGGGGCAGTGCCGGCCAGGGCCCTGGGCACAGAAGGCCGCAAGACCCCCCTGGAGAGGACTGAGAGCGGCCGCTCCCGGCCAAGTCCCGATGGCCTCCCCCTGCTGCCGGGCACCGTGCTGGACCTGTCCACAGGCGTCAACTCAGCGGCCAGCAGCCCAGAGGCACTCACTCCTGGCTGGGTGGTCATCCCGCCGGGCTCCGTGCTGCTCAAACCGGCCGTGGTGAACTGAACCCACTTAGTGGACGCCGACCACCTGTAGCCCAGCCGGCGGCTCCCAGCCCTGCCCCCCGACGAACGGAAGCTCTTCTGCGAAATAGCAATAATGTTCTCCTGCCCCATGGCCCAGTTGGCTGTGTCCCCTGGGCAGACCTAGCCCCAGATAAGCTGGGCAGCAAGGATGGTGCTAGAAGGGCATTGCTGGCACCCCAGGCTCCCGAGGGAGGAACTGGGTCTGCCAGCTAGGGAGAGCTGTGCTCCTGGGTGCTGAGGCCTGGCTCACCTCTGCCCCACCCCACCCCACCCCCCACCTAGCCCTCAGTCCCCCTGTCCCCCAACTCTAGTGCCACCCTCATCCAGTGGCCAGCCGGGCAGGTCACCCTCCCTCCCTTGCCCACCTGCCAGCCCTGTCCCAGCAGTGGGGTGGTGGGGTGGCATCTGCCCTCCTGACTAGCACCAGGCTCCCTCCCCATCCCCTTTAATGGTGAGCTGTGAGGACCCCCTGGGATTGAGGTCCCACCCCATCCTGCCTAGCCTCACTGGCCCCCTGCTCTGGGGGCTCCTGACCCCTTTCCCTCTGGTCTACCCTCCAGAGGGAGAGCAAGACAGACGCAGGCCCTGGCAAAGCCACAGGAAGAAGCCACCTTACCTTATGACAAGGCGCCTCCCAGCTTGGAGAGGGAGGCCCGCTCTGCCAGCTGCCCCTCATTGCCCGCCATCTGCAGCAGCCAGCTCGCTGCCCGAGGGTCAGTCCCTCCTGTGGACTGGCTGACACTCCAGGTTGAGGGGGCTGGCTGACTACTCATCTGCCCCTTCACCACTGGGCCTCCCTCTACTTTCAGGGAGCCCTGAGTGGGGAGAGGTGCCAGGACCTGGGACCGGCCCAGCTCAGGGAATAGGTGGGGCTGGGCCTGGCCTGGCCTGGGGTGGTGCCACCCTGCACAAGGGGCTGTGGAGGCCTGCAAGGTGTTGTTAGGAGGGGAGGCTGGCTAGGCACAACCCCGGGCTGGGATACGGCTTCTGTCCTGGGGGCACCAAGTCACGGCCAGCACAGGCAAGGGAGGGCTCCAGGCTGGTGCTGGGCATGGGAGCTTCCAGAGGCCATGGACAGAAGGACCTGGGCTTGAGGAGGGGAAGAGGGGCTGCGAAGCAGCCAAGGATGCCCTTGGGAGGGCCCCACCCCTCTGCCTGGGAAGGGGAAACCAGACAAAAGAACCTGGACTTGGCGACCTGGCTGCTTCCTTTGGCTTTTCTGAGCTGAGCTCCTGCCCTAGGTGTCCCTGCTCTGCTCCCCCACGGAGGGGGCCAGAATAAGCTAAGGATGCTGGGGCTCCGTGTGCCCCAGAGCCCACACTGCTGCCCAAACCCAGGGAGCTGGGCTCTCCCACAGGCCTGGCAGTGCAGCACATGTCTCATTCCCCGCCCTGAGCCCTCACGTTCCCTCCCCGTAGGGGGCCTGGTTCGGTCTGGGAGGTGCTGGCCCAGCAGTCAGGAGCTCTGTCTGGCTCCTAGGCCTGCCCTGCCCTTGGCCACAGTGACCAAGCCCTCCGTGTCGCCGGCTGCAGAACAAGGGAGCTATGGGACTGCAGGGGGGTCCTTAGCAGCCCTGCAGCTTCCCTCCTCTGAGCAGCTCTGCTGACCCTGCCCTTTCCTGGACTGCCCTTCTGTCCCAGAGGGGTCACCCTGACCCAGCCCACTGACAGGGCCCGGCAGCACTGGCTTTGCCCCTTGAAGGGGCTGTGAGCAAAGCAGGAGGGAGCTGGTCTCCTTCCCTCACGCCCCACCCAGGACCCAGGCACCCCCACCCCCACTAAGGGCCCCAGGCCTTAAGTCCCCATTGGGGTGAGGGGTTTGAGACTCAAGCCCCGGGAGCAGAGGAACAGGGCACTGGAAGGTGACATTAGCTCAGCATGTGACTCGGTGATAGACCAGGCCCGAAGGTGCCGGTGTACGTGTCGTTATTGTCAGTTTGTTGTTGCACATTCCAGGATATCAGTATTCTAACAGGTTCTAAGTGCCTTTCTATCGTAGCTTATGTTTTTCCTCCTCTTGGCTCCATTGCTGTTAGCATAGAGTTTTAAAAAAAGAAAAGAGATAAGCTAATGACTATAACAATATATTCCTCCATGTGAGAGGAAGTTTATAAAGAAACAATAAAAGCGAGTTACAAACACAGTTTGTCTTGGATGTGCCAGGAGCTGGGCCATGCACAGGAGACCACCTCCGACCGCCTGTGCCTGGCTCTGGGGTCCCCCACCCAGACTGCAGTGCCGAGACCCTGTTCTGGGGTTTCCTCCCAACCCTGTGGGGGCCATAAGCTCTCTATCTGCTGCTGGGAGCTGGAAGGGAAGGGCGGCAAGGGGAGGTGCTGAGATGGAAGGTTCTGGACGACACATCGCAGGTTCAGGTACTCATCTGCCACTGCCTGCCATGACTTTGTTAAGTGCCTTAGCTATGGGGAAGCCTGGCTCCCTGGCCTCGGTGCAATGAGAGGCTGGCAAAAGCTCCTCTTTTCCGGCTGCACCCTGGAGCTTTCCCCCCAGATTACTGAGGTGTTAGAGCCCAACCCAGGTCAGGGAAAGGCGGCCTGTGACAGAGCCCAGGGGCCCGAGCTCCATCCACCCACGGGGTGGGCGGGGCAGACCTGAGGACGGTGATGCCGAGGGAGGGCCTGGCATTGGGACTGCGACAGCAGGAGAGGCTGTGTCCGGTACTTGACAGAACGCGACCAGCTTCCTTAGACAAGCAGGGCCAGGCTGGCTGGCTTCTAGCCAACCTTGCCCACACTGGCCCCGCTAGGTGTCAAAGGCCCAATAACGGGCAGGCAGATGCCACTGCTTCCCCTCCCCTGCACGTACAGCCCCACAGCTGGCGGGAAGAGCAGCCTGCCTTCTGGAATCTGGCCGTGCGCACTCAAGAAATGCAGAAAAGACATTTATTACCGAGCTATAAATTAGAGGTGGGCGGGTGGGGTGTGAGGCACCGAGCGGTCACGTTTTGGGCGGCTGCTCTCGCTCTCTGTCCTCCTGGGCCTGGATTCTGAGTTCCTCCTCAAGGCGCTCCTTCGCTCGCACCACCTGGGGAGGGAGTCACAAACAGTTAGGCAGGATGGCCCCTTCCCTCCCCGGGTCCAGCTCCAGCTCCCTGGAGAGCAGTAGGCAGGTCAGAGGTAACAGCCTGAGCGGAATATAAACAGAGGGGCCCGGGGACGCACTGAATGAGTCTGGGAGCTGAGAGCTGGTTCCAGCACTCCACCAGCTAGCAGTCCTGGCCCTTCAAAGCCTCGGCTGCTGGGGGCTCCACTGTCCAGGGTGACACAGGGCCCAGGCCAACACAGTCCCACTGGCTGGGCCACATGGAGCTGGCAGCCCTGAGGGACTGGCAGTTCAGGGGGCTCCCTGCGCCCCAGGGACCTTTCTCCTGACAAGCTCTGAACTGCCTGGAAATGAGGGAGGCCCAGTGAGAAGCGGCCCCGCGGCCTGCCCCCGTCCCAGCACTCACCTTTGACTGCAGGTAGAAGGAGCCACCCACGGATTTATCGTTCACCTTGAATAGGTGTTCGTAGTTCTGCAGAGGAGGGGAGACGGTGAGGGTCCCTGGGTTACAGAGGCGGGGGAAGCTAGGAGATGACAAAAAGGAAAGCGAAAGGGCTCGCCCCCTCCGCCATGCTACAGCACCCAGAGCCGTTGAGGGGCGGAAAAGCGGACAGGTGCCCACTGAGGGAGGCCCATGCCTCTGCCACTGCTGCCTGTGGCCTAAACACTGCCAAGTGACAGTGGCTTCTTCGAATCCCAGCTGGCCGCAGCCAGAGCCCCCGCTCCTGCCCGTTTCTGCTGCCCCTCTTCCCCCTCCCAACGCTGGTGGCCTGCCGCCCCATCCCCACTTCTGGTCTGCTTGTCTCAGAGCTGGCCTGGTGGCCTCACCTTCTGGATCTCCTCAGGGCTCAGCTTAGAGACGTTGAGAATCTGCTGTGCCTCCTGGAGGCTGAGGCCGGAGAGGTTGGAGGCGGCCGCAGACTGGTGTCCCGCGCGCCCCCGGGCGTCAGCTGCTGCCCGGCTGGCTGTGGGGACACACGGGTGAGCACTTGGCACTCAGCAGCCCGGAGCTCCCCCCGGCCTTCCACATGGGCAGCTTACCGCTGCCAGGTGGCGTGGGGGAGGAGACAAGCCGGGCCAGAGGGCATCTCTTCTCCAGGAGTGGATTTTTTGGGGGTGGGGGGTAGTAAAGTGAGGACAGGGGCAGGGGCTGGTCAAACCTGGCATCAGGTCCCCAACCTAGACCATGAGATGACCCTGTCCCTCTTTTCTCCCCTGGCCTCTACCTCCTGGATGCATCGCAAGTTGGGGAGTTTAGGTTACTATGGGGAACAGAGTGAAGCTGCAAGCAGGGGGAGGCAGCATGGCTCTGCCCTACGGTTACCTAGGCCACCAAAGCAGGCTGCCTTGGGTGACTTCTTCCCTTTCAACGCCTCTAGATTTAGGAGCCAGTATACTTTTTCTTAAAGGGTCAGAGAATAAGTATTTTAGGTTCTGCAGGCCAATTAGTCTGTGTTGCAATTACTGGACTCTGCCTCGAAAACAGTCAGAGGTATGGCTGTTCCAATAAAACTTTATTTACAAAAACAGATGGCCAGGAGGGCCAGTGTGCCCATTTCTGGCCAGATGCTCACGCCCATCAGGTCTCCCTTTTATAGGATTGTCCCAAGATCTAGTAGTCTGCCCCCCCAATGGGAAGTGCCCCAGGCGACCTGAGCTGCCAGAACCCCACCCCACAGAGGGCCCTTGCATTCACAATTGGCCCAGTGCGAGGGAGGGGCCCAGAGCTACCAGGAAAATCTGAGCCAGGCAGGATCTCCCAGCCCAAGGAGACAGAGGCCCAAGCTTACCTGCAAACTCCTGCTGCAGGGCCCGGGCAAAGGCCCTGCCCACCACCTGCACGCCCATCACAATGATCTGGGCCAGGTACTTGGCCTGTGAGCAAAGCAGGCACCTATTAGCAGGCTACATTCTCAGAGCCCCCAGTGATGGACCCTGGAAGTGGTGGCTGTGCGACAAGACTTCTGGATTGCTGAGGTAAGGAAGCTCAGAGCAGCAGCCATAGACCACTTCCTCCAAAGCACCCTGATAAAAAGCTTCTGCTTTGGGTGGCTTCGGGTGCCCATGGGACAGCAGGTCTGGGGAGCGGGGCGGGGGGAAACCCAAGAGAATCCCCAGAGGCAGACGGGACTCTCCCTCGTCCTTTGGAAGAGGCGGACAGGAGCCAAGGCAAAGTGGCCTGGGAACCAGAACTCAGGGCTGGTCCCAGACCCACCATTCACTCTGCCATGACCGGCAGCTTCTTGTACTTGGCTGGTCCAACCGTTACTGGTGGGGAAACGCAGTGCCATTCTAATTCTCCCCACACTATTCAAGTCAGTTCCAATCAACACAACAAAAGACCAAAATACCCTCCACTTTCAAGGAGCAAAGCCCACTAGGTGGGCATTTAGACAAACACAGCAGGGACCAAGTGGTGAGGGAGAGCAGGCCAACCCCTGTTCCTCCACTGGCTCACTCCTTCACTCAAACCCTGCTTGATAGTTAGCACTGGGACCACAAAGATACCCAGGACCCGGCCCTGTGGGAAACCCTCCACCGCAGCGCAGCGCGAGCGTCTTCTACCCCAAGACCGCGTGGGCCAATGCACCATGGAGACAAGTGGGGCATCTCATCAAGCATGACCAGAGGCGTGGAAAGGCACCGGAGGGACACCTCAGGAAGGACAGGGAGACTCTGGGAGGCAACGGCACTTCTCCTGGCAGGTAGAATCTCGATGGGAAGATGGGGGCTTTCTAGGCAGGGGGACCAGGGTGAGTCCAACTGGGAGAAAGTGTAGGGGATGCCTGGGAGCAGCCAAGAGCCCAGAGGTCTTGTAAAATAGTAGGAGGTAAGATGAGGCAGGCGGGTGAGATGGGAAACATACAGATCTTACTTACTGTGACCAAGGATTACAAACAGACAGCACGTGTGTGTGTGAGCTGGTACAAACGTGGGTACGTGGAGGACACCCGGAGAATGCTCGCAGCAGGTCACCACTGCTCACATGGCACATCCAAGTGGTTTCCAACAACCAAGAATGGACTTAGCCAGGGTGCTGAGCACTGTGACAAACACATTCTATCTATTGTGCCATCTAATCCCAACAACTCAAGACACTGAAACACAGAGGGGTTTAGTGACCAACATGAGGACACACAACTAATACCTGGGGGAAGATGGGCAGAAAACCCACAGCCAGTGCTATCAGCTATCCCCAGGCTGCCCACCTCACACAGAATCCCGCGGTCTGCAGGGAGGGCGACTGAACAACATGACAAGGATCAGGACCCAACCCAGAGGCCGAAGAGGGGCTTGTTAGATTCCAGTGGAACCCCGACTCCAGAACTGGCCTTGCTGGCCTCCTAATGGGTGGGGTGGGATGCGGTTCCAGGCCATTAGCGGGGATTGATAAATTGGAAGTGGGTTTGGATTTCACAAGTGGGTGGAAATTTCATAAGCCCCGTATTTCACACCATGAAGACTCTCCAGTGATCAGAGAGAGGGGCGGGGCTGCAGGCGCTGCACTGAGGTGAATAGACTAACGAGGATCTGCTTCAGACGGGAAAGTCTCACCTGGCTTCTCCCGCAACCCCCGCTTGCCTAAAGCCTCTCCCAAGTCGGGCAGGAGGCTCTGAGATGGACAGCTGGTCCTGTCTGAGGGACTGAGAGGCTGACCAGCAGGTGATTCCGAGTGTTACCTTGGCCAGGAATTCCCACCAGGCCTCCGACCACACCTCCTTCTGCTGCCACACCTGACAGCAGCCCCATCCCACTGCCTGCACTGCCTCGTAGTCAGGTGTTTACTTCTCTGCCCAGGTGGTGACTGTTGCTAAATAATGAACGTTAAGAGCTGAGGCTCTAACTGGGCAGCTCCCCCACCACCCCCTGCCCATGGCTCCTGCTGCCAGAGCTCCATAGCTGCAGGGCAGGCTGGGCTTCCTGCAAAGTTTCAGAGGCTACCCCAGCCATCCAAGGGAGCTGCCTGGTCCACCCACTGCAGCTACCAAGGTTCCTGCGGGAGGCATCTCCTGGGGGAGGCAGTGATGCGGAGGTTACACAGACAAGCTCTGGAATCACCTGTGTGCAAATGACAGCTGGGTGCCCTGGATAAGTTCCCCAGTCTCCCTGAGCCTCAGCTTCCTCTCCTACTGTGGTCAACAATAGGGCTGTCACGGGGATTAAATGAGGTAATCCTTATAAAGTGCCTGCCTCAGACCCTGATAATATAGTAGGTGTTCAATAAATGTTGATTTTCATTTATTACTACTCTTTGTTTCCCAAAACCTGACACTGGCCAGGCACTGGAGAGTAACAAAGCTCCGCCCAACACAGCAGCTCATTTGATAGATCCTCTGATTCCTCAGGGGAAAAAGCTGCAAAATGTTGGGTTACATTCCCAGGGAGCTGGAAGCAGCGTGGAAGAGAAGTGAGAAGGCTGCTTTAGTCAGGCTGACATAACCTGGGTCCCCGCTTTGCTTCTTGCCAGCTGTGTGGCCCTGGCAATCACTCAACCTCTCTGAACCTCAGTTTTCTTATCTGCAAAATGGGGAGAATAATACCCCCCTTATAGGAGGGCTAAGGCCCTCAGAAGGCAAGGCATGTAAAAAGTGGACACCTGAGCAGCTCAACAGCTGCCTCTGCTTCCAGACCAGATCCTGCTTGGTGCTGAATGATCTAGAGATCAGAGGTGCAGCCAAGCTTCTCAGCTACCTTCTCAATACCCAGACACCTACCAAGTGCCAGGTGGGTCAGCTGTGCTCAGAGCTGAGGATTCATGGGGAGCACAGCTGTGCCAGCTGCAGCTACCACAGGGGATGAAGACAGTTACTGGCTGAGGCCTCTCCCAGAAAGCCCTAAAACACCCCATAATCCACTGACTGATGCTCGGGCCTGAAGACCCTGGGCAAGAGCAACTGGCCAACACAGCATCCAACTCAGGCCAAGCTGTTGGTCAAGGAGCAGAGGTCAGAGCCATGAGACTCCATGCCTGGGACACTGCAGATGGCACACATGCTTTCCTGCCTGGAGAGCAACGTGGCACAATGCGGGACCAAAGCCCTGCAGCTGGGGCAAAGGACCACAGGCAGTGTGGGGGGTTGGGAAGCCCTAAGGAATGTGGTTTGTCTTGTGTGAAGTGCATCAAGAAGGCAACCTGGCTTTGGACAGATGGATGTGCAAAGTTCCCTTCAAGGCACAGTTCCTTGGGCTGGTGGGTAGAGACAGCCACTGACTCACCCTCTCTCAAGGACACATGGAGATAGAAAGGGGGCTCTCTTCACCCAGGGCCCCTGCAAACAGCTGCTGGCATCACAACTAGGCAGGAGGGAGGTCAGGACCACAACTGTCACATCTGCCATGATATGTCCAGGGTCTGGGCTGTGGCTAGCACAGCAGGTGCCCGATACATATCTGAATGAACGTGACACTTGACAGGGCTTCCAAATGCCTCCCACTCCCTCTGCTGAAGGAGGATTCTGGCCATCCTCCCAAAACACGCACACAATACCCCACCTCTGCTGCCACTGCCAGCCAATTCAGTCTACCCCCAGCTTGGCATCCCCAGCTCTGGCTACAAATGACTTCTCTAGTTTTCTCTCCCCTCATTGCTCTCCACGTCACGTACTGCAGCCACACCATCTACTCCAGGATCGGCTCCCCTCCTTCTTTATTCTGAATTCATACACCACACAGGTCACTCTTTTCAAGTGCACAATTCAGCACTTTTTAGGATATTCATAGAGCTGTATAACATTTTCATTATCCATCCCCCCAAAACTCCATACCCATTAACCCAATGAACATCCTCTCTCCTACTCCACTACTGTCCAATCCCAACATCCTTCAAGACTTAGCTCATGTCAGGCTTCCCTAGTGGCACAGTGGTTAAGAATCCACCTGCCAATGCAGGGGACACGCGTTCAAGCCCTGGTCCGGGAAAATCCCACATATCCCACATGCCGCAGAGCAGCTAAGCCCGTGCACCACAACTGCTGAGCCTGCGCTCGAGTCCGCGAGCCACAACTACTGAGCCTGTGTGCTACAACTACTGAAGCCCGCGCACCTACAGCCTGTGCTCTGCAACAAGGGAAGCCACTGCAGTGAGAAGTCCGCGCACCACAGCGAAGAGTAGCCCCTGCTCCCTGCAACTAGAGAAAGCCCCGAGCAATGAAGACCCAACGCAGCCAAAAATAAATAAAATAAACAAATTTATATATATATATATACACATATATATAAAGACTTAGCTCATGTCATTTTCCTATTAATATTGTCCTATTTTATGGACTCGCCTGCTTTCTCCTTTAAGGTACCAACTCCTCCAGAGCCACATGCAGGAATGTGTGTGAAGGACCCAGCGGGGTGGGGGGCGGGGTCCTCAGAAAATGGCAGTGACTATTACAAGGCAGGAACAATGTGGTTCTATGCGTACTCTCAGGACACAGAGCAGCTGGGCTTAAAACTGGGATGAGTGACCCTGGAAAAGTCAGATGCCCTGAGTTTCAGATTGTTTATCTGTAAAATGGGGACAATGAGAGCACCGACTTCTTTAGAATTAAATGGGAATCTACATAAGCCTCAGCTCAGGGCCTGGCACTTGTAAGCTCCTACCTTATCCTTAACACTATCAGTTAATAAGTGGCTCCCCAAACCCACTGCCTCAATCACTCAACAATCCTCTATCCGGGGATAGAGCTCAGGACCCTGTACTTTTAAAGGTCCCCAGGTGACCTGACGCAGCCAGTGTGGCCCAGATCTGTGGGCTGACTCTGGGTGCCAATGGTACCGCAGAAACGCTCTGTTTTCGGTGTTGCAGGGTCTGCTTCAAGTCCCAGTTCTGCCACTTCCTGGTGAAAGTCCCGGAGCCCGTTTCACCAGCTTTCAAATGGGGAGGATAATAGGGCGACATCATCAACTAGCTCGGGGACCGAGCAAGGGCTCGCGGGCCGGACTTACCTCCACCTTGGGCTGCCGGCACGTGGCTAGCGCACACGGCGATCGCATCTGCTCGGTATTTCCCGGCATGCCAGACCCTCCCTGCCTTCCAGCCAGAAGGCTCTCCCTGGCCCCGAGGTCGCCAGCGCCCGCCTCAGTAACCCCCGGCTGCGACACCCCAGTCCCCGCTCCCCTCCGGGAACGCAGGTGGCGCGCGGCGCCCGCAGTCCAGCCGGAGCTCCCAGCCCCGGCCCCGAAACTGCCTCCCTTCCCCTCCCCTCCTCATGCCTCACCATGGCGGCCACAGTGCTTCAGAGGCACGGGCTCCGGCTTCCCGGCCCCTCGGCCCCGGCTCAAGGGCGGCCGGCGGGTCAAAGGTCAAGGGAAGCTGCAAAAAGCGCGTGCGCTGGGCATGCGCGTTGCTTCTGAAAGGGCGGGGCGTGGGCGGAGACCTATGGCCCGTGCGCGGCGTCGGGGCGGGGCCTGCCTCAGCCTCCGGCGTTCCGGCGACCACCGGAGGCTACTGATGGGCGGTTTCACGACCCTCTGGCCGACGCTTATCCTGGGGCGCTAGGAGCAACAGAACACCACCGGTCAAATGGGGGTGTGTGTGTGTGTGTACTATTTCTTCCCTCCATTTTGCCAAAATATTTGGGACTAAAAGACATGCAATAAACATACAACACCTCACAATGAGTAAGACGTCAAATTCTCACAAATATTTAGGAAAACAGGAAACTTCTGGAAAGGAGGGCTCGTCTCCCTCCTCCTTCAAGTCTTTGTTCCAATGTTACCTTCTCAGTGAGGCCACCCTGATGCCCTACCATCGCTGCAACTTGTCCTCCATTCCTTTTCTTTTCTAATACAGGCTTTATTGAGAGAGAATTCATACACCACACAATTTGCCCTTTTTAAATGCATAATTCAGTGCTTTTTAGTATATTCACAGAATTGTGTAACCATCACCATTAGTTCCAGAACATTTTCAGCCCAGCCTTAGCAACTCCATACCCATGAGAAGTCACTGTCCATTTCCCCCTCCCCAGCCCCTCGTGACCACTAATCTGCTTCCTCTTCTATGGATGTCTCTTCTGGATGTTTCATAGAAATGGAATCATACTACATGCGGCCTTTTGTGTCCGTTTTGTGTTTTTTTTTTTTTTGGCTGCGTTGGGTCTTCGTTGCTGGGCGCGGGCTTTCTCTAGTTGCGGTGAGCAGGGGCTATTCTTCGTTGCGGTGCACAGGCTTCTCACTGCGGTGGCTTCTCTTGTTGCAGAGCATGGGCTCCAGAGCCCAGGCTCAGCAGTTGTGGCGCATGAGCTTTGTTGCTCCACACATGTGAGATCTTCCCAGACCAGGGCTCGAATCCATGTCCCCTGCATTGGCAGGCAGATTCTTTGATTTGATTTGATTTGATTTTTTGCGGTATGCGGGCCTCTCACTGCTGCGGCCTCTCCCGCTGCAGAGCACAGGCTCCGAACGCACAGGCCCAGCGGCCATGGCTCACGGGCCCAGCCGCTCCGCGGCATGTGGGATCTTCCCGAACCGGGGCACGAACCTGTGTCCCCTGCATCGTCAGGCGGACTCTTAACCACTGCGCCACCAGGGAAGCCCCTTGTATTTGGTTTAAACCTCCATTTTTTTTTTTTTTTTTTGTCCATGCCATGTGACATGCAGGATCTTATTTTCCCCACCAGGGGTCAAACCAGTGCCCCCTGCAGTGGAAGCCTGGAGTCTTAACCACTGGATCACCAGGGAAGACCCATAAACCTCCATTTTTTTTTTTTTTTTTGCGGTACGCGGGCCTCTCACTGTTGTGGCATCTCCCGTTGTGGAGCACAGGCTCCGGACGCGCAGGCTCAGCAGCCAAGGCTTATGGGCCCAGCCGCTCCGCGGCATGTGGGATCCTCCCGGACTGGGGCATGAACCCGTGTCCCCTGCATCGGCAGGCGGACTCTCAACCACTGCGCCACCAGGGGAGCCCCATTCTTGATCCCTCCTATTTTTTTCCGAAGCTCTTACCACATTCTATCAAATTATACCATTCATTCATCTTTATGTTTATTATCTGTTCCCTCCCACTAGAATGTGGATTCCTGGAGGGCAGGACATTGATCTCTTTTCTCCACTCTTGGGCATCAGCACCTGGAAGAGTGGCTGGCACATGGGAGGCACTCAACAAACGTTTGTTGAGTGAATGAGAGTCGGGCTGCCTCTTACTATGTTCTGGACCACTACCCTTCTTTCCTTTCCTCCAACTCTTCAAATTCTTTATTCTCTCAGCACCCTGGCTGCCCTTCCTTTTGTCTGAAATGTTCTTCCCAGGGCTCTCTCCATGCCTTTGTGGCCTTCAGGTCTTAGCTCTCAGCTTAAACATCGCTTCTCAGACCCTGACTACAGTCTCCTCCTGCATCCCCGTGGCTCCCTTTCACGTAGTTTATCTACTTCACAGCCCTCCTTGCACTGTCTATTTGCGAACTTGCACATGGTCCGGCTCACCCTGGCCTACTAAGACTATACTAAGTGCCTCGAGAAGCCATGTCTCTCCCGTTCATTACAGGAGCTGCCATCCAGAGCCCTGCTGGATACTAGCGTGTTGGATGAATGAATGAATTCCCAGCAGGAGCAGAGTGAGGCCTGGGACAAGCGGGAGCCCAGGGCCAAACCGACCTCACCCATACTCCTGTCCCCTTCCCCTTCTAGCCAGCCAGAGACCACAGCGGCACGAGAGGTGGCCAGCTTAGAAAAGTTTAATTGCTAAAAACATCCAGGGTACGTGCAGGCTAGTCCCTGCGGGGCTCACACCCCCTTCGTTGGGCTATCAGCTCTGTGATGCCCATTCCTCCTGGCTTCAAGTTTGGGGAGCAGGGCTACTGGTCCCAGGCCCCTGAGGCTGGTGCTGCTCCAAACGGCCTGGTGGAGGGCCAGCCCCCTAGGCCCTTGACCAGAACTGGAGCAGCAGGCAAGATAGGACGGCATGTGATAACAAGGTGCTGGGCGAAGCCAGCCCAAGCTGGAACCAGCCCAGGTCAGAGTAGAGGGGACAAGGAGCCCAACAGCTGCCCAGGGACATGCCACTGAGCCCTCACGCCCACCCCACCCCCATGCCCCTGGCTCCACATGCTAGCAGGCAGCTGAGGAGAAGCAGCTGGTCCCAGAAAATGCAGAGATGCAGACAATCCATGGGGGTTGCAGCAGGGCCCAGAGGCTACGGAAATGCCCAAAACCCAAAGGAAGCCAGGCCTTCTGGGGTGAGGTGTGCCCCGGCCAAGAGGTGGCTTCCAGTTTGAAGGTGAGACGTGAGGTGTGAAGGGGCACCAGGTGGTTCAAGGAGGCAGCAGTGGCAGGTGAGGCTAGAGGTGGCTGGTGGGCAGGCTAGTCCTGGGGAGATAAACCAAGAAGTGGGAGGGAGTTGAGAGGGCCTGGGGGAGGGGGGTGGTGCATGCGGCAGGTGTGAGTCGGGGAGAGATGGGACAGGCAGCAGGGCCCACTCGTCCACTCACCCACTCGTCCTCGTCCACACCTTCGAAGGAGTCCTGTGGGAGCGGGTCCACCCGGTTCCCCAGCTTTGCCACCATGGCACTCAGCAGCTGGGAGAGGGGATGGGAGAAGAGGTGGGAAGGGAACAGGGCTTCTGACCCCAAGAATGTCAGATCCCAAGGCTGGAACCCCAAGGTTCAAAGTTGTGGGAGAATCATTTTCATTAGAGCCCTGACAAAGCTGATGGTTTTCATTGAAAAAGATACCTTGACAGAGACGGGGGAGCCAGAGACAGACAGACTCTAACACGGAACATAAGAGTCACAGGGCAGCTGTCTCCACATATTGCCTCAGACGCTCAAATATGCACCAGGGTCCCCAGCGCACTTGGGTCTGGTTGGGTTGGGCCAGGCTAGGGTGGGGCCTCTTTCCACCCTTCCCTGGCTTCCTGAGCCCTGTGCCCTGGGGGCAGCAGCAGTCACCTTCAGGGCTTTGGAAGGTCTTCCCTGTCCAACTGACAAGTGGGTGACACTCGCTCCTTGCCCAATCTGGGTTGGACTAGAGAACTGAAGGGCAGTCACCAGGAGCAGCCAGGGCCCTGTGACCCCAGTGGCCAGCCCTCTTCCATGCCTACCTCTTCCTTCTTCTGCTGGTCCGACTTCTCTTCCAGGTAGAGTGCTGAGGATAGGGCCCGCCGGGCTGGGCCTTCACGGGGGGCCTGGCTCACTGGGGTGGGAGAGCAACAAGCATCAGGCAGCAGAGAGCCCCTTTGGTGGGGCCTCCTGGCCTAACCGCTTGGTATCAGCCCCTGGGGGATTCCATGGCAGAGAGTCCAGAGGTGGCGCTTTGGTTCACAAGGCCTGCCCTTGGCACCAGGCTGTGTGTACGTGCGCATGTGTATTGGGGGTGGAGGGCTTGTGATGGAAACACAGACCCTGGGCCCTGCCCTCCAGGGCCTCAGAGACCAAGTCCGAAGAGCAACCACCCCATCCCTGGGAGCACTAGAGGTTTCTGATTGCCAGCAGGGATGGAGGTTCGGACTTGGGCCTTCTGCCCCTTTCTCCAACCCCCACCCACTCCCCTGCTTCCTACCTGCCCCCCCAGCCCAGTCCCTCATCCTACCTGGGGTCATGTCAGGGGGCTGCAGGCTAAGAAGCCGGGGCTGCCCATTAGCGCCTCCCAGCCAGGCCTCAGCGCTGAGCACGGGCTCCCAGCTCACGGCGGTGTCTGGGAACACGTCATCCTGGAAGAATTCTTTCTGCAGGGAGGGAGTAAGGGGCTGCCCTGAGGTACTGACCTACTCTGTGCCCAGAGGCCTAGGGCACACAGGCATCCATTGGGAGGGGGGCATGGCAAGACCCAGGACCCCAATCTGAGGTTTCTGCAAGTTTCAGAACACCAGCAGAGTAAGGGGAACAGGTGCCCCAAAGAGCAGTGAGTGGGGCAGTTTGGTGACAAGACCAGTCAGGCCCCAAAGCCTCTGACAGGAGCTAGGCAGGGGGTGCTGGGCGTTGGCATGCTGGGCCCCCAACCTCACCCTGACTCGGGGCAGCCGGAAGGTGACAGGCTCCAGGGAGGTCTGGCGAAGTCGCAGGCATCGGGCAAACTCCACCTCCCGCACGTCACACTCCGTCTTGGGCAGGAGAATGAAGCCCTGGGGCGGCAAGGGAGTCGAGCTGGGGCTGGAGTCCAGAGCTCACACTGAGCACCTGGGCCCCCTCACTTAGGACCATCAGGACCAAGGCCTATCCCTGGAGAGTGGTGTGATATTTAACAACTAGCTCTCTGGAGGGAAAATGCCCCGGTTTGTAGCATTTGCCTATTTCCATGGTGTGAAAACTCCCACCATGTCAATTTCACACTACTAACATGACTGGGTGAATGCAGATTTGGGAAGAGATGTGCAGTAGCAGCCCATGATACAATATTTCTGCCAGACAGGGCACACAGATGTAAATAACCTCAACAGTACAAATAATAGTGAAGTCAAGTAAAATAATTAGGAAGTGGTAAATTAAGTATCTATTGCCTTGGTCTTTACTGTAACTTATTTGTGGGTTCATAAAACTTAAACTTACGTAGTTTAATTTTTAACAAATGGTTGAGTTTAAAAATCAGTTCCTGGGCTTCCCTGGTGGCGCAGTGGTTGAGAATCTGCCTGCCAATGCAGGGGACACGGGTTCGAGCCCTGGTCTGGGAAGATCCCACATGCCACGGAGCAACTAGGCCTGTGTGCCACAACTACTGAGCCTGCGCATCTGGAGCTTGTGCTCCGCAACAAGAGAGACCGCGACAGTGAGAGGCCCGCGCACCGCAATGAAGAGTGGCCCCCGCTCACTGCAACTAGAGAAAGCCCACGCACAGAAACAAAGACCCAACACAGCCAAAAATAAATAAATTAAAAAGAAAACAACAAAAAACAGTTCCCGAGGCTGCTGGGCACACCCCACCCGGCCCAGTGACTCAAGGGCCCCACAGGCCCCTGCAGTCCTGCACATGGCCACAAGAGGGCGGGTAGCCCATGGTCCCACCTACGGAAGGAGGACCAGGGAGCGTGTGCGTGTGCGAGGGCTCACCTTGTGGGGGTCAGGTGACGTGAAGCTGTTGCACTCCAGGAAGAAGGGGGCCTCGGGGAGCAGCTCATACAGGAACACGCGGGTGTCGCCCTGGGGGGACGGCAACAGTGAGGTGGCCAGCATTAGCTGCCTTTCCCCCCACCTCCTCTCACCTGCCCAAAGCCCCCGCCTGTGCACCCCAGCCCACCTTGCCCGTGAGCAGCACCAGGCGGGTATCTGGGTCATAGCTGGGCAGCAGGGTCGAGGGAGCCACATCCAGCCCCAGCACTGCCAAGGGGCCACTGGCCAGGGCCTCAGCCGAGTACAGGAGTAGCTGGCGCTCACTTCGGCTGCAGCGGGGCAGAAGCAGGTCCTCAGAACTGGAGGGCCCTGGGGCATGGCAAGGACTCCAGCAAGGCCCCCAATCTTGCGGGGCTGGAGGCCTGAGGGCCTCGGGGTGGAAGGAGAGGCCTCTGCCCATCCTCCTTCCTAACCCAGCCTCAGAACCACTGGCCTGGCCTAATACAATAGCTTTCTAACCTACCACCCTGCCTCCTACCGGACCTCTGCCCCCTCTGCCCCTCCTCAGCACACTCCTGTCCCATGGCCACCGTGGCTATTAAGTCTGGACTTTTCTCCCCACATTCTGTTCCAGGCCCTTTGCTCCAGCCAGGCTGGTCACCTTCTGGGCCACTCCACCCAGAGGTGAATGCCCTCTCCTCCGGGTCTGTGTTTACCAGCCCCTTTGTGACCCAGTTCAGATGATACTTCTCTTAGGAGGCCCTCCCTGATCCTTCCTTCAGAGCACCAAATGCCCATCCCTTGGACCTCTCCAGGAGGCTTGGTTCTGTGTTTTGTGTGCTTCGTCTGATCCCCACCAGATATGGGCTCTGCAGCAAGGATGGCTTTCATCCCTCTGGGCCTCTAGTTGATTCATTCCTCCCCATCTCCTTCCCTCCCATCAATCCACCCATGCACCCATCCATCTATCCATCCACATATCCATCCATCCATCCACCTGTCCAATAAATGAGAGTTGGGGACAGCTTCTGCATGCCTGACACGTGTATGTGTATCTGGGGGAGGGGGCACAGGTGGCTGCTGAAGTCTGGGGATGGGAATAGTGGTCCCAGAGTTCTCACCTGTCAAAGCCAGACACCAGGAGACAGTGACCATCACACACCCAGACAATGCGGGCTCCACGGGCCCCCTCAGGCCCTGGGCCTTCCTGTTGGGATACAGTACATGAGGCCCAGCTGGGACCCCTGCCAGGTCTGAGGGCCGCCCCCAGCCCCTCCTGCTCACCTGCAGGGGCTCAGGGCTACCCCGGGGCTCGTAGATCCTCAAGTGCCCATCCTTGCAGACAGTGGCCAGCTGCCGCCCATCAGGACTCCAGGCCAGGCCAAAGATCTGGGGGCAGGTGGGGATGTGAGAAGCAGCCTCTTGCCCTGTGGCTGGGCGCCTGCCCCCAATGCTGTCCTACCTGATCCCGGTGGCCCTGCAGCCTCAGCCGCTCTGCTCCAGCCTTAAGGTCCCAGATCCGAATGGTAAGGTCATAGGAGGAGGAGGCCAGCACGTCAGCTGCCAGCGGGTGGAAGCGCAGAGAATAGATCTTCTCCGTGTGGCCTGGAGGCGAGGCATGGGGTGACACTGAGCCCCTCAGGAGCCACCGCCCACCCCCCAGCCCCCACCCAGGCCCCGCTGACCTGTGAGCACGGCCTCAGGCATGGTGAGCACCTCCTCAAGGCCCTCTGGGGGCACCCGCCACAGTCGGATCCTGGCATCCTCCCCAGCTGCAGAGAGCACAGGCTCATCACTGCTGACCCAAGGCCCCCCTTCTCTGTTCCCATTGAGGACCCTGGGACCCTCCCTCAAGCCCAGTGCCCAGCCTCCTTACCCACAGCGAGGTGGTGGGGATCAAAGGGGTCCCAGGCCAGATCGGTCACGGCTGCCCCATTCTGCAGCGTGGGCAGTGCTGTGTCAGGCAGACGGCCGGGCTTCCGCAGCTGTGGGAGGTGCCCCCACCCCAAGGCCCATCAGTAACGTGCAGAAGAGTCCGGTCCCCAGGGCTGCAGGGCAAGCAGCATGCCTGGGCCCACACCCTCTGCAGCTGATGATGCACCACCAGGTGGCCCAAGCTCTCTGCCTCAGCCACCTTGCGCTCTGAGCCTCAAGTGCCAAGCCCTGCAAAGTGAGGGAGGCAGCATGGAGTGGTGGAAGGAGCTCAGGCTTGGGGCTCAGGTGGCCTGGGTTCAATTCTCAGCTCCACCACTTACACAGCGTGTGACCCGGCAGGTCACTAAGCCTCTCTGTGCCTCACTGCTTTCATCTGTAAAATAGGAATAAGAGTAGCACCCCCCACACACCGCATGGGATGCTGGGCACTTGGTTTGTGCTTAGAGAATGTGAGCTGGTGTGGGCACCTGACGCCCTCAGCGTCCTGCAGGGACATGGGGACAGCACGGCAGGGTGGGGCCCCTCACCTCGAGCACGGCCACCTGCCCACCACTGCTGAGCAGGGGCATGGCCACACGCTGCCAGTTGGCACAGAAGCCGTCGCTCTCGCCAGGCGTGGTGAGGTTGAGCCCCTTGAGGTTGGTGATGTGGCTGTCTCGGTGCAGGACGGTGCCCTGAGCGTGCCGGAACTTGGAACTGGGGCCTGGTGGGCAGCAGGGACACGGAGCCACGTGAGGTGAGGGTGCCCTGCCTGCCCTGCGCTGTCCTGCAGGAGGACCCGGGCCAGTCCTGAGTCCGGGCTGCCTGCTCCCCTCAGCAAACGACCGTGCAGGTTGTGTGCCCAGATTTCTGCCAGTCCAGCCAACACAACTCGCCCAGAACGAGACTCGAGGGATTTTGGAACGTTTAGGCCACCCTCTTACAGGTGAGACTCTCTTCATCCCGCGAAAAAGTGACTCCTCCAGGAGGGGAGGTGGGACTGTGGGGGGAGGCAGGACTGGGGTGCAGAGGAGGGTGGCTGGGGTGGGGGTGGACAGGGCTCCCGTGGTAGGGGGTTAGCCCCGCACTGAGGCACTTACCCAGCAGGCTTTGCAGGGACCTCTGGCTGGGGCTGGTGCTGATGCCGCTGGTGCTGGAGAGCGAGGGCCCCAGGCTGGAGGGCGTGGAGGGTGAGGTCAGCCAGCTGGGAGGGGAGGAGAAGCCCTCCTGGGAGAAAAGCTCCGGTCAGCCAGCAGCCCCGTCAGGCGGGTGGTCAGCCAAAGAGAGAGGAGATGCCGGGGTCATCCCTTTGGGACACTGGGGTAGGCAGGAAGCCCCACCGTGGGATGTGGGGTGGGGACGCAATCGCTGATGGGCAGGAGGTAACATGGGGTGAGCTGAGCATTAGCATGTGGGACAGCAGGTAGCAGCTGCTGCTCCTGGGAAGGTGGGCCCAGAATGGTCAAGATCTTTCAAGAGGGTCTTCCCTGGTGGCACAGTGGTTAAGAATCTGCCTGCCAATGCAGGGAACATGGGTTCGAGCCCCTGGTCTGGGAAGATCCCACATGCCATGGAGCAACTAAGCCCGTGCACCACAACTACTGAGCCTGCACTCTAGAGCCTGCGAACCACAACTACTGAAACCCGTGTGCCACACTGCTGAAGCCCATGCAACCTAGAGCCCGTGCTCCACAGCAAGAGAAGCCACCGCAATGAGAAGCCCTTGTACCACAACGAAGAGTAGCCCCCGCTAGCCGCAACTAGAGAAAGCCTGCGCACAGCAATGGAAGACTCAACACAGCCAAAAAATAAATAAATAAATAAATAATAAATTAAAAAAAAAAGATCTTTCAAGAGAAACTAGAAATCCAGATTTTATATGAAAGTCTCACTTTCTAGGCATTTGCTCAATTTTGAGAACACGGAGGTTCTTCATTTATGCTTCTTGTGTTTCTGAGACCAACGGGCAGGCCACACACTCCTGCCCTGACCTGGGGCCCCTGCTGCAGCATTGCAACGGGGAAGCCAGGTGGGCTACGCTGATACTCACGCTGGGGTCCGCATCGCCCACAGGTGTCTCTGTAGGCTGGGCCTCTTCCGGGGTGGGCTCTGCAGGGGGTACCAGATGGGAAGTGAAGCTGGGGTGGGGTCGGCAGGCTGGGTGGAGGCTGACCCTCTGCACCTGTGGGTAGAGGCCGGCAGGTGAGGCAGGAGGGCTTGGGGTGGGGATAGGGGACACCAGGCAGCTGAGTTAGTGCACAGGTGGACCACGTGCCACGGACGCGGCTGCTGCCCGTGGTGCAGGCCAGGAGCAGTCAGCCAGGCCTTGGCCTTACCTGCTGGTTGCTACCAGCCCACCAGGCATGGGGGTCAGAGGCAGGCACACAGCCTGCAGTGTCCGGGAACAGGTCCTCGTGGAACTCCACAGCCTGGTGGCACACAAGCACACAGGCAGTGAGGTCAAGTCCCCCAGGCTCCCCCAGGCCCTCCCAGTCCCTCACGCAGGACCCCCTCACCTTGCGGGGCACGTGGTAGCTGATGGGCACGACGGCTGTGTCGCTCAGCTGCAGGACGCGAAGCACCTCGCAGCCCATGACGGCCAGTGCTCGCCGGGGCACGAGGGCCACCCCCTGCAGCACGCTCTCCAGGAGGCACTGGGTCACTATCAGGGACACCGTGGAGGACAGTCAGAGTGGGTCAGGGAGGGGAGGGGGCACAGGGCGGGGAGCAGGGCTTACCTGGGCTCAGTGCCGGCTGCTCGGGGGCCACCTCATAGCAGTACAGCTGACTCTCGCCCTGAAACGATCCCCACCCGAGCGCTGTTCGCTGACTCTAGCTCCAGCCACCCCGTCCCTCCCCAAGGACGGAGTCACAGAGCCACAGCCAACGTCTACAGGGCGCTGATGTGCGCTGGGCGCTGAGTTGAGCCCTTGGTAGACTCTGCCTCGCCTGTTCATCATCATGGAGCACGAATGAGCACCAGGGGTATACGTTCAGTAGGACAAAGTGTCTGCTGTGTGCTGACTCTGCTCTATTCTCAGCCTTGGATTCACGAAGCTGACGTTCTAGGGAGTGACCCCGACTGCATGGAATGGAGACTTGGAGCCCCATGTGCCTGGAGCCCCTGGCAGGGGTGGAGTCTGGGCAGCACTGTTCTAGCTCCTCCTTTCCGGGGTGAATAGCATCCTGCACTCCCCACTCTCCCAGGTGGCTGGCCAGGTCAAACGTTGGGGCCAAGTCTGGCGAGTGAGGGCACCAGCCGACATGGGTGGGGGCTTGAGCTTCTCCTCACCTTTCCCGCCAGGACCAGGAGCCTGGAGTCTGGATCCAGCAGGGGCATCAGAGACCTGGGGGAGAGATGGCCTGTCATAGGGATACAGCCAGTCATTGTGGCCAAGGGGCAGGGGAAGGGCTGAGAGCATCGTGACTCTAGATCGGGGCTTACGCCAAGCACAACAGTGGCCAGGAGTGATGTAGCCCCTCCAGTTGCATCCAGCCTGGTCCCCAGGGACCCTCTACCTCCTCTCCCTGCGCTCCTGACATGCTGAGCACATCCTCACGTCCCAGCCTTTCTTTCCCAGGTCCTCCGTCTGCCCAACTGCTTCACCCCAGGACTGTGCTGGGCCTGGGCACAGGGGAGCTGCCCCCTCTTTCTGCACCTCAGCCATGATCTCTTCCCATGCTCAGCAGCTCCAAGAAGCCCCCCGACATACATTCTGTCCCTGGTCTCACCTCCAACAGCCTAAACACCAGGCCCGGGAAGGTGAGAGGGGTGCTGGAGCTGGGGACCCCCTCCATCTCCACCCGGCACAGTTGGCCTGGGTGCTCCAGGACCCAGGCTTAGGGGCCCTCTCCTCAGTCACCCCTGCTCCTGGGCCTTGATGCTGTCCTAGAGACTCAGAACTCCCCTAGGCACCATCTCTGAGCCCCAGTGCCCAAGCCTGAGCCAGGGGCCAGGAGCAGGGGCTCCTTCCTGCCGTGCTTCCCTGGCCTCCCTGTTCTCTGTCCCCCAGGTGGGGCCCTGGTGCGGGGGCAGAGGCTGGAAGCCCCCAGAGCCCCTGCTGCTCTGTGTTGCCTGTCTCGGCCAACAGCCTGTTGTTCTCCAGAGATTTACCACTCCCCTTCCCCTCCCAGGCCCTGCAGGGCCCCTTTGCAGCCCCTAGCCCTGACTGCTGTTTTCCAGGCCCAGAGTCTCCTGGACATGGGGCACCCAGGAGAACTCAGACTGGTGTCTTCATCTGTTTCTGTTTCCTGCTCCTGGTTTTCTGGTCCTGCTCTCACATCCCTGCGGACCCATGGGCCTGGACCCCCACCTCAATGCTGACACTCATCCTCAAATGGAACCCCGTCCTCCTCACTGTGGTCCCAGCAGTCAGAGGTCGCCCAGCTGTGGCAGCTGCCTCCATCCCTCACCCAGGCAACAAACGGTCCAGCCCACCCCCTCCCCTGCCCAGCCAGCTGCCCACCACCCCTCCCTACCCTGCTGGAAGGGAGCCACAGAGTGGACTGGGAAGCTGGGTGGGTCCCTGGGTGGCTCCATAGCTTCCTGGAGTGCCTTGGGCTGGTCACCTGTGAGTAACACAGCCTCTAATTACCTTGAGCCCAGCAGGGTGAGCTGGGCTCAGAACTGCCCTCTTGACCTGGTCTGATCACTGCCTGCTGTGGGGGAGAGGGCGGCAGGGGGACAACGAGGTCATGTGACCTCAGGTGTCCCCCACATTGACGCTGGATCCAGTGGGGCCACACCTAAGTCCCTTCAGCAGTTCTAACAGGACTTTCACTCACCCACTAGTTCATCCACAATCATTCACTCCCTTGGTGAGCTGGTCTGCGCCTGGCCCTCAGCTGGGCTGGCAGGTGTGACCAAAGGTGAGTGCAGCAGACCCCACCTCTGGCCTCAAAAGCTCACAGCCTGGGTGAGAGGCAGACAGAATTCCACAGACAAACGCGTGAAGGAAAAGTTCTCTGAGGACACACAGCAGGGAGCAGAAGGGCCTGACTCTGACTGGCCACAGGAGAGTGGGCATTCTTTATGACCCAAAGTTTAAGAGAGATCAACCACGTCAAGGGGAGAGAGTTCCAGGCAGAAAGTGCAGCATATGCAAAGGCACTGTGGCAGGCGGGTGCACAGCCTGTTTGCGCAACAGGGAGTAGAATGACATGGCTGGTGGTCTGGGCAGTAAGGGTGAGGAGCTAGGCTCAGGATGGGGTGGGTAGAGGCCACACAGAGCAGGGCCTAGTACATCAGGAGGAGGGTTCTGCCTCCCCCCATCAGATGAGCAATAGAGAAGCAAATGACACATCTTAAGTGAAGAGGGAGAGGATGAGATTTGTGCTGAGCAGAAGTCACCGTGTGGAGATAGGCAGGAGGAAGGAAAACAAGAGTCTGAGAGCAAGTATGCTGGGCAGGGACTCTCATCACCCTGCTGCTGCCTTGGCAAGAAATGGGGAATCGGCCTGCAGTTTCCACCCTGGCATCAATGGCTCACCTATGCGCTAAACCAACCTCTTTAAGAGGCTTGACCTGGCACCCCTGTGCCCCTGCCCCATCAGGCCCAGCTGGCTGGCCCAATGACTCAGGTGCTAGGGCTGCAGGGGCAGGAAGTCAAGGAGGGCAGGGCTGGCTTCTCTGACAGGTCAGGCCAGTCTTCTTCGCCTCAGGCAGAGCTACCTGAGAAGCTCCGTCAGGCGGGAGCATCCTACCCACCACAGCACAGGCCAAGAAATGGGGTCATGGCACCCAGCCCCAAGAGTTGGCCAACAGCTGGCACGGGGCTGACCCCAGGCCTTGTAAAGAGAGCCAAGCCAGGTCTGGGTCTGGAATGCAGAACCAAGCCCCAGCCTGGCATAGGGCCAGAGGGTGGGAAAGCTGGCATGGGCATCTCTCCTGCTGCCATGGCAATGGAGGAGGGCTGGCATCTGGGCCTGCCACTGGGAAAGGCTTTGACCCAGATCTAGGGGTCTCCTCCAGACTCAAAGCCACAGAAGGTCTAGAGCCCAGACCTGCCACCTACCCCTGAGCCCAAGTCCCAGAAGATGCAGAACCATGGTGGTATCAAGTGGATCATGTGGGGGAGGGGTTACCCCCGATACTCCCATCAGCTTTCCCAATATTGCTGCAAATAACACAGGAAGTACCGCGGTGAGCCTGCCAGGAAATACAGTTTCAAGAACCCTCCTCTGGTTCTCCCTGCCAGCCCATCTCTCCCACTCAGACCCACCACCTAAACATCCTGGCATTGGCACTGGTCCAAAGCAGAACAGGTCCCCAGTTCTTGTCACCCAGGCTGGGCAGTGGGGACCCCCTTGAACCAAACCCTGCCCCCCACTCCCTTGCTCCCTTAGAACCAGGTTCTAAGGCAGGTGGTGCCTTGAAGCCAAATGAGGACAGGATGGACATACTGGGGAGGGGGGCCTCCTGGAAGCTGTCCTTGAACCTCCGGGTGGACAGGAGCATGGCCTGTGTGAGTCCAGGCTTAGGATTGGGGCAGGGGATGGATCCTTTAGGCAGGTGGGATCTCACTATCAGCAAGAAATGGCCACAGAGGAGAGAAGATTCAGGACCTGTCAGGAAGTCCTGTTCCTGGAGGAGAGTCAGGCTGGGGTCTCCTGAAGGCCTTAGGGGACACAGGGCCCAAGGGCAGAGGCATAGGGACAGTCTGAGCTGACCGCAAACTCAAATGCTTCAGGAAACTGAAGGAGTGCAGCAGCCTGGTGTGAGACAACTAGGCTTGGTGGGGACTGGGGCCACCTGTGAGTCTGGGCCTTGGTCACAGGGGGCAAGCTGCTGCCCAGCCTTGGCCGAGAGTTCCCACTCAAGGCAAGCTGGGAAGTCCCATTTTAATGTGAAACTACTGGATTTTTCAATGTTGGCAATGGCTTCAAATTTTTAAAAAGTCCCACAGGAGCCAAATGAAGCACACCTGAGGGCCTGTACTGGCCTAGGAACGGACGTTTAGAGGTGTGCAAGGCACACTCCACAGCCACATATAACAACAAAAGCATGGGGTGGAGACCTCTGCCCATCCTGAAAGGGGGCCGTGTTGGGGAGAGGTCCTGAGGAGGCGAAGAGCTGAGAAGAAAAGTCTGGGAGGTAACCGTTGCACCTGGACCCTGCTTAGCCCTGTTAGAGACTGGACATGGAGGCTATCCTGCCTTCTGGAGGTGATCCAGTCCTTCAAACACCATGCAACCCCCCCACCCCTGCAAGTTGGTGTGGCCCAGCCTGCTGGGATAAGCCTTCAGCCCCCCCGCCCCCGAGATTTGAGCTGGCCCAGCCAAGCCCTGACTGTGGGCTGGGCTGGACGGGGTGGCGGGTGTCCTGGAGCCGGCTGTAAGTTAGGAGCTGAGCTGGGTCCCCAAAGGCTCTGAGGCATGACTCTGACCACAAGTGCAGAGGGGGAGGAGGGCAGAGTGTTTTCCTGGAATCCTCCAAGGCAGGGGATTTTTCTGGACTAGCCCAGCCCCTGGCACCCACCCCTTCTGCCCCATTAAGGGCCACTGTCAGCAGCACCCAGGCCCCACCTACTGACAGCGAGGCCCAACCTCACATTTCAGTCCAGCACCCCCCAGCACATTCTGGCCTTGAAGCTGCCGGTAACTGTGGGTAGTCTATCATGTCCCCTTCCTGGGTGTTGCTCCCTTCATCTAAGACATGAGGAAAGTGGTCCAGAGGTGCTCACAGCAAAACGACCCCAGGACTCAGATTTGGCATTAGAGGTTGTACTTATGAGGCTCTCAGAAGGGATCTGTGTGTGTGGCCTAGCCAGGAGTTTCTGAAATTGGGATTAGCTACCAAGAACAACACGGAAAGATTTCACATAAAATATCCAGATTTGCAGTTTCTTCTGTAAAACCTGAAGCTCTGGCAGACTGGGACAGGTCATAGCTACTGAGTCTCCCCTCCCCAGGTCTCCACAGGCTCTGGGGTCCGTTCCTCGAGTTTTTATCACCTGCCTGCTATGTCACAGGCATCCAGGTTTGGGATGCTTGGTCTCACTCATTATTCGCTCGCTTCTTCACAGGGAAAAAGGGATCTGCCAGGGTCATATTACAAACTAGTGGCAGACCAGACTGGACCGCAGGACTCCTGACTCCCGACGGAGCCAAGCAAGGTCTCTCTTGCCCGCCTGGTCGGGAGTTGGCGGGGTGAGGACCTGGCGTCTTGGCCGAATGACCCTTTCAGCAGAGGAGAGGCGGGTCTCCGTCGGCCCCACCTCGGCCAATAGGGAACAGCCACACCCCCCGCCCATGGCGGCCACGCCCCCAGACTCTTAAGACTGAACCCGCCTCCCGCGAGCCGACTCCGCAGCCCAAGCCTTGGGGCGGGGAGACGCGGACGCGGCTGCCTCGGCACCTCAAGACCTCAGGACCCAGGACCCCTCCGGCCTCCGGGCCAGGAAGCACTGAGGCCGCGGCCCGTCCCGCCCGGCTCCCGCCGCCGCCGCCGCCGCCGCCCGGTGAGTGTCTACCGGGCTGGGGGGCTGCGGGCGGGAACAGGGGACGGGCTGTGCACACGCGCCGATCACGCGCGCGGACCCCCCCGACCTCCGCCGCGCGCACATGCATTCAGGGCGGGCACGCGGCCCCCAGTCCTGCACGATCAACTGGATCAACTCGGGGACGCACGGCGGGCGGGCACCGTTCGCCCCCGGCCCGCCCCCTTATCTGGCAGTCCTCGGGCTCCGACAGCTCCACAGCCGGGGTGCGCGCACGCGCGAGTACGCGGCTCACCGGCCCGCGGGGCTGCAAGCAGACAAAATAAACACCCCCTCCCTCCTCCCACGGCTGGGCCCTCCGGCATGACCAGTTTTATGAAACAAACCCCTTTGAGGGGATGGCCAAGCCAGAGTCTTGGGTTACTTTTACCTCCTGGAGTGACACTGGTTCTGGGCATGAATACCCCTAACCCCTGTCCCCCTGTGCAGATCGACGGCCTGGGGTCCGTCCTGAGGGATCTGTCACTCAGGGCAGAGCAAGGGGCCCACAGGCATGCAGCCCTTGAAATGGGGTACAGACCTTGGCTGACTGGGTTGTACTCCAGGTATCAGGGTGCCCCATCTCTGCCCCTGCCAGGGAAGGGGCTTTGCTCAGGCTGTGAACCCAATGGCCTGGAGCCAGCCTAGTCTTTTGTGTCCCTGGGCTGGCAGCACTGCAGCCTGAGGGCTGCCGAGGTCCCCTGTGGTCACTGGCAGGCCAGCTGATTAGTGCCAGCCATTCTGCCTCACCCCCATTTGTTAACGATTACCACACCAGGGTAGCTGACTACCTCTCCCGCTGGGGCCAAGGGCTGGAGTGTGAAAGGTGGGAAGGAGGAAGTGACCCTGAGGGTCCCTCTGCTTGCCTTCTGCACCAAGGACAGGTGAGGCTCTGGGGCGTGGCACCAGGACCCAGAGCCCCCTCCCCAGACCAAGAGCTTATAGGGCTGGGGGACTGAACTAAATCTCAAGGTCCCTTCCCACTAGGCTGGACTTTGGGCGTTGGGGGCAAAGAGGGGTGGCTGGGTGGGTGACCTCCAAGTGGGGTCAGCAGGCCCAGCTATTGGCAAGGCCCAACAGGGCTAAGGCAGGCAGTGTGGGGGATGGGAGAGTAGTCCCCTGAGTTTGCTGTCTTCTCCCAGGGGAATCAGCCCCTGGAGCTTCTGTAAACAGTGTCAGAGGCAGGAAGAGGGCTCTGGTAATGAGCAGCCCAGCTGGATTCCCTCCAGACCATTATCTGGCCTCTCCTGGGCCCAGGGAGGGAGGATGAGCACACGCGTGCCAGGCTGGGGGCCCGGGCACTGCCTGTCCCCACCTCCCCTGGCCTCATGTTTCAGTGAAACAACTACCTGGGACCAGTGAGCAGGTGGGGGCTGGTGTCCCAGGGTATTTGCTGGAATGGCACCACTCTCTCCAGACCCTGGACATGGAGGAGGAGGGGTTCAACATGAGAATCCCCTCAGACAGTGCCCAGACCAGTGCTCTCGCCAGGCAGTCCCCTCTGGCAAACGCCCCCAGGGAGATGCCCTGGGCAGGGGATGCATCCAGCTCCTGGCTCCCATTCCTGACACCTCCACTACAGTCCTGGGTGAGCTAGGACAAGTCCCAGGTAAAGAGTTGAGTCCTTGTGGGGGCTTTTAAGTGGGTAGCAGTTCCTGGGATCAGGACAGCAGGGTCTCAGCTGGGCCCTGGAGGCAGCTCCCACCTCAGTAGGCCAGCCAGCCAGTTCCCCTGGTGGCCAGAGAGAAGGCTGGGTGAGCCTCTGTCCACAGAAGTATCCCTGACCACTGGCAGGCCCTGAGCTCATGGGAAGGACAGCAATGCCACTTAACAGGGTTAGTGATCCCTCCCGGAGCCCCCCTCAGAGTCCCCTCCCTGGGCCAGGGAGCCCAAGGCTCCGCACTGCCAAGAAAACCAGCTCCCCTCACTGCTGTGGAATTTGAGAGTTCTTGGAGAAGGGGGAGGGCGTGTGTATGCGTGTGTGTCCCAAAGCACAGCCCAGTGGGCGTGTGTCTGGCGTGGGCATGTGTCTGCGCGCGCGTGACCAGAGCAGGGCTGTGTTTGGGGGCGGGCAGGGGTGTGCTGAGGGTGGGCGGGGGCTCAGCCTTCTTCCTTTTATCAGTTTCCACATTCCAGAGTCAGCCGGATTGCTTTCCCTCAGCTGGCTGGGCCGCCTGGCCGGCCAGACCCGCCGGCCTCCCCCGCTTTTCCTCATTCCACCCTCCCTGGGTATGAGGAGGCTGGAGCAGACTCCCTTGGGCCACCTTAGGATTGGGGGGTGGGAACAGGCGAGGGGCCAGTTCTTCTCCAAGGTGGGGAAGGGCCCCAACCCGCCTCCTCCCAGGGAACGCAATAAGGCTCTCACATTCCTCAGAGGCTGCCTGAGAGATTTAATTAAGGAGGAAGGAGAGAGCTAGCCTGCACTGAGAAGAGGCTGAGGCTGGGATGGCCACTGGGGCCCCCCTGGCCCTGGGCCTGGGTGGGCAGCAGTGAGAGGTGAGAGGCAGACTTGTGGCTCCCCTAATCAACCCCACCTGCCCACCGATCATCTCACAGGCCCCAGGAAGGGCCTCCTTTGCTGCAGGGTAACCGAGACCCTGGGCATGATGGAATGAGAAGGGCAAGACCCCTCTGGGGCTACCTCCTTCTCAGACCCTGTCTAGGCCCCAGACAGCCTGGGCCCAGCCGGCTTGGGGCTGGTGGCCTCCCTTGGTGACTAAGGTCTTCCTCTGGTAAATTCAGGTTTAATTGCAGAGTTAGGGCCTTAGTTGACGGGTGCTTGGCCCTGGGTGGGGACAGGGCAGTGAGCAAGCCCCATGTCTGAGCCCAGCCCCAGTGGCATCACAACTGCACGTGCTGACGGTGGCATCTGGACCAGCCCATTTCAAGTTGGGCCGCAGCCACCACATAGCTCCTGGGGCAGCAGGTGTCCTCTTCCAGCAGAGTGGCACCTCTGCTGAGAAGGCATGTCCTGCCACCCTGAGGGCTCACTTGAGCCAGGGACTGGCCTTAGTCACTGGTCTCCCTGCCCTGAGCTGACAGGTCTAGCAGCTCCCAAGTCACCCACAGTGCCACAGAAGACACCCACCTGGGGCCAGGCAGCTCCTGCCATGGAGTGGGGAAGGGGGAGGAGGTCCAGCTCCTGCTCTTCTGGTGCTGCCAGCTGGCCATACCTGCTCAGGGATCTAGACTCTTCCCTGGACAGGGAGACGGGCTGACGTACAGACTATCCCCCTTGGCAATATTCTGCCCCAGGATCTGAGGCCTGGCTATACAGGAGACCCACCCAAGCAGCTTCGCTAAAACACAACTCTGCCTGGGTCTCACCCCAGAAATTCTTATTTAATTGGCCGGGGGAGGGTGTGGTGTGAGCATTAGGAACTTTCTAAAGCTTCTTGGTGATTTTGATGTGCAGCTGGAGTTGAGAAGCCCTATAGGTGGGAGACGGAAGGGAAGCCCGGATGAGTTCATGGTGTGGAGTGTCAGGACTTACCATAGCGTGAGTAGAACCCGCTGGGGGTGGTGATGGAGTAAGTAAAGCAGAGACGCCAAGACTGGTGGGTACCCCCACCACCAGTCAAAGGGCAGGGCTTAATCAAAAGGCAGGGCTAGGACCACCCCCCAAGAGGGCTATCTCCGAGGAACCTGAGGCTCAGCCCCCTTGGCCCCTTCCATGAGGGCCCAGGATAGAGACCCCAACCTGCTGGGCCAAGGGCTGCTTCTCCCCAGGGATGGGGAGAATGGTGGACCCAGCCCGGGCCTGGAGCCTCCTCAGACACGTCAGCGAAACTGGAGCCAACTGTCCTGGCTGCCGGCATGGTCCCGCCTGCCTGGGGGGTTGGCAGACTCCTGGGCTGGGCTGCTGCCAGGCCTGGCCGGCAGTGCTTCACCCTGGCGGGCCGGCACTGGGAGCCAGAGGCCCAGAGCTGTGGGGTCAGATCTGCAGCTCCAGACCCCTGTACCCACTCCGCAGTATTGGGTACGGAAAGGGACGTGTGCCTGCTTCTGTTTGCCCATTCCTGTTCCCCGCTGGCCAGGCACAGGAGATGCTCCAGCCTGCGGTCTCATGTGGTCACCCGAAGGCCCGGGGTTCCACTCACTTGCCAGTCCCTGCCTGATCCAGGGCCTATGAGTGGGTGCCTCCAGGTGTCCCACACTTGGGGGTGGGTGGGGACACTCTGGGTCCCCCTGAGAGCTGAAATGATGATGTCGTTACTCACTGAGCCCCTCCTTCTGCTCCCCCTCCTCCCCCATCACATGCTGAACTGCCGGCCAAAGGACAGCTCACTTCCCCCCACCCCCTTCTAGAACTAAAGGCACCTTCCTCCCACCCCCCAGGCTGTTCTCTCTAGCTTCTCCTGTTTTTCCACGCCTGAGGATGGAGGGCAGCCTTTGCGTAGAGGCCTTACCCTGAGCCCAGGGGGCCTCCTGTCTGTGCCTAAATCTGCGTGAAGCCCCTCTCACACCATGGCATCCTCACCCCATGCATGCGGAGGGCAAGACTCAGGTTTTATGGGTGACACCCTCACTAGGTAGTGTTTACTGACCATCTAGAATGTCCTCCAAATACAAACTAAACAAGCCCTGAGACTCAGGCGCTGTATCCAGCCTCCCCCACTTCACAGATGGGAACTGAGGCTAAGGGCTGTGGCCAGGCTATCATGCAGCCAGGGTGCAAATGCAGGCAGTCAGACCCCAAAGCCCCATCCCAGCACTGTCCCCTAGAGGGCCCTTGTGGTGGGGCCAGGCCAAGGCGAGTCCAAGTGGAGGGGAGGCCCTGGACACTCTGCCCTCCTGCCTCTACTCCCCCCCTCCAAATCCCAGGGCTACCTCCAGAACTCTCCCCACACCCTTTGCAGAGGGAAAGGGCCCACCTCCCTGCCTCGAGTCAGCAGATCAGATATCAAAGCCCAGGCCCCTGGTCCTTCAGGGCTGCTGAAATTGCAAGGGCCAGGGCAGCCATGACCCCAACGAGACACTCCCACCCCCAATGCACACACACACCAGCACGCACCCAGACAGGCGGAATCGCTCCCAGAACTTGTTAAAAGAACTTCCCCATTTAAAACAAACAGAACAACACAGAACCACAACACGTGCTCAGAACTCCAGAAAGTGAAGCAGGGCTGCTAAGAAAAAAAGCCCACAGGTGAGAAAGGATCTGGGAAGCTATTTAGGGTCAGAGCTGGTCTCCTGCTGCCATGTCACCGGCCCCCTCCAGTCAGTCAGTGCCCTCTGGGTCCCCTCTGGGGGCTCTCTGATCTGTTCTTGGTGGCAGAGCCCCCTGGAGCTGACAGCCCACAGCTTGCCATTTTCCCAAGCCCCAGTGCCAGCTCATTGCTGGACAGGTGGAATGGGGCTCAGGCAGAGGCACTCATCCCTGCATCCTGTGGACTGGAAGCAGGGTAGCTGCTGCCTACTGGGGTCTCCCCAGCCCAGAATGCCAGCTGCTCTTGTTCTGACCCAACGCCCACTCTCCATCAGCTTACCCAGATTGCCTCTGTGGCCAGACAGACCCCCGGTGTTCCTGCCTCCTTCCCCCTTGATGACTTTACTGATTAAAGGGCCAGCAGACTACAGGTGAAGCTCAGAGCCCATGCTGGTCCCCTCATCAATGCAGAATGGGAAACACCCCCCAGTAAGCATCCCAGGCCCCTAAGGACCACATACCTGGCTCCTCGGAGCTAAGTGCTCCCAATCCTGGGAGGTGTCCATTCTGGAATGCCCAGGTGGACGATGAGGAAACTGAGAGAAAGCTGCTGTCTGTGGCCTCACAGTTCGGGTGCCCCTGGCCCAGGGCTGCCTGACTGGAGTGTGAGCTTTTAACTGTGATCTTTTATAAGGCTCAGGGGAGCTGAAGCTGTAGGGGTGGCCAGGCTGGCCAAGTGTAAGGTCCCCTCCCACCCCAGAGCCTGGCTGTGCCCTTCCTGACCCTGCCTGCCACCCCCACCCCCACCAGGAGGGTTAACTCAGGGGGAGGCAGCTCACCCCCCAGGTGCATGAGGGGGTGGGGGTTGCTCACAGCCCACATCTGGAGGCCAGGCCATACCCGCCGCCTTCTGAGTCAGGGAGGGTGGAGCGGGTCCCCACAGGGAAGGAGGCCAGGTGTGGCACACACAGCCCCCTGGGAATGGCGCCGGCAGGGCTGGGGGCACACGAGGCCTCCCGGGTTCTGGCTGAGGTTCATCTGAGGCTGAGTGCAAGATGCTCCTCTGCCATTCACTCAGCAAAAGATGGGCTCTGGGATACAGGGAGCAAAAACAGGGCCTCCCCTCAGGGAGGGTACAGCAGAATCTAGAGAGCAGAGCAGGCGGCACTGGCTGGGGTCAGGGAAGGCCTCCCTAGCTGGCCTCTGAAGGGCAGTCATCAGTGTTAACTAGTGAGGGGCAGAGGAGACCCTGCAGGTGGGCAGGGCCTAGGCAGGCCCAACCTGGTGATGAGCTTTTAGTCAGAGCTGGCCCAACACCATAGTGGCCTCCTGGGGACCACCTGCCCCTCCTCCGCCTCACGTTCCAGGAGCCCACATCCTTGGGGAGGGGCAGCCCGATCGACGGCATTGGGCAGAACATGGGCTGCGTAGGGGGCCACGCTACCTGTGTGGCTGGATGGCTGGCCAGCGTGGGGGAAGGGGAGGCTGAGCCCCAGCACAAAAGGCCCTTGTGAGAGTAGGAGGCACCTGGAGGGGAGGCATGCGGGCCTCTCGGGGACTTTAGGGAACCACAGTGTGGGGACCGCTGCTGGGGTGGCCTCCGGGCTGCCCGCAGGAGCCTGAGTGAAGGGGGGCCCATGCTGTGGCCCTATCCTGTCTCGGGCAGTTCCAGCTACGAGTGGGAGCCTGGTGCGGCTGGGGGAGCCACCCCCACCTGGGCAGGACTGGGCCCCACATCAGGAGGGCAGGCCCAGCCACACCTGGATGTGGTTAAGGACCTGGGCTCTGGCTCAGATTTTCCGGGAGTGCAAAAGCAGCAAGTCACTGCACCTCCAGGAGCCTCTTCTCCTGTCATCTGGGAGTGAGGAGAACAGCTTCCACCTGGAGTGGCTGCTGGGGGACTAAACGAGAAGACTGTAGACGTTCAGTGCTGCGGGCACGTGGGAAGGGCTGCTGCTCCTCTTGCTCAGGGCTTGGCCTAGCGTGGATTCCCAAGAAACGATAGAGGATATGATCTGCGAAGCGTTTCCAGGCTTGACACTGCCTCCGGGGCCACCACACAACCAACGTCCCCCAACCTGAGACCTGGGTCAGCCCAGGGAGGCTGGGGGCCCCTCACCTCTAGTTCTTTCATCGTGGCTCAGTGATGGGGGATCTGAAGACCAAGGTTCCCTGCCTCCCCCCTTCCCACAGCAGGGACACCTGCCAAGGGCTCCAGCCCTCCTCTGCCTCCCCGGGGAACTCTCCTGCTGGCCATGTCCTAGGCAGGTCTGACTTCACAAGTGGAAAAACACCAATCCCAGAGTTTCCCCGTGAAGTCTTCCTGCTGTGGTCTCTCCTCATTCAGAGGACTCAGAGTGCGGCGGCAGCGTCCAGTGGCCCAGGGCAGGCAGCTTCTCTACTTACATGCTCGGCCGCCTGCCTGCCTGGTCTCTCCCAGATGCTGCGGGAGGGGCTGCCGCTCCAGAACCCACCATTCTCCCTCCTTCGCTGTCCACCTCAGCAGAGATTTTTGGGGTGGTTTAGGGGGAGGGCACAGAGTCTGATGTTTTTTGACCACGTGTTCTCTCTGAGCCACAGAGAGGCCAAAGGGCTGGAGTTAAGGAGAAGGGGGTTATTTGTGGTCACTGAGTGTTTGGGGGCCAGGCCCCCCTCTGTGTGCATCAGCCCACCGAACCCTGGTGTCAGCGCAGGAAGTAGCAACTGATATCATAACAAGGTCATGTGATTGCTCAAAGTCACATAGCGAAGAAGTGACAGGGCAGGGACAGGAACCCAGCCAGGGCACTAGGGACCTGACTCATAACTACTGTATGCTGTTGGGTTTGGGGGCGGGGAGTGGAGAAGGGGGCTGGGAATTCCCTTCCCGGTCCTTCCTGGAGTGGCTGTCCCCTGGGGCCCCTGACTCAGGGTCTCCCGCTTTCCTCTCTGCTCCCAGGGACCAGAAGATGCGCTCCAAGACACCCCCGCCCCTGTTGCTGCCGCTGCTGCTGCTGCTGCTGGCCCTGGAGCCCAGGGTGCGGGGTTGCCCATCCGGCTGCCAGTGCAACCAGCCACAGACAGTCTTCTGCACCGCCCGCCAGGGGACCACCGTGCCTCTCGACGTGCCGCCCGACACGGTGGGCCTGTACATCTTTGAGAATGGCATCACCACACTCGACGCGGGCAGCTTTGCCGGCCTGCCGGGCCTGCAGCTCCTGGACCTGTCACAGAACCAGATTGCCAGCCTGCCTGGTGGGGTCTTCCAGCCACTGGTCAACCTCAGCAACCTGGACCTGACTGCCAATAGGCTTCGGGAAATCACCAACGAGACCTTCCGTGGCCTGCGGCGCCTGGAGCGCCTCTACCTGGGCAAGAACCGCATCCACCACATCCAGCCCGGCGCCTTTGACGCGCTCGACCACCTACTGGAGCTCAAACTGCAGGACAATGAGCTGCGGGCGCTGCCCCCGCTGCACCTGCCACGCCTGCTGCTGCTTGACCTCAGCCACAACAGCCTCCCAGCCCTGGAGCCTGGCATCCTGGACACCGCCAACGTGGAGGCGCTGCGGCTGGCCGGCCTGGGGCTGCAGCGGCTGGACGAGGGGCTCTTTGGCCGCCTGCGCAACCTCCACGACCTGGACGTGGCCGACAACCAGCTGGAGCTCGCGCCGCCCGCCATCCGGGGCCTGCGGGGCCTGACGCGCCTGCGGCTGGCAGGCAACACCCGCATCGCCCAGCTGCGGCCCGAGGACCTGGCCGGCCTGGCAGCCCTGCAGGAGCTGGACCTGAGCAACCTGAGCCTGCAGGCCCTGCCGCACGAGCTCTCGGTCCTCTTTCCCCGCCTGCGGCTCCTGGCAGCTGCCCGCAACCCCTTCAACTGCGTGTGCCCCCTGAGCTGGTTCGGCCCCTGGGTGCGGGAGAGCCGTGTGGCGCTGGCCAGCCCCGAGGAGACACGCTGCCACTTTCCACCCAAGAACGCCGGCCGGCTGCTCCTGGACCTTGACTACGCCGACTTTGGCTGCCCGGCCACCACCACCACAGCCACGGTGCCCACCATGAGGCCCACGGTGTGGGCGCCCACAGCCCCACCTTCCAGCATGGCTCCCACCTGGCTCAGCCCCACGGAGCCAACCACTGAGGCCCTGAGCCGACTGCCCCCTGCCCCGCCCACCATGGGTCCTGCCCCCCAGCCCCAGGACTGCCCGGCATCCATCTGCCTCAGTGGGGGCACCTGCCACCTGGGGGCGCGGGGCCACCTGGAATGCCTGTGTCCTGAGGGCTTCACGGGCCTGTACTGTGAGAGCCGGGTGAGGCCAGGGCCGAGGCCCAGCCCTGCCCCGGCCACCATGCAGCCACCCCAGCCCCTGCCCCTTGGCATTGAGCCCGCTAGCCCCACCTCCCTGCGGGTGGGACTGCAGCGCTACCTGCAGGGCAGCACCGTGCAGCTCAGGAGCCTCCGCCTCACCTACCGCAACCTGTCGGGTCCCGACAAACGGCCGGTGACACTGCGGCTGCCGGCCTCACTCGCAGAGTACACGGTCACCCAGCTGCGGCCCAACGCCACCTACTCCATCTGCGTCCGGCCCCTGGGGGCCGGGAGGGTACCTGAGAGCGAGGAGGCCTGTGGGGAGGCCCGCACGCCCCCGGCAGTCCGCTCCAACCACGCCCCAGTCACCCAGGCCCGAGAGGGCAACCTGCCACTCCTGATTGCGCCCGCCCTGGCCGCCGTGCTCCTGGCCGTGCTGGCTGCTGTGGGGGCGGCCTTCTGTGTGCGGCGGGGGCGGGCCGCGGCAGCTGTGGCTCAGGGCAAAGGGCAAGTGGGGCCAGGGGCCGGGCCCCTGGAGCTGGAGGGGGTGAAGGCCCCCTTGGAGCCAGGCCCCAAGGCGACTGAGGGTGGTGGGGAGGTCCCGCCTGCCGGGCCTGAGTGTGAGGTGCCGCTCATGGGCTACTCGGGGCCTGGCCCCCAGGGGTCCCTCCCAGCTAAGCCCTACATCTAAGCCTGGGAGTGATGGACGGTCGGGGCCAGGCTCTCGGCCCCACTGGGACTGGCCAGGGCCCTCCTGCTGCCAGATCAAGGAAGTTCTCAGATCTGTACGATGAGGACATGTCAGGACCGGGGCTGTGTGACCACAGCAAGTCCCTGCCCGTCTCTGGACCTTGGTCTCCTCATCTGTAAGAAGCTGGGACCCAGGTGATAACCTCTAAGGTCCCCCTACCCCCCGCCTGAGTGCCTAGAGGATGGCGTCAGCCCCGTCTTCTGCAACATGCAACCTCTGGGGTGGGGCGGGCCCTGCCGTGTGCTGGTAACACAGGCCCGGGCTGCCAAGCCCCCCACCCCAAGGAGACTCTGGGGGCCAGTGAAGGAAGCCCCCAGAAAAGAGAGCAGAGGGAGAGTGGGACTGGGGATGGGGTGGGTGAGACTGCCTCAGCCCCAGAAAGTGAAGGAACAAAAGAAACTGGAAAGAAAGATGCTTTAGGAACAAGTTTTGCTTTTGTTTTTTAAAATATATTTATAAAAGATCCTTTCCCATTTATTCTGGGAAAATGTTTTTCAAACTCAGAGACAAGGACTTTGGTTTTTGTAAGACAAATGATGATATGAAAGCCTTTTGTAAGAAAAATAAAAGATGAAAAGAAACAAGCATGTTTCTCAGGCATGGCCCCAGGGTATCTGGGCTGGACTAAGGGAGGGTGGGGGCTCACAGGGTCAGCCTAAAGGGACAGCCCTCTCTGTGGGGAAGCTGGGGCCAGGGACCCCTCTCCCCAGCAGGCACCAGGCCCTAGTCAGCATGCCCTAGGCTGTCCTGCCCTGGGTTGTGTCTGCTCCGTCCGCTCGACTGAGGTGCCTGGACCAGCCTCCCAGTGAGACTGGGAACCAGGAGGGAGCAGGGATAGGAAAGGGGCCACTTCAACCTCCGGGTAGAGGAACGGTTAGGGCAGCCTTACCCTTCCCAGGCCCAGTCTTCTGCCAGCAGGAGCTGCAGGGCTCCTGGGAGAGGCTGGGGAGACGCTCATGGCAGACGCAGGCCAAGATGACCCCCAAGGGTCCCTCCTCAGAGATGGGTCTGATGAGCAGTTCACTGCCTGCCTTCCTCTGTGGAGGAGGTGCCTTGAGCCATGTCCTGCTCCAGGACCATGGATGGTCCTGGACCAGATGGCACACACGGCCCAGCCCTTCCTGCAGTCCTGTGGCCCCTCTGCATGGGCTCAGGCTGCAAGACCTTGCTCCCAGCCTCCTGCTCTAGCTACAGAGAAAGGGCCTTGGTAGAGGAGCAGCACAGATCCTGAATGGCAGGAGCTCTTTGCTGGGTGAGGAGGCAGGGACTGAGCCAGGGCTGTTAGGGGCAGGTGGCCCTGTGATGCCCCTTTACTCTCTGCACTTGAGTAAAGTACCCAGGCTTTCCAGAAACCCCGGAAGTGGGAGTGTTTTCCAGGAAGCCACAGGCCAAGGTGGGGGCAGGGCCCCCAGGGATGCTATGCACAGCCCTGGCCTGGACCAGGTGCTGGGAGCTTAGGAACAGTGACAGACACATGCGCCCAGCACCTTTTCCTATTACCCTGTGGCACAAAGGGAGGTGCCCCTGGAGCCAGAGAGGCCCTGCAAAGGCTAGAGCGAGCCTCCCTGCGGCCCCATGCCCATCTCCCTGCATGGGTCATGGCCCCTGGCCCCCAGCCTCACCCTGGCGGGAAGGAGGCAGCCCAGCCAGGCCTGGGGAGCAGGCCCTGCGGTTCTGGGCGTTGATGTCAGTGCAGAGTCAGGCCCGGCCACACGAGGCTCTGGATTCAATTATCGGCTGCTGAGGGTTCTGGCATGAGAAGGGAGGAGGTGGGTCATGGTGGGCAGAGAGTGGTGGCAGCGGGCCTGGGTGGGGCCCCTTCTTCCTGAGGCAGCGGAGGCAGCAGCCCAGGTGGATTTCCTATGGGCCTGGGTCCCATTAGGGGAATGGCTCTGGCGAGGCCTGCCCTCCCCTTCGGCGGCCCCGTCAAAGGGGCCATTGTGGGTCTATGGGCTGCTGCTAAACACAGTGGCTGCTGAATGAATGTTTTCGCTGCAAAGCTAAACCTGGCTAGTGGGGCCGCAGGGGCGGGGTGAGTGGTGGGGCCCACAGAAAGGGGCCTGAGCGCTCACGCCAGCCCTCCCAGAAAAGGTCTTCGGGCATCCCATCAGATGAGGGGCCGGGGGACGAAGAGAGGGCCAGGGAATGAGTCGGGGACCGAGCCAAGATACAGCCACTACCCAGGGTGATCCTGCTGTGGGGAGACGCCAGCCCCCAACTGCTGGCCTCGCTGCCACAGGCCCTGTGCCACGCAGGCTACACATGCTCCCATTTCACGTCCAGTGATCCCTCTACAGAAGAGAATCACAGGCCGGAAACGGTAAGACAGCAGCTTGCTCACAGCAGGCAGGGACGGATCCCAACACCTGCTCCCTGGCCCAGGAGGTGGGGGTACCAGCCTTGCGGGGAGGGCTTGGCCCTCCAGGAGAGGGGAGGGGCTACTGAGAACCGCAGAAGGCAGGCAGGGAGGGGGTTCCCAACCTCCAGGGAACTCGCTGGGATGCAGGGCCAGTGCCTCTGGCCAGAGGTGGACACCTCAGTGTGAAGAAGCAGAACAGACTCCCAGCGTCGACCCTGTGAGGCTTGCTGCCAGGGCGACCTCAAAAGAAGATCGATTTCTCTGGCTTCAGCTTTTATTCTTTGGTAACGTGTGGAGAAAAATCTCCATCTGCCTTCAGCTCAGGGCCGATACTGTTGACCATTCACCCAGCCCAGGAGCAGGGCACCCGAGACAGGTGGTGGTGTTTCTGTGTCTCCTGGACCGGAGCACGAGCTGCTCCGTTAGCCCAGGCCCTGCCGGTAACCCCCCACCTCCACCCAGCACAGGAAATACAGGGCAGCCATCTGTGGACCTGCTGCCCGAGCCCAGCTTTACAGATAGGACCTGCTGCCCTGCGCGTCCCACATGGGGAGGTATGCTCCACAAACAACACAGATGAGCAGGGGAAGGGCACAGATGGGAGCAGAGACAGAGGCCCCTGGGAGGGTGGGGCCCTGGGTCCTCCCTGGGAGAGGATGGGGAGGGGCATGTGCCTGACCCCTGGCCCCCTATAGCTCTTATAAGAGTTCATACTGTTCTGCCCAAATGGAGATGGAAAATCTGTAAAATAGAAAAGAAACTGAGCGGGTGCGGTGGAGACCCATGCCGTGCCCACAGCTGACACCCTGCACACTTCCTACCTTCAGTCCAGTTCACTCAGCAGCCCCCAACACCCCAGGGGGCTTCTGAGGGGTTCTGGCTTCTGGGGAGCCTGGGGGTAGGGGACCCACCACCTCTCAGGCCAGCCTGGAGGCTGGCACGCATCCCTGGCATCCACCAGCTTTGTAGAGGGCTGGAGAGTCCCAGCTCCTTTGCCAAGGGCGTGGGCCCAGTGGGGCAGTGGCCAGGACTGGGGGATGAAGGGGGCGGGACACTGGCCTGGCCGCCCATCTGGGAGTGATTTGAGAAATTCCAGGCCTCGCTGGCCCTGTGAGGCTATTCTTAACTGCTATAATTACAGGGTCAGCCTTGGCCAGTGGCACCATGGGGTCTGGGCATCGTTAACTCCCCCAGGGGCCACACTGGGGCTGGGCAGGGGCTGCTCCTGGGGTGGGGGTGGGGCCAGCACAGATGGGGCGGAGCCTGGAAGGCAGGAAGTGGTGGGGAGAGGAGCATTTGCTGGTAGTGCTGGCTCCCTTTTCCAGGCTGGGCCAGTTCCCTCCCTCTGCTGGGGGGCCCCATAGGGAAGGGGCTGTCTGGCCTGGGTAGGCGTGGAGGACAAGATATCAGTGCAGCATGAGGGCTGGGGGAGGGGTTGCTGGACATGAAGCCAGAAGGCCTGGGGTCCCTGATTCCTCCAGCGCAGGGGGACCCTGGTAACATCCCGCTGTATCCCCAGGGCCAAGAGCAGACAGAGGCCTCACACCTACTGCTATGGGATCTCACTCAGCCTTGCCTCCTTCATCTGCAAATTGGGCCTTTTCAGCACCCCAGGCTTTCCCTGGGTTGTGAGACAGGATGGGAGTGCCACCCTGATGGTTTCCCCTTCTCTGGGGGCTCTCAGCGGGGTTGCCCTGGCAGGAGCTCTTACAGCACTCAGCCCTGCGTGCCCCAGACACGGCCCTCACTGCTCCCAGAGCCTGGACAGGTCACCACGCCCTCTATGACTCAGTTTCCCTAGTTGTAAAATGGAAGAGGAAGGGGCTGAATGGATATCCAAGGACCAAGGCCCCATCCTGGCTCTGACCTCCCAGGTCCCTGCCTGGGTGGGATGTTCAGCAAGCCGCCCCAAGAGTCACAGCTGAACAGGAACCAGGTCTCACCACCTCCTGCACCAGCCGGGCTGCAGTCCTCCAGCCTCCTGTACCTCATCTCCTCAGCGGGCATCCTGGTGTGTGGGTTGCCCCTGCACAGAGCTGGCTGGGCCAGGACCCCGTGGGGCACCACCATAAACCCTCTTGCACACGCTTCCAGGAGGGTGGAAGGATGAGGTGCACTTGTACCTCCAGGCTGCCTGCACCCCCCAACCCGCCCAGGACCACCAGTGACAAGCATGTGGCCAGGGCTGAGGTATCACAGAAATTGCAGGTCCGAGGCCTGCCTCCGTCCTGCACTGGAGCCTCCAGACCTGCCAGCCCACCTGACCCCACGTCACCCCGCGGCCACCTCATGATCGTAGCCTCAGTTTCTTCAGTCTTTGGCTCCACCAGAACACTCACAGCAAAATCAAGCGCATCCCCAGACTCCCTGTCCCCGCACCGCCGAGTCACAGTCCCCTCCCCAAATGCCAAAACACACCAGCACAAGCCCCCGGGCAGAAGCCTGCCCCACAACCAGCAGTGTGCACTTACAGACATCACTGGGCCCTCAACGCCCCCAGCCATTCCAACACGCCAGCCACTCCTACCTGGGAGAGGTGTCCAGGGTGAGGGAGGTGCAGGCGCTGGAGAAGAGCCGGGTGTCCCAGAGCTTCACTTCACGCTCATGCATCTGCAGGGAGGGGGCAAAGAGGGGCTCAGAGGGGCCCAGCCCGGAACCCAGGGACTAAGGACACAGCCTGGCACGGGAGCACTCGCCCCAGAGCAGAGCATTCGGTGGGGGGGGCGGTAAGTCATGCCAGGGAGGGAGAGTTTGGGTTTTCATGTCCTGCCCCTTTAAGAACCCTTAGGTGACAAGGGACAAGGGGCGGTTCCCTCTGTGGACTCTGGTCCCTGGGGGGGCCCACCGCAGTTCCCAGGGTCAGGCTTAGCTATTGCAGATGGAATCTGCCCGTTTTCAACAGCCGTTGGTCCCCTGGGGCTCTGAGACCCGGCTGCACACAGGGCCGTATATGGACGGGTCTGGAGCTGGCCCCAGCCCCCCCTCCCAGTGGGCCTCGTCCCCGCCCTCTTGGTGTGGATGCCCTACTCCTCTGGGAGGAGACCTACCTTGTTGAAACCGGTGGACACAAGGTGCTCCTGGATGCCTGTCCACACCAGCCGGCCATCCCTGCTGTTCTCATGGGCCCACGTGCTCTGGAGGAGGAAAAAGATGGCACTGAGTTGAGCCTTGGGGGCCTCCTTGGTGGGGGGGGCACCCACCTGAGAGCCCTCCAGAGGGCAGGAGGGGTCAGCTGGGGACAGCTCTGCACCCAGAGGGCCTACTTGGCCACGAAGCTTGGGCTCAGTCTCCCTCCTTGTAAGGGGCCTGTCGGGCTGTTCTGCTCATGGCCAGGCCCCTCTTGCTGCGGTGATGGGGCTCAGGACGGCGGCACGTCCTTGCCTCTGCAGGTGTCCAGGGGGAGGCACTTGGCTGCTGGTCACCATCCTCGGGCTCTGAGGACCCCAGTGCCCTCTCGGAACTTCATTTTCCTTGCTCATGGCCTGGGCTGCCTACTTCCCAGGACTGTCGCGAGGATCAACTGAGACCACATGTGATAGGAACAGGCCAGCCACAAAGCGCCGTGCAAATCGAGGGATTACGAGTATTACTGTTGCCTCTTGACGCTGCCAGGGGGCCAGGGAGAGGGTCTGGTGCCAAGCATGGGGAACAGTCCCTGGAGAGGGCAGAAGAGTGCCCCTCTTGGCCCTCCCGTGGTACTGGAGCTGCCAGCAGGAAGGTTTGCTGGGCCCCTGGGAGGAGAGATGAGTTCAAACCGCAGGCGGCCCTGTCCCCCGGGCCCAAGCAGGGGGGAGCTGAGGGGGCCAGAGGAAATGCAAACAGCTCCCTCCCAGTCACCCTGGCCCCTGGAGCCTGAGACCAAAGACCCTGTTACCAAAATTAGCTCACCCCGAACTGTGGCCAGCTTCCTCCCAGCTTCCCACGATCTCCTTGGGAATGAATGAGGGAGCCAGGCGGCTGTGAGGAGCTGGCCCCGCGCCCCCTCCCCAGCCCGCGGAAGCCGACCCCAGCGTGGGAGACCATCGGAAACGGCTCCGTGTCATTCAAGGGGCTTTTCTCACTGCTTCCTTCCCACCCAGCTGTAGTCGGCACAGGAAGTCAGGGCTGGAGCCTGAGAACTAGGGCCCAACATCCCTCTCTTTACGCAAGACGGGCTGTGGGGTCAGGGCAAGGGTCAGCTCTGCCACCAACACCCCAGGGTCAATCAGAAGTGTCACATGGGCTCTCGCCCTCTCATCGGTGTGCAAACATCCCATGTAAGGAGCACCAGACGGCTCGCACTACATTAGCACACCATTCATTCATTCAACAGCCGTGCAGGCCTCCTCCTGGCCAGGTACTCTGCTGGGAGCTGGCAGTGGGGCCGAACACATCTCAGATGGATGGTCACGTCCGGGGTGAAGCAGGGCTGCTCACTCACTTGTTCTTTCATAATATGAATATTTGAGTTGCATGTGACACTAGGCACTGGAGACATGGTCAACAAAACAGAAAGGGTCCGCAAACTCATAGAACGTACAGGTTGAAAGGCAGATGTGAACCAAACAGAAATAACTATGTCAGCGAGTTGCTGTAAGTGGGGGGTTAGGGGTGCGAGCTTTGGAGTCAGACTGGCTGGGTGAAAGCCAAGCCACCAACAGCCTCGTCCCAGGATGTGCCTCAGTGTCCTGACCCACACAAAGAGCACCATGATGGACCCACTGTGGAGGGCGAAGCGCTCAGGGTTGTGTCCGGCACACATCAATGTGCATTTTTTAGAAGGATGGTAACAGGGTACAATAGAGTATAATTGAGGGCAGTGGATTTAGGGTAACACTTAAGATGTGAAGGATTGGCAGGCGTGAGCCAGTGGTGGGGACCAGCATCTGTGAAGAGTCGGGGTCTCGGAGAGCGAAGAGGCCGGCACAGCTGGCAGCGGGGTCGGGGGAGAGGAGGCGGCGGAGCAGGGTCTACAGGGCCTATGGACAGCGAGGGAGCATTTTTCATCCAGAGGCACAGGTTTGGATGGAACATTCTTTGGCCCGTGTCTCCACCTTCCTATTTCACACACAGAGAAACCAGAGGCCCAGAGAGAGGAAGCCATCTGCCCCAAGTCACCCAGTAGGACAGCCACCTACACCAACCGTTACTGTTCTCTGTCTGCACAAGAGGAGCTGATGGAGGACAGGCAAGGAGACAGGCACAGCCAGAAGGCAGCAGAGCCCAGACCAGGAGGAGCCCAGGATGCTGGCTGCCCCCAGGCACCTCGGGTCTCCAGCAATCCTCCCTGGACGAGTTCACACTGGGGGAACCAGGCAGTGATGGGCAGGGCATTGTGGGCTGGCGAGTCCTGCTCGCCCCACAGCTCTCCACTCTCACCTCGGGTCTCAGAGGACATGGCACCCAGGAGGTGGAGACAAGGTCAGAGCTTAGGCTGAGCCCAGTGCACCCAACATGGGCACACCCAGCTCAGTCTGCCCCAGGGGTCAGAGGAAGCCCCAGCAACTTGGAGGGGAGGCCAAGGACCCCCTCCCCATTCCTCTATCCCCAGATCACTGGAGTGACTTTCAGTTTCAAAAATGGCAAGTTTTTTGCTGACCTCAGTGGGACTCGGGGAGGAGGAGCCCTCCCTCCAAATCCCCGGATTCTCATTCTCCTGGGGTAGAGGGGAGGCTGCAGTTGGGACCCAGGCACCCTGCCACCCGAACCTGAGCCCTGTCATAGGAAGCCGCTGATGGTGATCCCGAGCCTGCAGGCCAGGCCTTGGGGTTTCCCTCTTACAGGCAGCTAGGTGGAGAAGCCCCTCGATACCCCCATGTCTCCCCCACACCTGGCCCCAAGGAGAGAACAGGAGGGGCTGAGGCCAGGCCGCGCCTGCCCAGTACAGGGGCGCCAGGAGCAGGCGCATACCCAGCATTCCAGCTGCAGTGAAGCCAAATCCCCCCTCTGTCGCCACAGCAACGCTTCCTGTGTGGGGCAGGGCGACTGGAAGAGCGGCCCTGGGCTCCTTCCTAAGGTGAGGGGACCTTCTCCGGTGGTAAGACCCCCATCACTCACCCACACCCCTCCTCAGCCAGGCTCAGTCCTGGGCCGCAGATGCTGGCCCCCCAGGCCTGTCTGACACGGGGTGGTCGGAAGGAGCAGTTCCGCCTGTCCACGCCAGAGGTCCTCTGGCCCCCTCCTGCCCTGGACCAGCCTGTCAAAGCTCACCACCCCTGGGTACCCCCTCAGCTGTGGCTTCTACTTCCCTGGCACGGCCATGGCTTCAGGGCCTCGGCCACCCCCACTGGGGCTCTGGCACAGTGAAGGGGCAGGAGAGGCCTGGGGCTCCGGAGTCAGATGGACCGAACCTGCCTCTGCCACTCAGCTGTGAAACCCTGGGGGAAAAAATAACCAAAGGACTGACTTTACAGGATGGTCAGGAGAGTGGAAGGAGATTGTGCGTGCCAAGAGCCTGGGACATAATAACCCGTCATAAATGCAACCTAAAAACAAAGCAGAGGGTGTGAACAGGAGGGAGCCGCCCAAGCATCCCCTGCTCCAAGCTCCAGTCTCCAGAGGAAGGGCCCAAAAAAGACAGTGGAGGGAGGACTCCCCAGGCCTCCCTGCCCAGCCCCCAGGCCATGGGGACAGCCAGTGGGGCAGGGAGGGCAGAAGCTGGAGGGAGGGCAGTGCCTTCTTCCCCAACCCCCACCAGTACCCCCTCCAGTGGGGAAGGAGGATCTCAGAAGAAGGCACTCCCAAAAGGCCTCTCCCCCGAGCTGGCCCCTCGGTTCACACCGACCCTGGCTGCCAGCAGCAGTTTTCTTAATAGAAGCCAGGTGTGGGCCAGATGCCCTGGCGGAAGTGGGGGGCAGGGCCAGGCAGAGGGCAGCATTCCAGGTCCTGCTGCCCCCGCATAAGCGGCCAAGCACAGGCAGCGTCCCAGGAGCTAGGAGGGGGTGGGAGCCACCCACGCTCTTCCCGGGTCTCCTCGGCCCAGAAACCCCCTTCAGGGGGGCTCCCTCCCTCTTCTCTGAACTTGGAGCCCTTGGACGGCAGCCATTGCATCTCTACCTCAGCACCATGACTGCCCCCAGTTGCTGGAGGAGGAGGAGAGAAAGGAGGAAAGGGTTCAGCTGGATGAGCTGGCCAGAGGCACTGCCTAGCTGGGGCAGGAATGGAGGTGCCGGGCGCTGTGGCCTGGACCCTGGGGAGGAGAGGGTGACCTGAGAAAGTTGCGGGGAGAAGGCCTCAGTCTCCCTCCTCGAGCTGAGCCTGGGGCCCCTTTCCAGGCAAAGACTGAAGGTTATTTAACACAGAAAGCTACAGTGAGGCCCACTGCTCACGCTGCCCTGAGGCTCATATAGCTCCACCACAGCCAAGGGGCGACGACACCAAGGAACCAAGACCCAGCCTCGAGGAAGCAAGGCCAGGGTGGAGCTAAAGCCACTTCTGCTGGGCTTGGTTCACCTGCCAGGATGGGGCCTCCTCTTGGTCTTCAGCCAGTCAGAGGTGGAGCTGACTGCACTGCCCTGGGAAAGAGCTGCAATTGGCTGTATGAAGGGGAGGTGTGTGTGTGTGTGTGTGTCTGTGTGTGTCTGCGTGTGTGTGTGTCTGTGTGCGCTACTACTGCTTGGGTTTAGACTGGTGGATTACCCTTGACCCCGGGTGGGGAACAAGTCCTAGAAATGGAGATGAGGCATCTCTGCTGGGCCTGGGGCCTCGCTGGGGAGCTCTGCCCACGAGCTGGCAGCAGAACCCTGAACTGCACCTTCCTCAGGAAAGAAGGCTCCTCAGCTTCTAGAAGAATTTTTAAAAATGTAAATCCGCTCATTTCACTGTTGGCTTATAACTCTAATGGCTCCCAAAGCACAGGTGACAAGCCCCTGACTCAGGCTCCTAGGACAAGCTCAGTCCGCCCCAGGCAGTCCACAGCAGCACTCAGGCCTCAGCCCCAAGCCAGCTCCTCAGGGAAGCACTAAATCACTCCAGCAAGAGGAGCCCCCCAGCAATTGCCCCGTATCTGTCTCGTTCACCACAGAACATTCTATGCCTGGCACCAAGTTGTTCTCAAATGAATGAACGAGTCCCCAGTGGCTCAATGCCTGCAGCATGAACCCATCGCCTGGCCTCCTCGTTTGGAACTCAAAGGGCCACATGCACCCATGCACAGCCAGACACAAACCGAACCCGCTCAGCGCCCGGGGCCCACAGATCAGGCAGGCCCCCCAGCACCAGGGCCTGGAGGGGTGCAGAGGGTGGGGGCTGAGTCTTCTTGGCTCCTCTGTGGCTGGCCTCCGCTGACCGTACCAGGAAAGGTGGGTAGAGATGAGGGTTTCAAAGGAGAGGAAGTTGGAATCTCAAATTAGCTTCCTGAAGCCACAGGATGCTTCCACCGAAGGACTGTGGGCGGCCTGGCTGCCCCCACCCTGTGATCAAAGCTGGATCCTCCCAAGACCCAGAACATGCTTCCCAGAAAGAGCCTTGAGCCACCTCCCAGGTGACCCCCACGTACCCGCCAGGCCTCGGCCAGGGGCACGGGGCGTGGCAGAATCTGTGTGTCAGAGGCTGAGCTGCCCTTGCCCGTGCCTGCTGAAGCCGCTGGGGCCTCAATCCAGCTCCGCTGCCCACACAACTCACCTGGGAGGCCTCGGGCTTGGCTCTGGGGTCAAAGATGCGCAACTGCTTGTCCTGGAAAAGCAGAGAGGAGAAAACAGCACAATTAGGCCGGGGAGGTCCTCTGAGAGGGGGCCTATCTCCCCCACCCCTAGGCTCTGATGGTCCCACACCCAGTACACAGGTTGAGCATCAGGCACCAGGCGACCCCTCCCCAGCCCAGTTCCTCCTTCTCACAGCAGGGGGCAGGCCCCCTTTCCAGCCCATCACCCACAACAAAGACTGTGACAAGAGTTCACATTTCCGGAGCACCTACTATGTGACACGCATGATCTCACCCTATCTTTCCAACCACCTTATGAAGCCGTGCTATCACCATGACCCCTTCACAGATGGAGAAACTGAGGACCAGAACCAAACTCTAGGTTCCCAGCCGCTACACATGTGTCCGGCCCTGTGCTCAGCCCAGCCTAGAGGGGCTCACAGGACAACATAATTTCTACACTTAACTTGGCATCTAACCAGGACAGCAAGCTTGCACATCCATCTATCACTCAGCACACAGTTACTGGTTCAGAATACCTGACTGAGGGTGGGGATGGGAACAGACGAAAAAAGAAGAAAAAAAATACCAAAACAAAATGCCCATACCTTATATAAACAGCTTTCTTTCTGTGGAATAATCTCTCTGCGTGTGTGAGTGTGAAAGTGTACACAAATGTACATGCATAAAGAACTGGGGGAGAGGAGGCGGAATCTGTATCCATTGACTATTTACAGGCTTGGCCATGATAAATTGTTAACTGCAAAAAGGAAGATGCAGAGTTACGCGGTGTGGTGTGATTCTACTGTGGTAAAAGTAAAAAACTCCATTTGTCTGACCACATTCCTGTATGTTTTGCAAGTCTGCTGAGTAAGGAGAAAGGTCTTGACAGGCACGGGCCATGTTTTAATGCTGGCACCAGGGGTGAGGCAGGTGAGGGGTGATCAGCTTTTCCTTTTTACATCTTAGTACAGCTCCACTTTTTCCCGATCAGCACAGATTCATATTTTCTTATTTCAAAAAACAATCAACCAGCAATGAACAATTGGAATTTGAAATTAAAAACACAATACCATTTACATCAGCACCCCACAAAAATGAAATACTTAGCTAGAAATCTAACAAAATGGGACTTCCCTGGTGGTCCAGTGGTTAAGACTCCATGCTTCCACTGCAGGGGGCGCAGGTTCAATCCCTGGTCGGGGAACTAAGACCCTGCATGCCACACGGCACAGCCAAAAAAAAAAACTAACAAAATACGTATAAGATCTACATGAGGAATACTACAAAACCGCTGAAAGAAATCACAGAATTAAACAAATGCAGAGATATTCCACGTTCACAGTTAGGAATACTCAATATTGTCAAGATATCAGCTCTTCCCAACTTGACTTATAGATTCAATACAATCCCAATGAACATCCCAACAAGTTTTGTGAATAGCGACAAACTGATTATGAAGCTTATGTGGAGAGGCAAAAGACTCAGAATCGTCAACACAAAATAAAGGAGAAGAACAAAGGTGGAGGACTGCTGCTTCCCGGCTATATTCTAAAGCTACAGTAATCAGGACGCTGTGGATCTGCACAAAGACAGACAAATAGATCAATGGAACAGAACAGAGAGCCCAGAGGAAGACCCCCTTAACTACAGCCAGCTGATCTTCGACAAGGGAGCAAAGGCAATACAATGGAGCAAAGACAGTCTTTTCAACAAATGGTGCTGGAACAACTGGGCATCCACATGCAAAGAAATGAATCTAGACACAGACTTTACATCTTTCACAAAAATCAACTAAAAATGGATCATAGTCTTTTTTTTTTTTTTTGCGGTACGCAGGCCTCTCACTGTTGTGGCCTCTCCCATTGCGGAGCACAGGCTCCAGATGTGCAGGCTCAGCGGCCATGGCTCACAGGCCCAGCCGCTCCGCGGCATGTGGGATCTTCCCAGACCGGGGCACAAACCCGTGTCCCCTGCATCGGCAGGCGGACTCTCAACCACTGCGCCACCAGGGAAGCCCTGGATCATAGTCTTAAACATAAAAACACAAACCTTTATTATAAAACCTCTAGAAGATAGCATATGAGAAAACCTAGGTGACCTTGGGTTTGGCAATGACCTATTAGATACAATACCAAAAGTGTGACCTATGAAAGAAAAAACTGATAAATTGGACTTCATTAAAATTATAAACTACTGGTCTGCAAAAGACACTGTTAAGAAAATAAAGACATGCCACAGACTGGGAGAAAACATTTGCAAAGCACATATCTGAGAAAGAACTTATATCCAAAAAACACAAAGAACACTTAAAACTAAGAAAAAAAAATTTAAAAATAGGCAAGAGATCAGAATGGACACCTCACCAAAAAAGATACACAGAAGAAAATTGAAAACATGAAAAGATGCTTAACACTGTATCTCATTAAGGAACTGTAAATTAAAACAACAATAAGCTACCACTACAAACCTACTAGAATGCCTAAATTTCAAAAAACTGACAATACCAGGGCTTCCCTGGTGGCGCAGTGGTTGAGAGTCCACCTGCCGATGTAGGAGACACGGGTTCGTGCCCCGGTCTGGGAAGATCCCACATGCCGCGTGCCCCGGTCTGGGAAGATCCCACATTCCGCGGAGCGGCTGGGCCCGTGAGCCATGGCCGCTGAGCCTGCGCATCCAGAGCCCGTGCTCCACAACGGGAAAGGCCACAACAGTGAGAGGCCCACATACCGCAAAAAAAAAAAAAAAAAACTGACAACACCAAATACTGGTGAGGATGCGGAGCAACAGGAACTCTCATTCACACTTCTGGTGGGAATGCAAAATGATTAAGGCCACTTTAGAAGACAGTCTGGCAGTTTCTTACAAAGCTTTAAAGAAAAAAAAAAACTCTTACTACATGATTCAGCAACTGTATTTACCTAATATCCTAAGTATTTACCCAAATAAGTTAAAAACTTATATCCACATAAATGTTTATAGCACTTGCAAAAAACTGGAAGCAGCCAAGAAGTTCCTCAGTAAGTGAATGAATAAATAAACTGTGGTACATTCATACAATGGAATATTGTTCAACGATAAAAAAAATAAATAGCTCAGACCCCAAACCATAAAACTCCAAGAAGAAAACATAGGGGAAAAACTTCATGACATTGAATTTGGTAATGATTTCTTTCTTTTTTAAGAATTTTATTTATTTATTTATTTTATTTATTTTTGCCTGCATTGGGTCTTTGTTGCTGTGCACAGGCATCTTCTAGTTGTGGTGCGCAGGTTTCTCATTGTGGTGGCTTCTCTTGTTGCAGAGCACGGGCTCTAGGCTCCCAGGCTTCAGGAGTTGTGGCTCACAGGCTCTAGAGCACAGGCTCAGTAGTTGTGGTGCACGGGTTTAGCTGCTCCGTGGCATGTGGGATCTTCCCAGACTAGTGCTCGAACCCGTGTCCCCTGAATTGGCAAGCGGATTCTTAAGCACTGTGCCACCAGGGAAGCCCGGTAATGATTTCTTAAATATGATAACAAAGCACAGAGAAAAGCAAAAATAGACAAATGAGACTACGTAAAACTTAACTTTTGTTTATCAAAGACCACAACAGAGTAAAAAGACAACCTACAGAATGGGAGAAAATATTTTCACATCATCTATCTTATAAGGAATAAATATCCAGAGCATATAAAGAACTTATATTACTCAAAAATGAAAAATCAAATAAACCAACTAAAAATGAGCGAAGAACGTGAATAGACATTTTCCCATAGATACACAAATGGCCAACAAGCAAGTGAAAAGATGTTTAACATCACTAATCCTCAGAGAAATGCAAATGAAAATTATAGTAAGATATCACCTCACACCCGACAGAATGGCTACTATCAAAAAATCTGGAATATAACAAGTGTTGGTGAGGGTGTGGAAAGTTGGAATCCTTGTGCATGGTGGTGGGAACATAGAATGGTACAGATGCTATGGAAAACAGTCTAGCAGTTCCTCAAAAAATTAAAAATAGAATTATCATATGATTCAGCAACTCTGGGTATAAACCCAAAAGAACTGAAAATAGGGTCACAAAGAAATATTTGCACACCCATGTTCGCAGCAGCATTATTCACGATACCCAAGACACAGAGGCAACCCAAGTGTCCACTGACAGATGAATGGATAAACAAAACATGGGACTTCCCTGGTGGTACAGTGGTTAAGAATCCGCCTGCCAATGCAGGGGACACGGGTTTGATCTCTGGTCCAGGAAGATCCCACATGCCACGAAGCAACTAAGCCCGTGCGCCACAACTACTGAGCCTGCACTCTAGAGCCCGAGAGCCACACTACTGAGCCCACATGCCACAATACTGAAGCCTGCGCACCCTAGAGCCCATGCGCCACAACTACTGAAGCCCACACACTCTAGGGCCCGTATTCTACAACTACTGAGCCTGCGTGCTGCAACTACTGAAGCCTGTGCTCCGCAACAAGAAAAGCCACCGCAACGAGAAGCCCATGCACCGCAACAAAGAGTAGCCCCCGCTCGCTGCAACTAGAGAAAGCCCGCGCACAGCAGCAAAGACCCAACACAGCCAAAAAACAAAACAAAACAAAACGTGGTATACACATTCAATGAAATATTTTTCAGTCTGAAAAAGGAAACCCTGTCACATGCTACAGTATGAATGAACCTTAAGGACATTATGCTAAATGAAATAAACCATTTACAGAAGGACAAATAATGTATGATTCCATTTATATGAGGTATTTAAAGTAGTCAAATTCATAGATATGGAAAGTAAAATGATTACAAGAGGCTGGGGTAGGGGCCAAAGAGAAGTTGTTCAGTGGGTGTAGAGTTTCAGTTCTGGAGATCTGTTTCACAACAGTGTAAATATACTTAATACTAGAACTGTATATTTAAAATGGTTAAGATGGCAAATTTTATATGTGTTTTTTATACCAAAATTAAAAAAAATAGCTATCCGTCCACAAAAAGATATGGAAGACCTATAAATGCATATTACTAAGTGAAAGAAGCCCATCTGGAAAGGCTACATATTCTTTGATTCCAACTATGACACTTGACATCCAGGAGAAGGCAAATCTTACAGAGACAACAAAAAGATCAGTGGTTGCCAGGGGTTTGGGAAGAGGAAGGCAGGGACGAACGGGTGAAGCACAGGGCACTTTTTTTTAGGGCAGTGAAACTATCCTGTGTGAAGCTGTAATGATGGATACATGATGTCATGCATTTGTGGGAACCCACAGAAAGCACATCAAGAGTGAACCCTGGGGACTTCCCTGGCGGTCCAGTGGCTTAAGACTCCACGCTCCCAATGCAGGGGGCCCAGGTTCGATCCCTCGTTGGGGAACTAGATCCCACATGCCGCAACTAAGAGTTCGCATGCCACAACTAAAGATCCTGCATGTTGCAACAAAGATCCCGCAAGCGGCAGCAAAGATCCCACGTGCCGCAACCAAGACCCAGCACAGCCAAATAAATAAATAAATATTTTTTTTAAGAAAAAGAAAGACCGGGCTTCCCTGGTGGCGCAGTGGTTGAGAGTCCGCCTGCCGATGCAGGGGACATGGGTTTGTGCCCCGGTCTGGGAGGATCCCACATGCTGCGGAGCGGCTTGGCCCGTGTGCCATGGCCACCGGGCCTGCGCGTCCAGAGCCTGTGCTCCGCAACGGGAGAGGCCACGGCAGTGAGAGGCCCGCACACCGTAAAAAAAAAAAAAAGAAAGAAAGACCAAGTTTGTTTAAAAAAAAAAAAAAACATGGAAGAGTGAACCCTAATGTAGATTGTGGGCTTTAGTTACTGTAGCAACATTGGTTTAACTATAACAAACGCACCTCACCAATGCAAGGTGGAGTAGGGAGGGGAATATGGGGACTCCTGGCCCTGTCTGCCTGGCCCTGCCTAGGTGCTTGGGATTCAGACAGAGCAGACAGTCTCTGCTGAGTGCTGGTGTCTGCAACCCAGAGGTGGTCACAGGTAACTCTGGGGAGGAACCTGGACCTGACTTGAGCCCAGAGGACAAGTGGAGCTTGTACTGGGAAGGAAAAGGCATTCGAGGGAGGAGGAGAACGAGCAAAGATGTGGAGACAGGAGCTCGCTGGCATGAGACGTGGAGGGAAGACGAGGTCATACAGGGAGAATGAATGGCAGGAGTGGGGGGCAGCAGGCAAGCACACAGCTGGACAAGGGAGGGGTCAGCCTGCAGAGGCCTCGAAAGCCAGGCCTCCCTCCACGGGCCTTCACGGGCAGGGTCCCAGGGTTCTCCTTCCAGCTGCAGTTTACTGAGCACTTCCTACGTGCCAGGTGGGCACCAGGCACAGTCCAGTGGTTAGTTCTGAGGCACCGTCCACTCCACAGCCTCGGTCGGGAGGAGGCTGCTTAGAGACAGACAGCGATCAGACAGACAAGGACAGTGAGGGACACAGGATGGAGACAGGCAGAAAGAACAGTGAGAGACAGAGAGAGGATGGGGAAAGATAGAGGGTCAGAGAAGAACAGAGACACAGAAAGAGAGAAAGACAGAGAACAGAGACAACTATAGACACAGAAAAGACAGCAAGGGACAGTGAAAGAACCAGAGATTGAGAACAGAGACAGGGCAGCACGGGACAGACAGAGGATGGGTCAAGCAGTGAACGACATTGGATCTCGACAGATGACAGGCAAGAGGGAAGGCCTCCTGGCAGCAAGGGCCACTCCCACCCCTGTGGAGACCAGACAGGCAGGGTTAGGACGCCAAATCCACCACTGATGTGCTCTGTGACCTGGGCAAACCCCAGAGCCCAGGGTGGGGTGAGGGTGATGGCAGCACCTCTCACAGGTCGGAGGCACAGTCTTGGGACCTGGGCACCTCCCTAAAGGCAGCTGGGCCATCGAGCGCAGAATTCCAACAGGAGGTCCAGACCAGGCTTCAGACTGGGCACTGGGGGCTGGACTGGCGCTGGTGGGGCCTGCAGGGCCGGGCAGCGGGGGTGACACTGGGCTGCCGAGGCGCTGGGCTCACAGGCCCACTCCCGGTGGAGTGGGAGCCCAGCTGGCCAAGCCCAGCCATCTGTGGGGCCAGCGTGCCCCCTAGCGGCCACCTGCTCCTCCCCTCAGCCGCAGGAGCTGGGAGGGGAGCCAGAACGGGCTTCACTGGGCTGAGCCAGCCCCTCGCCCTGCAGGGGCATCAGGAAGCCTGCAGGTAGAACTGCTCCAAGGCAGGACAGGAGTCATAACCAGGTAGCCAGGGAGGTTTTCCCCGTGGGGTTGGCGGGGAGCACAGTGTGGAGACCAGGGAGGCCCTGATGAGAAGAATGTTGCCGACCACTGGTCAAGAGGGGCTCAGGCTCCCTCCTGATGAGGGTGGGCCCCTCACGGGCTCCTCTTGCACTCTCAGAACAAACCCATGGGCACCTCCACCTGGACTGCGGTCACAGGGGCAGCCCCCCTCCTGCACCACTCCCCAAGGGCTTGCGGTTTTTGACTAACCCGTTCAGGATCCTGAGGCTCCCTTTACAGCAAAGGAAGGGGCAGTGGACACAGGACTGTGGTGATACCTGGCACTCACTGACACATGACACCCTTCAAGGACAGCGTCCTCCCCCAGGATGCCGCACCCACATCAACAGTATCGCGAGGCCCTGTGTCCCCACAGGTAACCAGGTCTAGGAACTGGGGTGGGAGCTGGGGGGCCTCCCCTGGGCACCACTCCAGGCAACCCACTTGGGAAATCTGTTTCTCGTCCCTGCGCCTTTGGGCTCTGGGCGGAGAAGGCACAGAGGTCCACCAGACTCAGAGATGGCCTGCTCCACTAATCCCTCCCCACAAGACACCAGCAGGTGAGGAGTTGAGTCGCCGTCCCAGGACACAATGGGGACAGGGTGCTCTGTGACTGGGTAGCTCTTCCTTCTCCACCCGCCCCGCTCTGGGCCCAATCTTGATGGTAAATGGGGCTCAGACCCCTGGGGACGTGGGGCTGGACCCCCACAACAGAGACGCCCCTGTAACCAGCAGGGGGGCAGTCCAGAGTTCAGGAGCCCAGCCTGGGTGGTGGGGAGGAAGAGGATGAGACCAGCGGCCCAGGGTTCCTCTCGCAAGGTTGCAGCCAGATCCTGGGAAAGCTGTCCCCAGGGATGGCACTCTGGGGACTGCCGTGGCTGCAGGGTTTGTGGTGAGGCCCTCCGTCCCTGGGTGCTGAGGGCTCGCAGCTGTCACCCCTCCTGGCACTGCTGCCCACAGCCATGCGCATGTCCAGTGACTGGTCAGCATGGGGACAGGGCCCAGCCCCCTTGCCTCAACAGGGACAGCTCCCGCATAGTTCCACAAGGCATCTGCAAGCAGTCCCTGGACCCAACGCCCTCAGCCCCCTCCTAGGTACCCACAGCCCCATGCTCTGCCAGGCCTTCCCCCAGGGAGTCACTTCTCCCTGCGCTGGCCCCCCTCCTGAAGGCTGATATGCTCCTTGCCATCACCCCACCCCCACACCGTGTCCTCCACCACAGTGACTGCTGCCCTCAGAACAAAGCCCTCGCGTGGCCTCCGGCTCGGCCTCAGCTGGCCCTACCCTGCCCCCGGCCACACCCCTCAGCTTGCTGCCTCTGAACACAGCAGGACCCCTGGGAGACAGGACCCCCCGGGAGAGTGCCTGCCTCCTAATCGATCCCTCCGCAGCCTCGTCAAAGCCAGACTCAACCACACTGGGGGTTCCGACCACTCTGGGGGGTCCGGTTCATATCAGGCCCAGCTGGGCCGGGAGCTCTGGGGAGCACCGGCACCTCTGGCTGCTCCACAGGAAACGACCCACGTCCAGCCCCCAGACACCTGCTCCCTAGACACCCTGCCTGGGGCTGGGCTGGGGGCCTGGAGCCGAGTGGACGCAGGGCGGAGGCCACAGGCTAGACTGGCCTCATGGGTTGCAGCTCTCGAGTGAAGGGCCGTCCAGGCCACAGTACCTGCGGGCAGGGTGGGGTGCTGGCGGGCAGCCCGGGCAAGCTCTACAGAAGCTGCCTTCCTCCCCATCCAGGGCCGTGGCCCAGGCAGGATGATGTGTGGGCCATTGCTGAGGCCAGTCCCTGCTCAGAACATCACCTGTCTGCACAGGACTGCTCCATCACCATGGAAACCAAGGCCCCTTCCTGCTGCCCTTCTGTCAAGCTGCCCGCAGCCACACACTGCAGCTCTGACCACCTCAGGCACCCACTGGAATGTGAGGAGGAGGAAGAGCAGGGCCCTCCCTCAGGGGCTGGGGCTTTCCGCACACTTCCTCGAGGACTCACATGTGGGATGGGCAGCCCTGCTCTGTTCAACCTCCAGGCTCAGAGGGCTGACTGCACACCCACGGACACATGACTCCCCGCAAAGCCCAAGTTGGAGCCCAAGGCGTTCACAGAACAGCCCCAGGGCCGCCTCCTCTGGAAAGCCGCTGGCTAAAATGTATCAACCACCTTAAGAATCTTCACAGCCTGCAGTCAGCAACACCCCTCATAGGAATCTAGGTGGGGGTGGGCAAGCTCTAAGGCCCACAGGCCACATCCAGCCTGAGACCTGGCTCTACCAATGCAGTTTTACTGGGACACAGCTACGCTCCTCATGTATGTACTGCCCATGGCTGCTGCTCTGCTACAAGGTGCACTGACAGAGACAGCCTGGCCTGCAAAACCCAAAGCATCTACTATCTGGCCCTTCACAGAAAAAGTTTGCCCCTACTCTAGGCTAAGAAACTCACAGAGAAGGCAGAGAAAAACCCTATATACAGATAATTCAAACGTTACAGCTTATAACAGTGACATAAACTGGAAGTAATCCACGCTTCTGAGAGTAGGAGGTCCACTGAGAAAACTGTGAATCTATATGATTAAATATTTCCCATGACATTTATTAAATTTTTGATGAATTAGAGAAAATGTTTATTATGTGGAACAAAAAACTAACATGGAGAGTATGATTCCTACACGTATAGAAAAAGCATAGAGAGAAAGATTTCAAAATGGTGACAGGCCCTGTCCCTGGGTGGAAGGGTTACAGGTGACTTTTTTTTTTTTTTTTGCTTCTTTACTTTTTCACTGCTCTCCAAAATTTGTAAAACAAGCATAAACTACTATGCTCTCTCTCTCTCTCTCTCTCTCACACACACACACACACACACACACACACACACACACACACACACACACACACACACGCTGTGGAGGCAGCACAGAGGGGGTTTCTCAGTGGAGGGGGAGGTCACAGCCCAAACACAGGACTCTGTCTAGGCTGGTCCCTCTGCCTGGGACACCTGTCCCCTCCTCAGTAAGGGCAGCCCCGACCTCACTGTCCCTGGGAAGCTGTGTCACCATCCTTTTGCCCGAGCAAGGGAACCATGTGACCGCCTTGCCCTCGAGCACGGCTCCTTAGGGATCTAAGGGGACAGTAGCCCCGTCTGATTTACCTCTCGACCCCCAGAGCTCAGGCCAATGTCTGGAGCCTAATGTTTAATAAACCAAACAGGGGGGAAAAGTGGATGAAGACCAGGAAATGGGGCTTCCAAGAAGGCAGAGAGAAGAGAAAGTGGGAAATAGGATCCTCCCGTGTATGCAGGCCCCACATTTTCTCTTCAGAGGCATCCTCAACCCCACCCCAGCCAGCTCTGGTCCCCACCCCCCCAGCCACGCTTCCTGGAAGAGCCCTTGCAGGCTCCTTCCTCGCCTCCCACCTTCTTTTACGTGTAGCTTCAGGCAGCAGACACCCTGCAAGCTCCTGAAGGTCTCACGACCCAAATCCACAGGTATGTGTCAGCCACGTCTTCTCAGACCCTTCCCGTGTTCCCTGGACGCCCTCTAGCCTAGTTCTCAGGGCTTCCTTCCTCCCACCAGGTGCTCCCCCGTCTCCTCGCAGGTTCTGGTCCTTCCTCAGGCTCCCTCTGCCTCTGCTCTCAACCCTTCTCTCCCACTCAGGGCACTCTCATCCCTCTGCAGGTGCCACATAAACACAGACGCCACCCAGGCCTCCACCTTCCGCTCAGACCACTGCCCAGAGCCAAGTGCACGGACTCAACTGACACCTCCGCCCAGACCTCCCCGGCACCTCCAACCTGCGGAGTGCCCAGTCTTGGTGGCAGGCCTCCTCCAGCCTGTAGCCCAGGAGCCGGCCTCGGGCCCCCCCACCCCTCACACACAGCCCACCACCAACCCTACAGCTCTCTCCTCCCCAGCTCCCTCGTCCCCGCCTGCAATTCTCTGTCCACACTGCAGGAGGGGAGGCTCAAAATGCAGATCTGCTCGCCTCACACCTCAGCCACCCACCTCTGGTTTTAAAAACACTCCAGTGCTTTCCTGTTGCTTCTGTAGTAACAAGCACGACCCTGTGTACGCAGCTCTGCTCTCTGCCCCCAGCACGCTCCCCCTGCCCCGCACCATGAACCCTTCCCTCACAGCCCTTGCCAGAGGCCAAGCCTCCCCTGGCCTCTCCAACCGCTCAAAGCACCTCATGTCCCTCTTTCACAGCCTGGATCACAATTATCCTTTTATCTGTACGATCCCTGGACCCACATCGGCCACCCCCACTAGCACAGGACTCAGTGGGCACAGGACCTGGCATCACTGAGGACCCTGAGGCCTTCTGACTGGCCGGAGGGCCAGCACAGTGCCCAGCTGTGGACGCTGCCTAACACGACCCTCACGGAGAGGCAGGCAGTTTGGACAAAGCAGCCAGGCAGCCAGGTGAGGCTGGCTGAGAGTGGTGTTGGGAGCCCCAGAGGTCCAGTGTGGGTCTTTCTTTAGTGGGGTGGGGGCTTCAAGAGACAGGTATGAGCCAGAGGCATGAGGACAAGGAAGGTGAACATCTATCCTGGCCTCAGTTTGCTGCTGCCCCACAAGTACTGCCGAGTCTGACAGGTACAGCCCAGGACACGGGCTCTGCGACACAACAGCCCTGGCAGAGCTGCGCATGCCTCAGGCCCCCCACAGGCACTTACTCAAGTCTCACCGCCCACCCTTACCTTACATGTTGTGCCCACCAGGGCTCCGTCCCGGCTCCAGGTGGCACCCTGCACCAGGTCCCCGTGGGCCGCCAGCTCTGCAGAGAAGCGGCCAAGGTCAAGAGGGGTCCAGGGTCCCCCCAACCCTGTCCCATGCAATGAGGGCATCAGGGAAGCGGGCGCAGGCAGGCCTGGCTTGGGGGTAATTCCGGGAAAGGGGCAGCAGCAGCGAGGGTGCTTCAGGCAGAGGAGCAAGGGCAGCAGCTCCTCCCAGATTGGGGGGGGGGATGCTTTTGTTGGGGGGGTGCTTCCTTCAGCCCTGCCCTCCTCAGGCCACGCTCCCACTCCCTTCCCAGGCTCCCTGCTCCTGGGCCACCCCACTCTGCTCAATCACCAACATCCCCCCAACCCCCACAGACCACGGACATGTCACACACACACCCGCCCTGGGCCCCTACTCGGGCCATCCCCATTCCCTCCCCCCACAGCGTGACAGTTTTAAAATGTGTCCACAAATTCTTTGACACTCCTCCTGTTATAGACCGAATTGTGTCCCCCACAAAAAGATGCTGAAGTCCTAATCCTCAGCACCTATGAAGGTGACTTTATTTGGAAATAGGGTCTTTGCAGATGATCCACTGGGGAGACCTGAGATGATGATCAAGTTCAGCTGATATTGCTAGAATGGACCCTAATCCAGTATGAACGGTGTCCTTGTGAAAAGGGAAATCAGAGAGAAGATGCATACACAGAGAGAAGATGATGTGAACAGAGGGAAGACGGCCATCGACATGCCCCAAGAAACACCTGAAGCCACAGAAGCTGAGAAGGGGACCTGAACAGATTCTCCCTCACAGCTCAAAAGGAACCAACCCTGCCAACACTTTAATTTTGGACTTCTGGTCCCCAGAATTGTGAGACAATAAATTTGCTTGTGGTACTCCGTTACGACAGCCCTAGGAAACTAACATCTCCTTTCAAAATGTGGGGCCTGATTCCCTTCTTCTTGAGTGTGAGCAGGACTCAGAGACTCACTTCTAACGAAGAGCATGTGCCTTCCAAAGCTGGGGCGTAAATGGCACCGTGGCCTCCTCCTTGATGCCTCTCTTGGACTGTCCACCAGGGGAAGCAGCTACCATGTACTGAGGGCACTCAAGCAGCCCACAGAGAGGCCCATGGGGGAGAACCGAGGCCTCCTTCCCACAGCCAGCACTGTGTGAGTGAACCACTTGGGAAGCGGATCCCTCCACCCCAGTCCAGCCTTCAGATTGACGGCAGCCCCAGCTGACAGCTCAACTCCAACCTCATGAGGAGCCCTGAGCCAGAGCCACCCAGCTAAGCTGCTCCCAAATCCCTGACATTCAGAAACTATGAGATGATAAACGTTACCAGCTGTTATAAGTCTCCAGGTTTCGGGGTAATTCTATTTGCAGCAATAGGAAACTACTATGACAAGGTCTACTCCCCCGAGGTTAATCCCAGCCCTGTCACCTGCTTGCACTGTGGCCTTGGCCAAGTTATTCAACCTCACCTCACCTGTAGCAGGGAACGGCAACACCCCCCCACGTGAAGCCCTCAGCACAGCGCTGGGCACACGAGAAGGGCTTGAGAGATGCTAGTTACAGCTGGGGTGACTCTGATGACACACTGCCAGGTGGCCTGCACCAGGTTAGGGTGGTCTCCTCCACTGCACCAGCAGCACTTTGGGGGCAAGTGGCACAAGACGGCTCCTCAGTCAGGAGGGAGTCCCTCAGACACCCCGTTACACTGTCGGCCCTTGGTGCTAGCCCCAGAAGTGGGGGTATCACCATGGTGAGCCTGGCTTGGGGGTAATTCCGGGAAAGGGGCAGCAGCAGCGAGGGTGCTGCTCATAAGGTCATGAGGGTGGAGTCCCATGAAAGGTATTAGGCCTCTTATAAAAGAGGCCCCAGAGAGCTCCCTCACCCCTGCTGCCGCGTGAGGACACAGCCAGAGGACGGCCATCTGTGAATCAGGAAGCAGGTCCTCACCAGACACTGAATCTGCTGGTGCCTTGATCTTAGACTTCCAGCCTCCAGGACTGTGAGAAATAAATGCCTGTTGTTTATAACCCACCCAGTCTGTGGGATTTTGTTATAGCAGCCCAAATGGACCAGGACAATATACACTGGGAAAGTAAGAGAAGCAGCACCAGGGGGAAGGGGATGTAGAAACAGCAAAATTCTCATCCCCTAGAGGAGAAATCAGTAGTTTGTTTTCAAAACTGAAATGTCACACAATTCAAGAAATAACAGTATAAGTAAGTTACTTAGACATATGGAGGAAAAAGCAGAAAAAACAGCTAAGTGAGATGAAAACACATGTCTATGGGATTTAGGGAGGGATGGGGTGTTTGTAACAAGCCTTGTAAAATTATATGTAATATATACACACACATATACAAACATACACATACACACACCCGTATATATATGTATATATGTCACATACATGTGAAACTTTGTTACGTGTCTTAAAAGTCATGTTACCAAAATCATAAAGGAACAAAGTGCTGCCAGACGGGGCTGCCCAGGGAGGGACAGTGAGTGTGGCCCATACCTGTGAGGGGCTGCTGCTTGGCGGCATCCCAGACCTTCACGGTCTTGCCCGCCGCGCTCACCAGGACGCCATCTGCGGTGGGGTGGAACTGCAGCACCTCCACCTGGACGTCCTCAGGGCCCAGCACCAGCCCAGGCTCTGAGGGCAGTGCCCTGCCAGGGGCAGGCAGTCGCCAGAGCTTCATCTGCAGGAAAGAGCGAGTCCGTGAGCCCAGGACTGGGAGGGGCCTCGCTGCCTCCAGCCAGCCTTGCCCCGGCTGCCCCCTACCCCAGGGGAAGGGAGGGGACGGGCTCAGGGTCACAAGGTGTGGTTAGGGGCCGAGGGGAAGATGTGGGAGTGGGGAGAGCCAAGCGCACTGCTCCCCCAGCACCACAGGCCTGCTGTCCTCAGGCAGCCGAGCAGCAGAACGCAGGTCATGGCCACAGCTCAGGGTAAGCGCACGGGAGCACATGGTAGCTGGCGTGGGTTGAGGAACTTAGCAGGAGGGGCTGGACTGCAAACCAGCAGGGCCCTGGTGGCTCATAAGGCCTGGAATAGCTCTTCCAGCCGCTCCACTCACCGTCCTGTCGGCTGAGGCCGTGGCCAGGAGGAAGTCATCAAAGGGAGAGAAGTCCAAGTCCGTGACCAGGTCTGAGGGAGAGAAACAGCTGACACGGGCCAGACATGGGCCAGTTGTGGGCCCGCCGGAATGTCCTGTTCCAGCCCACCGTGCCCTCTCCCAAGGCCGGGACCACGGCCCAGGGCCTCTGAGCTGACCTCTCTGCCTACATGGCAGCAGGCTGAAAGTCCTCGAGGGGAGGGCACCTCTAGAGACCACAGGCCTATGCTACAGGCCCCCGCCTGCAACACACATCCCCAAGAGTCCTGCATCCCAGGGTGGTCAAGGGCCCATCACTGGGAGGTTGGCAGGATGATGGGCAGGAAGCTCCTTGGATCACCAGGTACCTGCATTCGCCCAAAATCCAGAACCCAGCTCAGGTGAATGGATACAAGCGCCGGCCCCCACAGGATTCACATATAGGACAGACTGGAGGCCATCCAGCCCTAACAGACGCTTATCACATCCACAGGGAGACACACACTTCTCTGCAAATGCAGCAAGAGGTGGGCTGTGAACTCAGGGGGTCCCCAAGGTCAGGGGTCAGAGGAGGCTTCCTGCAGGGGGCACAGTGGGCCCTGGAGAATATGGAGGATGGCACAGGTTAGGACATTGGGTAGGCAGGGGGCTGGAGTGACATGCCTGACCTAGGCGTTCTCTGCCCCTTGACGAGTCAGGGCTGGCCCACCTACAGGAGTGAACCTGACCCAAGCCCAGGCAGCCAGCTTCTCTCTGCAGGGAGTTAAACCAGGAATGGGAAGCCTAGCGACAGGGTGCCTTAGGGACTGGCCTGGGTGGAGAGCAGCCAGCTGGGAGGGAGCTGTCAGCTCTCAAGCCAGGACCCTCCTAAGGCCTGTGCGTCCAGCTGCTCCTTCAGTTCTGGAAGCTCCCCAAGAGTCTCCCAAATCCCTTTCTGGCTTAAGCAAGCTGGAGTTAGTCTCAGTTCTTTGCAACCAAAGAACCTAAACTGCTCATCTCCGGGGGGTCGGGAGGGGAGGTGGGGCACAGAGTGAGGTGGGGCTCTGGAGTGAGCCAGAGCCCAGAGGGGAAGTGAGACTGGGGGTTTCAGGGGGACAGAGACAAGGCCAGGGCTCAGGTGTGGGGGCAGTGGAGATGTGAGCAGGACGGCCAGGCCCAAGTCACCAGAGCAAGGAGCACAGTGACCATCCCTACTGCCAGCCTCCCCAGGGGGGCCGAGCAGGTACACTTTCCTCCCAGGCCAGAGACTGACCCTGGGCATCCTGCCAGAGGAGACAAGGAAGAAAAGGGGTGGGGACTTCCCTGGTGGCGCAGTGGCTAAGAATTCACCTGCCAGTGCAGGGGACACAGGTTCAATTCCTGGTCTGGGAAGATCCCACATGCCGTGGAGCAACTAAGCCCATGCGGCACAACTACTGAAGCCTGCGTGCCTGGAGCCCGTGCTCCGCAACAAGAGAAGCCCCCACTCACAACTAGAGAAAAGCCTGCGTGCAGCAATGAAGACCCAATGCAGCCAAAAAAAATAAATAAAATTTTAAAAACTTAAAAAAAAAAAAAAAAAAAGGAAGAGAAGGGGCAGACGGGAAGAGGCACACCTTGGGACAGCCCTAACCCGGACTCCTGGCCACGGAAGCCCTACCACCCCACCCTGCGGGCTCCTCACGGAACAGGGCAGGGCCCAGGCTGGGTGCAGACGCTGGCACCCCCAAGGGAATGAGCAGTGGTGATGTGGCCCATCTGAGTGCTCAGTTGTGCCTGCAGGCTTGTGGCCTTCGTGTGTGTTTATCTCACCAAATCCTCACAACAACCCATCAGGATGGCACTGTGGTGTCATCCCCAACTGGAGGAAGAGGACACGAGGACAGAGAGGTTAAGTAACCTGCCCATAGCTGCACAGCTAAGAAGGGGCAAGGCTGAGGGTCAGGCAGGCAGTCCAGCTTCAGAACCTCCATCTTCACCACAACACACGGTGTTTCCCAACTCAGAACAGGCCCCCAGCCACCACCCCACAGCCCAGGCATGCAGCAACACTCTCTAGATGCTTCCCAGCCTTCTGCTCCCCTGGACCAAAGGGCCACTTGGCCCTGAGCCAAAAGGCAGAAGGTGCCCCTGAAGGCAGGGTGCCCTGAAGTCAGGGCAGCAGCCAGAACCCAGGCCACCACAGTTCCCCCCACCCCACCAGCACCTAAGAGGGCAGACCGGTGCCTGGTGCCCAGACAGCAGGTTCTGAGGAGCTGGAGCTCAGCTACCCTCAGAGCAGCTTTCTGGCAAGGCTGCTCCTGCAGGGAGAGGCTCTGGATAGCTGGAGCCACAGTGAGGCTACGATCTGCCAACACAAGCCTGGTTCCCCAGTAACAGGGGGCCCACCACCTTGCAGACAACACCAACTTGAGGCCACTTCCCCATGAGGAAAAAGCATCAAGAAGCAAACAGCATGGTGCCTAAAAACACCTGGGTTCCGATTCTGGCTCTGCCAGCAGCAATGCCAACACTGCTAAATTCTTTAACTCTTTGAGCCTCAGTTTTCTTAGCTGAAAAACTGGTTATTTAAAAACTTACTTCGGAAAAAAAAAAAAAAACCTACTTCGGGGGGCTTCCCTGGCGGCGCAGTGGTTAAGAGTCCGCCTGCCAATGCAGGGGACACAGGTTCGAGCCCTGGTCTGGGAAGATCTCACATGCCGCAGAGCAACTAAGCCCCTGCACCACAACTAATGAGCCTGAGCTCTAGAGCCTGTGAGCCACAACCACTGAGCCTGCGTGCCACAACTCCTGAAGCCCGCGCGCCTAGAGCCTGTGCTCTGCAACAAGAGAAGCCACCACAATGAGAAGCCCGCACACCACAACAAAGAGTAGCTCCCACTCACCACAACTAGAGAAAGCCCATGCGCAGCAACGAAGACCCAACGCAGCCAAAAAAAAAATGAGGGATGAGAATGGATAAGAAAGCAGACTTCATCTACGTGCTACAACATTAGATGGATCGCAAAAACATCATTCCAAACGTAACAGACCAGATTCGAAAAACTATGTATAGTGTGAATCCATTTATGTGAAACGTCCAGAAAAGGCCAGTCTGTAGAGCAGAAACCAGCAAACGTTTTCTGTGAAGGTTGGGATAGGAAACATTTTAGGCTTCGAGGGACATACAGTCTGTCTCCTTAACTCTGCAGTTGTTGGAAAAAGCAGCCACAGACGGTAAGTCAATGAAGAGGCGTGGCTGTGTTCCAATAAAACTATTTACAAAGACAGGCAGCAGGCCAGATCTGGCCACACAGTAGCTTGCAGCCCCTGCAGCAGAGGCAGAAAGATCAACGGATGCCTGAGGCTGCAGCGCCCAAGGCAGAAACGCATTAACTGCCAAGGGGCACAAGGGGTCTTTCTGGAATAATGCAAATATTCTAAAACTGGATGGTGGGATATGCAACCCTGTAACTTTAATAAAAGTCATCGAATCCTTCACTTAAAACAAGTAATATTTACAGTATGTAAATGATACCTCGATAAAGTTGTTTCAAATTTTAAAAAAGGATTAGGTGAGAAAACGCAGATACAAGCTTAGCACCCGGGGAGCTCTCCATCAGTCTTCACTACTGTCATTTTATTAACCACCACCATCTTCATCAGGACTGCTACACTGAGCTGCACACCCAGACCAGGGACGAAGGATCAGCCCCCTTCCCTCACCCAAGGCTGCCCAACAGGCAGCCAGGAGCGCAGTCCAGAGGGTCTGGGCCCATGGCCATTGCAGCTGGACAGGGAAATGGGAGGCAGCTGGGCCAGCGCTGCTGTAGCCCAAGGAGAGCAAACTGTTCCCTCAAAGCAGGCAGGCTGCCAGATGGACTGCTGGGCGCCCCCAGAAGCAGCTGTAGTGGTGGACAAAAGCTCTCTTTGTGAGGGCCCATCTCCGGCCCTGCAGCCCAACCAGCCCCCTCCTTGGAGCGCCCTGCGCAGCCTGGCTGGAGAGGATGCCTGGTGGTGAGAGGTGATCTGCTGGGCTCCAGGTGAACACACAGAGCTAAGAACCACATAGGGTTGAGTCTTCTGCAGTGATGGGGAGCATCAGCCTGGAGCCTGGCACTGGCCGGTGCATATCCCCCTCCTTCCAGCCTGACCACCTGGAGCACCCAGCTTCCCTCCTCTCTGCCCAGGGCAGAATTCTCAACCAGGAACCAGCCTTCCAATCCGGACCCCATCTGTCAGAAGGCACAGTGAGGAGAACAGGAGGGATCCAGCCAGCCACAGGGCTGTGGGACCAGGTGAGTATGAATCCTTGGCCCCAGGTCGGGAAGGGCAAGTTCCAGGCTTCCTGGGTCCAGTCTCCACTCACCTGAATGGCAGCCCAGGTGGGTCACATGTCTCTTGTCCTCTCCCTGGCCTTCCAGAGGCACGATGCCCAGCACGCCTGTCAAACAAACACGGGGACTCTGACTTCAGGCCTAATAGGGATCTGTTACCCAGGACTCCCAGAGCACACAAGACCCAAATGCTCAGCCTTGGACCTTCCCAGAGCCTCCACCAACTGTAAGGCCACACCGTTTGGGACAGAGTGATTGGCAGAGGTTTCGGTTCCTGCCCCACACAAGAGCCTTCCGTGACATCGACTGTGCAAAGACACTAGGGTAAAAGGTTGTCTCTTTAAGGCACTGTGGGTCATAAGCAGTCAGCTTGGGGCTACCAGTTGCCACCTTCCCAGCTTTACCTGAGAAAGAAGCCCTCACCCAAGGGCAGCAGAGCTGAGGAACAGGGAGAGAGATCAGGATACAGTGAGATACAGCTCTGCCTGAAGGCTCTGGAATTCTTAGTTCTATAAACCAAAAAGGTATCCATTTCTTGCTTAAGTCAATTTGAGGTCTGAGTTATCACTGACAACCAAAAGAGTTTCAACCAACACAGGGAGCTTTGCATTTGTATTGACCCCAGCTGCTCCCAGAAGAGGAGTGGATTGCATATGAGGATAGCTGGAAACAAAGGCGACAGCCCCCTCCCCACCCTCCAGGCCAAGCTCTTGAAGACCAAGCCAACATGTTTATACAAAGTGTGCTGGCAATGCCCAAAGCAAAGGCAATCTGCCGACTGCACATTGACCAGTTTGCAGGGGTCTAAGGCCTTCATGGTGCTGACCTCTGAGTCCTGAGAGGCCCCTCCAAGCCTCTGGCCCCACCCTACCTAGGGTGACAATGTCTGAATTCCCACAACCATGTTCACCTCCCTACCTGGACGGTCAGAGTTGAATGCAATTAAGCTGCAGCTGGCTTTGATATGGTTCCCACATGAGGGGACAGTTCCTGCTCGAATGTCACTGATCCAGGTCTGAAAATAAAGAACAAAAAACGTGTTGGCCAGGGCTCTGCCTAAAGCAAGGGGTAGGGCATACGGCATAATCCAGGGAACTCTACATTAAAGCTGCACCATTAGAGATGCATTCCTTAGGATCAAACCCTGTCCCCACTCACACAGTCCCTTAGAAAATGCAAAATGTCCTTGAAATGATAACCTGTCATTAAGGGGTTGATTTTCCTTATTAAATAAGTTCTCTAATAAGGGGGAGGAAGCTGTCAGAAGGAAGCTTAGGCTGAACAAAGTCAAGAGGCTAACTGGGCAGTGTGTGTGTTGGTCGAGGGTGGAGGGGTTTGATTCTGTTCAAAGGGAGAGAAGCAGAGAAAGGAGAAGTAAGCACCTAAGGTAGAAGACAGACTTGACTTCCTCAGCTGCATTGCTGAAGGCCTCCACCAAGTACAGGGTCTCTTCCAAGCCCCAGGAGAAAACATTCAAGCTAAGAGAGGGGAAAATAAAGGCCTTTCCACGAAGTCCCATAGTCAGGTGAACGATGCACCCCCATAAAAAGGCAACAAGGTTAACACCCACATACGTAGAGGAGTAGAGGAACACTTTTTCTAAAACGGAGGTCGGCGGGGTCCCAATGTTTCCTGTTGGTTTCAGCACCTCGCAGCATCCCTGCCGCCTGACGATCGAGCACCCACATTTCCCAGCCCACCCACTCACAGTGTCCTGGAAACCACCCCCACCATCCAAGTTTCTAGTTCAATGTTCATCTGCCACGGGTAGAACATTACCATCTTGCATTATTCTCCCCTCCTGATTCATGTTTACTGTACAAATATAGTGACAGGAAATATCTTTGAAGAGAACCCATCACCTGCTCTCCCATCTCCCTAACATATAAACCGTTTTAAGCTCTCCCTGTAATCCCTAATTCCATGCCTGTCTGTTTACCTTGTTGGACTGAGATCCACCCAGAAACAAGCCCCAGAGCTCCTCAAGTACACTCCAGACCCCTCCAAGCATTACTGCACTCAGAGCAACGGTCTTAATGCAAATGTGAGAACCTCTCCACCACCAGTCCCCCACACCCGCTTCAACCTTTCGATGGCTCCCCACTGCACTCAGAGTAAAACCCAACTTCTTCCTGTGGCCCTCGGGCTCTGCAGGCCCACTATGGACTCATCTGACACCATCCTTCCCTGTCACTGCCCTCCATCCACCCGGGTCCACTTTCCTTCTTCCACCAGGCTCTTTCTCACCCCATTCTTCCTATGGCTGGCTGCTTCTCACCCTTCCTGACTTAGCTTAAATGTCACCTCCTCCCAGCAGCCTTCCCAGACTATCCTACTGAGGTTAACCCCACCTCTAGGTCCATCTCCATCTTCATCTTCATCCCAGCCCCTCATGTGTGTTCTTCAGTGCACTTATTAAAACCTGCATTGCCCTTGCATGCCTGTCTGCTTTCTGGCTGTCTCCCTCAAGAGACTAAGCATCAGAGAGGAAGGAAAATGCTGTCGTGTTCACTGCTGTGGTTCCAGCAGCTGGACACAGCACATGGGACGTGCCCAGGAAATATGATCCAGAGGATAAAAACCGGGTTTTTGCTCCAGGCTGCCCTCATGTGAGATGGTCCCTGATGGGGTCACCAGAGGTCAGTTCCTAGGCTTCATTATTGGAAGACACTCACAGGCCTCACAAATAATGTTTCGCTGCAGACCACGGATGGCATCATCTCTGAAGCACACCCCTCATCAGGCCTGCTGCGCTTCCAGGGGACCGAGGTGCCCTCCCACCACCTGGTTCAGCTCTTCCTCTGGGCTCCACCTGCTCGGGCTTCCCAGGCCCCACCCAGCCTTTGGCAGCATCACCCCGAATAGGGGAAGAGCTCACGCCAGCCGCGAGAGGAAGCGCCAGCGGAAACCCGAGGGAGGAGCGCGCTTCTGGCCGAGGAGCTCCCCCTCTCCAGCTGACACACCCAGACTCGCCAAGACCAGGGCAGAGAGGGGCATGTCTCTCACACCCCAGCCCCGGGCAGGGGCGATCGGGGCGGCAGGGAGGAGGAGCCGCCCGGCTCGGGGCGAGGCCGACCGGAAGCCGGGAAGGCAGGCAGCCTCGCAGGCTTCAGGCCTTGGCCCCACTGGGCTGGCTGCGCCGCCTCGGTGGTCCCGGTGCGAGGCGGCCGGGCCAGCGGACCGCAGGGCTCATGGCGAGGCCAGAGAGTGTCCCGGGAGCGCCAGGCTCCGACCACCGCGCGGCGACGGACGGCCCGGACGACGGCCCCGGGCCTGAAGGGGGGGCGCCTGGGCAGGCGGGCTCGGGGCGGGGGGAGGGTCCCCGCGCTGGGCCAGAGGAGGGGGAGGGGTGGCCGCTGGGCAAGGGGCGATGGCAGCCGGGCTCACCTCGCGGCGGGGCGGCCGAGCTTCCGTATGCCGGAACTTGGACACCTTGAAGCGGTTCATGGCGGCGGGGACCGCGGCGGGCGCAGCTTCGAAGACCCGAGCGTCGGCTCTCAGGTGCACCGCGAGCAGCCGCGACTCCCGCCTCCTCCCGCCCCACCCACGGCCCGCCGCTCGCGGCCACGCCCCTACGCGTCTCAAGCCAATCGCAGCCCGCTCCGGTCCACCGAGCCACTCCCCCAGCCCCTCTCCCTCCGCGCGCACGCCGAGGGCCCCGCCCCCAGGCCAATCGCCGCTCGGCCTCCCCTGGAGGCCACGCCCCGATGCCGAAGGCCTGGCCGCGCGGGTCCGGAGGTCACGTGCGGCGCGTTGTCCGCCCGCTGTCCCGCCGGGCGTGCGGGACGAGGGGCAACAGCTGTGATTTTGTGGCCAGGGATTTACCTCGGGAGGCTTTCCAGTGTGCGGGGCACGTCCTTCCCCGGGAGGAGGGAAAGCAGAAGTGAACTAGCTCCACTTAGGAGACTGGGAACACTCTCAGGGAGAGAAGGGCCGCTGGCACGGGTCACACAGATAGTGGCAGCGGAGGGGAGCCCAGGTCTGATGCAAATCCCTGTCCGTGGGACCTACTCTATAGGCTCCGCATCCCACCCACCCTGCTTAGGTCATGTGGGCTCGGTAGGAGCGGGGATGGAGACTTCAGCGTCCCCTTATAAGGGCGAGTCAGGCCTTGGGCGCGGTGGGGCAAAACTCCCCGAAGGAAATCAATCAATTACAGATAAGCTGAAAGGGCAGGAGATAAGGGCCATGGAGAATCTCTTAAACAGCAAATTTGCCCAACCGGCGCTGCTTGGTTAGTCCCTGGACAAACCAGGGGCGATGCATTCCACAAGCCTTTCTCTTCGCTTTGAAAATTGACTCCGTGATTCCAGAATATGCTTTCTGCTTGAGAACAGACATAACACCTGCTCAGGCGTGTCTGGAAAGGGGACTTTGATCTGAGGAATGCGAATGATTGGTCGCAACGTCCCGCTGCTGTGAAAATTCGCCTTCCGCAGCCTGCTGCAGACAACAGCCTCAACTTAGGCAGGCTGTCCAGCGGGTAACTCTGAAAGCTTAGTCTGGCGATGGGCACGAATGGACTCCAAAATGCAAGTTCTTTTTTTCAGTTCTCACAGGTAAAATGTGACCACTCAGGGGCCCTTACTGAGTTAAGAGCGACTTTGATCTCCATAAACTAAAGATAGACTGGCAGTAGGGTTGACTGAGGCCTGGGATTTGGAATTCCAAGCAGTCTGGCAGCCACTGGAGTTCAGCTTTCCCATGGCACATACTCTTCAGACTCTGGAATTCCAGCAGCTTTGGAAAAGGCACCATCAGTACAGTCTTGAGTTCGTGTGGTGTTCAGTTACTGCAGGTGTCGCTTATGCTTTTCTTTTTTTTAATTGTGGCAAAAAAACATATAAAATCTAACATTTTTACCTGTACAGTTCAGGAGTGTTAAAGACATTCACAGTGTTGTGCAACAGATATCCAGAACTTTTTCAAGCAAAGCTGGAACTATAGCCATTAAGCAACAGCTCCCCATTTCCCCTTCTCCCCAACCCATAGTAATCATCATTCTGCTTCCTGTTTCTATGAATTTGACTACTTTAGATACCAAGTATAAGTGGAATCATGCACCATTTGTCTTTTTGTGACTGGCTTATTTCATTGTAATGTCCTCAAGGCTCATCCCTGCTGTAGCATGTGGCAGAATTTCCATCCTTCTTAATACTGGATAATATTCTGTTGCATGTATTTACCACATTTTGTTTATTCATTTGTCCATCAACGGTTACTTGGGTTCACCCACCTCTTGGCTATTGTGAGTAATGCTTCTAAGAACATGGCTGTGCAAATATCTCTTCTGGACTCTGCTTTCAATACTTTTGGATATATACCCAGAAGTGGGATTGTTGGAGCATATGGTAGTTCTATTTTAAATTTTCTGAGGGACCTCCATACCAGATATTGTTTTTAGAATTACGGTTACTAAAAGTTAGGGTTTTTAAAAAATATTTATTTATTTGGGTTGCAATGGGTCTTAGTTGCAGCATGAGGAATCTTTAGTTGCGGTGTGTGGACTTCTTAGTTGCAGCATTTGTGCGGGATCTAATTCCCTGACCAAGGATCGAACCCAGGCCCCCTCCATTGGGAGCACAGAGTCTTACCCAGTGGACCACCAGGGAAGTCCTACTAAAAGTTTATTACCATCCTTTACTTACTGTTGGTTGTTTGGTTAATTGTACAGTATGCAGTAACCCCTATTTGCATCAACTGTATTTGACTTATAACTTTCCAGTACGGGGACATTCAGACATTATGTATTGTGGTTCAAATATAAATCAACTGTAGACCTAAAACTATACAATTCTTAGAAGAAAACATGGGGCAAAAGCTTCACAACAACCTTTCCCCTGGCTGGCAGCTTGGAGGCTGCACGATGCCTGGAGTTACTGTAAAAGACGTGAACCAGCAGGAGTTCGTCAGAGCTCTGGCAGCCTTCCTCAAAAAGCCCGGGAAGGGCTTCCCTGGTGGCGCAGTGGTTGAGAGTCCGCCTGCCGATGCAGGGGACACGGGTTCGTGCCCCGGTCCGGGAAGATCTCACATGCCGCGGAGCGGCTGGGCCCGTGAGCCATGGCCGCTGAGCCTGCGCGTCTGGAGCCTGTGCTCTGCAGCGGGAGAGGCCACAGCAGTGAGAGGCCCGCGTACTGCAAAAAAAAAAAGTCCGGGAAGCTGAAAGTCCCTGAATGGGTGGACACTGTCAAGCTGGCCAAGCATAGAGAGCTCTCTCCCTACGATGAGAACTGGTTCTACATACAAGATGCTTCCACAGCATGGCACCTGTACCTCCAGGGTGGCGCTGGGGTTGGTTCCATGACCAAGATCTATGAGGTGTGTCAGAGACATGGTGTCATGCCCAGCCACTTCAGCAGAGGCTCCAAGAGCGTGGCCCGTCGGGTCCTCCAAGCCCTGGACGGGCTAAAAATGGTGGAAAAGGACCAAGATGGGGGCTTCAAACTAACACCTCACGGACAGAGAGATCTGGATGGAATCTCTGGACAGGTGGCAGCTGCCAACAAGAAGCGTTAGAACAAACGATGATGGGTTAATAAATTGCCTCATTCGTAAGAAAAAAGAAAAAGCTTCACAACATTGGATTTGGCACTGAATTTTTGGATATGACACCAAAGGTACAGGCAAAAAAGAAAAAATAGACAAATTGGACTTCATAAGAATTTTTTTAATTTGTGCATCAAAAGACACTGTCAGGGGCTTCCCTGGTGGTGCAGTGGTTAAGAATCCGCCTGCCAATGCAAGGGACACGGGTTTGAGCCCTGGTCCGGGAAGATCCCACATGCCGCAGAGCAACTAAGCCCGTGCTCCACAACTACTGAGCCTGTGCTCTAGAGCCCGTGAGCCACAACTACTGAAGCCCGCACGCCTAGAGCCTGTCCTGTGCTCTACAACAAGAGAAGCCATCGCAATGAGAAGCCCGCGCACCGCAATGAAGAGTATCTTCTGCTCACCGCAACTAGAGAAAGCCCGCGCGCAGCAATGAAGACCCAACGCAGCCAAAAATAAATAAATAAATAAATAAATTTTATTTTTAAAAAAAGAGAGAGATACTGTCAGCAGAGTGAAAGGCAACCCACAGGGTGGGAGAAGATATCTGCAGATCATAGATCTGATAAGGGATTAATATCCAGAATATATAAAGAACTCCTAAAACTTAACGACAACAAAAAACCTACATAGGGACTTCCCTGGTGGTCCAGTGGTAAAGAATCTGCCTTCCAATTCAGGGGACAAGGGTTTGATCCCTGACTGGGGAACTAAGATCCCACATGCCACGGGGCAACTATGCCTGCGTGCCACAACTATTGAGCTCACGCGCCTCAACAAGAGAGCTCGCGTGCGGCAAACTACAGGGCCCACGTGCCCTGGAGCCATCCCACCACAACTAGAGGAGAAAACCCCGCATACCACAACTAGAGAGAAGCCTGAGCACAGCAGAGACCACGCGCCATAATCTCGACAAAGATCCCGTGTGCTGCAACTAACACCTGACATAGCCAAAAAAATAAGGAAAATAAATTAATATTTTTAAAAAGTTTTAAAGAAAAAATCTACCTAATTTTATTTATTTATTTTTTTCCGGTATGCGGGCCTCTCACTGCTGTGGCCTCTCTCGTTGCAGAGCACAGGCTCCAGATGCGCAGGCTCCAGATGCGCAGGCTCAGCGGCCATGGCTCACGGGCCCAGCCACTCCGCGGCATCTTCCCAGACCGGGGCACGAACCCACATCCCCCGCATCGGCAGGCGGACTCTCAACCACTGTGCCACCTGGGAAGCCCTAAACCTACCTAAAAATGAGCAAAGGACTTGATAGATATTGCTCCAAAGAAGATATACACATGGCCAATTAGCACATGAAAAGATGTTCAACATCACTACTCATCAGAGAAACGCAAATCAAGACTACAATAAGTTAACACTTCACACACAGTAGGATAGCTACTATCAAAAACAAAACAAAACGAAAAACAAAACCCAGAAAAACAGAAAGTAATAAGCCTTGAAGAGGATTTAGAGTAATTGGAACCCTTGTACGTGCTTGGTGGGAATGTAAAATGGTATAGACACTGTGGAAAACTTTATGACAGTTCCTTAAAAAATTAAAATAAAACTGCCACATGATCCAAGAATTTCACTTTTGGGTACATACCCAAAAGAATTGAAAACAGAGTCACAAAGAAATATTTGCACGCCTATGTTCATAGCAGCATTATTCACAATAACTAAAACATGGAAGAATCCAAATGTACATTGATGGATGAGTGGATAATCAAAATGTGGTATATACATTCATTGGAATATTGTTTAAAGTAATTAGCTTTTAAAAAGAAAGACAATTGGGGGGCTTCCCTGGTGGCACAGTGCTTAAGAATCCTCCTGCCAATGCAGGGGATACAGGTTTGAGCTCTGGTCTGGGAAGATCCCACATGCCTCAAAACAACTAAGCCCCGTGCACCACAACTACTGAGCCTGCACTCTAGAGCCCGTAAGCCACAACTACTGAACCCAAGTGCCACAACTACTGAAGCCCTCGCACCTAAAGCCTGTGCTCTGCAACAAGAGAAGCCACCGCAATGAGAAGCCCATGCACCGCAACAAAGAGTAACCCCCACTCGCCACAACTAGAGAAAGCCCGTGTGCAGCAATGAAGACCCAACGCAGCCAAAAATAAATAAATAAGATAAAAAAAAAAAAGACAATCGGGAATTCTGTGGCAGTCCAGTGGCTGGGAATCTTCACTTTCCCTGCTGAGGGCCGGGGTTCAATCCCTGGTCGGGGAACTAAAATCCCACAAGCCTCATGGTGCAGCCAAAAAAAAAAAGGAAAGAAAATCTGCAAGATGCAGATTTCATTAGGCATAGATGAAACTTGAGAACAAAAAGATAAATACTGTACGATTCCATTTATGTGGTACTTATAGTACTCAAAATCATAGAGATGGAAAGTAGAATGGTGGTTGCCAGGGGCTGGGGGAGGAGGAAGTGGGGAGTTTAATGGGTATAGAGTTTCAGTCTTACAGGATGAAAAGAGTTTGGAGATGGATGGTGGTGATGGTTGCACAAAATTATACATATATTTAATACCACTGAACTGTGCTCTTAAAATAGTTAAGATGTTAAATTTTATTATGTGCATTTTCCCACAATAAAAAAAATATAAATCAACTATACACCTACTGCAAAAGTTCATTGTAAACCTCCCAGATTTGCTTGATGTCACTTCATTGTTATCCCTGAATTACTTGTGTTTTTTTTTAATGTACCATTATGTCAGATGGGCCTAAATGGGCACAGTCAGAAAGCGAGAAAGCCTTTAACCCCCAGAGGTAACAAATGGATATGCCATGGGCTAAATCTGGTCTACAGATATGTTTTAGTGGTTCACATGGTGTTTTAAAAATTGGGAAGCTTCAAAAAAGTTTGGATTTCAGATCTCTTGAAAAACTGAAAGATCTGGCAACACTAGGTCCACATCCCTACGTGGCTAAAATGCGCTGGAGCTGACAGCAACTGCCACTTTTAAAAAATATTTATTTATTTATTTGGCTGCGTAGGGTCTTAGTTGAGGCACATGGGATCTTCATTGCCGCATGCAAGATCTCCATTTGGCATGTGGGATCTTTAGTTGATTACTTTTGGCTGCGCTGGATCTTCGTTGCTGCCCACGGGTTTTCTCTAGTTGCAGCAAGCTGGGGCTACTCTCGATTGGGGTGTGTGGGGTTCTCACTGTTGTGGCTTCTCTAGTTGCGGAGCACAGGCTCTAGGCGCCCGGGCTTCAGTAGTTGTGGCTCGCGGGCCCTAGAGCACAGGCTCAGTAGTTGTGGCACACAGGCTTAGTTGTTCCACGGCATGTGGGATCTTCCTGAACCAGGGCTCAAACCTGTGTCCCCCGCATTGGCAGGTGGATTCTTAACCACTATGCCACCAGGGAAGTCCCAGCCCCTGTGGTCTTATGCACAGCCACTCCACTCTTGTGCTTTAGCTGTCTGGTCCTGGCACCTGGGTTTGTGATCCCCTGACCTTCTCTCCCGGGAGAGAAAGAGGCCATGCCCCTGGCTGTGCTGGGTCATGTGACTATTGCCACAAACTGGGGGCTGGTGGAATCAGAGTAGAAGAATGTCAACTTTTCCATTGCCATAGTGATGAACCTGAGCTCCACAGCAGGGGAGATGGAAGGGCCAGAGGGACATCATCAAGGCCCAGAGAATGACCATCTCACGTGTTCCCAGGTCCATTCTGGCTGAGTGATCACTGGAGAATAATTTTAGTAGAGTTCAGAGCTCTAAGGCTGCTGCAGACTTGAGCAGAATAAATTACTTCATGGATTGCAAAGTTGAACTGACAGCCTCCAAGATTCCTTCCAGCCCCTCAGGCCTATGAATTGACAGCTTTGTCTCTTTGCACTCCTAGAAACCCCATTTCACTGTCTGTCTATAAGGACACAGGAAGACACCCCTCTACCTTAAAAGGCAGCCTATCAAAACGTGGATTAGATTTCAATAGGGCGGATGTCTGGTTAGCTTGGTGCCTGGCAGGATGATTTCAATTTCACAGGTCCTATTTCCAAGAGTAATTAATAATGAACAAGAATTTGGGAGTCCATTATAGTGAGGTCCTCATTCTAGAAAACTCAAAACACTTCGTGTAACCAAAGGAAGAGACATCAGCAGAAAGAAAAGGGACGAGCAAGAAGAAAGCAAAAAAAAAACACACAAAAGCATTAAAGAGCCTTAGGATGCATCTTTATTTTCAGCTGTGATTCCAAAGAGAGTAATTTTCTGACATGGTGTTCCCTCAATCTTCTGTAAAGTCAGTTGTTTCCATAAATTAGAATTTTTGTAAGAGAAGGAGGCATGAAGCCAGCTTCAGTGCCAATGACAAATTATTTAGATCTAGTTATCTGCCCCTGAAATGGTTGTTTATTAAAATACACAAAGGCACATGTAATTATTTCAGCACAGGAAATGAACAATTAAGCAACAAAATACATTTCAAAAATGGAGAAAAACATGACAGTGCACCTTGTATTATTATTTTGTTGTTTATGGAGGTGTACTCATGTAGTCCTGGGGCTCTGAAGTTTTACTACATCTAGTGATTTGTTCTGCTTTTTTTTTTACAATAACTTGCAAACTATTTATATATATATTTTTTGGCCATGCCGCATGGTACACAGGATCTTAGTTCCCCCAACCAGGATCTAACCTGTGCCCCCTGCAATGGAAGCACGGGGTCTTAACCACTGGACTGCCAGGGAAGTCCCCCAAATTTTTTTTTTTTTTTTTTTTTGTGGTATGCGGGTCTCTCACTGTTGTGGCTTCTCCCGTTGCGGAGCACAGGCTCCGGACACGCAGGCTCAGCGGCCATGGCTCACCAGCCTAGCCGCTCCGCGGCATATGGGATCTTCCCGGACCGGGGCACGAACCCGTGTCCCCTGCATCGGCAGGCGGACTCTCAACCACTGCGCCACCAGGGAAGCCCCCCAAAATATTTTAACAGAAACACAAAATTTAATTTTTGTGGTGATAATTCACAACTAAAGGACATTTCCATAGAAAAGACTGTCATTTACTAAGGTGATGTTTTTCACTTTGGAGTCTACTGATCACCAGGAGATCCACAGCTTTATTCTCAGCAACTGTGGTTCTTTTTTTTTCTTTAGGAGTTCCTTTCATTTCTCAGGTTTGTGAAACATTGCTTAAGTTTAAGCCTAGCTTGGGCAGAAGAGTATTTAGCTGGGAGCTGAAACAACTTGTGGTTTTTTTAAAGGGCCTTTTAGGAAATCATTAGCATGAAAGTCCTGTTGGGAATACCCAGGTGAGCCAGGCAAGGATATAGTTCATCTTCTACTGCAGGGAACTGCACCCACTGCAGAGGTCATGCCTGGGAACATCTGGGTCCCACATTCCACACTCCCTCGGAATTGTCCCATACTCTCTTGGGGAGGAAAGGAAATGCCACAACTAGAGAAATTGTGACCTTGCTTGTATTGCCTCTGAAGGCTTAGGCCCTTCTGCCCTCCTGGGAAGGGCTCCTCACTCATATGGAGAAGGAGCAGCGGTCCCATCATGTAGCCGTGGACTTGGGCAGTCCCATAGTACCTCAGAAGCCCAATGTCCACTGGAAATCACAGGGTAGACCTTCTAGTCTCCCTTTGCCTTCAGCCCAGCACGCTGGAGGACCACACTTAAATTCCCTGCTAGTGCTCCCAGATCTCCCCATCTCAGGAGAGCCAGAAAGGGAGCAGTAGAATAGTAAAATGAGAAGTGCAGACAGGAAGATGCTTGCGAAACTTGTCTGCCTTTTGCAAAACATTTGTTTCTCCTTAAAGCTGAAGTTTTTGGCTTTAGACCAGAGAAGGGGGTGGGGGGGGCGGGGAGGAAGCGGGGAAGGAGACCCAGGACATATTTTGCCTGAAAGTGTGGGTAGGTGTCGCCTGTGTGCTCATCCCAGTTTTTAGCCACAGCCTGGGATGGATGCATTTGTGTTCGGTCACAGCTGAAGTCCTTGGGTGATGGTGAAATCATCTGTAGGTAAGGGTGGTAATAAATACTTGCCCTGCCCCTCTCCTTTTGTTGTAAAAAGCAAATGAAATTCTGCATGAGGAAGTGCTTTGTAAACTATCCAGGGTTATATGACTGGGATCTACTGATCACAATTTACCAAGGCTCATGGTTTAAAGAGAAGGGCTCTAGTTTTCTGTTAAAAGATCTTAGTTCACCCACTCACCAGCTGTGTGAACTTGGACAAGTCTTTTCACTTTTCAGAGCTTATTTTGGTGTTATTTTGTGGTGAGGGTGAGGGGTCCATTTGTAAAAATGGGAATAGCCTCTGCCCTACTAACCCAGAGGGTTGTGATTGTATCAAGATAGAAAACATGAGAAAGTTCTTTGTGAGCTGGAGACTGTTCTTAGCACAGCCAAAGTTTTCCTATCTCTCCATAGCCACCAATTGCCTGAAATTGGTCCCATCGATATCTCAGGGGTGTTCAGTCCAAGTAATAATAACTCATTATCTTTTTTCCCCCAAAACTGCTTCTTTCCTGGGATTTTTAGCTTGGCATGACTACTGTTTGGAGAACATAAAAAAAGCATATTCGTTGTCTCCAAACAACCATCGACTCAAGATGATTCAGGAAGCACAGACCAAGGACCACTGCTGTGGAGATTTCCCAAGCTTTGTAATCTACTCGTTTAGTAACTGTATCATCTCTTGTCTTTCTATGGTGACTAGCAGTGAGAGAAAGCAGGCATAGCCCTAGGCTGCTCTCACCAGGGAGTCTTGCCAGAGGCTTCCGTGTTCTCTCCTGGGCCTTTTTCCCCTCCTTTAGTAGTCATCCTCACCCACTCCATTCCCTATGGCCTCCCCAACAATCAGCCTTCCTGCTATCCCCAGAAACAAGAACACACACCCACTTTCGGTGTGGAGGATCTTCACTGTTAATCACTGTGGGGAAGTAGATGGGGGGAGGGGCTGGTACTAAAATACAAAAAAGTGAGGAAGTTACAAAGCTGACAAAGTTTTCATATTAGTGAGCCCTCCTCTAGTTCCTAACTCACTCTGAGGTGGTAAATGAAAATCCCTTTGGCTCTTGTTCTCAGCTTTTATTCCTGAAAGCTGTACTTCTCATCCAGCACCCTCCCCGCTCCCCTTAGGTTTTGGGATCCCTTTGGGCAAGTAACTGTCTGCGTTCTCCTTGGTGTTCCAGTGCTTAGCATACAGCCTGGCACATAGGACTGACATATATTGAGCACTTACTATGTGCCAAGTACAGTATGAAGGCTTTACATGGATTATTTCACTCTGTCCTCAGATGATCCTTTGAGGTAGTTACTATTATGCCCCATTTTAGAGAAAGGGAACTGAGGGACTTCCCTGGCGGTCTGGTCCAATGGTTAAGACTCCACATTTCCACTGCAGCGGGCACAGGTTCGATACCTGGTCAGGAAACTAAGATTTTGTGTGCCGCGTGGCGCAGCCAAAAAAACAAGAGAAAGGAAACTGAGGCACAGAGAGGTAAAGTAAGTTGTCCAAGGACACACAGCAGAGCTGGGATTCAGTCCCAGGCAGTCTGACTCCACAGCCCATAAGCTTAAGCACTACGCTGGAGACATTTAAATATTAAACAAACTCTTTTCCCCATTTCCCATCCCATGGACAGCCTTTTCCTGTTTCTCTAGAACGTCCCTTGCTCACCTCAGTCCTCTACATTTCCTAGCGCAAACTCTCAACTATTTCTTGCAGTTTACAACAGCCTCATAACTCTTCTTCACTGGACCAGTGGTTTTTAACCTTCTTTCAATTTCAGAGCCTGTGGAGAATTTGATTGATGAAAGCTATGGATATTTCCCCAGATTTATATCCACATCCACAAAAATTTCATGTATAATGGGGGAAGGGGCAAGGAGCACAGACCATCTTAAATTCATCCATGAGCCCTCAGGTTACCTTTCTATTGTTAAGGGTGGTGGCAGTGGGAGTGTGAAAGCAGAAACCCCTCTACAGGACTTACCAGGCCAGGTTTATCTTTCCAGCCTCATCTCCAGTCATACACCCCAAGTTTAGAGCGTACAGGGCAAGCACTTTCACATCTGCTTTTGAAGTTCTTGCTGCTTAGAATACTCTTCCCCTCCACCGCTACCTGACACACTTTTCACCAAAGTCCAACTCGAATGTTACCTCTCAGATGCCTTCCCTGACACCCCAATGCCCCCGACCTATTTGAGAAACTCCTCACCTGTGTGCCTGTAACACTGTTTATACCTACAATAGCACTGATCACATTATCTTAGTTGCCAAGGAGCCTGTCTCTCGACTCATCGTGAGCTCCTCCAAAGTAGGGATGGTATGTCATTCATCATTGCATCCTCGACATTCTAGAACGCGCGGGACACCTAACAGGTGACCAAAACGTTTATTAAATTCGTTTTCGGGTAGCTCGGCTCACATTCAGCGACCGCCAAGTTCACTACAGGTTTGGAAAAGACAAATGCGCTTAGGAGACAGCTGAGCGATCAAAGTTCTTTTCGTGGGGAATCATCCAGAGGGAGAGTGAGCTTGAGGCCTGGATCTAGGAGTAGGGCAGAGACCGCAGCCGCTTGCGCCGACGCCGGGTGAGTAAGCCTCAAGCAAGGAGACCTAAGACTCAGGGTCAGGAGGAAGGAAGCCGCGCGCTGCATGCTGAGATCTGCGCTACTGACGGCCGCATTGCACGCCGGGGTTTGTAGTCCCGCCCCTTGCCGGGCCCCTCAGACCAGTTACATTCGGCTGCACTCAACCACGCCCTTATACAGATAAGGTACAGTATTGATCATCCAACACAGAATGACTAGGCTCTTCAAGGCAAGTTACCTATTAGCAGTTTTTAGAGCAAACATCATTTCGGCGTCTGCTACGAAGAAAGCGCATTGGGTGCGGACGCGCACGCGCAACGCGCGCGTGCGCTCGGGTGCGTGCGTGTGTCTCCCTCACTCCCCCCGCTAGTGAACGCAGCGGGCCCCGCCCCTAGAAGTGCCGGCTCTGCGCGCGTGCGTAGTCCGCGTGAGGCCGCCTTGAGCCGGGTGGCGCAGGCGCAGTGTCCCCGGGCCAAGATGGCGGCGCGGTGCTCTACACGCTGGTTGCTGGTGGCCGTGGGGACTCCGCGGCTGCCGGCTGCAGCGGGGAGGGGGGCTCGGCCGCCCATGGGGGGCGTGGTGGGGGCGTCACTGGGCCGCAGTCTGAGCGTCCCAGCCTTTGCGCCTTCCCTGGGAGCTCGCGGTCCCGGGGCGCTGCTGACTTTGAGACCGGGTGTCAGCCTCACAGGTGAGTGCAGGCTCCAGCGCCTGAGTGAGGGGCTCCAAGGCCTGGAAAGGAGTGACTCGCTTTGCTCCGACTACGGTGGTAGCGGGGTGGAGCGTGTCTTCTGATCTACATGCAGAATCGCTTGGGGGAGATGGGCCAGCAGTAGGCAGAGAGACCCAAATGGCTACTCAGAGGTGGTAAACGAGGGAGAGCTGCGTGGAGCCTCCGGCGGCGGGGATGAAACGCTCCGCAGCCGTGAACCTTCACCTCTCTGTAAACATTTCTGGAGGCCTCTTTCCGGCCTGCCGCTGCTCTCCTGCCCAATTCCTTTCCCTTCCCTCTACCTTCTAGCCTGTAATGGAAGGGAAGAGGTAACTGCCATTCGGTGAGTACCTGCTCATGGGCTAGCTGGGCACTTTGTGCTTCTTCTTACTTGATGGTAACAACAACCCTGCAAGGTGGGGCTCATCATCCCCATTTTATTTTGTTTTTGTTTTTGTTTTGCGGTAGGCGGGCCTCTCACTGTTGTGGCCTCTCCCGTTGCGGAGCACAGGCTCCGGACGCGCAGGCTCAGCGGCCATGGCTCACGGGCCCAGCCGCTCCGCGGCATGTGGGATCTTCCCGGACCGGGGCACGAACCCGTGTCCCCTGCATCGGCAGGCGGACTCTCAACCACTGCGCCACCAGGGAAGCCCCATCATCCCCATTTTAAAGAGTGGGGAACTGAGGTTCTAGCAGAGGAGTTGACCCGCCCAAGGTCATAAAGTTAGATAAGGAGAGTTGTCCCAAATCCAGAGCTGTTCTTCCATAGCTTACGCTCTCCACCACATGGTGTAAATTGAAGGACATACTGTTTTTTAGAAGTCCCTTTTGATTGACATATATACACTAATATGTATAAAGTAGATAACTAGTAAGAGCCTGCTGTATAAAAAATAAATAAAATTAAAAAATAAAGAAGTTCTTATGTTGGTCATTGATGCAAACTAATATATATTGAGCACTTACTATGCACCAGGCATGGATCATTTCCATGTAATAAACACTGCTATTAATTCTATTTTATAGATTAAAAAATTGAGGCTTAGATGTTAACTTGAAGAATGTCGCAAAGCTAGAAAGTAGTTGAGCCTTGATTCAAAACCTGCTGCTTTCTTAATTGCTGGAGGTGATGTTGAATTAGTATATATTAATCCTTTTAAGTGTTTAGCTATGATGGTTTCTTATGCTGTGTGTTGGGTGACTTCCCTTATAGTGAGATAAGGAAGGAAGAAGGAAACAGTGAACAACCAACGATGTGCCTGGATTGGGCTAGATGTTTGTGTTCCCTAGAATTTGTGCAAATGATATTTAAACTATAAACTTACAAAGATGATTAATTAGAGGATCCTGGCAAGGTAATTTACACAAGGTTTTTTCCTATTGAGATCCAATTTTTAATGCTTACATAAAAGCCAGTAATTAAAGTATCAGTAATTGTTATTACTTTGTACAGTGAACACTACTCCAGTAATGTGTGTGCGACCTGGGTGGATTATTTAATCCTTTTGTGCCTCTTATTCCTTAATTGAAAATGTTTTTATTTACAGGTATTTATTGAGGACTTGTCATATGCTAGGTACTGTTCTAGGTACAGGGGATACAGCAGAGAACAAAGAGATTGGATGTGGTTTTGGTCAGAATGGTCCCTTTTTTTTTTTTGCGATAGGCGGGCTTCTCACTGTTGTGGCCTCTCCCGTTGCGGAGCACAGGCTCCGGACGCGCAGGCTCAGCGGCCATGGCTCACGGGCCCAGCTGCTCCGCGGCATGTGGGATCTTCCTGGACCGGGGCACGAACCCATGTCCCCTGCATCGGCAGGCGGACTCTCAACCACTGCGCCACCAGGGAAGCCCCAGAATGGTCACATTTTTAAATTCTGTTCCTGCCACCTATATTTCCTCATGGATGGATGGAGCAGTAGTCTGCCCAGGTTTCCTCAGGATTATTTGGATTGATGTCATGCTGTATTTCTCAGGATGAGCAAAAGTGGTCGTTTTTAGGTTTTGCCAACGTTTTCTAATGTCAAGGTTATTGTGAATAGAATTTGACTACATCTTTGTGCTCAATTACTAATTCCTTAGATACCTATTAAGCTAAATTAGTTCATATCACATTTGCCCAGGTTTGGGAACATTTTTTGATAATTGTGTATGTGTATGTGTGAGAGACAGACAAGCACTAAGTACTGAGCCTGGCATGGGGTGATTACTAAGGAACTGCAGTCAGCTGTCCTTTTCCCCAAGTGAGCCCAGTGCCCACAATGGGCATGTTTTGTAACAGGTGTTGAACACCTGTGAGAGGTGGCATCCTTCAAGGTGCACTGTTACCACATCTAAGGTCATCATCTCAGCTCCCAAATGTTGGTGTGTGATCTCATCTCAAATCCAGCAGTACAGTTAGATGATGTAAAAACAATTTATTTAAAAAATTTATTTATTTATTTATATTTGGCTGCATTGGGTCTTCGTTGCTGTGCGCAGGCTTTCTCTAGTTGCAGCGAGCGGCGATTACTCTTCATTATGGTGTGCAGGCTTCTCATTGCAGTGGCTTCTCTTGTTGTGGAGCACGGGCTCTAGGCTCATGGGCTTCAGTAGTTGTGTCATGTGGGCTCAGTAGTTGTGGCTCGTGGGCTCTAGAGTGCAGGCTCAGTAGTTGTGGTGCACGGGCTTAGTTGCTCTGCGGCATGTGGGATCTTTCTGGACCAGGGATTGAACCCGTGTCTCCTGCATTGGCAGGCGGATTCTTAACCACTGTGCCACCAGGGAGGTCCCTAAAAACAACACTTTAAATCTGACTTTTTCTCCCAGAATGGAAGGTAGTTATTTCACACCTTCTCCCAGAGTGGAAGGTTGGCCGTTCTTGGAATGACTTGGAAGCTAATCCTGTTCTGGGTTGTTCTAAAATGGGCAAGACATTTATTGGTCATATCTCGGGGGAAAATATGTCTATTAAGTGAGCTCTTTCTAATCATTGCTAATCATTGATGCCTTTGGGATAATGTCAAGTCATCAAACTTGTGCTAGTTAAATGTACTTGTCTTTATATGCAGTTGTGCACATTACTGTCTCCCATTCTAACCCAAGCCTGAGTTCTCTTCTCATGATGTAGAAGCTGCAGCTTCCAGAACCTTTGCCACTACCAGCCTCTGCCTTCTGGATTGGAAGGGGTGGGGGAAACAGGCAGGATAAGTCAAGGTAACCCCTCAGTCCTGGAGTGAAGCGGGGGTTGAGTATGGGAGCATTGAGAAACTAGCTCTGCTGTTTTTCTCAGATCTGACCAGGTAAAGACGACAGTGGTCTCTCCCTCTCCCACACTGTCTACTTTTCATATTCCAGGAAATCTAGGGTGCAGCAACAGAAAACAAGTATGGAGGATACTGAAAATACGGATTTACTTTCTGCTTCTGATTTTATCATTCGTTCTGACCATTCCTACTTATTCTCCTGATTTTCCTTTTTCTTGACCCCTTCCTGGATATGCTCCACACCCTGGGTTGTCTTTTGTGCATACATGAATTTTAAGTTGTCTCCCAATCCTTGTTGTTGTTGTTTGAGAGCTCTTTCTCATGCAAATCTGAACAGTTCTCTGTTTAATGCTTGCAGTGGCTCCCTATTGCCCTCAGGATAAAATCCAGACTCCTTAGCATACTCAAAGGCCCTTCTGTTTATTCCTAGGCCCTATTAATTATCATCCTCATCAACATCTGTAACCACCCCTCTACCACCACCACCACACACACACACACACACACACACACACACACACACACACACACTCGAATCTCTAGTTATATCATAGTACCTGCAGTTACACAAGCACTTTCTCTCTCCAAACCAAAGGTGATCATATGATGTAGTTGCTGAATGGAGCACTTTTGAAAGCAAAAGGGGATGCTATTGCAAACGGTGCCAGGACTACAGGCATAAATCTGGATGGATTCCAGCCCTCCTTAGCTGAGCTAATTTCTGCAGCTTAACAGCAAGTGCCTTAGAAGACCTCTGAATTTCTGAGATTGGGTTTACTGGTTCTCACCTGGGGATGATTTTACCCTCCAGGAGACATCTGGCAACATCTGCAGTTTTAGTTACCAGTTTGGGGTTGGGGGGTGCTACTGATAACTAGTCGGCCAGGGATGCTGCTAACACATCCTACAATAAATACATAGGTATGTTAGGCTATAAATAGATAACATAGGGCTGCCATAACTAAGTACCACAGACTAAGTGGCTTAAAAAAATAGAAAATTATTTTTTCACAGTTCGGGAAGCTATAAAATTCCAAGATCAATGTTTTGGTAGGGTTGTCTTTAAAGACCCCCATCTCCAAATACAGTCATGTTCTGCAGTGCTGGGGGTTAGGACTTCAACATGTGAATTTGGGAGGGAGGACCCAATTCAGCCCATAACAGCCCCCCCACCTCCCCCTCCCACAAGGAACCTGATCCCATTGTCAACAGTGTGGAGGCTGAGAGACTCTGGCTAGGTGACCCTTTTGTGTATTCTTACTCTGTGTCCCTGTGTGCTCATATCACTTCACACACTGCCTCCCACACACCCCTGCTGGGCGGTAAGCTCCTCGAGGGCATTGGCTTAGACTTGTATCCTCATTGCCTAGTACAGTATTAAGATCGTGCTGTGTCTCCTGCGAGGAGCCCAGTGCCTGGCAGGCATGTTTGCTGAATGAATGAGTGGTGAATCTAGAAGCTTCTCCTTGGCAGGGGAACCTTTGACTTAAAAACCTGGAGCTGCCTCATGATCCTCATTCTCTTTTGCAATAACTTGGCCCCTTCTGCTCCCATCCCTGCGCTCCCCATCTTCAGTTGTCACAGGATAGGTTGGGGGTTAGGAGGCAGGTTGTAGAGCAGCTCTCCCCCCTTCACTTGGTGACAGTCCAGTTGGCTCACTGCTCCATACAGAGGGCAGTTGAGTCGATGTGTCTGTCAGCCTTTCCTCCCAGCTTCTGATGCAGGAGGCCTGAAAGGAGGGCAGGGCATGGAGGCGGGGCTACCATGTGCTTTGATCCCTTTTGGGTTGTCTGCTCTGGGGTAAACAGAGGTTCTGGCACAGGGCCGTTTAACCTTGTGTGTCTATATATATGTATTGTTTTTAGGGGAGGGGTCGATGCTTTCAAAGAGATCTGTGACTCTAAAGACCAAGAACCATTTATTTAGCACAGTGGTTCTCAAATTGAGTGTGCCACAGAATCATCAGCTGGAGGGCTTGTTAGACACAGCTTGCTGGACCCCACCTCCAGAGTTTTGGATTCAGGTTTGGGTGGGGCCTGAGAATTTACATTTCCAGCAAGCTGATGATGATGCTGGTCCAGGGACCACACTCTGAAAACCACCCCATAAGAAGATATCCAAGGTTGCATGGTGGAGAGAAAGAACCCGGGAGTCGTTAAGCTTTAAGTGAGACAAGGCCTATGTGAACACTTGGCATATGGTGGGTGCTCGGCCAGCTGTAACAGGAGAGCTTTGTTCCTTTTCAGTCATCCCCAGGTGCAGCCCCCATCTGGGGGTGGTTCCTTTAGAGGTATAATGAGGCTACAGCCCTAGTGTAATCCAGCAGAATCAGCCCCACCCAGCACTTTTTTTTTTGTAGACTCCGTTTACAGTGGCTTTAGCTGTTTTTGAAGTGCAGTGAGTTTGGTCCCCAGTGGGCTTGGAGGAGAAGAGGCCCTAAAGCTGTGACCTCTTTGCTCCTTCACAGGTATAGCCTGGCTGGTTGTTTGCTCACAATTTCCTTTTGTTGAGTACATTCCCAGAGTGATTTTCTTTCCTTTTTTCTTTTTTAGGAGTAAAAAGTTACCCTTTTCTTTGTACTGCCTCCTTCCACACGAGCGCCCCTTTGGCCAAAGAGGATTATTACCAGATATTAGGAGTGCCCCGAAGTGCCAGCCAGAAGGAGATCAAGAAAGCTTATTACCAGGTCTGTATGGAAGATTTTACAGACGAGACTGCAGAAGGGATGCTGTGGATGTAGTGTGACCCTGACGGGTGCAGTGTGTGTGCCCGTACCTGTCGGTTGTGTGCAGCCGAGAGTGTGGAATGAGATGGTAAAGATGGGCTCTGCTGAACCATGTTCCTCAAGTGCGTGAGGCCACACTGGTTAATGCTGTAGAAAAAAGGAGAGTCAGAACCAGAGATTAAAAAAAAAAATCTTGGGCTTCCCTGGTGGCGCAGTGGTTGGGGGTCCGCCTGCCGATGCGGGGGACGCGGGTTCGTGTCCCGGTCCGGGGGGATCCCGCATGCCGTGGAGTGACTGGGCCCGTGAGCCATGGCCACTGAGCCTGCACGTCCGGAGCCTGTGCTCTGCAATGAGAGAGGCCGCGGCGGTGAGGGGCCTGCGTACCGCAAAAAAAAAAAAAAAATCTTTTTCCAGGGCTGTTTTTGTACTTAAATCTCTTCTGTATCTTCTGAGTCAGTAGGTGTGCTGCTCTAAGTTTTAGGTACTCATTCTTTGCATTTGGATAAAAGTTTATGGGTTTAGAATTATTTCATTTTTTTAACCCATCATCCATATCCCGGAATGTATTGGGCTGATTGGTAAAGTGGCATGTGAGTTATCTAGACCTGTGGTTTCCAGGCTTTTGCTCTGATGAACACAATCAAAATAAAAAAAAAAAAATTAAAGACCAAGGGCGCCGATGTAGGAATGCTAGCTTTTGTATTTTGCCTAATATAGGTGTTAAAAATAATCAAGTACAATCTATTAATGTCATTTGATGAAAGAAAGAGCACTTTAACACCATAAACATAGGAAAGCCATATCAGAATAAAGAAGATTAAAAAAATTTTTTAACATCTTTAATGGAGTATGATTGCTTTACAGTGGTGTGTTAGTTTCTGCTTTATAACAAAGTGAATCAGTTATACATATACATATGTTCCCATCTCTTCAAGAAGATTAAAATTTAATAAAATTAATAAATTAAATACAATTTAAATTTTAAAAATTACTGGGAGTTCCCTGGTGGTCTGGTGGTTAGGATTCGGCGCTTTCTCTGCTGTGGCCTGGGTTCGGTCCCTGGTTGGGGAACTGAGATCCCGCAAGCTGAGCGGCGTGGCCAAAAAGAAAAAAAACTTTTTTTAAAGCCAAATACTGATCAAGACCAGACCTTATAGCTTGGATAGCTACTTTCTTCTCTTACTTTTTTTTTTTTTTAAGGGTGCAGTTCACTGGTTTATAGTATATTCACAGAATTGTATAACCATCACTACAATCAATTTTAAAACATTTTCATATCTCAAAAAGAAACCCCACACCATAAGCCCTTATTCCCCATTCTCCTCTGCCCTTGAAATTGCTAACCTACTTTCTGTCTCTATAGATTTACCTATTCTGGACACTTCATAGAAATGAAATCATGTGATATGTGGACTTTTGTGACTGGTTTGTTTTACTTTATTTTTTATTTTTCTGGCCACGCCATGTGGCATGTGGGATCTTAGTTCCCTGATCTGGGATCTAACCTGCACCCCCTGCAGTGGAAGCGTGGAGTCTTAACCACTGGACTGCCATGGAAGTCCCGTGGTTTCTTTTACTTTAGAATAATGTTTTCCAGGTTCATCCATGTTGTAACATGCAGCAGTACTTCATTCCTTTTAGTGGTCAAATAATATTCCATTGCATGGATATACTGTGTTTTATTTATCTATTCATCATTTGATGGATATTTGGATTGTTTCCACCTTTTTGTTATTATGAGTAGTGCTGCTATGAACATTCCTCTGTAAGTTTTGTGTAGACTTATACTTTCATTTCTCTGGGGTATATACATATACCTAGGAGCAGACTTGCTGGGTCAATTCATAGCAATTCCGATTGCCATGTTTAACATTTTGAGGAACAGCCAGGCTATTTCTTTTTTTTCTTTTATTGAAATATAGTTGATTTACACTGTTGTTAGTTTCAGGTGTACAGCAAAGTGATTCAGTTATACATAAATATATATATCTATTCTTTTTCAGATTCTTTTCCCTTACAGGTTATTACAAAATATTGAGTATAGTTCCCTGTGCTATACAGTAGGTCCTTATTAGTTATCTATTTTATATATAGTAGTGTGTATATGTTAATCCCAAACTCGTAATTTATCCCTCCCTCTCCCCTTTCCCCTTTGGTAACCATAAGTTTGTTTTCTATGTCTGTGAGTCTACTTCTGTTTTGTAGATAAGTTCATTTGTATCTTTTTTTTTAGATTCCACATATAGGTGATATCATGTGTTATTTGTCTTTCTCTGTCTGACTTACTTCGCCTAGTATGATAATCTCTAAGTCTATCCATGTTGCTGCAAATGGCATTATTTCATTCTCTTTTTATGACTAATATTCCATTATATATATATAAGCCATATCTTCTTTATCCATTCATCTGTCAGTGGACATTTAGGTTGCTTCCATGTCCTGGCTATTGTAAATAGTGCTGCAGTAGACGTTGGGGTTTATGTATCTTTTTGAATTATAGTTTTCTCTGGATATATGCCCAGGAGTGGGATCCCTGGATCATATGGTAACTCTGTTTTTATTTTTTTAAGAAACCTCCATACTGTTGTCCATAGTGGTTGTACCAATTTACATTCCCACCAGCTGTGTAGGAGGGTTCCTTTTTCTCCACACCTTCTCTAGCATTTATTTTTTGTAGACTTTTTGATGATGGCTATTCTGACCAGTGTGAGATGATACCTTATTGTAGTTTTGATTTTCATTTCTCTAATAATTAGCAACGTTGAGCATTTTTTCATGTGCCTGTTGGCCATCTGTATGACTTCTTTGGAGAAATGTTTATTTGGATCTTCTGCCCATTTTTTGATTGGGCTGTTTGTTTTTTTGATATTGAGCTGTATGAGCTGTTTGTATGTTTTGGAAATTAATCCCTTGTCGGTTGCATCGTTTGCAAATATTTTCTCCTATTCTGTAGGTTGTCTTTTCATTTTGTTTAGTTTCCTTTGCTGTTCAAAAGCTTTTAAGTTTAATTATTTCCCATTTGTAGATTTTTTTTTTCTTTTTTTTTGAGGTACGCGGGCCTCTCACTGTTGTGGCCTCTCCCGTTGTGGAGCACAGGCTCCGGACGTGCAGGCTCAGCGGCCATGGCTCACGGGCCCAGCCGCTCCGCCGCATGTGGGATCTTCCTGGACCGGGGCACGAGCCCGTGTCCCCTGCATAGGCAAGCAGACTCTCAACCACCGCGCTACCAGGGAAGCCCCATTTTTGTTTTTATTTCCATTACTCTAGGAGACAGTTCCAAAATGATATTGCTGCGATTTATGTCAAAAAGTGTTCTGCCTATGTTTTCTTCTAGGAGTTTTATAGTGTCCGGTCTTACATTTAGGACTTAGATCCATTTTGAGTTTATTTTTGTGTATGGTGTTAAAGAATGTTCTAATTTCATTCTTTTACATGTAGCTGCCCAGTTTTCCCAGCACAACTTATTGAAGTCTGTCTTTTCTCCATTGTATATTCTTGCCTCCTTTGTCATAGATTAATTTACCATAGGTGTGTGGGTTTATTTCTAGTGCCAGACTATTTCAAGCAGGCTGGTGTGTGAAGGTTCAAATTTCTCCACATCCTCGCAAACACTTGTTATCTGTCTTTTTGATTCAAGCCACCCTAGTGAGTGTGAAGTGGTATCTCACTGTGGTTTTGATTTGCTTTTCCGTGGTGGCTAATGATGTTAAGCACCTTTTCATGTGATTTTTGGCCATTTGCTGTATGTGTATTAGATCCTTTGCCCATTTTTAAATTGAGATATCTTTTTATTTACTGGGTTGTTAGGGAATGAGGAAAGACTTGGGGATAGGAAGCAGAGATCCTGTCTTGGGATAGTGAATAGTGTGTCTCTTGAGCTGGAAGGTAAGGTACCTGATACAAGGGTGGGAGAAGATTGGAGAGATGGAGCCTGGGGCCAACTTAAGGGGGCATGTGAGGCCCTTAGCAAGTACTAGAGATTTAATTTAAGAGAGAGTAGGGAACCATCCAAGTTTTTAGGTGTGGAAGTAAATAGATCAGGTAAAGCTGTGTAATTTACATTCTTTTTTTTTTTTTTTTTTGCGGTACACGGGCCTCTCCCGCTGCAGAGCACAGGCTCCGGACGTGCAGGCTCAGCGGCCGTGGCTCACGGGCCCAGCCGCTCCGCAGCATGTGGGGTCTTCCCGGACCGGGGCATGAACCCGTGTCCCCTGCATTGGCAGACTGTCAACCACTGAGCCACCAGGGAAGCCCTAGCTGTGTAATTTAAAACCGGAAATTTAGAAAGTAGGCTTTATGGAGCAATAACTGGGGTCAGACATTGATAAAAGCTTTTCATGTGTTACATCATTTAATCCTCATGGCAAAAGACTTGGCGAGGTTATGACATGCAGCTGAGGCCACACAGTCAATAAGTGGCATATATAAGACTAAAACACAGGTCTTTCTGACTGCAAAAGGCCTCTCTTCCTTGTGCTGATCTCATGAGTATATCTTGCCCTGGCCTGGAACTAGCCTTGTGGCCCACCGTGATCTACTGCCCTACCTTGAGGGCCCCCTTCTGGCTGAGCACTCAGCCTCCGACGTCCTTCCACGTGCTGGTGTGAGGACCAGCATGTCCAGCAGCAAAGTGAGCAGCCAGTTGCCGGCAGTGGTGGAGCCAGACGTCTCCTGAGTCGCTTTCAGCTTTAGGATTCTGTGCCCTCCTCACCCTCCATCAGGGTGACCCAGACTTGGAAGGCATCAGTAGCTGCAGCAAACATAGTGAACACCTACAAAGGTGTCACACAGCACTGCTAAGCATGGCCAAGAAGAAACCTTCATTTAGAGCTGCTCAGCTCGCCTGTGTGCTCTGGACAGCCAAGGGAGATCTTGTTTTGTTTTTTAATATTTAAATGTGTGTTTTTAGTAGGTAATATATTCCCCTGGTTCAGAAATCAAAAAGTACAAAGGAGTGTACAGTGAGAAGTCTTCCCTCCTTCCCATTCATCCACATCCCTCCTGGAGCAGTCAGTGTTTTCAGCTTAGTGTATGTTCTAACTAATTTATACAACAGATACAGCTATTTATCTATCCAGTTATTTTTCTCTCTTTTTATATAGATGGTAGTCTACCAGATACACTCTTTTGCATCTTTCACAAAGGTGCTCAAGTTCTAAAGAGTTAGTGTTTTTTTTTTTGTTAGAGATTTGTTGTGGTTGAAAAATGTATACACACCTCAGATTTGAAGAGATAGTTTTATTTATTTATTTATTTATTTCTCTTTTCCAAAATTCAGTTTGTCATTTTGTAATAAACTTTTGATCAAATTTGAAAGCTGAACACAATGTGTATGTTCTTAATTCTGGCTGTGCTTTGCTTTTAGTTTGTTTTTATTGAGGTATAATTGACATGTTAGTTTCAGGTGTACAACATAATGACTCAACATTTGCATACACTAAAATGATCATCACAGTAAGTCTAGTTAGAGATGGTTTATTTTAAAGTCTTAAACCTTGTGTTAAGAATTGCTATTGGTTGTAAAGTCTCAGACAACTGCTACAAAGGAGGTGAGGTGTAACTGGTATCTGGGGTTCAGTTTTAGTAATCATCTTGTGTCCATAGTAATTTACCATTTCCTCCCTTAGCTCGCCAAGAAATATCACCCAGACACGAATAAGGATGATCCCAAAGCCAAGGAGAAGTTCTCCCAGCTGGCAGAGGCCTATGAGGTAATGCAGCCCACCGGTGTGTGCAGTCACTGTCATTCCGCTGTATGTGTGCATCAGAGCTCGCTGCCCAGGGCAACCGCTGTGTCAGAAGGTCCAGTGGGAAGGCTGTGTTCCCCACGAGATCACCTCGTTGAAGGAAAAAAAAAAAATCCCAGATCCAAAATTTTCACATTAGATCTAACTTGGAATCTCATCAAAGAACAGGATCCAATAATCTGTGTTAACAGAGCTCCCTCCACTCGGACTTGTAGCTGGGTCTCGGAACTCCTTGTCAGAGTAAACAGTTTTGTGCCTATTTGATGACCCCTCCCATCCCTAACTTAGGGCATCACTGTCTGGTGGGGATGGTGGGTGTTATAAAAGTAGACCACCACTGCCCTAGAGGAATGTAGAATGTAATCAGGGGGATGAAGCGGACATGAAACAGCCACTGAGCATTGCAGAGTTAAGTGAAAGCAGACCTCCTTCCTGGACTTCGGCCGTGCTGAAGGGGTTCAGGATATGTAGGATATCCTACGTCTGCTCTGTGTGTGTGTTTGTGTGTGTGTGTGCGTGTGCGTGTGCGTGCGCAAGTGTGCGTCCCCCCGACCATTCGAGAATAAGTCGCAGACGTGGTGTCTCTCTATCCCTAAGTACTTCTGTGTGTATTCGCTAAGAACAAGAACATTCTTTTCCATAACTTCAGTACAGCTGTCAAGATTAGGAAATTTTATGTTGATTCAATACCACTGTCTGTGCTTGGTGTGTGTGTCCCTGGACCTTGGGAGACTCAGGAGGACCTGACTGCTGTGCCTTTCACGGTAGGTCCTGAGTGATGAAGTGAAGAGGAAGCAGTATGACACCTATGGCTCTGCTGGCTTCGATCCTGGGGCCGGCAGCTCTGGGCAGAGCTACTGGAAAGGAGGCCCCACTGTTGACCCTGAGGAGCTCTTCAGGAAGATCTTTGGGGAGTTCTCATCCTCCTCTTTTGGAGACTTCCAGAGTGTGTTCCATCAGCCCCAGGAGGTAAGCATCTCATTTTGAAGAATCATTCAAATTTTAGCTGCCAAGTGTGATGCAAACGGATTTTACCAATTCTTTTTCTCAAAGAAAAAGCTAAAGCAGCTTAAATGGGATGATTTGGAGGCAGCCATCTTGGTAGGAAATGGTTCCAGTATTTGAAAAATCATATAATAATGTGTACATACAGTTTTACTATATTCTTACAGTTGCTTAATCCAGCAACACCTAAGGCTCTCAGAGTCCATAGTTAGAGTGTGAATATTTTATCTAGAGCCTGCCTCATTATTCTAGGAGAGCTCAATCCATAGGGAGCTACTGCCAGTCCTGCCTCTTCCATATTTATGCCTTGTTTCAGACATTATCAGAATTGAAGAGAGAGGGGAGTTGTTTTATGATGTGAGTTATGATTTTGGATCGTTTGAGTTGTTAGTAAGGACCATGTACAAATATTTTCTGTGAGCATTTTCAGTTTGTTGAAAAGCACATTTTCACTTAAATATTATCTCTTAAAAATTCTGAGGACTAGGGCAGAATCAGTTGAGTCCCATCTATTCTTGCTTGATAAAGTACAAGTTAAAAAGTAAAGTAACTAGGGGAACAGATGAATTGGTGGAGCATAGGATTTTTAGGGCAGTGAAAATACTTTGCATGAAACTATGGTGAGGATACATGTTATTATACATTTGTTCAGACCCATAGAATATCCAAAACCAAGAGTGAACCCTAATGTAAACTGTGGGCTTTGGATGATTATGTTGTGTCAATGTAGGTTTGTCCTTGATAAAATAAATACAGTTCTGGTGAGTGATGTTGATAACAGGGGATGCTGTGCATGTGTGGGGGCAAAGGTATGTGGGAAATCTCTATACCTCCTTCTCAATTTTGTAAACCTAAAACTGCTTTAAAAAATAAAGTCTTTAAAAGAAAAAGTAACTGTAAACTGCTGGGCAGTGCTCTCCTTTACTTTAAGAGAGATAACAGGCGGTCCCTTGATTTCTTTAGTACATCATGGAGTTGACATTCAATCAAGCTGCCAAGGGTGTCAACAAGGAGTTCACCGTGAACATCACTGATACCTGTGAGCGGTGTGATGGCAAAGGGAACGAGCCCGGCACCAAGATGCAGCACTGCCACTACTGCGGTGGCTCCGGCATGGTGAGCGTGAGGCCGAGGCCCTGGCCTCCCACCTCTTGCCCTCTTCCTGCTCCCCTCCACCACTCCTCTTTTCTGTGCTCCAATGGACCTAGGGCTTTGAGAGCTCATAACTAGGTGGGACTGTTTTATCTAGAATCTTCTGCATTTTCCCAGGAGTGCTCTGTCCTAATTAACAATACAGAAGAAGCAATGAAACTCTGCTGTCTTCTCTGAAAATACATTGTGGGGTATTTTGGTAATTTGAACCTGGGGTAGGGGAGGGGGACTCAAATTTTGCTTGAAGTGTGATCATTTTTTTCTTTTTGGTAAGTTTCAGGCATAACTCAAACTTATAGAATAGTATGAAGAACCACTCCCTTACTCCTTCTACCCAGCTTCACCAATTGTTAACATTTTGTCCCATTTGCTTTGTCATTTGTGGTGTGTACATATATGTGTGTGTGTGTGTGTGTGTGTGTGTGTGTATTTTTTTTTTTTTTTGGCTGCGCGGGCTCTTTGTTGTGGCACATGGGCTTCTCTAGTTGCGGCGTTTGGGCACTAGAGTGCACAGGCTCAGTAGTTGCAGCACACGAACTTAGTTGTGGTTTGTGGGATCTTAGTTCCCCAACCAGTGTTCGAACCTGGGCCCCCTGCATTGGGAGTGTGGAGTCTTAACCAGTGGACCACCAGGGAAGTCCCTATGGTATATATTTGCTAAGAGCAAGAATATTCTTTTACGTAACCACAGTAAGTTGTCAAAATCAGGAAGTTTAATGTTGATACAATACCATTATCTGTACAATTCAGATTTTTTCAGTTGTCCTTATAATGTTCTTTTTTTCCACAAGCCCAGTATCCAGTCTGTGATCTTGCATAGTATCTGGTTGTCATATCTTTTGTCTCCTTTAATCGGGAATGACTTCTCAGTCTTTCTTTTATGACAACTGACATTTTTTAGGATTACAGACCTGCTTTGTAGGATGTCCCTCATTTAGGTCATCTGATGTTTTATCCTGATAAAATTCAGATTATGCATTTTTTGCAGAAACACCAGACATGTAGTGCCCTTTTCATGGATCATGTCAGGAGTCATGAGGTGTCAGTTTGTCTCATTAGTGGTGATGTTACATTTGTTCACAATCAGTTAAGGTAGTGTCCACCGGGTTTCTTCATTATAAAGTTTATTATTTTTCCCATTGAAATTAACAAGGAAGTTGTGAGGTACCTTGACACTATATAAATATCCTGTTCCTCATCAAACTTATACCCAATAGTTACAGCATCCATGGATCAGTCTTGCCTAAATCAGGGATTATTGTGACTGTTGCTAAATGGTGATTTTCTTTTTTGATTTTTAAGGGTTTTTTGGAATTTTTGAATTTTATTTTATTTATTTTTTTATATAGCACATTGTTATTAGTTATCTTTTTTATACATATTAGTGTATATATGTCAATCCCAATCTCCCTAAATGGTGCTTTTCTGATTGCAACATCCCTTCTTTGTTTATTGTCATTCTACTGAAAGGAAGAGCTTTTTCTTCTCCATTTATTTATTCATTCTTTCATTCATATCAGTATGAACTCATGGATTCTTATTTTATTCACTGAGCTGTCATTAGTATTACTTACTTTGATGCTCAAACTGTCCCTGACTTGGCCTGTGGAAGTGTCTTCTGGCTGGCTCCTGTATTCTTTTGATGTGTCCCCATCATTCCACTGCGCCACCAGGGAAGTCCCTGCCTCAGTCTTCTTATGGCCACGGTATTCCTTTATATGGACACATCACCGTTTGTTTAGGCAGGTCCCTGTTGCTGGATGCCTAGGTGGTTCTTATTTTTTTCATGTTATAGACAACGGATACCTTTGAATAGTGTCATTCCTCATATTCATTTTTTGAATATACAGGTATCTATTACGTGTGAAGTAGAATATCTTTTCTAAGATTTGAGAGCCTTTGTTTTTTTGCATGTATTCCATCTTTTGTCCTTCTTTGTATTGAGTAATTGGTCTTTTTCTTACTCATTTGTAGAAGCCCTTTATAAATTAATTGAATTAGTCCTTTGCCAATGATTTTAGTTGTATTTGTCTTTTGACTTTGAATATATTTTTGCCTATTTGTATATAATTTTCAACGTTCAGAATCATACATGCAATTTTTCCCTTTTTTCATTTATTATAATGAAAGCATTTTTCCATATCTTTGAATATTTTTAAACATTCTTTTTGATGGCTAAATAATAGTCCACTGATGGGTGTGCCCAGAGTTACCTGTAAATACTCCTACAGCTTAGTCTGAGAAAGTGAAGTTGTGCTTACATTCCTCTAGAGGGCGCTCTTGGAGAGGATGAGGATTCCTGTGGTTACAGTTTTGTGAGTTGAGTTGCTGCCACTTGTTACAGATACTTTTTATTTTATTTTTTATTTTATTTCATTTTTGGCTGCGCCAGGCAGCTTATGGGATCTTAATTCCCCAACCAGGGATTGAACCCGGGCCCTCGGCAGTGAAAGCTCCGTGTCCTAACCACTGGACTGCCAGGGAATTCCCTACAGATACTTTTTATTGATCCTAATTCCCTCTCACGTCTAAGGTCCTTTCTCCAAGGCCATGAATTGCTATGACTTTCTTTTTTCACATTTCTTAGGTGAACATTGAGATAAGACAAGCTGAAGTGTATTTCTCTCAAAATGTAATGTTTGAGATTGGGGAAAAAAATTTGCAAGACATAGCTAAAGGATTAGTATTCCTAATATGTAAAGGGCTCTTTCAGAATATTGAGAAAAAGACTAACAGCTCATTAGAAAAACAGGTCAAGGTGAGAAGAGGAAATGCAAGTGACCAGCAAATGTTTCTTGCTGGCGATCAGGGAAGTGCAGGTGGAGCCAAGGAGATGCCTGAAGTTCGCCACACATTTCAGAGATGGGTTCAGGCCCTGCTGACAGGCTTGTGGGACGTGGCACTCGTGTGCACTGATGGTGGATGTGGAAACCACCCTGGCCACAGCTGCAGTGGCTGTTCACCTGCACATATGCCTCTCTCTGTGCGGATGTAGCCTATAGATCACACCTGGAAAATAGCACATGTACAGGGTGTCCCTTGGAGCCTGTGTGTAATAAGAAAGGACTGGACAGCCTCAGTGACCACCAGGAGTGAGTTGTCTGAAAAATACACTGATGAGGAGTGCTCTCTGAGATTATTAAATTGTTAAAAACAAAATAGCAAAAGCCACAGAACTGTGTGCATGGTATGCTACCTGGGCTTATTGAAAACTTGTAATGCACAGATGGATGGCTTGAAATGTGTGTCTGTAAAAGTAGGATACACAAGTATATCACTATAGCTGTGCATCTATGGAAGGTACTTGGAATGGTTAGGGGCCAGGGGTGAGGGGGACATTTAACTTTTCACCGTACCTTCATGTTTTACTTTAGAATTTTTTTTAAAATAAATTTATTTATTTACTTATTTTTGGCTATGTTGGGTCTTCGTTGCTGCACATGGGCTTTCTCTAGTTGCGGCGAGCGGGGGCTATTTCTGTTTGTGGTGCATGGGCTTCTCACTGCAGTGGCTTCTCTTGTTGCAGAGCATGGGCTCTAGGCGCATGGGCTTCAGTAGTTGTGGCGCATGGGCTTAGTTGCTCTGCGGCATGTGGGATCTTCCCGGACCAGGGCTTGAACCTGCATTGGCAGGGGGATTCTTAACCCCTGCACCACCAGGGAAGTCCCTACTTTAGAATTTTGTACCATACGCACATAGGACCTTTTCAGATAAATATAGCACATAAAATTGTATTGTATTTTTTAAAAAGTCTTTTTATTTATTTATTTATTTGGCTGTGTCGGGTCTTAGTTGCGGCATGCGGGATTTTTAGTTGCGGTATGCATACTCTTAGTTGCGGCGTGCGGGATCTATTTCGCTGACCAAGGATCGAACCTGGGCCCCCTGCATTGGGAGTCTTAGCCACTGGACCACCAGGGAAGTACCTAGCACATAAAATTTTAATTTTAATAAATATTTGTCCTAGCAAGTCCACCTTTGGGAATCTGTCTTAGAAAAAAGAATTAAGACATCAGAACAGAAGGATCTATGTGAAGAGATTTTTTTCTTCACCGAAACAAAAATTAAATATTAAAATGGAAATTGAAATCTATATATATTGGTCTGGAGGAATGTTCATGATGTATCATGAAGATGAAAGGGAAAGCAAGTTGCAGAGCGATAGTATAATATATTGTCATTATAAAATTTTTACTTAAAAAGTTTTTTATGGAGAGAAAGAGAGAGTGAGTGAGCGAGTTGTGGGAAAGAACACCTCAAACTGAGCTACCAAGAGCTGGTCACCTTGGGAATCACGATGAGGGGGGAGATTAATAATTTTTTTAATATATGTTTGTATCCTTTGATTTGCTATAAAAACAGGTATTTGATAATTTACCAAGAAAAAAACCCCCAAGGATGTTAGGTTAAATAAAAAGGTAACCGATTTCCAGTGCCCAGTGAGGAGCTGATGGGAGTGGCCACAAATTGTAAGGCCCCACCAGCTGTGCGAGGGGCTGGGAGCCGGGGAGGCTCCTGGAGGACTGGGGTGGGAGGGGCTGGGGGGGGTGGGGAAGAAGAGACCCCTGGGTGGGAGCATGAGCAGCACCAGTACCTGCGAGAGGAGCAGCTTGCCTCCTTGCTCCCAGGGTACCTGTGATGGGGGCTGGGGACAGTGGGGGGGGCCCTGGGAGACAGAGAGGCCAGTGCTGCTTCTCCCTTGGAGTGGGCAATGGCAGCTCTGGGTGGGGGTTGCATCCAGTCGTCACTTTCCTCTTTCTTTCTCTGCTTTCCCAGCTGTCCCTTTTGTAATGGGGGGGTACTCTTTTTAAAGCATATTTGCTCAGCTCCCAGGAGTTTCGGGAACTTCTGTAGAGAGGCAGCATCTCATTTTTCAGCCTCATATAATCAGGTTTGTGGTTTGGGATTCAGAAGTCGGTGCGCTCTAAGTCAGATTAACAGTTTGAGCTCCTGCACCTGTGTCTTTAGGCAGTATGTTTTAGCGCATGTGCACGCAACACGTGAATCTTTGGTGAAATGTTTCTCGTGCACATTGTGGTCCCAGGACCTCGCTGTCAGGGTTTACCGGTGTCTAAGGCTCCCATTTTTCTTCTTTTTATCAGGAAACCATAAATACAGGCCCTTTTGTGATGCGCTCCACATGTCGGAGGTGTGGTGGCCGGGGCTCCATCATCACGTCTCCTTGTGTGGTGTGCAGAGGAGCAGGAGAAGCCAAGCAGAAGAAGAAGGTGGTGATCCCTGTGCCTGCCGGTGGGTCTGGGGCTCCTCCACGCACAGGGGCTGGGAGCCGGGGCCATCGTGTCCTTGTTTCTGGAGCCCAAACTCGAGGAGGAACCAGGGTCTCCTTGCGTTTTCCACTGCACCAGTTATCCTTAAAATCCGCACCCATGTCATGTGGGGAGATGGAACCCGACGTGACCGCTCTGCTTCTGTGTGAAGGATTCCCCCATCTCCTCCATCTTCTGTCCCAAGGCCAATGTCGTCCCCACTGACAGCCCAGCGGGCAACACCACCCCCTCCTCCTGCCCCCAGGGCCAGCTTGTGCCTGCTCTCCCTAACTGGCTCCTGTTCCTAGGGTAGTGTTTCCACTGTGTGGTCTGGTCATGTCTCTCATCCTGTTGAAGACACTGCAGTGACTCTCAGGGGCCGAGAAATGGCCTCCCCTTCCAGCCCCTGCTGGTCTCAGCCTCCGCTCTTTTTAGTCTCCCCCTCATTACCTGCCCTGCAGCTTCCTGACTTTCACGTAGCCCCTGCCTCCCAGAACAGAGCCTTTGCATACGCCATTCCCCGGTGACTGAAGCTCACTGTCCACCTTCTTTTCAGTAGGTTAACTCTGTTCTCCCGGAGCTCCCAGCTCAAGTGTCACTTCCCCAGGGGAGCCTTCTGGAACCCTCCCTGTTCCTTAGATGTTCCTTTGTCTGGAGCTGTGATCTTTTCTTTCTAAGAACACGTCTCTGTTTGTAGCGATACATTTGTTAGTATTGTTATTTGGCTAATAGCTGTCACCCCGATTAGACTCTAAACTCACTGAGATACGAGGTGGACCTGGCAGTAAACCGAAGAAATGAATAGGAGGGGCTTTTGTTCAGTTATCAATTATTGTATGTTGCACCTTTGGAAAGTTATTCTTGTTTTAAGTTATACTTGTTGCTATCTTCGGTAGTTGTGTTATTCCTTGTTAACAGGAAACAGAAATGAGTAAGTTGGTGGGTTGTAAATGGATCTAGCATAGAAAATGCCTTGGGAGGTCCCAAAATAATCGTTCTCTTTTGAACTTTTGTTTTTACTTACAGGAGTCGAGGATGGCCAGACTGTGAGGATGCCTGTAGGAAAAAGAGAAATTTTCATCACATTCAGGGTAGGTTCTCTGTTTGCACAGCTTCTGTCAGGCCCTTGCTCTCCTGGAGAGGGTATGGCCCAGGCTTCTCATAGGAGAGGTAGGAGCTTCCCAGAGTGTCTGGCCATCTGAGTTTCCAAGATGAGCAGTGGCCACTTTGACAGGGTGATTAAACGTGTGTTACATCAAGCTTTTGTGCTAAATGTGGAGAGAACAAAGTTTCCTCGAGGTGTTTACAAGTTGGACTCATAAAAATACAGAAAACATCTTGTATTTTTTATGTATCAAATTGTTCATAGGGACAAACAGTGCCACAGCTACAGTTTTACGTACAATGTGCAGGGCAAACCCACTTTTCTGAGGTGAGGGAAACATGAGAGGAGGTGGCGCCTTCTGCCAGCGATTCCACCAGACGTGTACCCAAGGAGGTGCAGTTCGCAGAGGCAGGGTGTGTGACAGCCTCGTTAACAACAGCGAGACAGTGACAACAGTCTGCTGTCCTTGGAGAGGAGAATGGTGAGTGGTCTGCACTGTGGGCCCAGGGCACCTCAGAGCAGGAGGCTCGCGCTACACATGTCAGCATGAGATGTCCTGGGACTTCTCAGTTACGAACAGGGAGAGAGCAGGTTGCAGGGCGCGGGAAGGAGGTCATCTGTGTAAAACTTTAAACCATGTGAGGTGGTGTTATGTATTGTTTAGGGGCATGTAAACATGTAGGAAAAGTAAACAGATGCTTGTAGGAATGATACCTACTAAATTGGCCTGGTTACTCTGGAGGGGTGAGCTGGAGGTGGGGAGAAGTCACCTGTGTCCTAATGTTCTGTTACCTAAGCTGGGTTGTGGAAACACCGTGTGTTATTTACTTTGCTGGTTTACATATATGTGAAATATTTTATAATTTAAAACAAAAAAATAATGTAAAGGGTGAGTCTTCTAGACTGAGAAATCGAAGACAAAGGCAGCGGGCTGGAAGCCAATCTATAAGGAAGGCTTGGTAGAGAATTCAGATTGTTCGCAGCTGATGATAGAGAAGAAAAAAAGAAGAAATCACTGGAAGGCAAAGAACGTCTTTGACACACAAAAAATAGTGCTTATAAAATCAGAATAATTCCAGTGTTGTCAGTCTGACTTGAAGGTAGTTTGTACCAAATGACTCTGGAAAGTAAACCGTTTTCGCCTTTGTAGATTGTATTAGTCTGTGTTTCTTTATACTTTCCAATAAAGATTTTTATTTTTTTAATGTTCAGAAGCTGATTTTACTTTTTTACTTCCCTCAACAGTTGAACAGCTTGATCTGAGATGACACTCTTGCATTGCAGTGGAGTAGGAACCTGCCCTGTAACTCCCAGAGCCTGGGGGCGTGGTTGCTTTGGTGAAAGTACATTCTCTCCCTGAAAGTACATTCTCTCCCTGACGCTGTGCTCTGAGCTGCTGAGATGCGTCTGTTGCCCGCTCTCCAGAACAACTTCTCTGAGCGTAACCCCCTCTCGTGCTTGGCTGTAGGTGCAGAAAAGCCCCGTGTTCCGGAGGGACGGTGCAGACATCCACTCCGACCTCTTCATTTCCATAGCTCAGGCCATTCTGGGAGGCACCGCCAGAGCGCAGGGCCTGTATGAGACCATCAACGTGATGGTAAGAGGACAAGTGTGGCCTCGCCACCCTTGTATTTCCTTGTTCTTTTTTTCTGAAACGGGAAATGGCTGAGAAGTGGCTGGAACCTGGGAACAGCCAGCCTGTCGGGGATTCGAGGAGACAAGCTGGGTGTGGGGGGGAAGGAGGAGTGTTGGCTGTGCCTTGGGTGTGACTTGGCAGGGAAGGGAGCTCCCGGGCCATGTCCACTGCTGCCGGGCCGGGGAGCAGCCTCAGTGGTGCCCCAGTTGGCTCTGCCTCCTCCCAGGTCTTGCTCTCCATGCTCCCTCACTCCTGCTCTGGGCTTGCCGCCCCAGACTCCCTGCCCTCAAGGCCGTCACAGGCTCTGCTCGGGATGGACCTGGCTTAGCCAGTTTCCGTGTGGTGTCTGGTGGGTTTGGTCTAGAAACCTGAATGGAGTTCTTTTTGGGAATAAGATTGTCTTCACGTAGTGAAATGTTTTCATTTGGGCAACTGGAAACCAAGGAAAACCAGAGATTCCTTTCTTTCTTTATAGATTCCCCCTGGGACTCAGTCAGACCAGAAGATTCGCATGAGCGGGAAAGGCATCCCCCGGATTAACAGCTATGGCTATGGAGATCACTACATTCACATCAAGATCAGAGTTCCAAAGTAAGCGCTGCTCAGCTGTGGCGAGGCCCGCCCGATCTCTGCAGCTTTCAGCACTGGGCAGGAGCCGCTTGAGGGCTTCTTACCTGCTGAGTTGGTGCTGAGCGGCATGGTGGTTCAGCGCCGAGCCCGACTGCCCGACCTGTGTGACTGCTGCCATAAGCGCTGAGGCTTAGGCAGGTTACTTCTCCCTCTAAGTCAAGTGTGTCCTGCCCGGGCGCTCCTTCTGAAAGTGGACGTAATACAAAAGCTCGACCTCGTTGAGTTGCTGGAAGATTAAAGGAATAACCCATAGGGAATGCTTAGCTATTGCTGCAGCTGTTGATTTTGTTATTATTGTTCTCAGGTTGCCTGCCATCTGGTGGGAGAGACCTATAACCAGATAGTGGTGGGTGATGTCTGCGGTGTCTGGGAGAAAAGTCCAAGCCAGGAGTTGTGGGCATCCGGAGCAGGGCATGCCAGACTCCACTTGGGAGGACTGGGTTTCCAGCCCTCTCTTTAATTAGATCATTTCCATTTTGTTCCCCCCTGTAAACTATTTAGCATAGCCACAGTGGCAGTTGTTTAGAACAAGTTAGGGTAGTACAGGAGGTTTATTTTACGGAAGCTTTGAGGGCGTGGGCTCTTGGATTCAGGGTGTGTCCTGTGCCTGGGTTGCGGGTCTTGCATTTCCCACATGCTGCATGGGGACTGGCCGCGTCCACGTCCTTTAAAAAGCTGCCCAGAGGAAGCACTCTGACACTGACTGTGCTCGGTCCACAGGAGACTGACAAGCCGGCAGCAGAGCCTGATTCTGAGCTACGCTGAGGATGAGACCGATGTGGAGGGGACAGTGAATGGCGTCACCAACACAAGCACTGGTAAGGTGGCCCAGCGACCTGTGGGAGCCCCCAGCCCCTCGGAGGGTGGACGGTTCAGAAGCGTGTTGGGGTTTCCACTTGGGCAGAGCAGAGTAGAAAGAGGGGAGCTGAGGGCTAGGAACGGCAGGGGCAGCCGCGCTCCAGAGTAAAGCTGTTCCCCCTTCCTCTGCACCTGTGCTGCTTGCCGAGGTTAGCAAGTTCCACAATGCTTCCTGCCAGGTATCAGCTGTGTGTCTCAGAGGGCTGCTCTCCTGAGTTCTATCCTTGGTTCTGCCACTTGCCTTGTGACCTTGGGCACATCCCTACCTGAGATCACCTTGTAACCACTAAAGGAGAAGATGGGTTGGGAGGCTTAATGCATTCCTCTCCCAGAAAGCTTCTCCAGGATTTCAGAGTGTCCTGTAAACAACTACTACAGCAATGAAGGACCGTGGTCACATTACCCCAAATCTGCCTGTTCATAGCAGGCTTAAATTCTGAATTCCTAGGGCAATGAAAAACAAAACACCTTATTTACCCTGAGCTTAAACATCATAGGCCCTCTGTAGAGTGGAGTTAAATATTGGTGATTTGATACCAAAATGCCCACAGGCAGAAGCTTTGACCACGGGAACCTCAGCCACAGCCCTCCTCCCATGGGATGGGGCTGCTCTGCTGAGAAAACGCTGTTCTCTGTCGATTGGGCCTCTGCTGGGGCCAGGACAGGCCGTGCCAAAGGTGAATTGGCTTCAGCTGCCCAACATGTTGCTTCCTCGTTGCATCATTTTGTTTTTGTCTGGGTCCTGGATCTGCCTCTCACCTTCTCAGAGCTTGAATGGCATTAGATCAGTGTATGGTCATTCAGAGCAGGTGATTGGAGTGGGGGGTGGGGGCTTGGCCTTGAAGCCCCGGGGTAGGGGTGGGGGTCCCAGCAGCAATAGCCTTTGCATGGACTTGGCTGAGCTCCTGTTTTGTTTTTGTTTTTTGTGTGTTTTTGGCTATGCCACGTGGCTTGTGGGTTCTGAGTAACCAGACCAGGGATCGAACCTGCACCCCCTGCATTGGAAGCGTGGAGTCTCAACCCCTGGACTGCCAGCGAGGTCCCCTGAGTTCCTGTTAAGTCCAGGGGACCAAGTCCTCCGTGAAAAAGCAGCTGCCACAAATCCTGTCTGTGGCCAACTAGGCACCAAGTGGGCACTTATTTTAGTGGTTTCGTTCTTAGACTTTTTTCATATTTTCTGTTAATATCCCTTGAACTAAAAGGAAGTGGGAATGGTTGTTCCATGTAACTCTACTTATGCACCTCTAGCTTCTTCCTGAGTCCCAAATTTTTCCGCAGTCATGGAGCATGTGAGATTTGTTCTGCAGCCAGTTCTCAGCTGTGCCCCCTCCCACATTGGGAACTTGAGGTCCACCTGGGCCTTGTTCACTATATTTGAATGTCAGTTATTAGTCATCACCCGTTGTTGTCTTCAGTCCCTTTCTGAGAGCTTAAATTGGGAGTTGATCATGCAGTCAGCTTATGAGTGTTCTTAGAACCGTCATTATTTTCATGGTTCTTTGTCCTGTTAGCTCATTCCCTGTCCCCTTGTTCAGCCAGGATTTATTGGGAAGCTCCTGTGTGCCAGACACTTTGCCAGTTCTTCCTTTAAATGTTTATTGACATAATTTTGCTAACTATAGCATAACTTTACATAGGCATTGGATGCATTTGTGAAAAGTGTTTATAAAGTAAAATGAGTATGCCGAATTATTATTTTTTCTACTTCTGTTGTCATTTCAGAATTGTATTCCAGTGGGAAATTTGGCTGCCAGACATAATTCTTTAAAAGGCATTTAAGAATCTTAGTAATGGCTTCAAAGAATGCATTGTCAGTCAGTCTGCTACCTGGGTGTGGTTAAGCCTCTTGTTACACTGTGAAGAAAGTTACCTTTGCGGTCCACGTGTGAAAACACACCAGTGTACAAAATTCCCCTCCTGTCAACTTCCTTAAGGTGACTCCTATTTATTTAAGTAGAGCCTGAATCTCTTTCATTGAAGTTTTACTAGAAGCAGTTGCTTGCAGTCATCAGTGGTTCTTGGGCTAAAGTGTCATTTCTTAATAGCCTCTAAGTGAGATAGTCATCGGAGACTGTCACTGCAGATACAAACGGATTCCTGGGTGTCTTTGCTTTCATTACGGGAAGGCATTTGGAATAGTTAAAATTATGTCGGAAACTGACGTAAAGTTTTTGGTGGGTTTAGTATCCCTTGTTTACTTTTGTTCCCTAAAGCCCCTGCTGAAAACCTTAATGTCTGACCCTGGCTTCATTCCCAGTCTGTGAAGCAGAAGACCGTAGTGAGCTTGGGACCCTTAGTGCTCTCGGGGGCCTGGGGTGCTCTGAGGTACCACGTGGCCTTTTGGGTTTAGAGACAGTGTGGCTCATTGTTTGTGTTTCTGGATCATCATTAATTCCTGTGACAACCCACATACGTACACTTAGCTGTCGTGTAGGAGCCTGTTCCATATCTCATTATTTGGGGATCCCACTGCGTTCTCTTCTCTGACAAGCTGACAGTTGACTATAGAGCCCCTTTATCTAGGCAGGGTGGAGGCAAGAGGAAGATGAGGGAAGAGACATTTTAGTGGAACAAGGGGTGCTCCACTGGCTCAGTCTGTGTGTGTAGACGGCTCAGGGAGTCAGGCTGTGAGTGTAGACCCGCACCTCTACCTGTAGGGTGGGTCCAGTCCTCAGAAGTTATCCTGGAGTCCTGTTGGCTTCTCTGTTTCTTCACACAGATGGTCATTGAGCATTTGCCACGTGATAAGAAGCAATGCACAGAGAGACAGGGTCCCTGCCCCATCCAGCTTACAGTGTGAGTGGGGAGGACAGGGCAAGCACTGAACCCCCAAATAAGTGTTAGACCTTGCTTATAACACTAGGGGTTTGTGACTGTGGAGAAAGGTGGTACACATTCCCAGAATGAATGTTACCTGGTTATTCTTCATTTTGTAAAGGGCCATCAAACACTTATGACTGGGAATCGCTGCCTGTAGGCTGGGAGCGTGTCCTCTTTGAATCCCCTGCACGTGCATAGCGCCTGTTAGCTGAGTTTATCTGAATTCATTTTCCTTCTGAGGGATGGAAATGTAACCCCTGCTCGGGCAAGCTACGTGTGGTCTGATAGAGGAGTCCTGTGCCTCGGGTCTGACCTCTGCCTGAGGTTGGCTGAGCAGCCCCTCCGCTCTGGTCACCTCCTGAAGGTGCAGACTGGAAACGCTCATGCAGTGCCTGTGCAGCTGGAGGGATCATGGGCATTTCCTGTTTATCCTAAGTGCAGGAATCATGTGCCAGCTTGTATCCTGTAATGAAACCAGAAGGCATCTGAGTGCTCAGGACATCCTATAAGGACACGTCCCTCCTCCCATGGGCCAGAAAAGTGATGTAGGTATAGACTGCATCATCCGTGTACAGAGGCTCACAGTTTATCCCTGACTTTCGGTTCAGAATTTTAAATTCAGTGTTTAAATCCTTTGATGTCCCTGTCAGTAAGCCTTATTCCTGAAGGAGCCCACATTTAAAATAGAGAGAGATAAGAATGTGTTCTGGTGGCAGGGGGTGAGAATTTCCAGGAGTCTGTGTTCTGTTTTATTTTTTGGTTTTGAATCATTAACCTGCTAACTAGGTATTTATTCTGGCTCTCCCAGACTTTGGCCAAACGCTGTGGCCCCGGGGCATGACTGCAGGGACAGCAGAGTGGAGGTGGGGGTGATGGTGGTCACTGAGTGTTTCTGTGCCCCATTGTGACTAATAGTTAAGAGCTTGGGTTCTGCTATCAAATGATTCAGGTCCCAGCTCTGCCATTTTTAGCTATAAAGCCTTAGGCAAATTTCTTCACTTCTGAGCCTCAGTTGCCTTATCTATAAATTGGGGATAATAGTAGCATCTACTTCATAGGGTTCTTCTGTGATTAAATAAGATCATGTGGATAAAGCATTTGGCACGATACCTGGCACATGTTAAAAGCTCCATCAGCAGCAGTAACTCATAGTGTGAGACACACACACACGTGCACACACACACAGACTTGCTGTCCCCTCACCAAGGACATAACAAAATTCAATACTTTTGCCTTGCCTTGCCTTGTCCGAGGAGGCCCAGGAAATTTCTGGTTTGTGGATTCCTTTGTGTTAGGAGAGTCCTTTTTTGTTACTTAAGTCTTTATGTAAGAAAAGGGGACGTGAAGAACTGAAGGAGGGCACACCTGGCCTTGTAACGTGCGGCCATGGATGCCTCTCACAGGGGCCTGCCGCCGTGATTGTGCAGTGCCCGGGTCCTCACCTGGGGAGCCCTGGGCATCGGGCTTTTGTGGTTGCTCAGACCTCTGGCAGCACATTCTTGTTTGGGGCCACCGCTATCTCTCTGAGGACATTCCTGACTTAGGAGAGCACATCAGGTCCAGAGGACGGCCCTGGGGGCTGTACCCAGGACAACCTGCCCCACCCCTGCTGGGGGCCTGTTGCCCAGAGCTTTGGGCCTCTCACCAACAAAGGCGTCTTAGACTGAGATCTTGGAGACGTGACCATTTTGTACCCTCTGCGTGCTGTACTTGATGTACATCTCCTAGCATGTTGAGATGTGCTAATTCTCCTAGCACAATGAAAAATATTGAGTACAGTCCAGCTCATAACAAGTTGGCCCTCTGCCTCCTGGTTGGCAGGTCTTTAAAACGATGTGTTAGTGCAGCAGAGTTGCTCTCAGTGGGCCCTCAAGAAACAGCAGATCAGCCTCCCTTTATCTGGAGCATTTGGAGCCAGATGCTTGCCCAGTGACACACAGGGTCCTCGGCTGCCATTGTCATAGATGAGAAGTGCGCATGTCCTGGGACCCCCAGGTGTCCCGGAGACGGTTTGTGTGCCCCGACAGGCTGTGGAAGCTGGTTGGTTGGTCTTGGTGCGTGTTCTTCACTTCTCAGAGCCGATGAGTGAGAGCCTGGACTTTGGCGTCTGACTGCTTGGGTCTCATCTCGGGCCTCCTGCCTGCTTACCGGCTCTGTGACCTTGGGCATGCCACCTAACCCCTTTGTGCCTCTGGTTTTTGGTTTTTTCATCTGTGGAATTTACCTGTAAGGTTAGCCTAAGGATTGAACGAGCTAATGTGGATGCCGTGTGGTCTGGCCCAGAAGACATCTGGCACTTGGCTCTATTTCTATTACGGTTGTTAAGGTAGAGACAGCTCCTTTTTGTCCCTTTCTATTTCTTGTCTTCCTTTCGAGGGCCAGTGACTCGAGGAGCAGTTGGGATGCTCCGAAGTGCTGAGTCATCTGACAGGCGGGGCAGCCCTAGCCAATCGGGGTGCAGCCCCCTCTCCTCTCCGGGTGGCGCTTGGTGGCTCCTTCAGTGGCGAGCCCTGGGTAGCCAGGCGGGACCTGGGATGGGACACATGGAGGTGTGCGCCCTTGACCCCAGTTCTCTCTGCTGTTTGTGCCCAGGTGGTAGCACCATGGATAGCTCCGCAGGAGGCAAGGCTAGGCCTGAGGCTGGGGAGGACAAGGAGGGACTCCTTTCCAAACTTAAGAAAATGTTTACCTCCTGATATCCCAGCCGAGGTAGGAAAACCCCTGAGGTTCCTCCCCTTTTCGTTCCCCTCTGTGAACTAATCCGTTTTCTGTCACTTTAACCAGTATCGTCCCCCCACACCCAGAGTTGAAGAGGTTCCAGTCTCAGGCGTGGTGTGTCTGGCTCCCCTCAGAGTCAAGCCTCAGCCTGTGGGGAGTCAGCCGGTAGTGCAGGGCCGAACCACAGAATGTAGCCGCTTCTGCGGCTCCACTTCCTGGAGAGGTTGCTGCTTCCCAGCCCTCCTTCCACCAGCTCCTGGGGGCTCTGCGTCCTGCTGTGGTGAGGACCAGGTTGCCCACGGTCACAGAGGGCAAGTCATAGCAGAGCCAGGCCTAGAACTCAGATCTCCCCAATCCCCGCCCTGTCCTGCCTGGGAGGCGCGGGGAGGTGTCAACCTTGGTTAGGGCTGGGGTCGGGGGCACTGCCAGGAGTCCTGCTTGCTCACTGTGTTGTCTCGGGACTCACTTTTTACTTGTGCTGGTCCCTGGTGGCTGGGGCTCCTGGTGCAGCTCCTTCTCAGGGATGACAGAAGCTCACCAACAGGGCGTGTTCTTCCTGCGATGCCAGTGAAATGTAACTGTTTGTGTCTTGGCTCAGGAAAACGGTCCACCGGAAACTAGGCCGGGAGCAGCAGCCCCTCCTTGTGGCCAGGGCATCTGAGATGCAGGAGGATTCCACACAGCAGCACCGAGCCCCTGCCTGCAGAGGCCCTCTGGACCACCTTGGAAAACAGCAAAATCATGTGACAATGCACCTCTCCATGGAAGGGTCATGGTGGACAGCCCCTGGGCAGTAAGGCATGGCAGGTCTCAGGGCTGGTAGTTTCCTATCCATGGGTAGGTAACTTGGCCTCTTCTGGCTCCGGCAGAGTCAGACAGCTGGACATTTCTTGCAGAGCTAAAACTCTGATTTGGAATCAAATGTGGTTAAAGAATTAAAGGCCATGCTTACAGCTTAAAAATGAAGCCTTAAGTTGCACCGAGTTGTGAAGTGATTAATTTCCCTCTCAGCAAACCTCTGGGAGGTTCCAGAATGAATCTTTCCTGACAGGGTTGTCTTTTCCAGGAACCTGGGGCATGCACGCCCCACTTGTGTCATCCACTTCTCAGCAGGGGCATCCCCTGCTAGAGTTTGTTTTAATTCCAAAAGGTACCAAGCAGCTGGAACATGGGGGCCTTGGGGGCCCGGGGTGACACATATGAAGACAGTCCCTGGAGATGCTACTCTTGATCACATGGGCCATGATCTCTGTCAGGATGGATAGTCCTTCCTCCCACCCCACTTGGGGTGGCCCCTTGTCCCCTGACAGTTGAGTTCTGTTGTTCTAAGCCGGGTGTGAGTGGAGCTCCTGCCCTTCTGCTGGACCACAGCCAGCCGTGGCCTGGGGCCGACTAACGGCCTCTTAAACCCGGAGCCCTGCCCTGCTGCCTGCCAGGGCCTTGGTTCTCACCACTCACAGTTGACCTCTGTTTTCAGAAGTGTGTTTAAATTATTCAGTGCTAAGAATCATCGTCTTTTCCTGATAAACGTTTGTTTAGAAAAGGAGAGCACAGTCTCAGCAGTTGAAGGTTCTCTACCATCCAGCCAGAGCAAAACACTGTTTCCCCAGCCTTGGCTCGTAGGATGTGTGGGTTCCATTGTGTTTCCAGATCCCCCTGCTGTGGTAAGACAGGTTAATGGAGAACACTTCTGATTAGTTCCCTTTTTGTTTTCTTTCATAATTTACTAAAATAAAGCATCTACTAGTGTCTGCTTTAGGAATGTAAAATGATTCTGTATCAATGTAAATAAGATTATCTACTACAAAGAGATATTTAAAACCTAAATTGTTGTCATTTCTTCTTTGAAAGAGTTCAGACAGCTTTCTGCAGGTGGCCCAGCAGGGGGTTACTGGTGGTCACCTGCCAGTCAGGCCACCCCACGTCTCTGCTGGCCTTCCTGGGGCGGCTGGAGGTGGCTGTCCTAGTCCTTGGAGTCACGTGCGCCAAGTGACGGGTGGCGCTCTGACAGGCGCTGACCCTCTCCAGCCCAGATCCCAGAGGGGGGAGGGTGCTGATCTGACGAATGTTCTAGGGTTCGGCATGTAGCTTTTTCTCTGGCAGCCTGCGATTTGAGAGACGTGCAGTGTGGCCTACTTAGGTCCCTACAGGTCACCACCTCCCTCACTAGATTTTTTTTTTCCTCCATTATTTTCAGAGGAATATTAAGGTATATTTTTGTGTTGCAGTGTTAGTCCGGGCTGTCTCACAAAAGCCCAAGTGCTGTCATGGCTGGAGTGGGCCCCGAGCATATAGCTCTGCCCCACTCTGGGTTCTGGGCTGAGCAGGTTGAGGTGTGAGGGCACTGCTGGGTTGGGTTGGGTGAAGAGGCTGGGAATACCTGTTGGGTGAGAAAGGGGCTCAGTGACTTCCTGCCAATTTCCAAACTTGTCCTTCATTGAACAGAAGTTTGTCAAGTGCCTGCTGTGGACTCAGTATGGGCCTGGAAGGATCCTAGACCCCGGGGTATGGCGGTGGGGAGCTAAATGGTTTCTCTCGTGATAGCTTAGGTTTTCTTCCTGGAGAAGCCAACCGAAGTCCCACTCGTGGCTGTCTTCTGAAAACAGAAGCCTAGACTTTGAAAGGGAAAAGTGGATTTTCTTTCTAGCAAGACATCTTCATTGCTGTACTGAGGCGTCCTCCCCTCAGATGGTCAGAAGGTGGCGGGGCAACATCTGTAGAATCAAGCGCCACTCAAGGCCTGGACTGGATTTGGCTTATTCCCACAGCTGGATCCTGAGACGTGTCTCCAGACAACTTTGCAGCCCGAGGTGGGGCTGTAGTGTGAGGTGAGGTATTTAAAAATACAAAAGAGTATCTCCAGGTCCCTGAGCCTCTGGGGATCGAGAGGAGGAGAGGTAGATGGTGTGAGCATTTGCTGAAATGTTTGGAGCGTGGACAAGGGAAGGCATTGGAGGCTCACAGGCCTGACCATGTGAGCCCAGGGGAGTCAGACACTGCTTCGCACAAATGCCCTTACGTTGCCTTCACAACAGCCTGGCCAGGGGGCACCGGGTGAACAAACAGACCCAAGAGGCTCGGCAACGTGTCCATGGCCTGCTTGTGGATGAGGAGCGGCTGGAGCCTGGCATCAGCTCCCTGCAGTTCGCCCTGGACCTGGACCTGGACCTGGCACAGCACGCTCTACCCAGGCGTGGTACTGGCCAAGGGCTGCTCCAGGATCTCGGCACGGTGAGTCACAGCCCCAGCAGGTGAGTTTCCCACGCAGGGGCCTGGGGGACTTGGGCATCACAGGGCTGGACACAGATGACCTCTCATGTTCTCTTGCTGACATGGGTGGGCTTGGAAGCCCATGTCATCACATCCTTTTCCTCCTACCCTGCCTGGGAGGCTGCTCCCCTCAGACCGCAAGCTGTCCCTGTCCCACTAAAGTGGGCCCCTCCTCCAGTGTTCCTCATTCCTCTTGCTCTCTGCAACCCTATGTCAATCTGCAGTCATTCTGCAGATTTGTATCTGGCTCTCTTGCTAAACCAGGCTCAAGGCAGGGCGCATACTTTTCTGGTGAACATTGTATTTAGGGCCTAGCTTACACTGGTAGGTTGTCAAAGAAGTGCTTTTTCAGTGACTCAGTTAATGAACAGATCGAATGAGTTTGGCTGCCCTGCTCCCCTTTCAATGCCTCTGCGGGTCCTGAGGCTGAGGCGGGGTAGTACAGATGCTGGTGGAGGTTTCACAAGTCCACACAGACACTGGTCAGTCTGCCGGCTGTGTCCTCTGGGCCTTCATTTCTCTTCTCTAAAGCAAGCAGGAGAGGGAAACGGTCCAAATGCCTGGGGAGCTCAACCCACCAAGTAGGGCTGGGTGGTTATTTCTCTGGTTTCCCTTCCCAGCCTTTGCTGCGGGCGGTGTCACCTTTTCTCAGCAGTGTCCAAGTCTTATATGATCTGGGGTCCACAGAACTGCCACGTTCCTTCAAGGGTTTCTTTCCAGCCTGTTTTGCGATCACCCACATCTCGAGGCCTCTGCACCCGGGGGCCCAGGAGGCAGGAAAAGAGTGAGGGAGAAGGGGCCGGTCTTCCTGCCCTAAAACTCAAAGAAGGAACACGTGGGTGGCTGCACTCACGTTCTGGAGAGGAACGGCGTGTGTGCAGGGGTGTCAAATGTTGCTCCTGGCTGGCGGGGGTAGGGGGGTCCTCTCAGCCCCCCCCCGACTTGACTGGGCCCCCCACCACTTTATGCTTCCTGTTGGAACTTTCAAGTCCTCAGGCAGCTGCCACCCCAACCCCAGTCCCTGAAACAAAGCACTTTTCTTTTGGAAGCCATCTGTGAGAACAATGGCCTTTATTTAAAAAATAAACTTTCTTGTAACACAAGAAAGGATCACTGTGACTATATCTCCCGTCCCCCCAGATGGGGTTGAGAGGTGGGCAGGGTCACAGTCCTGCAAAGTCCCCTTTGTGCTGCTCCAGCCACTGGTCCAGCGTCCTGGCCTTGGGGTTGAGCCTCAGGCTCAGTTCGATGTTGCGGTCAGGTTTCAGGGCATAGAAACGGAACATATTGGCCAGGTCCTGGGCGCCGGGGAAGCCAAGCTTCTCGTAGTCCTCGGGGCTTATCTGGAAGCAGAGGGGAGTCTCTTAGGGTCGATCGGCATCTGCAGTACCCTGACCACGCTGTTGACACCTCAGTTCCTACCCTGGTCCCCACTAAGTTCACCTGAAAACCAGTCTATTATAAAGGTGAAACGTCAAAAACCACTGTTCTAGGGCAATTTAAATCCTGTTCTTCCAAGATGACGAGATGAAAACTTCTCAGTCCTTTCCAAATCAGAACTATGCTTACGTCACTTCTTGCTCAAAAAACCAAAGGTGTTCCCCTTTCCTGACCGAACTGAATCTTAACTCCTCAGCTTCCAAATCCTCCATGACTGCCTCAGGCTTTCTTTGTTTAGAGAGTAACATGCAACCATTTAGTGCATGTTTTCTAGTGCGTTCATTGGGAGCGTTTACAGCAATTGTTCCATTCAATCCTCACAGCAGCCCGAGGAGGGGGATACTCTCCATACACCCACTTTACAGATGAGGAAACTGAGGCAGAGAGGGGTCAGGGGCTGGGCCTCCAGTCACACACGGGTGGGTGTTAAGGGCTGGGAGCAAGATCTGAGTCCAAGGTCTGACTGGCCCGTCCTGCCGTAGCCTCTCCTCCATCATTGCTCTGCTTGGGTCTGAGGGCGCTCTACAGGTGGTTTTTGTCATTTAATGACTTGGAGTAGCCCAGATTTTCATAATGAGAAACAAGAAACAAGGCACCTGGGGGTCTGGACAGGAAGACAGAGTAGGCAAGGGGAGGAGGGGACTGTGCCAGGCCAAGAAGAGGGGACCAGGATGGGGCCTACTCCGGCCTCCTTCCCCTCCCCGAGAGAAGCCCAAGACACCCTGCATTTTCCCTCCTTGCTTTGGCCCCTACTGTCCCCTCTTCCTGGAACCCTTCCTTACCACTTGATCAACTGACAAAACCAGAAGTTTCACTCAGTGGCCACACCTGGCTCCTAAGAACAGCACGATATAAACGTTCACAGTGAATGAATTTGGCTTTACGCTGCTCAGAGTGCTAGGGCAGCCCTAGATGCCCCTTCCCTTCTACCCACAAAGCCCCTCTGACCACGGCTGCCAAATCCCAAGCCTGGGCCCTCCACCTTGGCATCTCGAACGGTCTTCCTGGTATGCCTGGAGAGCAAGGCAGCGTACTCCTCCACCGTGTGCCTGCAGGTGCTGAGCCCGATGTTCTGGCCGATGTAGTCTTCGGGCATCTTCAGCAGGCTGAGCACCACGGGGCCCAGGTCGGACACAGACATGCCGTCCATGGGCACATCACCCATGGGCAAGCCTGGGAGGGAAAGAGGGACGTGCTGGCACGCGTCTCTGAGGGGTCGGTCCCCACCGGCCAGTCGACTGGATGTGTGCACAAGCCAGCACCTGGCACGAGGCAGACACCCCCGGTGTCAGCAGGAGAAATGAGTCAGGAAATGGGACACGATCGAGCTGTGCCACCTGGCAGGCCATTCAAACCCTGGGAGCCTGGCTGTGCTCTTCCCAAGGCGGGGAGAACCCTGGGCCTGCTGCCCCTCTCAGGCCTGAGACGGGAACAAGGGGAAGGAGAGGAAGGCTTTGATAGGCACCTCTGAGAACGGGAGCTCCCAGGGTTCAGGCCCCCGTACACTTAGTCAGACCCGAATCCCTGATAGGGACGCCTGTGGTGGGGGGTGCTCCAAACACCAGCTCCACCGGCAGGAGTGCTCGATCAGCTGAGGCCAGGGCTGACCCCAGAGCAGCATGACGGGTGCTGATAAACATGTTAAATTAACGAGTGACTCCACCTGCCAAGGTGTGGTCTTGGGGATGGAGAGGCAGAGCTGTGTCCTGATGAGGCACCTGGAGCGCTCAGGCCCTGCCCTATAAAATTTCCGTGGCTGCCCATTCAGATGGGCCAGGGAGTCTGCCGGGGTGGAGCCTGTTCCAACTTACAGACGGAACACAGGTGAATCTGATTATGGCTTTGCAAATCTCTGGTTATGGCTTTGCAAACCGGTGTGCCAACACAAGGACAAGACTGCTCACCAGCAGGTGAGACCCAAGCGAGGGTGAGCGGCGTTCACGCAGAGGTGAGAGGCTGGGAGGGCTCAGACCCCTCCTGCTCCGCCTGCTGAGCCACCTGCATTAACCCACTGCCCCGCCGGCAGGACACAGGTCGTACATGGTTCCCTCGAAGCTGTTTACAGATTTGCAAACAGATGTTGAGAAGAAAGTGCTTTCCTATTTCGAGAAATCTACAATTGGACCTCGCCGTCCAAATCCTCTCCTTATTTATGAAGCAGTAACGATAAGCACACTCTCTCCGTAAAGCTCTCCGACAGACAAAGCACTGCATCCCCAGACTCGGCAGATTTTCCCATGGCCCTGGGGAAGTCCGAGTCATGCCCATCTCACGGGACAGGACGCAGAGGCCCAGCATGGTCACATGCGTTGCTCGCAGTCACAGCCTAACGTGAGCGAGCCAGAGCTTGGACCCAGAGCCCTCTGAGGACAAGCCCAGTGGGCCACCACGGCTCCACACAGTGAGAGGAGACACCCGAGGAAGCGGGGAGGGCACTCACTCAGCAAGTAGCTCTTTCCATCTGGGGCTTTCTGGGGCAGGAAGCAGGAGAGGAGGTTCTCGAAATAACAGGGCAGCCGCACGCTGGTCATGGGGACACCAATGTCCCGGAAATATTCCTCCACCTCCCCTTTGCCGTCAAAGTGTCCTGCTGCCAGTCTCCCTGCTGTCAGCTTCTTGATGTTCTCCAGGCCACTGTAGACCACGTAGTGCAGGCCCAGGCGCTTCGCCAGATCGGCCAGCAGCTTTCCCTGGTGGGCAGGGAAGGAGAAACCACAAAGCTCAGAGGGAGGATGTGTGTCCCCATCACGGCACTGGCTCTCCCACCCCAGAGGCCACTGTGCCCGGTGCCAAGAGCCCTCTGATAAGGCTCCCTCTTCCGTGTGCGGCTCACATGGCACCACACGCTCTACCACGGGATTATAAGCTTCTCACCACTCGCATAGCCTTAGCGCCCCTTCTCTAGATCGTCTGGGTCGTTCCACCTTCCACTGTGCTGGACCACAGCCCACCGTGTGCCACGTGGGAGGGTGCGCACAGAGGCTTCCGCCTCTGCCTGCTCTCAGAAAGCATCTTGTCCCCGTGCTGGGCCGTCTTCCTGGGAGAGCCCCAACCATCCCCTAGGGAAGTGCTACGGCTCAGCAGTTAAGCACACAACACAAACCACCTGGGCTCCAGACCAGCTCTGCAGCACACTGGCTGTGCCATCCAAGACAAGGGGTCTAACCGTTTTGGCCTTGTCGGTTAAATGGGGACAGAAACACGACCTGCTGCACAAGGCTGTGTAGGGTGCTGGATGGTGGCCTCCCAAAAGATATGTCCATGTCCCAAACCCCAGAACCTGTGAATGCCACATCATTTGGAAAAAGGTTTCTGCAGATATTTTTGTTAAGGAACTTGAGACGAGATCATCCTGGATTATCCTCGTGGGCCCTCAACCCAATGACGAGTGTCCTTATGAGAGATGGAAGAGGAGACACAGGGAAGAGGAGTGGCCTTGTGTAAACAGAGGCAGAGCCCGGAGTGATGTTGCCTCACGGAGAGCTGGTACCACTGGGCGCTGGAAGAGGCAAGAATTGAAACCTCCCTTGGAGCCTCCAGACAGGGCAGGGCCAACACCTTGCTGTTGGACTCCTGGCCTCCAGAACGGGGAGAGAATAAATTCCTGTTGTTTTAAGCCACCTGGCTTGGGGTCATTTGTTATGGCTCAGGAGGTCAGGTTGACGAGATCTGCGTGCACCAGAAAAGCTGTCTCTGTCCACTCTCTGAGATGGGCTTCCATGTAAGACTGTAACTAAAGAAAGGCTCAGGGCTAAAAACAAGTTTGGAGACCAGTGGTCCGGTCCAGTCTCCCTTTATTGTACACAGGAGGAAAGATAGACCAGCGCGGGGAAGTCACGTCCACAGCTGCAACGGTGGGGAGCTGTGGATGAGGCAGGACTGAAAGCCGACAGGCACGGGTCTCAGCCCAGTGACTTTGCTGTGGCACCAGTCATACCTCCCACAAATACCTGAGTGCCTGCTATGTGACAGGCCCACCGCAAGTGTCCCCACCTTCCAAGAGACTTTAAAAAGATGCATGTTCCTCTCACATCCCTCCCCCCACCACCTGGGCTCAATAACCACCCAACCAGAGAGAAGCTGGGTGGAAAACAGAATAAAGAGAAACAGAAAACATCTGAAAGGGGACATGGAGGACTTTTCGGAATGATGGAGATGTATTATATTTTGATTAGAATGGTAGTTACATGGGTATATTTATTTTCAAATTTCATTAAATTGTACAATTAAAAAGTTTACTTTTATTTATTTATTTATTTTTGGCTGCACTGGGTCTTCGCTGCTGTGTGTGGGCTTTCTCTAGTTGCGGAGAGCGGGGGCTACTCTTCGTTGTGGTGCACAGGCTTCTCATTGCGGTGGCTCCTCTTGTTGCGGAGCACGGGCTCTAGGCGCGTGGGCTTCAGTAATTGTGGCACGCGGGCTCAGTAGTTGTGCTCGCGGGCTCTAGAGTGCAGGCTCAGTAGTTGTGGTGCACGGGCTTAGTTGCTCTGTGGCATGTGGGATCTTCCTGGACCAGGGATCAAACCCATGTTCCCTGCATTGGCAGGCAGATTCTTAACCACTGCACCACCAGGGAAGTCCCTACATTTGATTTTAAGAAAATTATGGGTCAATAGAGTTTTTTAGAAAGTGTAAAGAGTCACTGGATGACACAGCAGATTGTGGTTGCCTGCGGCTGAGGAAGTGGGGAATGGGGAGTGACCGCTACCAGGTATGGTGTTTCTTTTGGGGTGATGAAATGTTCTGGAATTAGGTAGTGATAATGGCTGCACAACTTTGTGAATATGTTAAAAACCACTGAATTGTACACTTTAAAAGGGGGAACAGGGACTTCCCTGGTGGTCCAGTGGTTAAGAATGAGCCTTCCAATGCAGGGGATGCGGGTTTGATGCCTGGTTGGGGAACTAAGATCCCACATGTCGCGGAGCAACTAAGCCCGTGCCTCAACTACTGAGCCGGTGAACCAGAACTAGAGAGAAGCCCACGTGCTGCAACAAAATATGCCGCGTGCCGCAACTAAGACCTGACGCAGCCAAAAATAAATAAATAAATACTTTAAAAATAGTAATAAAATAAAAGCTTTAAAAACAAAAGGGTGAACATTATGGTACATGAATGATGTCTAAAAGAAGTCATTGGATGAGGAAGCGGCCACCTTCTGCCCTCATCAAAGTCTAGGAGGGCTGCATAGACGAGGAGGGGAAAGGCCTGCAGTGTCAGTGGTCAGGCAGGGGTCAGCCCCTCTCTGGCAAGTTGGAGCTGCCCCACAAGGGCAAGTAGAGACCTGGGAGCGCCTTTGAAGATGGCCTGCTCCTGCCCTGGCTTCCCCACGCCCTCCCGCCTGCCCTTACCTGCTTGACCTCCTGCTCCTGGCTGCAGTTCTCCCAGTAGTTGGTCACGATGAAGGCGGCATGAGCCCCGATCAGGGCCAGCTCCATGCTGGCCTCATCATCCTGGTCTCCCTGCACTACTTCTGCACCTTGCAGCCTCAGCTTCTTTGCTGCCCTCTGCCCAGGGTCCCGGGTCACCACTCGGACCCTGAATGTCCCATCTTCCAGGAGTGTCCGGGCCACTGAGCCCCCCTGGGCACCTGCAGAGAGTCAGAAAGACCCGCAAGGTGGGACCAGCCTGGGAGCCTGCCAAGGGTGAGGCCCTGCAGGGAATCCTCCACCACAGCAACACACCTGGCACTTTTCACCTGTGATTCCCACTGTTTTGCCTCACACAATCTTGTAACTAATAGCTTCATTGAGATAGAATTCACATACCGTAACATTCATCCTTTTATTTTAATTTAATTTTTTTAAATACAATTTTAAAACAAATTATTTATTTATTTTTGGCTGTGTTGGGTCTTCGTTGCTACACACAGGCTTTCTCTAGTTGCGGCGAGTGGGGGCTACTCTTTGTTGTGGTGCACAGGCTTCTCATTGCAGTGGCTTCTATTGTTGCAGAGCACGGGCTCTAGGCGCATGGGCTTCAGTAGTTGTGGTGCACGGGCTCAGTAGTTGTGGCTCACAGCTCTAGGGTGCAGGCTCAGTAGTTGTGGCACACGGGCTTAGTTGCTCCGCAGCATGTGGGATTTTCCTGGGCCAGGGCTCGAACCCGTGTCCCCTGCATTGGCAGGCGGATTCTTAACCACTGTGCCACCAGGGAAGCCCACGTTCACCCTTTTAAAGTGTACAGTGCAGCAGCTTTTAGTACATTCAGAGTGTGCAACCATCATTGCAGTCAATTTTAGAACATTTTCATTGCCCCAAAAAAGAAAGTCCATACCCATCAGCAGCCACTCCCCATTTTCCCTTCCCCTTCAGCTCCTGGCAACCACTAATCTACTCTCTGTCTCTACGGATTTGCCTATTTTGGACACTTCACATAAATGGAGTCACACAATATGTGGTGTTTTGTGTCTGGCTTCTCTCACTTACGTTTTCAAGGTTCATCCATGTTTTAGCAGTCATCACACTTACACCTTTTACAAAAATTTTAAAATATATTATGAAATATTTTTTTTAATATTTATTTATTTATTTTGGCTGCTCCAGGTCTTAGTTGCGGCATGCGGGTTCTTTAGTTGCGGCATGCATGTGGGATCTAGTTCCCTGACCAGGGATCGAACTCAGGCCCCCTGCATTGGGAGCGTGGAGTCTTAGCCGCTGGACCACCAGGGAAGTCTGTATTATGAAATATTTAGCACATACAAAAAAGGGATACTAACACCCATAAGCCCACCGCTTAGCTTAAGAAATAAAGTATCACCTATACCTTAAAAAAAAAAAAAAAAAAAAAGACTGAGGGGAATTCCCTGGCAGTCCAGTGGCTAGGGCTCTGCACTCTCACTGTTGAGGGCCTGGGTTTGATCCCTGGTCGGGGAACTAAGATCCCACAAGCTCCATGGCACGGCCAAAGAAAGAAAAAAAAAGAGAGAAAATTATTAAAATCATCAAAAGAAAGAAAATAAAAATTATCCATAAATATATGTATAAGAACATTGGCTGCAGACAAATAAATAAATAATTAAATAAATCCACTCCTTACCAAAAAAAAAAGAACATTGGCTGCAGTATTATTATCCATAGTGGAAGTTTATGGACAACCTAGATGTCCTTTGGTAAGAACCTGGCTAAATAAGTGCTAAATCCATACAAAAGTGATTAAAAAGAATGTGGCAGGGCTTCCCTGGTGGCACAGTGGCTAAGAATCTGCCTGCCAGTGCAGGGCACACGGGTTCGAGCCCTGGTCCGGGAAGATCCCACATGCCACGGAGCAACTAAGCCCGTGCACCACAACTACTGAGCCTGTGCTCTAGAGCCCGCGATCCACAACTACTGAAGCCCGTGTGCCTAGAACCCATGCTCCACAACAAGAGAAGCCACTGCAATGAGAAGCCTGCGCACTGCAACAGAGAGTAGCCCCCGCTCGCTGCAACTAGAGAAGGCCTGCACTCAGCAACAAAGACCCAACACAGCCAAAAATAAATAAAAATAAAAATTAAATTACAAAAAAAAAAAAAAGAATGTAGCAGATCTGTATGCACGACTTATGTGACCACAACATGTCCTGGAGTGGAAAAGGCAAACTGAAGAACTACAACTACCCTCATACAGTACTGGTGGGAATGTAAAGTGGTACAGTCGCTTTGAAAAAGTCTGGCAGTTCCTCAAAATGCTAAACACGGTCACCATATAATCCAGCAATTCCACTCCTAGGTATAGTCCCAAGAAAATTAAAAACATATGTCCACACAACAACTTGTATGTGAAGGTTCACAGCAGCATTATTCACAATAACCAAAAGGTGGAAACAAATCAAATGTCCATAATGGATGATGGATAAACACAATGTGGTATATCCATATAATGGAATATTATTCAGCCATAAAAAGGAATGAAGTACAGATTCATGCTACAATGTGGATGAACCTGGAAAACGATGCTCAGTGAAAGATGCCAGACACAAAAGGCCATGTACTGTATGATTTCATTTATATGAAATGTCCAGAATGGGCAAATCTTTAGACAATAGACTGCCAGTTTCCAGGGGCTGGGGAAATGGGGAATGACTGCTAGTGGGTATGGGTTTTTTTGGGGGGGTGATGAAATGTTCTAAAACTGATTGTGATGAGGGTCACAGAGCTCTGTGAATATACTAGAATTGAACACTTTAAACATGTGAAGTGTATGGTATGTGATTTATACCTCAATAAAGCTGTTATATATTTTTAAAATATATACAGTAAAGAAAAAAACAGGTGGGGTAAAAATAAAACACTCCCATTTAATAAACAGTATCTTTATATGCCTAATTTGTCTGGAAGGATGCTCAAGAAACTTTTTTTTTTTTTTTGCGGTACGCAGGCCTCTCACTGTTGTGGCCTCTCCCGTTGCGGAGCACAGGCTCCGGACGCGCAGGTTCAGCGGCCATGGCTCACGGGCCCAGCCGCTCCGCATAATGTGGGATCTTCCCAGACCGGGGCACGAACCCGTGTCTCCTACATCGGCAGGCGGACCCTCAACCACTGCGCCACCAGGGAAGCCCTACTCAAGAAACTTGACAACAGTGATGGATGGGGTTTCGGGGACAGAGGTGGGAGGGAGATTTAATTTTGATATTATGTGCAATCACCTGCTATTCAAAGCTAAGTAATTTTTTAAAAAAATTCAAAGGGAATCTGCGCTCAGGTCCTGCCCCACGGGCCCACCGTGAGTCAGGGGTCCCAGCCATTTCATCGCTCCCTCCAGGACGCCGGGGACGTCTTCTGGAGCTGAGGGGCGGGCGCCCAGGCTCTGCGGGGTCGGACCGGCCTGACCTCTGCCCTGGGCTGGCCTTGGTGAGGGGTCCTGCGCCTCGGGGCCCCCGTTTGGGGTTTCGCTTACCTGTGGCCCCAAACACGACCACCAGTTTCTTGTCTGCCATGAGGCCGGGAGCCTGAAATTAAGTCCGGAGAGGTCTGAGGGCCGTGAGAGGTGCATAGTCGGTGAAGGGGTCGGGGGTGCCTGCCCGGAACGACCCCGCGCGCGCCGGGTAGGACCAAGGGGGCGGTTCGGCCGGGAGAGGTCAGGACCCCGCGGCCCCCGCCCCCTCGGGCCCGACCCTCCCGGGTCCTACCTGCACCCGCCGCCCGGGTCCCCCAGGTCGGCTGTACCTCCCAGCCGCGGCCTAGGTGGGAAACGGTCCGGGAAATAGGGACCCCCGGTTTTGCAGCCGAGTCCACCGCCGAGGGGAAGGATGGAAGCCTGCGAGCGGCGCCGCCCCCCGCCCCTAGCTCCAGCTGCAACCTGGCAAAGTCACCCCTTCCCGGCGACCCTGCGTGAAGGGACCCCAGGCTGGCCTGCTTCCGAATCCCAGCCGTCTGGGCCCTGATTCTGCGCGGAGCTGACCCGCCACCCCCCTCCGCGGACACAGATGGTTCGTCCCAGCTCCGGCTAGACTCAGCGGCAGGTCAGGACCCGCCAGCCCCAGGCCTGCGTAAACCGAATTTGTGTAAATCGGATCTAACCGAAATGTACACGCCGAGGGCTTCTTAGCTGGATGCTGGGGGTCATGACTGTGCGAAGCAAAAATAAATACATAAACACATAATAAATAAATAAAATTTTATCTTGCATGAGCATCTGAACTTTGATATACGGGTGTCACCCAAAGACAAATAAATCTATATCTGTGAGTCTTAATACCCAAGGCTCTGTTTGAGTTCTTGTATGCCTGACTCACATTTGAGGTTGCTACTACTTGCCCGTTTTGAATTCTATTTAACAGGAAGGAGATCTCTCTCTCTCTCTCTCTCTTTCTCTCTCTTTTTTTTTTTTTTCTTTTTTGGCCGCAGGCAACGTCATGTGGGATCCTAGTTCCACGACCAGGCATTGAACCGTGCCTCTGCAATGGAAGCGGGGACCGCCAGGGAAGTCCCCAGAAAAGAGATTTCTTTGTGTTCAACTAAAACTCAAAAATGGCCCTCTCACTCCTCTTCGGAAATTTATTGCTGACTGGATAAAAGCATTCATTTTTTTCCTTTCATTCATTCCAAAATGTGTACTGACTCCTCAGGGAACGTCAGCTTCCTGACAGTAAACATTCTGTGTTCACTGCTGAGTTCCCAGCACTTAAAATAGTACCTGGCACAAAGTAGTCGCTCAATAAATATTTGCTGACTGACTGGTTGTCTAAACATCTACTAGGAACTGGAGTCACAGGGAAATCAAAGTAAAACTGGTGCTGTTTTCCCGAATCTAATAGTGGAGATAACCCACCAGGTAATGTATATTTTATGTATGTAAAATATTGGTCTTTATGTGTTGTAAGATGCGTTTATTTTAATAAATACTCATTTATGTTTGTGTTTACAAGTGAAGGTGGTGTCTAAATAGAATGTTTAAATCTTGCATTGTCTCCACACCCTGTTATGTATGTCTCTGAGCTCAGACTGCAAAGTTTGCCAAGAATACCTTCCTCCCACCACCTTAGATAGGGCTGACTCCTACTCATTCCTTAATGCGCCACATAACCACCACTTCCTCCAAGAAGCCATCCCTGACCCCTAGGCTAGGGTAACTACCATTTCACTCCCATCTCTATTCCACTGGCAACATTGTCTCTACCATATTAGACCGAGGGCTTCTTAAGAGCTGGCCCCATGTCTTTTTTGTCTCTATCTCTCTCCCTCCTGGCACAATGTCCAGCACTTAGTAGGAACTCAATAAATACTCATTAAATGGAACACAAGTGCATATTATTCTGATAAAAGATGCGGTTTTTCTTTAACTGCATGGGTTAAACCACAAAACTCGATGTTCCGAGGTCTCCACTTTAAGGAAATAAATCCAAACAAGGAGATCCCTAGTGGGACCAGCTGCATAATGTGCAAGGCCCAGTGAAAAAAGAAAATGTGGGGCTCCTTGTTTTAAAATTACCAAGAACAGTGATAGCAGAGCATTAAACCAAACCCAAGGTCCTTCTGAGCCTGGGACCCAGTATGACTGCTCCAGTCATAAGCCCATGAAGTTGATTGGCCCTGGTCCCTAGGTTTGAGAGTAGCAGCCCAGGGCCACGCTGGGGCCTGAGCAACTCCAGTGCCCTTTGGCCTTGCTGAACCTGAAGCTTGGAAATCAGTGCAGGCAATGAGTGGCAGGGAACAGCATCTCTGCCCTGGGCTTCTGGTCAGTGGTGCTGGTGCCAGGGAGCTGTCCTGAAGTTGGTGGGCAGACAGGCAGCCTGGGCAAAGATCTTGTTTCTTGAAGCCCCAGCTACCCACCTCAGGCGGTTCCCTGAGGCCTGAGGGAAGAGATTTGGCTATTGACTGGCATATGATCAGCCGTGACTCGGCACCTCCTGTGGGACTTTATATCTGACAAAGGACTTCCAGCAAAGCACTTGCCAGCAGCTCACTCAGCCAAGCGACATGTACTAATGATGATAACAGTGGGAACCCTTCTCTGGGCTTCTCCTACATGTCAGGCACAGACTTAGCCCCACATTATCTCATTTTTAACTCTAGAGCAACCCCTCCTTCAATCAGTGCCACTCGATTTAATTCAATTTTACGTGTGCGTGTTTGGGGCAGGGGGCAGTTTTAAGATTCATTCATTTTTTTTCTTTTTTTTTTGGCCACGCAGCATGGGCATGCAGGATCTTAGTTCCCTGACCAGAGATGGAACACATGCCCCCTGCAGTGGAAGCACGGAGTCTTAACCACTGGACCGCCAGGGAAGTCCCAAGATTCATTCTTTTATTATTTTTTTAAGTTAATCCTGTTGTGTTTTTTGGGTTTAAAAAAAATATTTATTTATTTATTTGGCTGCACCAGGTCTTAGTTTTGGCATGTGGGATCTTTGTTGCCGCATGCGGGATCTAGTTCCCTGCCCAGGGATCAAACCTGGGCTCCCTGCATTGGGAGTGTGGAGTCTTAACCACTGGACCACCAGGGATGTCCCAAGATTCATTCTTTTAAATTTGATTTTGATAGCATAATGCATTTATTCATTCTCATAAAAAGTTTAAATGGTACAGATATATAGCACAAGTGAGCCTTGACATCCCTCTGTCATTCTAGTGTGTAAACCTTCCCTCTTTTGGATGCATTTACATGCCTAAACATGAACATGTAGAAAGATAACATTTTGCAGTTAAAAAAAAAACAGAAAACAATTTTTAATATAAAAAATAAAAGGGATTGTTGACTAAAAAAATTAAATAGTCGATCTAAGAAAGAAATGGAAAATTTTATTCTCATCAACCTGAGCTCTGAGAACTGTTCCAAAGAGGCAAGGGAGGAGGCCAGAATATATGTGATTTTGATGAAGGGTTACGTGCAGTCAAGCACACATCGTGGGAGAAGCCTACTGCTATTCATGAGGAACAGATATCTTAGTTAATGGTTTTAGTGCTTTTCTAAGTATGGGAAGATACAGGAAACTGGGTTCTTAAAAATTTCTCCTGAAAATATCTGAGGGCCATTTCTGTCAGTTTTCCTAGAGCACAAAGTGCCTCATCCTGATCTTTGCTCTTTCAGGGTGGGTTGTAGGTCAGTGACTCTAGTGGCTAATGACAATTCTTGTAGAACTGGCTGGTGGGCAACATTCTTTATTTTACAATCTCCTCCCTTTCAGTCTTAATTTCAACCAAGTTTTGGGAGGCATTTTGTGGCCAGTTTGTCCCATGGAACTAGGAATGCTCATTCTCAGGTCAGGATTTCATTGATAGGCCACTTAATGTACTATTACTGGACTAGGCCCTGCTTAGAGTAGTCAAAAGCCTCTGGACCACCTGTCTTACAGTCTGTCATGGTCAAGGAAATGGTTCCCTCTTGTTGCTTCTTCCCATATGTAGAGTTACACTATTACAATCATTGATCTTCTAGAACTATATATAAGGTCAATTGTTTCAAGTTGCTTAATCGTCATTAATTTGATCTGAGGCTCAGTCACACATTTGGTAATGCAAGAAACATTAATCTTGTAAACGTAGAATACAAGTAATTCAGCTAGTTACATTAATAAAGTCATAAATAAATATTTAAGCTAAGAACTTCCATTAGGTGCAACCCAGTATCTCCCCAAGATATCTGCATCCTGACCCCTTACAGGATTGAGAAAGGAATGTTATGGTCTCAGGAATTTCATGACTGGCTTCAGAAGGGGAAAAATTGGTATTTATGGTTGAGCAGGTATTTCTGCCGCTAGGGAGGGCTGGTTAATGCATAAAGCAGATACACATAATGCACACTAGAGGGGAGGGAGGAGGCCCAAACAGAATTTTTTTTTTTTTTGGCCAAGTTGTGAAGCTTGTGGGATCTTAGTTCCCTGACCAGGGACTGAACCCGGGCCCTCGGCGTTGAAAGCGCAGAGTCTAACCACTGGACGGCCAAGGAATTCCCAGAATTTTTCTTGTCTCAAAATGTGAATTTTTACTTCATCAGTATCATATTGAATATATTTTTCCCCCGAATTTTATTATGAAAATTTGTGAACATAAAAAAAACTTGAAAGAACTCTATAGTAAGCAGCTATATATTAATACCACTTTCATTCTTTTTTTTTTTTTTTTGGCCATGCCATGTGGCATGTGGGATCTTAATTCCCCGACCTGGGATGGAAATCGCACCCCCTGCAATGGAAGCATGGAGTCTTTTAAAATTTTTTTATTATTGTTTTAAATAACAACAATTTATTTAGTTTTTAAAATAAATTTATTTATTTATTTTTGGCTGTGCTGAGTCTTTGTAGCTGCGCGAGGGCTTTCTCTAGTTGCAGTGAGCAGTGGCTACTCTTCCTTGCGGTGTGAGGGCTTCTCATTGCGCTGGCTTCTCTTGTGGAGCACGGGCTCTAAGCCTGAGGGCTTCAGTAGTTGTGGCTCTTGGGCTTAGTTGCTCCGTGTCATGTGGGATCTTCCTGGACCAGGGATCAAACCTGTGTCCTCTGCATTGGCAGGCTGATTCTTAACCATTGGACCACCAAGGAAGTCCAAAGGGCAGAGTCTTAACCACCGGACCTTCAGCGAAATCTCACCACTTTCATTCTTAACATTTTGCTATATTTGCTTTATCAGATATCTATCTAGCCATCAACTAATCTTATTTTTTTATGTTTTTTCTAGTGAGTTGCAGACATCAGTACTCTTTTTTTGTTTGCGGTACGCGGGCCTCTCACTGTTGTGGCCTCTCCCGTTGTGGAGCACAGGCTCCAGACGCGCAGGCTCAGTGGCCATGGCTCACGGGCCCAGCCGCTCCGCTGCATGTGGGATCTTCCTGGACCGGGGCACGAACCCGTGTCCCCTGCATCGGCAGGCGGACTCCCAACCACTGCGCCACCAGGGAAGCCCCATCAGTACTCTTTACCCTTTAACACTTCAGCACACACATTGTTTAGAGTTCAATATTTGTTTTTAAGATTAAATTTACATACTATCAAATGTATTTTAAAAAATTTTTATTGGAGTATAGTTGATTTACAATGTTGTTAGTTTCAGGTGTACTGTAAAGTGAATCAGTTACACATATACATATAACCACTCTTTTATTAGATTATTTTCCCATATAGGTCATTACAGAGTATTGAGTAGAGTTCCCAGTGCTATACAGTAGGTCCTTATTAGTTACCTATTTTATATATAATAGTGTGTATACGTCAATCTCAATTTCCCAATTTATCCCCCCCCCAGCCTTTTCCCTCCTAGTAACGGTAAGTTTGTTTTCTACATCTGTGACTCTCTTTTGTAAATCAGTTCATTTGCACCATTTTTTTTTTAAATTCCACATGTAAGAGATATCATATATTTGTCTTTCTCTGTCTGACTTACTTCACTCAGTATGACAATCTCTAGGTTCGAATGTATTTTTGTATTTTCCTACAACTTGCTTTTCCCCCTTCTACTTGATGTCCGCCCTTCCTTTTTTTTTTTTTTTTTTTTTTTTGCGGAATCCTAGTTCTCCGACCAGGGATGAAAGCGGCCGAGTCCTAACTACTGGACCGCCAGGGAATTCCCTGCCCTTCCTTTTTATTCGGCACAGCTCTGTTGAATAGATGTGCCCCTGTCAACCCCAACCCCATCGTCTTTTGATAGACGTTAAGGTTGTTTCAAGGTTTTCACCGAAATGCTGTTGCAATGACCTTCCTTGTTTGTGTCTCTTGGGGTTCTTGTGTTTCTCTAGAACAGCTACCCAAAAGTGGAAGTACTGGATCAAAGAGAATGCCTATTCTGAATTTTAACAGATATTTTGCCAAACTGTCCCCCCTTTCCCAATAACTCCCGCAAATACCGCTCATTCCCCACACCTTTGCCAGTACAGGACAATACCAGTCTTTTAATCTGCAGCCAGTCGCGTGGTTAAGGAAATGACGGGAAACCAGTGTGGCTGAAACAGAAGGGACAGGTGGAGCCCAGTGTTAGATGAGCCTGAAGAGGATGTGACAAAGGGCAAGAAAAGCGCCTAGCCCCGAGACGTCCTCATAAACACCCCCTCTAATGAATGGATCATTCAGTCGCAAGCACTTTCGACTTCCGCAGCCGACCAGCGTTCTGGGATTGCAGCCACTTGCCCGCCGCAGGGGTGTGTCCTCCGCAGGCCCCGCCTCCGCTGCGTGCGCACGTCGGGCCGCCTGCTTGGCTGCGGCGGCTGCGGCGGCCGCGGCGCTGAGCTAGACGCTGAGTGACGCGCGGACTCGGCGCTGACGGGCAGCAGACCTGACCCGCGGCCGGTGAGTGTCCGCGCCCTGCCGCCCCTCCCTCGGGGCTCCTCCGCGGGCCTGGCCCGCCCGGGCCCTCGGGAGCTGGGCTCGGTCGGCCATGGCCCGCTGCGCCCCAGCGCCCGCTTGAGGGAGCCGTGGCGGGCCAGGGGCGGGGGGCAGCCCGGAGGGGGCGAACGCGGCGAGCGGGGTGGGGGCCGAGCGGGGGGACCCCGCTTCCTAGACGGCGTTTCAGAGGCCCAGGGAGGCCTAAGCCGCGAGTTCGCGTAGTTGTGCCCCGGGGGAGGTGACCCCCTGGTCGCCGCGGGCGGACTTGGCGTTCCCGCGGGGCCTGCAGCCTCTGGCCGCCCAGCCCGCACGTCTGTCCACCTTGGGCCGGCGAGGACCCAGACCTGGCCCGGCGGCGGAGAGCCGTGCCTGGGCTGTTGGCGTGGGCCGGGGCTCTGCCCTTCCTGCTCTTGACTCACCTCGGTCCGTAGGGCCCTTTGAGTCACTGTCTTGACTGACGGAGTGACCCGCGGCCGCCAGATTGCGAGGGACCAACGTCAGGGGCAACCGGTTAGTCTGGCAGGGAGTCTGCTTGTCACCTCATAAGCGCAGTGCCCTAGGTGTATTAATTGTCTCGTAAAAGCTGCCAGGACCGCCTTGCACAGTCTTTGCACAAGGCCTGTGTCATGTCATTTAAATGACTTCTGATGAACTGGTTGTTGTGGTCTGTGGCTGTTCATCCTATTGTCTTGTATTCATGGCTCTGTGAACCACACAAGGCGGAGCATGATTGAAAAAATATAAACATCCTATGGCGCTCTACAGTTCAGGAAGCCCTCTCACTCTCAGCCCCTAACAAAACCCTGTGAGTTGATAGTTTTCCCACAGGTGAAATGGGTTTTAATGATGAATCTTGAGTTAAGAGATTTAACCTGCATCCCACAATCAAGAAGATGGCACAGATGGCCTTGTACCTGGTGGTCTGCTCCCAGATCCCATGCTCTTTCCTAAACAGAGCCATGGAGGTTGGAAATGGATTATGTTATTTAAACTAGACATTTTTCCCTCTCCCCCTAAACTGCCCTCCCAAGCAGAAGGAAACAGGGAGCTTACTGGTTTTATGTATTTGAATTTCTGTTAGGCATTAACCAGGTGTTTTGATTAAAATTTTAACTGTCATATTAAAATTTTTAGGTTTTCTTTTGCGAGGAGGAGGATAAGGAATATAAATGAGTAAATCTGTGCTTTTAAAAAAATTATTATTTTATATTTATTTATTTATTGGCTGCTTTGGGTCTTCGTTGCTGTGCGCGGGCTTTCTCTAGTTGCGGCGATCGGGGGCTACTCTTCGTTGTGGTGCATGGGCTTCTCATTGCAGTGGCTTCTCTTATTGTGGAGCACGGTCTCTAGGTGTGCGGTCTTCAGTAGTTGTGGCTCGCGCACTCTAGAGTGCAGGCTCAGTAGTTGTGGCGCCCGGGCTCAGTTGCTCCGCGGCATGTGGGATCTTCCTGGGCCACGGCTCGAACCGGGGTCCCCTGCATTGGCAGGCGGATTCTTAACCACTGCACCACCAGGGAAGTCCCTAAATCTGTGCTTTATTCATTATGTTTTTTTCAAGAAACATCACAAGACAAGACATCACAAGCTTACCAAGAGCTAACAGTTCAGTTGGGCATTTCAAGTTTACTTGGTGAAATTGGGAAAAGTTTTCAAATACAGTACCTAAGCCAAAATACTCTTGGGGGTATGGGAATTCCAGGGAGCTTGGAAACACACTTACTGAGTGACCTTGTCAGACTGGCTATGTGAAGAGGAAAAATCTGTGATTCCCCCATTGTCTGACTTGATTTCCTTTTTTCCTTTGCCTGAGCCAATGAGATGATATGCTGTGAGTCACCAGAGTCAGGAGTATGAGCTACTCCAGAAATGACAATGCCAAGGAGAAGGTGAATTACAGAAAGTAAAGTATTCATTGCCTTTGGCTTACCGTTCCTTGAGTCTGTTGAAAAGCAAAATAGCTGGGACCTTTGGGCTACCTTGGTTTTTTGGTTTCTTTTTAAAAGCTGACTCTCTTCATAGGATAGTTGGGCTCTGTTCATAGGATAGTTGGGCTCTGTATCAGGTTTGCACCAAAAACTGAAATATTACTCCTCTAGGAGGAAGATATTTTTGAAAATTGGAATTGTATATTTCAGTGTAAAATTCAGAATTTAGTTTGTAACTCCTTGGAGAGAAAGATTTGAACAATACATTACCTCCTTGTATGTTATTGACCATAGTTAACTAAAAAGTGATAAATAGACATTTAATGCAGTCTCTTTTTCTGATACTAGTTAATGGGAGAATTAAGAGATCTGGGTCACATTTCCTTTTGTGTTGAACACAGTGAAGGTTTTTTGCTTTTTAACTTAATTTATTATATCTGTTAGGTTTGTTTGTGTAAAAGTATAGGACGAAAGCTCTGCCTTTTATTATTTATTTATTTTTTTTTAAGAAGATGTCGGGGTAGGATCTTATTAATTTAATTTATTTTTGCTGTGTTGGGTCTTCGTTTCTGTGCGAGGGCTTTCTCTCGTTGTGGCAAGTGGGGGCCCCTCTTCATCGCGGTGCACAGGCCTCTCACTATCACGGCCTCTCTTGTTGCAGAGCACAGGCTCCAGATGCGCAGGCTCAGTAGCTGTGGCTCACGGGCCTAGCTGCTCCGCGGCATGTGGGATGCTCCCAGACCAGGGCTCGAACCTGTGTCCCCTGCATTAGCAGGCAGATTCTCAACCACTGCACCACCAGGGAAGCCCCTCTTCCTTTTATTGTAATCTGAATAATCTCTCAGGGTATTTTTTCCCTGCTGAGAAGCAGTGCCATTACTGATTAATTCTTGCCAGCAATGAGAGAGAGTGGAGGGGGCATATCTTTAATTGGAACAGTTAATATAACTGCTTATACTGGGGTCTTCCTGTTTTTTATATGGAAGTTATTTCACTCTGGTGACCACTCGGGTGCTCTGTGATAGTTCACTCCAAGGTTTACTTTTCCCTGTTGACTTCATTTATTTACCATAAGATGTCTCCCATTATATTACACATTGTAAAGCCAGCTAATGAAGGCATCTGGCTTTAAATTCTTTTAAACTTTCTAATAAATCTGACACACAGTACTGAAATACAGCAGCCCATAACTGATGGTCTGGTCTAACAGTGTTACATATGTTTACAGGATATGCAGTTACATTTATTCATAAATCCTTTCTGTATGACCAGTGTCTTTCCATTAAGAATAACAATGGTTTTGTAGTTCACTATAGATAATTTAGAGGTGCGTAGCTATTATAAAGGGAATATGTTTACAATCAGCCCATCAGAGGACTGCATCTAAATTGCGATTGTGGCTGACTGCAGTGGAGCCAGGAACTCTTTCTGGGTCGTCATATCAACCACATCTATAGTCAGACCTTACAAGGTAATATTCTAAACCTTAACTAGGCATTTCAAAACAGCAGTTAAATTCATGAGGCTCTTCTCAGTGAGCAGGTTTTAATGTTGCTTTGATGTAATTTTAAAAGGCTTTTAGCAAACGTGCATTTCCCTATGTGATACATTTCTTTTAAGCAAATATTTTAATAGTAATCCAAGGGCTGTTTAGTCTGCTTTTGGAGTAGGAATTGCATCAGATTGCGTGTCTTCTTGCTGTTCAATGATGTGATGTTGAGGAGGGTTCTTTTTTCAAATGTATGCTTAAGTATCTCTCTCTCTGAAAGTCTACATATACACTAACTTTTTGTTTGCACTTCAAAATGATTGGATTAAGTACAAAATTGAGCTGATTAATCAATTTGTAACCATTATTTTCACAAACAGCTATTCAACACTAGACAATGTTGTTTTACATGTGTGTATATGTATCCAAATAATACATATTAATTTATATTAGAAAGAGTGAAAAATAAACGGTTTGTTTCTCCCCAAAAAGGAAGCTGTGGTATATTTTTGATCATGAGAAAAACATTAGCCCCTTGAGCTGCAGTTTCTGTGTCTGAAAAATGAGATTAATTCTTGATGAGCCTTCAAGTCTTGAGTGCCTTGAATGCTGCTTTTCAATCTAAGACAGGGGTTTCCAAACTTTTCTGTTTCACTAAGTTTGGGGTTGGGCCTGGGAACCTGTGTTTTTAAAGTTTCCCATGTGATTCTTGTTTGGGGCCTCCTTGTCTAAAGCCCAGGCTGGATGGAAGAGGGAATAGATTGGTAGGAAGGCAGAGAAGTAAGCGACAGGATACATGAGGAAGGAGACAGCAGAGAGGACAGGAAGGGCGGATTGCTGCACACAGTGACTGTGGTCAGCTTTTCTGCCAGAGGCCCAGCAAGTGGATATTCTTTTCTCTCCACTTAGGGGAAAAATTAATTTTTGTCACACGAATAGATTTGTTTCCTTCCCAGGAATATCATAAGTCTAATTATTGTCATAGTTCTCAGTAACTTTAAAAGGGCTTTGTGGAAGAATGGCATAAAGAGACAGGTGTCTAGCACCCCGCCAGCCTGACTTTTTCTCAATACTCCCAGCTTCTTGCCTTTCTCCCAGTGAGCTCTCTCAGTCTTGGAAGCCTCAAGTTTCACTGTCTTGTATTATATTCAATCCCGCAGTTACCTTAGGGCTATGGGAAGGTGCTAGCATGATTAAAAACAATTTGCCATCATGCTTTTAGCTAATCTAGTTGGCTGACCTGCCTCCTCAGTCACTGGGGTGATCATATTTATTATGCCAAACAGTGGGACCCATAGTCTGAGCATACAGGTATACTGAAGGAGTTGGTGAGACAGGATATTTGAGTCAGAACTGTCCTGGAAAATCTGGAACATAAGGCTCCATCTTTAGCACTGTTGTCTGTACTGCACAATTAGCATTTATACTATAATACACCTGTTACGTCATTTATCTTTCTGTTTCTCTCTGTCTCTTTCTCATTTGAAAGCTGCTTGAGGTCCTGAACATCTTAGGCCTCTTTGTAGTCGTAGAGCCCATGAGCATTATAAGTGTTTGTTGATGATAAGATGGCATGTCACATGCCTTCCTTAGTACTGGATCTGCTATTCTCTCTGGCAAGACCACTAGGAGCTGCTGCAGAGGAGCTGTTGTCACCTGGAACTATTTCCAGGGCAATTTGGAGGAGGGCAGGCAGATGAAGGGGAACAATCGGTGAGCAAAACTGAGTGTGGGTGGGAGTGGGGGCTAGGTAGTAGTGTTTGAAGGCAGATGAGAAAAGCAGACGTAATGAAGTGGCATTAAACCTTTACTCCCTTGATTTTCTACAGGAAGGCAAGGGGAGAGTCACGCCTCCTCTTTGCTTAGTAGTAGCAGGTATCCCACTAATTAGAAAATAACTTTTAAAACACTCTATTCTGGGACGTCCTTGGCAGTCCAGTGGTTAAGACTTCGCCTTCCAATGCAGGGGGTGTGGGTTCGATCCCTGGTTGGGGAGTTAAGATCCCACATGCCTCGGGGCCAAAAAACCAAAATATTCAAAAACAAAAACAAACAAAAACACTCTATTCCTCTGCCACACTTGGGTTTTTGTCAGCCTCAGCAAAATTTCTAAGTGTCTGTGCTCAGTGTCATGTTTGTCTTGCTTTGTAACACTTTTTGTGTTTGCAAAAAGTCTTACCGGCAGACCCAGAAGGAACAAAGTGGGGTGACTGGCTGCTCTAGGTTATGCTTTCTTCCCTTTGCATGTGGCTTTTCCGGGACTTATGCCCAGATTTTAAAGTCAACACATTCAAGTGCAAATGCCTACAGGTAGAAGGACAAAGAAGCTAACTATCTGCCCATTTGGCACACATGTCTTGCCTCTATGGTGTGCAGACTATTGGCACTGAGGGGATGTACAAAAACAACAGCAAATCCAGCAATCCTTGTTCACAGGGGGTTGGCAGTCACCTTGAGGAGGTGCAAAACAGTAAATTCACTTTGTATGGTTTATGATTGTTGTTTTGACACTCAGTATTCTGCGAGGTCAGGGAAGTATGGAGCTGAGAAGTGGAAAAGATGATAATTTGAATGAAACCCACTGGGTTAGGTAAAAGAGTAGGAAGAGAAAAGAAGGAAGGAGGGGAAACCCCTCTTTAATGAATAAGCATTAAGGGGTTTTACTAAAAACATATTACCCACAAAAGGAATGTCTCTCATAAAGTAACTCATCTAGAATAGGGATTCTTAACCTGAATTCTCGGTCTACAGGTGAACTTTAGGGGCCTGTGGTTGCTCTGGAATGGCATAGGTAGCATTTTTTAAATATATAATTGTTCTGGAGAGAGAGTTTGAAGTCTTCATCTGATTTTCAAAGGGATTTGCAACTTCAAAAGGCTAATGATTATTATATTCTGACAAATACCCTTGCTACCCATCTTCAGAAGTGCACGTCTGTGAATTTGTATCTTCAGATGAGGAGGTATTTCCATGGAAGATTAGAGACAGAAACCGTAGGATTCCTTTGTAAACAAGAAGCCTTCTACCAAATATCAAGTGTCATGGGACATACTTGAGTGTTCATGCAAAGGGCAGCATGTTCCCACATACACAGTGGTCTAATCTGGTTCCCAGGAGTGGGGTAGCTAAAGTGCCTTTACCTGACTGGTGTGAGTAAGGCTCCAGGTCTGCCCTCAGGGACCTTATAGTCAAGTGCAGCCAATAGAGTGTGTACCTGTCTGTGATACAGAGCTAGAGCCAAGCAGGAGTGTTGGGGAGAGGGTGAGTTGGCACAGAAATCACATGCTTTTTGGAAGGTCAGGATGTTTTTCAGAAACTACTAGACTGTTGGAAACAAGGTATGAAAGAGTGGAGGGAGCCCTGGGCAGGTCTGTGAACAGTGCCTAATTCAAGACCAGCTTCCCTCTGCTGCTTTGGACATGCAGACCTAAAAGACTGTCCTAGAGCTGCCGTCACTTAGCACACACGGCGAGAATGGAAACCGTCTGTTTCAGAGTGAGTGCCCTAGCTGCCCCAGACCACAGCCAGCAAAGCATGCTGAGCTCAGGGCTCCTGAGGGCGGAGGAGGAGCTGAGCTCCTGCCTCCCACCCGCCCTGACTGCTTTAACTGTGGATGCTCCACTGTACTTGCTCCATGTATTAGCCTTCCGTGTAGGGTTTGGTTTGAGAAAAGGGGTGAGCATACCTCTCAAAGCCCTGGAGCACATGATTCTCTTCCTTTCTTGACATTTGCCCTCCCCATCTGTCTACCTTTTTTACCCCTAGTTATTCATTCATTATTGCCTAATCAGGTCCTTAGTCAGCAGTAGATGTTCTGGGCTATTTGAGTTTCCTCTCGATAATGATTAGTGGTGACAATGATGTTTGACCAGTTCTGGAGACCTCTTGGGAATTACAGGCACCCATTTCATGTATCTTTTTTTTTTTTTTTTTAATTTATTTATTTTACTTTTGGCTGTGTTGGGTCTTTGTTGCTGTGCGCGGGCTTTCTCTAGTTGCGGCGAGCGGGGGCTACTCTTCGTTGCAGTGCATGGGCTTCTCATTGCGGTGGCCTCTCTTCTTGCGGAGCACGGCCCTAGGCACACGGGCTTCAGTACTTGTGGCACGTGGGCTCAGTAGTTGTGGCGAACGGGCTTAGTCGCTCGCGGCATGTGGGATCCTCCCGGACCAGGGCCCGAACCCGTGTCCCCTGCATCAGCAGGCGGACTCCCAACCTCTGCGCCACCAGGGAAGCCCTCATGTATCTTTAATTTATGTATTTTGTGCAGGCTGCCTCATGGAACAGGAAGTTATTCGTTTTACAGTGGCAAAATGCTGTTTTTTTAATTTTATTTTATTTTTGGTAAATTGCGATCACTGTAGCATTTTGCTTTTCCCCCTTGCAATAATAACCTAATGCCTTGGTGTATTTCCTCCAAAATGTGCTTAAAGACAGGATATGGGCATGTTAAAAGAAGGTTGACACCTTCCCTAGACTAACGAACATGAAGAGAATTCTGCTGTGAAATCCCTTCTCTAAAGCCAACTGGGGGAAAATAAAGGGTTTTCACAGAGGTGGACAGCAGGAAGGGTCAGTGGTTTGTGCATGCATGGAGTGGAGGAGTGCTGGTAAGCATTTGTTACCTGGACTGTTAAAATTTTGCCTATCCATTTCTTTTCTTTTCTTTTTTTTTTTTTCGGCCGCGCTGCGCAGCATGTGGGATCTTAGTTTCCTGACCAGGAATCGAACCCGCATCCCCTGCAGTGGAAGTGCAGAGTCTTAACCACTGGACCATCAGCGAAGTCCCACCTATCCATTTCTTTAAAAAAAAAAAAAAAAGGTAAGGCAGTATTCTGCTCTTAATCAGGCTTTCAAAGTCCTTAAAATCTAAAAGGTGTGTGGTCAATAGCTGTATCTGTAGAATGTTAGGAAGCCAGTTTAAAACCAATGCAGTGCAACATTTCTCTTTCAGTGAGCTATTTGAGCACAGAGCATCATGTGCTTGGTCCCCCTACAAGGTCTGTGTCACCCCCCACCCTCCATCAGTAGCAATTTCTGCAGTAAAAATACTGCTCAAAGATGCTTACTCACTAGCCAGGCATTTTTCTTATTTCTGGGATTCACTGTTAAATGTTCTCTTTGTCATCTGCTCTTTGAGAATACCTTGATTTTGAGAATACCTTACATTCTGGAAATTGTCTATTCACTCAGCAAACCCTGATTAGGTAGGTACCCTGTATTGGGCTGTAGGAGACAAAGATAAATGAGCCATAATCCGGAAAAAAGACATGTGTACAAATAAATACTGTAACAGAATACAAGTGCTATAATAGATCATGAAAGGCTTACTTAGGTAGCCCTTAATGTAACATCATGCCTCCAATATCATCCAGCTCATTGTTATCTAGACCTTATTTTTAGAAGCAGTACAACTCCATTTTCAGAGGAATAGGGGAGCTGCTCTGTCTGAAATGGGTGGGGGAAACCCAGTCTTTCCTGCTCTGCCTCCTGTTAAATACCATCTTCCCTGCAGCTCACTGAGAAGTGCCTCTTATTTTATAAATGAGGATGTTGGAGTTCAGGGCAGTCGTGTAATACAGCTAGCTAGCGCAGACCTGGTAGTAGAGCTTAGTTCTCATCCTTAGCCTACTTGTCAGTCAGACACCAGACTGATAAACAATAATTAGATTTTCTCCCAGTTTTATGTTCTATTCCTCCAAGAAGTCAGTGAGCACATTTCTGTCAGGGCTTCACCTCTGCCTGGCTTTGTTACTGAGCCTACTTTAAAGGTTTTGCCTCCTAGCGATCTAAATACAAATCAGTCCTATTCCCAGGAAGGTACTGTGACCCTTTTCATTGTCATCTGTGGGCAGTGCCAAGTTGCCCCACCTACAGCCTCTTCTGTTTTCTGGTGGAAATTCAGTTTCCTCAGAAATCTCTGTAAAGGATATTTGATGAAGGTGTGATGGATGGTGTGAAGCTTAGCCTGAAAACAAAGCTCTTCTTGTCTCTGTAAACTGATGAAGGGATGAGAGGTTCGAGCGGGGTTTTTCAGCCTTGGTGCTGTTGACGTTTTGGGCTGGATAATTGTTGTTGTTATTGGTGTGTGTGTGTGTGTGTGTGTGTGTGTGTGTGTGTGTGTGCGCGCGCGTGTGTGTGTGTGTGCGCGCGCGCGCGCGCACACTTGTGCTTTCTGTGGGATGTTGAGCAGCATCAGACCGACCTCAGACCCACTAGATACCAGTAGCACAGCCCATCCTCCAGTTGTGACAACCAAACATGTCTCCAGGCATGGCCAAATGTCCCTTGAGGGATAAAACGGCCCCCATCTGAGAACTGCTGGGTTAGGGATTGATCGGCAAGAGACCTAAATGGAAATCAGAATTTTCAAGTACATTTTTCATTTACCTAAACTTTTATTTACAGCGATGAGCTGCTCTAAAGAAACAAAACAGTAACATGTCCCGTCCCCGATCCTGACCCTCTGTGGCATGGAGGGGCTTCACCTAACTCATGTTCAGAGCCTCCTTAAAAGAATTTGAACTCTGGTGATCATCTTCCTTTAGGTCCTTTGCAAATTTTATTTTGCTAGAAATTCCAAGGTTTTTCTGTTCCTTTCTTGGTATCTAGTGTTATCAGAATGAAAACAGAGGTTCTTCACAGTGAGCATTCAACTCAGTCTGTGATCCCAGTATAGATTTGATGCTACCTGTAGGGCCTTTCATAGAGACAGGGGTTTTTCCATTTCTTAACTAAAAGTATACAGGAACATTTGTTAACTTTAAGTGACACTTTCTTTAGTTTATTAATCAGCATCATACTATATGGCAGTTTTATAAGTAAATTATCTCATTTTTATACCTACGTTGCAGAGTTGTTATTACTATCCTTACAGATGAAGAAACTGAGACTCAGAGAGGTACCTGGTCGAGGGCCACCCAGCAGGTGTGCAGCAGAACCAGGGTTTTCTCTCTGTCCTGCCTGACTAGAGCCTGTGCCTTGACCACAGCCCTTTGCTGCCTCTCAGCCTGTGTGTGGCAGGGGATTCTCTCTTGGCTGGGCTTAGTTCAGGTCAGGTTTGTTGGGCGCTTACCATAGGCCAGCTCTAGAGATCATCATGCAATTCAGTCATTGCCTCAACTCCTTTGGTGTCCTGTCAGCACAGCATTGTGCTGTGCAGATAGGACTTCTGTGTGTATGGCTGCTGTTAGATTTGTTGAGCCCATCTTCCAGAAACTTTGAGGTGGAGGGATTCGGTCTGCATGTCATAGGATGTATACCGAAATACAAATACTTATATTTGTATCTAAGTTAATAGTCACATTTATACAGATGCTGAGCTACTGCCGGTGACTACTGCATGGGGAGGCTGTGTCCTGGGCATTTCGTCTTGGTGAGGAAACTAATGCACATGGCTGTGGAAATTTCATGGATAGACCAGGTTGAGTAATGTGTGATGATCTGTTATCTCTTACCTTGGATCTGAGAAGGCTTCAGTGAAGACCTAGAGTATGTAGAAAAAGAGTTTGAGGGCATTTTGCTAAGTAATCACTGTGCCACCTTGATTTTTCTGCCTTTCAAGTATGATTTTGAGGGGTGTTGCAAGTAAATTGTTACTAACAGTGAAATTTTTGAATATTTTGTCTTTCAAAAAATAAGTTTTATTGAGTTAAAGATTATCCTTATAAGTCAGCTCTCATTCTGAGATGCTTTTTAGAGTGGAAGAGAGGGCTGCTGTTACAACTAACTGCTGATAACTTCACATCACCTACAGTATATTTTTTCTACCCTCTAGCTCCTGGCTACTCCTAGGGATATTTTCATCCATGTACAAATAGGCCAGATATACTGAGGGAGGAAAACAGTTGCGCACCCCCATTCCTAGGAGCTGTTGCCTCATTTATTAATACAGGGAACCAGAGAGTTGAGTGGCAGCAGGCTGCCTACTCTGTGCTCCTGACTGCTCCTCCAGTGGAGGCAGGACCTGCTGGGAACGCTGGGAAAGCCGAGCCTCTTACTCTAAGAAAGTCCGGTAGCTATTGCTGCTGGTCCCCTGCCACCATAGACACAAGCCTGTGAGGACAGGGCCAGGGTCTTGGAGTTGCCAGTTCTTGGTCAGGGCTTGTTTCCTTGCCACCACTTCACCCACCCCTTCCCCTGCTGCCAGAATCTAGGCAGTCGTGAAAAAGCCTGAGAATGACACCTAACTCTGTAGGGCTGTGGAAATATGTCAAGATCCCAAACAGGTCCAAAGTGAGACAGAGGAGCCACCTCATTAGATTATTAGATTGACCAATGCCTTGGCCTGTGGAGTTGCTAATCTTATAAGAAGTTTATGTTGATGTACTTCCTATCCATCACACTACTGTTTCAAAGGCAGATGTATTTTCAGTAGACAGAAAGGACTGAATAGGTCTTAGACACTTAACACATGGAGGACACGCTTTCAGATTCTTAAAACCAGGTCTTCTGTTTCTCTGTAGTTACTATGGTAATAGGTACTATAGAAATGTGCAGACTCTATTGTGACTTCCTCTTGGTGTTGGGATGCCCCAGAGCCTCTGGCTTCATTGTCCACCAAGACCTGGCAGATCTGGCTGCTTCCTTCCAGGCACTGAGTGGTGGCGGGGGTCGGGGAATGGAGTCCCAATCCTCCCCCTTGGGACCAACCATCTCCAGCCTTGGCCTGCCGTGTTAGTCAACAAAAGTAGGGCTCTCCAGGGGACAACCTTCTCGGGTTGCCCTGTATTCTGAGTGAGCCAAGATGAGAGTTGTGGGGATGGGCAGCAGCAGCTTCTGAATCTTCAAATGGGAGCCTGAGCATTTACTTCTCAGAAATCATAGGACTGAGCTCACTTTTCATACTAAAAAAACAAATGGCACTCAGTGGTTTAGCAAACCCCTCCACTGTTAGCGTAAATGCAGTGTAATATAACCTTAGTTTCCATGTTGCTAGTAGTCTGTCATGACACCCTACTAATTTCACGTTCATGTACCACTGAGGGTTAGCTGGGGACACAGGAGGAATCACCTTGCATTCAGAAGGACTCAGGTTTGGTCCCAGCTCGACTGTTTACTCTGAGTGACCTTGGCCATATTACTTAATTCTCTTGATCTTAGTTCCTTCATAGTCATGGGATTCTGCTCGAAAGTGACTTAGTCTGGTGTGTCCACATCTGTTAGACTTTAGTCTGGTGCTCTTCCTCTGCACCACCCTCTCTTGGGTGAACTTGAGGGCCTTTGGTCCCTGCAAGGATGCTGCTTAGGTTCTGTTGATCCTGTTTGTACAGAGGAAATTACCTGGGAGCCCATAGCACTTCTAGGTTTTCCAAAATGGAAATTCAGCAGAAGCATCCTAATCATCCACTCTCTCCCTCAACTCCCAAATGCTATTTGTAGTCATCATTTATGAGAGAAGCTGAAGTCACAGGTGACAGTTGTTGCACCTGAGTGAAAGGAAATGTGGCTGATCACTTAACCCATAGGACATGTGCTTTCAAGATTGTTCCAAAGTTGGAATGATTTTTGTTTGATGGAGATGACCCACCAGCATTTACTCTGTTACAACCAGCCCTGTAGATGTCTGGTGCCTAGGCTTTGTTCTTATAAAATCCCAACCTAACCATTTTAGAATTCAGTCAGTACTTCAGCCCCTATCCCTCCAGGTCCTTCTCATGGGACTAAAGAGTCTTGTCTTCTCAGCCCTGAGACCCAGTGGCACTCAGGGAACAAGGGCAGGTCTTGTATTTATTTCATTTGTAGTAGGAAGTGGTGTCTTTGGTGCCAGCAGCAGTAGATTTCTGGCCTCTTCTCTGCTCTTTTCAGTGTTTCAGGTTTCGTCCCAGTGTTTGCTTTTGAATTCTTGCTCAGCTGTATTAGAATGTGCTACAGATGAGCCCACCCCTCCATAGTGAAAAAAGCCTGCCAGAGAAGTCTTGGACTTCCTGAATCACGCCAGTTTTTGAGGTTACTAAGAGACTAGTGCCCTTAGTTGCTTTCTGGTTGCTTGTTGCCCAAATATGCAGGTGTGTGTTGAGTAAATCTGATGCAAGAGCTTTGTGTCCCTGGACTCCCCACTTTTCCAGGAATCCTTGTTTGAACTTGCTCTTTGTCAAGAGGTTAATAGTCATCCATTCATTCAATGAACTGTGGGATTGAATTCACCCAGTGATCAAAATGAAATGGGTGAAGCTTGTGTGTAAGATTTCCTGAGGTGTGGCAGCACCAGAGTTCAGAGACCTCAGGTCATTTATTCTAGAAACTCAGAAGGTATTGATCTAGGTGATGTGTTTTCCTCAGGGTTTTGGGAGGCCCCTCTTATCACTGCTTCGTAGGGTAAGAGCTGAGTCAACCCTGTGCACCGCTTCCAACATCCAACTTAGCCAGCATCAAGCAGCATCTGCAGTGTGGATTTTCTAGCTTCAGTGGTCACAGGTCTCACCTCAGAAAGAGCAGGAATTCCCATTTCCTGACACTGTCAGAGGATGAGGGCTGAGTCAAGTCCTCAGGTGTGACCTGCCCAGAATTATCTAGGGATTCACCAAATTTCACATTCTTCCTCAGTGTTTCAGAATCACCCAGCTGCCCGTTTTCGCCAACAACTTTCTCAAGAGAGCATTTGAGCAGCGTTAAGTTTCATGAAGCACTTGTGCACACATTAGCTCATTTAGTCCTCACAGCACACTCGAGAATGTGGAGCAAAGAGAGTTTTGTTACCCAGTTTTATGGATGATGAAACTCAGCCTTCAGAAGGTTATGACTTACCTATAGCCATGGAGCTACTAAGCATTGGAACTCCAACCCAGATCTTTCTAACTCTAAAGACCATACCCTTTGTGCAGGGCCCAGCTACCTTTCCATTCCCGAAGGTGAGCTGGGTCTAGAGCAATAATCAACAGTAAGTGGGAGCCCAAAAGTGGCCCCTGTAAACTGACAGGTCCACTGAGCTCCCCCCTCCCCTGCATCATTCCAGCCCTCCCTGAGGTCTGGGAGCAGTGCAGGGACAGTCAAGGCTGTTTGCTACAGAAAACAGGTTGCACCTCCTCTTCATATCCATATGCCAGCTGGGGTGCAAAACTGGCCCTTGGTGCAGGGTTTACGCTTATAAATACTGGATTTTAAACAGTGCTGAGGAGAGCAAGTTTATTTCCACGTTGCATCCGGGAACAGGGCTTCTTCCCCCTGTTGAGAATTTCCTGGTGTCCTAGCACGGTCTGAAAAAAGCTCACCAGGAGTGTCTTCTAGGGTAGACCAGCTAGTAAACAGTTCTGAGTTCATTCTCAATTCTTTTTGTAACATTAACATTTGTTATAAAGTGGTTTCATGGTCATTATCCTGTTTGATCCTAGTAATAGTCTTTTGTTGAATGCTGGGCAGGTATTCATTGCATTTTACAGGTGAAAAGTGGAGAAAGCTGGAGAGATTTGGAAGCTCTGAAGAGATGCACCTTCCTGCCCCCTGGCTTCCTCTCTCCTTCTCCCTCTCCCTCCACAGTAGCCCTAGCATTGTTTGTTCCCCAGATCATATATAGGGTTAGAAGGAGGATGTTAGAATTTACTCGTTTTGTGTAGACAGATATTCAGAAAAGAACTTGCATGATGAGTAAGCAACCCATTTCTTTCTTTTTTTTTTTTTAACATCTTTATTGGAAAAAATATGGAATGCTTCACAAATTTGCATGTCATCCTTACGCAGGGGCCATGCTAATCTTCTCTGTATCGTTCCAGTTTTAGTATATGTGCTGCCGAAGCAAGCACAACAACCCATTTCTTTATCTGCTGAGGCTTGCCTGATAGGAGTATGTGGCACCATTAAGAATTGACTTGGCCTGATTATGGGATTGTTCAACAGAAACAGGTATTCTCACTTAAAGGTGAAAAGGGAATGTAGAGAAGGAACAAATCCTATAGTCCAGGAAAGGGGGTGTCTTGGACTCTTGTATTCTGTGTTTATCATCTGAAAACATTTATGGGGCACATATTGTACATGGTTTCTGTGACAGGTGATGCATCGTTTTTAACTATGACCCTCCTGAATGTCACAATATGTGGGTGGGGTGAGATCATAGACAAAGATGTATACAGTTGAAAGGTATTAGTTCAGCCAGAAGAGTGGAAAACACACAAACACATCTCCATGGGCTGTGGGAAGAAGGCTGCACCAATGACCAGAGGCACCTTGAGACAGAAGAAACCAGAGGCCTCATTACCAGCAGTACTGGCTAAGAAAAGGAGTCAGAGCCTGCTGAGGCGCCTGCCCTCACAGGCCCGCGGGTGAGGAGCAGCCTTGCTGGGCAAGGGGAGAGAGGATGTGGGACTGGGCCTGTGTGGTGCTGTCAGAGGGACCCAGGGAGTCAGTGTCCGCCTCTGATGTGGGGAGAGCAGCCCGGGGCAGGGACTATGGGGGAGACCCTGGGCTGCTGGAGCCCTGGGAGAGGACTCTGGGGGAGCAGCAGAAGAAACAACACTGGCTCCTAAACGAAAGCAACAGCCCAGCTGGGCCCTGTGAGGTGAGAATGGCCTTGGCCAGCTCAGAGGCATGGGAATTATAAACAAGTCATTAGTTAGAAAAAAACCAGACCACCAGAAAGAGGGGTGGAGGTAGAGAGAAGGAGGGAAGGAGGGAGGGAAGGAGTCAGATTTGAAGAAAAATAAAACCAGATTTCATACCATTTAATTCAGAGAGGTAGTACCCAACTAAATTTTTTTATTATTTTACTTGGTATTTTAGAATTTAATCCATATTTTATTGTCACCCCTCACCCGCCCCCTTCATTTAGCTAGCTTTGTCAGTAGGCATTTCATTCATGCATCAGCAACAATTACAGCTCAGGTTGGAGACTCCTCAGGGTGCTGTGCTGTACATGATTTGGAACATGGTATTGGACTCTGAGAAACTCAGAGTATGAGGGAGTCTTGATCTGTCTTGTAGGATGCTTATAGTTTAATGGGGTGGGAAACAGGCTGATGGCACTTGTGGAAGATGAAGAATAATCATCTCTTATAAATGTGATGCCACTTCTAGACCGGAGTGAACTCTGAGCCGCCAACAGCCTTCTAGGAGGCAGGCAGGGACTTCTGGTGCCCAGTAGGAAGCCATTCGGTAGGGAGGGAGCAGCCACTCACCTTCCGTCTGGCTGCTTCCTCCTCTGTGTATGTGGGAAAACAGTACTAGCTCATGTTGTGGGCATCCCATGAGTTGCGGTAGCTGATAGCTGGTCACTGTCAATTCCAGTCAGGCAGGAGAACTGTTGTCATTTCAGGGAGCTGGTTGCCTGCCTTTCCTCCCCCTTCCCCGCTCCTTCCTCTCTAGTTCTGGCCAAGCTCAGCAACCTGCCCCCTTCCTTCACTTGTGGTTTTCCAGGGCAAAGAAGAAGAATGGGAATGAAAAAAAGAATTGTTACGGATGAAGTCTCCACTGTGCCTTTTGGGATCACCAGGTGGGGAAGGAGTGGTGATTGTGTTTCCGTCTGGCAGCCGTGTCCCAGGCTGACTGACCTGAGATTTGCTGATGTGAGTCTCTATGGAGGAGGATTTAATGTCTTTGAACATGACTGTTTTTTCAGAAGCCCTAGAGTCTTGATTGAGCCTGTCATTTACCAGGGCAGAGGCTTTGAAATGAGTGTTGTGGATCTGCTGGGCCAGGTCCACAGGAGGGAACATTGGTGATCGGGACGTTGTTGCCGCTTCTCTCAGATCAGGTGTGGGAGTGGGAGTGAAAACCAGTAGTGATCGGGTGAACAGCTAGGAGTACAGGAATTATGGAGTTATGGAAGTAGATTTTACAAACAGAAAGTCACAGTTTTCTGGAAGTAGAAGAGAGAGGGCAGATTGACCTTTCTAGAATTAGTAAGAGCAAAGTAAAGGGCCCAGGGGACTTCCTGGTGACCACTTGGTACAGTACAGGGTCTTAGCTGGTTTCCTTGGTCCAATTGCTCTCTCTCTCCCTCCTCCCATGCCTTTCCTTCCCCCCTTTCAAGAGAATTGAGCCACTTTATATGAAAGAAGGAGCCAGTTAGCTAAAAAGTCCAACAAATAACAAGTATTCATAGTTTTCCAAATTCCCTTCCTGTCACCATCAGTATACTTAGTTGTAGATAGTCGTAGTAAGTGTTTGGGGGCCTTTTTTTAACAAAGAAGTTTATGTAGACTTCTTTATGCAGGGGTAGAGCCCGTCAACTTGTTGCTGTGGTGCCAGGATTCCATTGTTTACTGTTGTTTGAGTAGCCCTGCCCTGTATTGTTAGACTGTGTGACTTTTTGCAAATGTCATAGTATGGCTACTTATCATTTTGATTACTGTTAATACTTCTTGAAGTGTATTTCCCACAGTGGAATATTTTGGGATCTTTCTGTTTTTGTTGGGGGGGTTGGGGCAGCTTCTTGTTGATAACAAGAGGTTGAAGTCTAGAAAGGTTCCACATTTATGATTTGGCCTCTGATTTTCTAGGGATTACAGTGGTTCCTACAAAGAAAAAAGGATTTGAGTGTAGAAGTCAGCCTGACCAAGTTTGGCCATGTAGCTTTTCAGAGAATGAAGTGATTTCTGTTTCTGACGTGCAAGGTGGCTCCTGAATGCTGCACCCCAGGCCACTCCCTTGAGGAACAGTGGCCAGGCCTCAGGAATGGACACAGCCCTCTTCCTGGCACCGAGCCTGTGTGGGTTGAATGTACTAACTGAGCCTTGCTGAGAATGTTCTCCTTCCCTGCCAGATGGAGTTTTTAGCCTGTGTAAAAACTCCAGGACTCAGTATTCTTGCCACTGGGATGGAATAAGCTGGTATCTGTCCTTGTTTCAAAGCAAAATCCTTAAACCGTGTTTTGAGTTTAGAACCTGTTGAAGTAGTGGACCGCAGAGTGCGCTTTGCTGGCCACAGATGCCTGCTGTTGGCGGCACGCATTACACCCACCTTCATTCCTTTAGATTTGTTGTTCAACATGTGTTTATGGAGAGCCTGTTATTTTGGGGGCCCTGGAGCTACAGCAGTGAAGCAGACAGCTGTGGCCACGCCCCTGGGGGCAGAGTCGGGCCTCCTGAGAGCTGGGAGGAAGGAATTAGGGGCTGTTGGGCAGGACCAGGTTGAAGAGCGTGGGCGGAGGGTGTGCCTGAGGGAGGACTGGCACAAATAAAGTGCTGCTGAGAAAAAAAAAGCCAAGACGGGCACTGGAGGAAAACTGGCTTTGCCTTCCTCTGTGTTTTTAAGAGAAGCAGAAGCCTTGTTGCTCAAGTGACTACACCTCCCAGAATGTGCAGTTATCAAGTAAAACAGTTAATGGTCAGATTTAATCGCTCATACAATCACTGCTGTGCAGCATGATGATCAGGTGGAGGAATTTACCTAAGTTACTGCAGTTGGTAACCTAGGCAACCGAATGGCATTTGTTCTTGTCTTTGCCTGATTTTAGTTTTTTCCTGTAAGCAGCATGCGGGCTGCAGTCCTCAGGTGCCTGGGGCGTGTCCTCAGTGTGGCCGTGCACCTGCCTAGAGCCTCTGGGGCCTTTTACTGCAGCTCCCTCCTGTGGGAAACCTAGAACTCTCATCTCAGCACCCTCTTCTCTCTGCAGTCTGAGTGCCGAGCAGCTGGGGACAAATTGTGGCTCTCAGGGTCCCTAAGGGAGTGGAGCTCAGATGTTCTTTCTTAAAAGTCTGGGGAATTCCCGGGTGGTCCAGTGGTTAGGACGCCACACTTTCACTGCTGAGGGCCCGGGTTCCATCCCTGGTCAGGGAACTAAGATCCCATAAGATCCCGCAGGCCGCGCGGTGTGGCCAAAAAAGAAGTCTGTAAAGTTGGGTCAGTATGAACAAGCTGGGGGAAGCTATGTGGGGCTTATTCCACAGTTGGCAGAGTCTACCTCGACCCCTCAGAAAGAGGACACATAGCTGGGTAGCCTTTCACCATCTCTGTGGACTGTCCAGTTTCTAGCTTTGTTCATACTGTTGCTTGATCTAGAGGCACTTCCTCTCCCCCACCCCAGATCCCGTCTGTTGTTGATGGTCTGCACCATACCGTCACCAACACTTTGATAGAGAAGAGTGTATCTAATTTGGAGTCAAAAGAAGGTCCCATTTTCTATATTTTGCTGTTTCTTTTTTTTTTTTTTTTTTTTTTTTGCGGTACGCGGGCCTCTCACCGCCGCGCCCCCTCCTGTTGCGGAGCACAGGCTCCAGACGTGCAGGCCCAGTGGCCATGGCCCACGGACCCAGCTGCTACGAGGCATGTGGGATCCTCCCGGACCAGGGCACCATCCTGTGTCCCCTGCATCGGCAAGCGGACTTAACCACTGCGCCACCAGGGAAGCCCTATTTTGCTGTTTCTTTTCTCTCTTCTTTTCAGCTTTATTGAGTTATAATTGACAAAATTGTAATTGTTTAAAGTGTGCAACGTGATGATTTGGTATATGCATACATTGTGAAAGGATCCCCACAATTAAGTTAACACATCCATCACCTCACATATTTACCTTTTTTAAAAAAATAAATTTATTTATTTTATTTATTTTTGGCTGTGTTAGGTGTTCATTGCTGCGCGCGGGCTTTCTCTACTTGTGGTGAGCGGGGGCTACTCTTCGTTGCAGTGCGCGGGCTTCTCATTGTGGTGGCTTCTCTTGTTGCAGAGCACGGGCTCTAGGCGCACGGGCTTCAGTAGTTGTGGCCTGAAGCCTCAGTAGCTGTGGCTTGCAGGCTCTAGAGTGCAGGCTCAGTACGTGTGGTGCGTGGGCTTAGCTGCTCCGTGGCATGTGGGATCTTCCCAGACCAGGGCTCGAACCAATGTCCCCTGCATTGGCAGGCAGATGCTTAACCACTGTGCCACCAGGGAAGCCCCTACCTTTTTTTTTTAAGTGAGAACACTGAAGATCTATTCTCTTAGCAAATTTCAGTTACGCAGTACACTATTATCAGCTATAGTCACCATGCTATTCATTAGCTTCTCAGACCTTATTCAAACTGAAAATTTGTACCCTTTTACCAGGCATTACCCATTGCCCCCACTCCGAGGCAGCCCCCATTCCACTGTGTTCTATGAACTGAACCTTTTTTTTTTAAAGATTGTGCATGGAAATGGTACCATGCTTTGTCTGGCTTATTTAACTTTCTGCTATTTTCTAAGTGTTCTTGGGCAAGTACAAACCATTATATCTAATATTTACTGAGTGCTTACCAAATGGCAGGCACTATGCTTCCGTATTTTCACTTAATCCTTCCTGTCATTAATCCGATTGTATAAATACTAAATCTAAAGGTGAGAGAAGGTTCAGAAAGATCCTGCTGAGCAAAACCATGCCTTATAATATCCCCAAAGATAACAAAGAAGATGTTATCTAGAGAAAACTCAGGATATTTAGCAAAATACTAACTGGTTGTATCTGTGGGGTGAGATAGAGGTTGTTTTTTACTCTTTATACCTTTCAGGGACCTTTATGCCTTCTTTATACCTTTCAAAGACCATTTCTTGTACTTCTTTGTTCTGCTTGAACAAAGAAGTACCTATTTCTGGGTAGAGCTCAGTAATGCTCAGTAAGTAGATGCTGCTTGAGGTAGAAAGTTAAGGTCTCTTCTTTTCTTGGCTTGATTTGGCCTGAGTTGGTAGCCCTGGTCTTGCGTTACTTTGTTAGTTGTTGGTGCAGCTGTGCTGCTGTTCATCTGGAAAGTTCCCAGATGGGCTCCCACCCCTTTGCACTGCCGGAGTGGAGGGTGAGCTTGTTGTGTTCTGGGACCGTATCTCCCTGGCTGAGGAAGGCTCAGCCGTGGCAGCAAGCAGCAGGCACCGATTGGCTAACTTGTTATTTCCATCAGCCGGGCAGAGTCTGGAGTGGGCTGGGGACAGTTTGCTTGCGTGGTGACTCAGTGTAGCTGATGCAGGTTTTCAGGGGCCTTTCAAGCAGCTCTGCTTTAAAGCAGAGCTGCTCTGAATGGCCTGGCTTGACGTTCCACTTTGTGTGCTTCTCTGCACAAGGCCACCTGCCTTTAACAGGTAGGCTGGACTGGCTTAGATGAGCTTGCTGCCGCACTGAGAGCTGCTGCACTGCTCTTTTTTTTTAAATGATGTTTTCTTTGTTATTTTATGTTTTGGATAACTTTTAATTTTGCTATAATTTCAGAAATACAGAAAAGTTGTAAGGATAGTACATAGAACTCTTGTGTACGTTTTATCCAGATTTACCATCAGCATTTTGCCTCATGTGCTTTACTTGTGTGTGCTCCCCCCTCCATGTATGGGCCTGTACACACACACACACACGCACACGCGCGCTCTTTTTCTCTGTCTCTGAACCATTTGACAATAAGTTGCAGGTAGTATGCCCCGTTACTTTTGAATACCTCAGTATGTGTTTCCTAAAACAAGGACGTTCTCTTAACTAACCACAGTGCAATTATAAAAAACAGCAAGTTCAGCATCAGTGCAATACTGTCACCACTGTCCATGTTTTGTCCATATGCAGATATAGTCCCAGTAACGGCAAAGCTTTATTTTTAACAAAAACATTCCTGAGGCACGTGGGTGACTCTTTGCTTATGTTGCTCAGGGGAGAGCAGAGCCAGCAGGTGTTTGGGGGACGTGACTGTCGTGGGCGCCGCATCACCTACTCCTCACGTCTCTGCAGGACCAGAGTAGTGAGAGCAGCAAGAACCACACCCGGCAACGATGTCAGCGGAACTGGAGACCTCAGAGGGGGTGGATGAGCCAGAGAAAAAGAGCTCTGGGGCCCCAGAAAAAGAAAACCACACCAGGTGAGCGATGGGGGCTGGCCATCTTGAGTCAGGTGGGCCCAGGGCCTGCCATGCCCAGCACACCTGGCTTTAGGTGCTGGAGGCACCAGGTGTGGTCAGAGTCATGCTGCTGTGGTTCCCGGACGCCAGGCTGGCACTGAAGAGACAGCATATGGCACCCTGGGCTGCTCAGCGCTCTGCCCGCTCCTTCTCACCATCACTTCCATCATACGAGGAGGCAGGACGGGCACTGCTAGGAATGCTGAATAGTGGAACTTGATGATATTCCTGGTCCTTTTTTCTTCTTAAAATTCTAAGCGTTTTGTCATCTGGGGTGAGAAAGGGTAATCAGAGGCAAAGCTGGCACCTTTTCCAGTGTCTCCCACCCCCTCGAATGTGGGAGCAACTCTAACTTCAGGGCTTTCCTTACTGGGGAGGACCAGTTCACTCAAAGCCTCTAGTTACCTGGGCCTGTTCTTCACTGTTCTTAGCCTGTCCTTGTAGCCCTGTCATTGGCAAAGTTCTTTTTTTTTTTTTCCTGAATATTTATTTTTTATCAAAGTATGGTTGATGTAAAATATTATATAACTTACAGGTGTACAGTATAGTGATTCACAATTTTTAAAGGTTATACTCCATTTATAGTTATTACAAAATATTGGCTATATTTCCTGAGTTGTACAATACATCCTTGTAGCTTATTTTATACATAGTAGTTTGTACCTCTTAGTCCCCCACCCTTATATTGCCCTCCCCCTTTCAATCTCCCCACTGGTAACCACTAGCTTGTTCTCTATATCTGTGAGTCTTCTTTTTTGTTATATTCACTAGTTTGTTGTATTTTTTAGATTCCACATGTAAGTGGAATTTAGTATTTGTCTTTCTCTGATTTCACATAGCATAATGCCCTCCAAGTCCATCCATGTTGCTACAAAAGGCATTATTTCATTATTTTTTGTGGCTAAGTAATATTCCATTCCATATATGTGTATGCATGTATGTATTATATATATATATATCTCACATATTCTTTTTTTTTTAAATTGGAGTATAGTTGCTTTGCAATGTTGTGTTTCTGCTGTACAGCAAAGTGAATCAGTTATACATATATCCACTCATTTTTAGATTTACTTCCCATTTAGGTCACCACAGAGCAGTGAGTAGAGTTCCAGCAAAGTTCTTTTTTTATATCTTGAAATAATTGCTAATAATAAACTATTGTCAGCACATGAGTGATATGAGCCAGTCTCCTAAAGAAGCCAACAGAGGCTGGGCTTCAAGAGGTCAGGTTTTTCTCGCTCTAGTAGATGATTGTGTGGACGCACGTGAGCCCCTACTCGGTGCGTTCTCCACTTTGTCTGGTACTGGCTACTGGCATCTGTCAGCACCACTCCATCCTGCATAATTTTGTTAAGCAGCACAAACCTAGGTCCTGGCTCTAACCTCCCCGGCCTTGATCTCATTTGCATCCTCCTACTCCTGGACCCAGCCACATGTAATCCTGAAGACACTGTGGGTCCAAGGTGGGAGGAAAGCAGCAGGGCCACCCCAGGAGATGCATGGTCAGTCCTTCTCAGTGGTGTGGATTGCAGGAGAGACATTCCCAAAGGTTGTCTGTTCCCTGAAGCCAGCACACGCTGTGGTGTGTTTGTTCGGGCACTAGGGGGCCACAGTAGCAAAGCGTCATTCATTTGGGTGGTTCAGAGAGACACGGATACTGTGGAGGAGTAGGTCACAGTCATCCAGAGTATCTCCCAAGTCCTTGGAGCAGACTCACGTCTGCCTGCCCTGTGCTTCTTGGTAAGAGGCTGGAATCAAGTTTCTGAGCAGCCTCTGCCTCTAGCTCAGCAAGTGGTCAGCCTAGAGCTGGGAAGGGCTAATACACACATGCATGCTCTCTCCATAGGATGGCGGACCTCTCCGAGCTCCTGAAGGAAGGGACCAAGGAAGCGCATGACCGGGCAGAAAACACCCAGTTTGTCAAGGACTTCTTGAAAGGCAACATCAGGAAGGAGCTGTTTAAGGTTTGTGCCCTAGGTCATGGACTGGGTCGGGCTGGGGGCCTTAGTCCCATGAGGAAGCCCCCCTGGAGAGCCTTTCTCCATACTACATGCTTTCTCAGCGAGGCTGTGGTTTCATGTCTTAAGTGGAATAACATAGTGATGTAAAGGAAGTGATCCATGTTCCAAAGAATTCACCGTGTCATTAAGAAACAAAAGCTTCCTGCACATGTGAAATAATTCACTGTATAAAAGTAGGCCTTTGGGGAATGGAGGGGGGAGCTACTCGAGCTTTTGTCTACAGCTGCTCAGAAGTGTGGGCAGTGGGCTCGGGAGTTGCTGGCCAAGGTCTCCCTTTCCCATGGTCTCCCCATCGCCCTCGGCAGCTGGCCACCACTGCACTGTACTTCACATACTCGGCACTTGAGGAAGAGATGGACCGGAACAAGGACCACCCGGCCTTTGCCCCCTTGTACTTCCCCTCGGAGCTGCACCGGAAGGCGGCGCTGATCAAGGACATGGAGTATTTCTATGGTGAGGACTGGGAGGAGCAGGTGCAGTGCTCCGAGGCCACCCGAAAGTACGTGGAGCGGATCCACTGCGTGGGGCAGAATGAACCAGAGCTGCTGGTGGCCCACGCCTACACCCGCTACATGGGGGACCTCTCAGGGGGCCAGGTGCTGAAGAAGGTGGCCCAGCGGGCCCTGAAACTCCCCAGCACAGGGGAAGGGACCCAGTTCTACCTGTTTGAGAATGTGGACAATGCACAGCAGTTCAAGCAGTTCTACCGGGCCAGGATGAACGCCCTGGACCTGAACCTGAAGACCAAAGAGAAGATTGTGGAGGAGGCCAACAAGGCCTTCGAGTACAACATGCAGGTACTGCCAGGGGTCAGGCGGGAAAGGGCCTCTGACCGCGGGGGGCCGCTGTGGGTCTGCCTGAATGGACATCAGTGCACTAGGACAGAGGGGCTGCCCAAATGGGCATCAGTGCACTAGGACAGGAGCTACAGCCTGCCCGAGAGAAAGTCAAGGGACCAAACAGGCCAGAAAGCACGAACCCAGTCATAGCTCTGCCTTGTTTGATAGCCTGTGTGTTGTGTTTTGGGAAGGCGAGTCCCCAGCACATTGAGGGGTTGGGAAGGAGAGAGCCATCTCCCTCCCTCTCACCCCAGGATCCTGGTCTTAAGGAATGGGTTTCCCCCTTTTTAGCAAGGATTGCTATGAGAAGCCCTACTTGATAAGTTCAGGGAGAGAACCAAGGAGAGTGAGAATGACTCAGTTTATAAGTAGCTGTTAGATGGGCCCAAGTCTGGGGAGGCTGATTCTGTGTCCAGAGCCCAGGCCCAGCCCTCAGCACCAGAAAGTTGCCACGGGAGGTGGTGAAGCGCCAGCCTGACCACAGGCCTGGCAGCCCTCTAGTCTGATCTCAGCAGACCTCTGAGGGCCACTTAGGCTAGATCAGCCCTGTCAGGGCCTCATTCTCCCATGTTCCTCCTTTTCTGTTGTTTCTTGCTAAAAATACCCAGTGGCTGGAAGTAGGGAAGTACCAGTGCTCACACAGTGTCTTGGGGCAGCGCTTTTGCTTTCTCCTATCTGTCCCCTGGTAGTTTCAGTTGTGGGCTGTCAGTCTGGGCAGCACAGGCGCGGCCACACCTCCCAGAGCTCGGCGGTGGGGCATGGACTGGGGCTGCTGCTCTGCACTCCTGAGCAAGCCTCGCCTGCTCCAGCTCCGTGTCCGGGGGAGAGAGATTTTTCTTTGAAAACAGAGGATACACAGTCCAGTGATGGCTGTCGATCCTCTGCACCTGCAGATATTCAGTGAACTGGACCAGGCTGGCTCCTTGCTGGCCAAAGAGACCCTGGAGGACGGGCTCCCTGTGCACGATGGGAAAGGAGATGTGCGGAAATGCCCCTACTACGCTGCTAAACAAGACAAAGGTAGGTCTCGTGTGTCCTGAGCTCCCCCCAGGGTGGTTGTGTCCGTGTCCCCCGCTGATGCCATGTCCCTTGTTGGTGCTGCCGTGCAGGTGCCCTGGAGGGCAGCAGCTGCCCCTTCCGAACAGTCCTAGCTGTACTGAGCAAGCCCAGCCTCCAGTTCATCCTGGCCGCCAGCGTGGCCCTGGCTGCCGGCCTCTTGGCCTGGTACTACATGTGAAGGACCCACCACCCATGCTGGCGCCCTCCTCCTGACCACTGGCCTGCCCTTACCTCCACCCACGACCAAACTACCACCTCAGGTGACTTTTTTTTAATGCTGGGCTTGAGAAAACAAGCAACCAATAAAAGCCAGATGCTAAAGCCTTTGCCTGTCAGCATCCCATCTGTGGGCCAAATGCTGACCTGGGTGCAGGCCCACCCTCCCTGCAGCCCCCAGGCCACGGCAGCAGGAGCCGCCATTGCAGCTCAGCGGGCCAGCCTGGGCCTCTGGAACCAGCTCTGCTGCTGGGGCACCCACACCTCTGACCCCAAGGCTCTTTCCCTCTGCTCTTCCTCATCATGTTGGCATTTAGGTGGGCATCTTTCCCCTGTTGGGAGTGGAGTAGCTAGCAAGTTCAGGCTCCCATAGCCCTGGGGTCAGGGGGGCTCCCTAGATGTGGCTGCTCTTCTGCAGGACCTCTCCTGGGGGCAGGGGCCAGGAAGGGGGCAGAAGCCAGGCTTGCACCCTGCCTCAGAGGCCCTGGGAGCTCTGTCCTGGGTAGCCAGTCCTCATGCCTCTCAAGCAGAAACCTGAGTGGGGTCTGTTTGCCCATGGCCTGTCTTCTCTGACCTGTGGAAATGCTACTGCACTCAATAAAATGGACTCTTGACAGCTGCCTCGCTCCTTCCTGGTGTGATGTCATCCTTCTCGATGGTCCCTGGCAGCCCCTCATGTGCTCCCAATACTGCTGGTCCCGTTCCAGCAGCGCACCTCTCCAGGGCAGAGTCCCTGTGACCATCTCACAAAGACCCTTAAAGTCCATGTGGTCCCGTGGTTTTCTAATTCTCAGAGTGCTCTGGAGTTTTCCTACTTTTTGAGTTTTTTTTTAATAACTAAGATAAAAGAGCAATAGAAATGAAGTATTTATTTTAATAGGAATTTATTACTGGTTTTATATATTGAGGATCTGTGAAAGTTTTACTCAGAAAAGGGTTCAACGGTGGGGACACTTTTTTCAATAACTGACCGAGCCCACTTGCCTTCACAAGTCAGATGAGGGGCAGGGGCAGAGCCAGCCAGAACCTGCGGGCCCAGCTGCCTGCCCACCCCCAGTAGCCTCAACCCCAGTGGCTCTGTCTTGCTTAAGGAAGTGAGGGTACCTCCCTGCAGGGTGGGATGACCCTGAGCTCTAGCTGGGGGTCTCCAGCTTGCAGACCCTGTGGGTGGATGCATGGTGTGGAGGTGGGTTACATGTTATCAGTAAGGCGGCCTGACAGTCATGAAGCCAACTTCCTGGTGCAGTCACAGCTGGAATCCTAGGGCTCATCCACACTGGGCTCTGGCAGGTTTAATTAGGGACTGAGATAGCAGTGTTGTTCCTGGATAGTCGGTTTGGCATAAGCACCGACACCCTGAGGACTCAACCCCCCACCCTCTTTCCCTCGCAAAAGGAAGCCAGGCAAGAGAGCAGAGGCCTCGGGCAGGGGAGTGAAAGGGCCGATTTAATGAGAAACTATAAACTGAGACCAGCCACGATTCACAGTGACAGGAGGCCATGCAGTGGCAGTGCGAGACCAGGAGAGGGGCGGCAGCAGGATACAGTGGTCCACGTGAGCAAGTTCACAGACAAACCATTCAGGAAATAGACAGTGTGGGCTCAGGCCCAGGGCAGGGCTGGTGTCCACCAGGGCACTTGTGCCACTTGTGGCTGCTCCTTTCTCGTCCCCAGCCTGTCCCCCGTCCAGTGCTGCAGCTGCTCCTGCTGCAGTGCCCGCTGTTGGAGCGAGCACAGTGACAGGTGACAGCAAGCCAGCCAGGGCAAAGGGCGCAGCGCTTACTGGGAAGAGGATCCGTGGATAGTGCACTGCAGATCTGAGTGTGCCTGCAAGGAGGCCCCTCCTCTCTGTCACCTCTAGTCCCAGCTGGGACACACCCCACAGAGGTTGTGCCCACATGCAGCAAGGACATGGTATACACTGATGGGCTAGGCTCCTGGGCATTCCTTCTGGCCCTAGCAAAGACCAGGGTTCACAGAGGTGTGGCTGGAAAGGGAGCTGGGCAGGGGCCAGAGGAGAGTCCCTTCTTGGCAAGCTAGGGCCCAATCTCTTACCCCATGGCCTGCAGGTGTGCCAATGTCCACATTATCCCAGGTGGCATCTGGGCACTGTTAAGAGTTCCTGAGTTCTGAGGGCCAGAGTCATTCCTTCTGACCATCATACCTGCCTCTAGCACTCCAAAAACAAACTCAGGCCTGCCTGGGTCCATCCCCCACTCTCAGCCCAGCAGATCAGAAATGACTGTGGCTATAGGCTAGGCCCCAGGTCTAGGGAACCAGCCACTGCTCTGGCTGCTTTTGGTCCCAGGAAGACCCAGGACCGAACCTGTACCTGGTTCAGAAATGCAGGAAGAGACCCCAGCAGGGAGACCATGTGAGATCATTCCCTGCTTATCTTTCTGATCACAAACACCAAGCAAACCAGCAGCACACAAGCTCAGTGCCATCCCCCTGCCACTTGCTGACCCTTGGCCTAAAATCCAACAGAATTTTTGCCAAAAGAGATGCTCAGGGAAGGGCAAGGTGAAGAGGACAAGACTTCCAGGGGACGGACTGGTGGAACAGCTTCCACCCCCAAGTGGGAGCAGGGAAGCGAGCCACTGAGCGCGGGGAGCAAAGCACAGGGGGCCAGACTGACAGTGGGGAGTCCAGTCCCGGGTCCGTTAGCAGAGGCGCTTGTACGTGTAGATGTAGGCTTTGCAGCTGGGGCACGTGTGCGTCACATCCTTGAAGTCGTTGATGAGGCAGGGGATCAAGCAGCAGCCCAGGTCACACCTGAATCGGAGATGGGGAGAGACAGGGAGGCCTGAAGAAAAGGCGCCGAGGGCCGGGGCCTACTCCAGCGTGGTGGTGGGTGGGCTCAGCCTCCCCACCCAGCAAGCGCTATACCACCTACCCCATGAAGCAGCAGAAGAAGCCCAGCACGAAGTTCATCAGGCCAATCTCATAGGAGATCTTGGTGGTGATGGCCTGCTGGCAGTGGGGACACACCGTCTGCACGGGCGCACCCTCAAAGATCTCTCCCTGCAGCACTGTCACTGTGGTGGCAGCCCCTGAAGGGACCAGGACCGTGGCCGTATGGCCTCCAGGGCCAGGGTAAGGCCCTGGCGGGTAGGGCCCTGGTGGGTAGTAGCCCATGGGTGGATGGGGGCCTGGAGGAGGGTAGAAACCTGGAATGACACAGAAGATAGAGCAAAGACAGATCACTGCCTTGCCACCTGCCCCATGTGAGAGGTGAGCACAAAGCCCTGAGGCCCCCAGCACCCAAGGACATAGGGTGAAGCCTTGGGGACCAGGCCCTGGGCCAAAGTAACCATCGACATTCTCCCAACCTTTCCTGCTCCCTGTCCCACAGGGACCAAGACAGAGAAGCTACTTGGCCCAGCCAGATACGGCAGAGAGCTGGGAACAAGGTCTAACCTCTCCTTAATCTTAGCTTGATGCGTTGGCTCCCTTGCCTCTGACACACAGGGGACTGAGCTGTGCTCAAGGACCTTGACCACAGGAGGGAAAGCCTTGTCTCTCATCAGCCTCTCCTCCCCACCAGCATCAGGTCTTGTACTGTGGTGCCAGGGGCCAGCCCACCTGACCAGGGCCCGATTCTCCAGCCTGTGTAGTCTCTGAAGAGCTGCTGGGTGAGCAGGATCCCAGGCCTCCACCATGGACTCAGGTTCCTGGCAGCACCTCCAGGAGCCAGCCCTCCGCTGGCAGGGCCCGGGACACCTCTGGCCCACAGAACCTGCACCATGTTCTAGGGCACCTTCCCATGTCCACCGTCCAGACCCACGATCAGCCCCCCACCCTTAAACACCCACACAGACAGACTACCCGCCCGCAGCAAAGGCTGGCTGGCAACCCAGGTGACATGCTGAGTGCTGGGCTAAGCGGATTCCTTTCCAGCTTACCTGGAGGCATGTAGGTGCTGTCTGCATTCACATGTGGGGGGATGAAGCTAGGCTGGGGCATTGGGTGACCCGGCGGCTCATAGGGTGGGGGGCCAATGTCTGCAGGGGGCAGTGACATGCCCGGTGGGGGCTGCATCACAGCTGGGGAGGTGCGGCCTGGACAGAGAGTGACACAGAGAGACAGGGAGAGGAAGCTCAGATGGCTCCAGCCATCGGCGGAGGGCTGCTCCAGGCACCAGCTCCTAGCAGCTGGAAAGGGCAGGAGACAGCAATGAAGCGCTGAACCCTACCTGGGGTGGGTGGAGCTCCACTTTTCTCCTCCAGAAGGGGGGCTGTGGGGCCCCCAGGGTAAGGAGGGGGCGGCTCATTCGACATCTTTGCTGCTTCTCCTGGACCCTGGAGGACAAACTGAGATGCAAAGTATGCTCCCAGCCCGCCCCCCTCAGCCCCCCACTGCCAGTCAGGCACTGGTCTGTGATGAGGGGCTGCAGCACAAGGTGTGTGGTCATCCTCAGAGCCGCCCCTGCTGAGCCCAAGCACACAGGGCCTCCTGTGGCTCCTGCAGGTGTCCCCTGCCCCGGGGCTCAGCTCACCTTTCACTCCCCTCCCCATAAATCTCCACACTTGTGATGGGCTGGGACCAATTCCTTCGAGAGAGCAGACTGGGCTCCCTGTAGGCCCTGGAGATGCCCCACCATTGCTTAGGTAACCCAGCCCAGAGCCACCATCCTCCAACCTCCAGAAACTACCAGCTTCAGGGGTCACCCACACTTCCTTTGTGAAAGCCAGACAGTGGGGTGGCCCTGGGAAGGGGACAGAACCCAGCAGCTTGGGAACCTAATCTAGGGCTTCTCACAGGGCAGTCTGGTCACTGGTCCTCTCCTCCCCTCCAACTTAGGGAGCACCAGGCTGGCCTCCACGCCAGGGCACTGTGGCCTGCTTGTGGGAGGGGGTCTGGGAGAGTTTTTACCTCCAATCCCAGGTACTCAGAGGAGATAGGCAGGTGAGGCTCCTTCTACTGCCAGCCTGGGCAGACACACAGGGTTCTGGGGAGCTGTTTCAGGGGGAGAACAGGTAGCGCCCTCAGCAGCGGCTGCCCTGGGCACCTGGCCCCACGCAGCCAGACTCCCTCGGCACTGTATGTCTGGTGTCTCCCCCGCTGCCCAGCTCAGCGCCGTCCTGTGTCCCTACCCACTCCTCAGCCCCCCCCTTCCCTTCCCCACGGCTGCTGTCTCCTCAGGGCCACAGCCAGTCCTCTGTCCACTCCCCACCAGGCCCAGAGCAGCCCCCTCATGTCCACATGCCCTGTGGGAAGGAATCAGAACCAAGGGCTTCTCCCCACAGCAGCAGCGCTGTTTTGGTCGGAGAGTGGATGGGGCGAGAAGGAAGGAGGTAGTGTTGGTCATTTCCTTCACAAGGTCCACTGAGCACCTGCTGCCGGGTACTGGGGGAGAAGCAGGGGAAGCAGGCCATCCTCCCGCCCCTGAGTCTGCATTCTGTGTCCTTTAGTAAGACACTTCCTTCACTCTATTCAGCAGCATAAAAGGCTAAAAATTAGTAGCATTTTAAAGTGAGACTCATTTTTTTAAACTGATATAATATGAACTAGAAAAAAAAACAGTATAAAAAATATATACAGTGAAAGCAAGTCTCCTAGTGTAGCTCCCTCCTAGAGCCCATCAGTGTTAAGTTCAGAACGATGTGGGGATGGAGAGCCCCAAACAATCCTGCCAGGGGAGAGGGAGCCTGGAGTCAGTAAGTTTAAATATTAAATTTAACACATTAGTGGCAGGGCCAGAGGAACTGAGTCCAAGCAACAAAAGTGAAAAAAGATACAACTGATTTCATCAAAATTTAAAACTTGTGCTTCTAAGGATACCATCAAGAAAGTGGGAAGACAACCCACACAGTGGAGGAAAATTTTTACAAATAATGTATCTTTTCAGGGACCTGTACCATTTAGAATATATAAAGAACTCTTCTAATTCATTAACAAAAAAGATAACCCAATTTTTTTAAATGGGCAAAAGGATCTGAACATACATTTCTCCAAAGATAAACAAATGCCCAATAAGCACATGAAAAGAACCTGAACATTGTTAGCCAATGCAAATCCAAACTACAAGGTACTATTTCCTACCCACCAGGATGGCTAAAATGAAAAGGACAATAACAAGTATCATGTAGAGAAACTGGAACTCCCCACATTGCTGGTGTAGCCGCTCTGGAAAACAGTCTGGCAGTTCTTCAAAAGGTTAAAATAGAGTTACCACATGACCCAGCAATTCTGCTCCTAGGTATATACCCAAAAGAATTGAAAACTCATGTCCATACAAAAACTAGCACAAGAATGTTCATAGCAGAATTATTCATAACAGCTAAAAAGTGTAAACAACTCAAGTGTCCATCAACTGACAAATGGATAAACAAACTGGATATAAATATATATATATTTCCATGCAGTAGAATAGTAATTCAGCCATGAAAAGAGATGAAGTACTGACACAGCTACAACCTGGATGACCCTTGAAAACATTATGCTCAGTGAAAGAAGCCAGACATAAAGGACCACATATTATATGATTCCGTACATAAAATGTCTGGAACAGGTAAATCCATAGGGGCAGAAAGCAGATTCGTGGTTTCCAGGGGTTTGGGGGGCTGGCCATAGAAGCAATTACAGAGTTCCTTTAGGGATGATGAAAATATTGTAAAACTGTAATGATGGTTGCACAATTCTGTGAATATACTAAAAACCACTGAATTGCACACAATTATTTAAAATATTTTAATTTTTTGGCCATGCCCTGCGGCATGCGGAATCTTAGCTCCCTGGCCAGGGATTGAACCTGTGCCCCCTGCATTGGAAGCATGAAGTCTTAACCACTGGACCACCAGGGAAGTCCCCGAATTGCACACTTTAAATGGGGAAATCGTATGGTATGTGGATTATTCTATGTCAATAAAACCTATTAAACTGAAAGAAAACAAAATTGCCCAACCTTATCACCCTAATGCAGCCAGTCTCTGCATGTCCCTGCCAGTCTGTATGTATAGGCACCTATATTTTTATATAGTTTTGTGACAAAGTTTTAAATCCTTTTAACATTGTGTCACATGTATTTACTCCGTCTTGCAAGACTCCATGACCATAGATTTTAATATTTCCAAAAATGGGCCCATCACTGTTTACATGACCAATCCCTATTAAAGCATTTAGAATGCTCCTTATTTCATAAAAAACTGGAACACCTTTGGCTAATGCTCTTTCCCTTTCTTGGATTATTTCCTTGGGCTAAACCTGTCTGAAGTGAGATTATTAGGTCAAAGGGTATGGACATTTTATGCCTTCTGTGAAGGATGATGCTGATTTACAGTGCAAACTCTGAATACTACTGTTATTATGATTTGTAATGTTAAGATGACACTTGGTTATGTTTACTTCTTTGATCACTAAGAGGGAGGACATCTTCCCAAATGCTTATCAATTATATGCCAGCTCTTGTGAGTTGCTGCTTATAATTATCCTTTGAAGACATGGAGGCCAAGGAAAGACAGGACCTGTCTGAGGTCCCATGGCTTATTAGAGGCTGAGCCAAGCCTAGGACCCTGGTGTGACTCTTCCACCCCCACCTGCAGGTGACTCCTCATAGCACAGGGTCAAGAACAGTAAACAGCAGAGCCTCTAGAGGACGTCACAGAAGGTCCCTGTCCAGGGGCACTGGCTGTGCAAGCTGGGCCTGAGGTCCCTTGCCCAGGCCACTGCCAGTGGCCACAGCCACCCTGATGGGAGAAAAAGGCAGCTTTCCTTAAGGGGCTTGACTCGAGTCTGCAGAAAACTCTAATATGCTGAGTCTGTTAGAACCTGGGCGGGCACCTGCTGCAAACTGCCATGCTCCGCCCATCAGGGATGCCTGTGGGGGTGGCTTACCAGGAAACTGGCGGGTCCTGGGTCGCTAAGCAAGCCGGGAAGAGCTGCACTGTGCTTGGCAAGGCACTTGAGCACCTTTGGGTTTAAGAGGGAGGAACTAGCCCCTCCATGTCTGGGGAGCAGGCACACACACACACTTCAGAGGATGCAGGCGTGGCCTGCCTTGTCACCAAAATCTCTGGATCTAATTCCATCATCTCCTAGAGCGCAAGAATTCACTCTGGAATCCCACCATCATAATGATGGCATAAGCCCTGCACACAGGGCAGAGGCCTCCCCTGGTGTCCAGCAGAACCTAGAGCAGGCACTGCTGCAGGACACTCATTACACTCCAGGCCCTGACCACACCACGGCCCAGCTGCTCCTGTCTCCTCCCCTCCCCTCCACACCCACACCCACGATGCAGCTGCCTTCCTGAACTGTGGCAGAGACTGGGGGGCAGGCCCCTCCAATACGAAAGAGAGGTTTCTGAAAAATGGCTCATGAAGATTTCAGGAATTCAAACCCCAGTTCCCCTGGTGCTTCCCAATATAAAATCAAATGTGTGTGTTCCCACAAAACTGCATTGTCCAAGGTGTAATCAAAAACCTTAAGAATGCAATAATCTTAAAAAAAAAAAAGGCACATGTCCCAAAGAACAGTTTTCCAATAAAAACGCACACTGCTCAAGTTAAGCTACAAGTGCAAGCGTGGAATCTGATATCACAGCCCCGGCAACTTCACTGTTGGGCAGGTGCTGGAGCGTCCGTTAAAAGAGGCTCAGGAAGGGCAGCAAGTTCCCAACAGAGGAGAGGGAGGCCCATGGTCCTGGGAGCTTGATGAAGCCAACGTGCAGCCCCTGAACCCCGAGACAGGCCTCTCAGCCTCCTGTTTAGATATTGTAGCTACAGACTGTGAAGAAACAGAGTTGTCTGAAAGCCGTCACGAGTCTATCATAAACCAAACAGGAGCTCCCAGGGGGCCCAGAGGACGTTACACAGCACACCCCTTTATGCCCTCTGCACTTGGTGGATGCAGAGGTATTACCCAGTCATAGTACTGATAAAATACAGATTCTCTGAGAAGAGAGCTAGAGATCCAGCTGACCGCTTAGCAGCTGGTCAGCCAAGGCGCTGACCCCAGCAGCAAGTGGGTGTAAGGTGCAGAGCAGGGCGCCCAAGACCTGGGAGCTGACTCTACTCTGCCACAAGCTTCATGGATTTCCTATTTAAGGAGCCTTAAATTCCTGCTTACCTGATTTCTGGCAGTTTTGGGGATGCTGGGGAATTTCCACTTCACCCTGGATGAAAGCGAAGTGCCGCTGCCCCAGCCCTGACGGCTCCTACTTTAGAAGCCACCGGCCTTGGGAGACAGAGCACTTTCGAAAAGCTGAAGTCTGGGCTGGAACTAAGCAGGAGCTGGAAATGTGTGCACGGCAGAGGCTGGATTCCTAGGGCACCTGTCACGGGGCCTCGAAGATGGAACTGACAAAGGAGATCAGTGTCCCCTCCACTGCATTTTCAGGTTGAGGCCTAGCCTGAAAGGAATGTCCTGACTATGGCCACAGGGCAGGGAGGCAGCGTGGGACGCGTGGCTGGCAAGCTGAGAAGGCGCTGTTGGGACTCTGATCCACGCCCTGAGCCCACAGCTTCCTCAGGAGCCGAGGACGGACCAAGGGACAAGGGGGTGTCCAGAAGCTCTGGGACCATCATCCCCTACATGGGAGAGAGGAGAGGGAGGGCCTGCCTGCACCCTGTTCCACCAGGGGATGGAATGGGGCCACTTAAAAGCCACATCTGGCCTCTGCCCCCACAACCAACACAGCCTAGCACCCCCTGTGCTCTTATGTAGGAGGGAATTATTCCGGTCACCCTAAAGTGAGATGAAGCCTGTCTCCACGTCTGTCTGTCTGTCTTTGGACCCACTCCCTGCTGCAATCTCATCTCACCTTCCCCAGAGCAGCAGGCACTGGGCCTCTGGGGTAGGACACAGGGCCGGGCACTTTCTGCAAAGCCAGGTCTCCCCATGTTCCCTAGTGGAGTTAAAAGCACAAGGCCTCCCAGCCCTGGGAAACGGCTCTGGTGTTCTGCTCTGCTCCCAGCTACTCACTGTGCCCCGTGGAGAGCGCTGCTGTTGATCCAGGGCCAGAGCCTGGCCAACTGGCAGCAGCCTGAGGTGGCCCAGGTGGCTCCTCGGGGGAGCTGGGAGGGCCTGGGCCCGGGCCAGCAGGATACACCCCTCACTGGCTCAGCCGCTGCTGCAAACTCCATTCTGCAGTCAGTCTAAGCTGTCCTGCACACCACCATGGGGGTGCCAACCCTGTCCCCGGTCCCCCCACCCCAGACAGTCTCTGCTGAGGAAACATACCCACACTGCCTTCTGGAGGAGGACTGGGAGGGCAGTGTGGAGCTGAGACGCATCTGTACATGAGTGCAGGTTCCTGGAGGACTGAGGACAGATGTGGGGGACGAGACAGAGATGAAGGGAGAGGACGCACCCAGAAGGAGGACTTTCTGACATCAGTTTTCCCCCAGGGTCTGCTAGAGCAGCGGTTCTCAAACTTTTTGGTCTCACAACCACTTTACACTCAATTATTGAGGACTCCAAAAAGATTGTGTGAGTTATATATAGCAATACTTACCTTACTAGAAATAAAAAATAAGGAATTGTTAAAAGTATTTATTCATTAAAAAGATTACTTATTACATGTTAACATAAATAAAATTTTAAAATAACTACTTTCCAAAACAAATTTAATAAGAAGATGGACATTGTTTTACATTTTTGCAAACCCTTTAGAAGTCTGGCTTATCGTTAAAAAGTCTACAAATAACAAATGCTAGAGAGGATGTGGAGAAAAGGGAGCCCTCCTACACTGCTGGTGGGAATGTAAACTGGTGCAGCCACTATGGAAAATAATACGGAGGTTCCTCAAAAAAACAAAAAATAGAGCTGCCATATGATCCAGCAATTCCATTCCTGGGTATGTACCTGGACAAAACTATAATTCAAAACAATACATGCACGCCTATGTTCATAGCACTATTCACAACAGCCAAGACATGGAAACAACCTAAATGTCCATCAGCAGATGAATGGATAAAGAAGATGTGGTACATATACACAATGGAATATTACTCAGCCATAAAAAAGAATGAGGGACTTCCCTGGTGGCGCAGTGGTTAAGAACCTGCCTGCCAATGCAGGGTACACAGGTTCGAGCCCTGGTCCGGGAAGATCGCACATGCCACGGAGCAACTAAGCCTGCGTGCCACAACTACTGAGCCTGCGCTCTAGAGCCTGCAAGCCACGACTACTGAGCCCACGTGCCACACTACTGAAGCCTGCACACCTAGAGCTTGTGCTCTGCAAGAAGAGAAGCCACCACAATGAGAAGCCCATGCACCACAATGAAGAGTAGTCCCCACTCGCCACAACTAGAGAAAGCCTGTGCACAGCAACGAAGTCCCAATGCAGCCAAAAATAAATAAAATTTTTTAAAAAATAAAATAATGCCATTTGCAGCAACATGGAGGGACCTAGAGATTATCATACTAAGTCAAATAGAAAGACAAACACTATATGATATCAATTATATGTGGAACCTAAAATATGACACAAATGAACTTACCTATGAAACACAGACTCATAGACATAGAGAACACTTGTGGTTGCCAAGCAGGGTGGGGGCGGGGGTGGGGAGGGAAGGACTGAGAGTTTGGGATTAGCAGATGCAAACTATTATATAAAGGATGGATCAACAACAAGGTCCTGCTGTATGGCATGGGGAACTATATTCAATATCCTGTCATAAACCATAATAGAAAAGAATATGAAAAAGAATTAATATATATGTATAACTGAAACTGTTGTATAGCAGAAATTAACACAACATTGTAAATCAACTATACTTCAATAAAATAAAAAAGTCTGGCTTAAGAGAAGGCAGCTGGATGCTCATATCTTCTTCTCCATCCAATTTGTTGTGATGTTTTGGTTAAAGTATGAGAAAATCCAGCCTCCCACAGTAAGCAGCTGGAAAAGGGAAAGGTATCTGAATAGTCTTCTCAGATAATTGTGGATATTCTTCAACACTACACCCAAACCTGACAGGTGGTAGTAGCTTCTTAAAGGTTAGTTGCAATATGGAATCTGAATCTTTAACAACAAATTTTTCCTATTATATTGAAAATCATTGGGCTACCTTGTATTTGGAATGGACCTTTTACACATGCCCCGTTTTATAACAGCATGCATGGGTCATTTGGAAAATAATGGTCCACGATTATGATATGAGCCCTGATTATGTAGATCTAGCAATGTTAACACATCTCATTATAAGATATGCCTCCCTCCAAAAAATCACATTGTTACTATCACCACCAACCCCATCAGAAAAGTCTTTAACTACTGGGAAGCTGTCAACCTCACGGTGGCAGATACAAGTTTTCCAAAATTCTGACATTTTCACTTGAAAGCTCAAATTTTATCATTGGAAACAGTAACAAATTTATCATTGGCAACTTATACAAAAATAAAAGGTCAGTTGTTTTCCTTGAATTAGCAGGCTCACTTTGTTCATTTTCAAGAAAATGTCTGCTAAATCCCTAAGTCTGAATAACCATAGTCTGTGTGTCAGTTGTTGTTTTAAATAAATATGGAGCTCCATGAAAACGCTAGTCAGCTCACAGCTCAAACAGCTGCACACATGCTTCCCCTTGAGGTCTCCAGCATGCTTCATGTGCGTCCTTTCATCACAACACAAAACATTAAAAAAATGTGTACTCAAAGGTCCAGATAATAAACTCAATAATTTTTACTGCTTTTTCTTAAATGAAACTGGCGTGAACACAACCACAACAATGACTAGCACAGCTGGGTGCCACGCCTCGAGCAGAGCTAAGTCCTGCTACTGTTGCACCGCCAATGCTAATGCCAACACAATGAAAAAGGCAATATAACCAATAACGTCTTGGTGTCCTTATAAACATAGTTCTGACCTTCAGCCCCTGGAAGGTCTCAGGAAGCCTCCAGGAGACTGCACGTCACCTTTTGAGAGCTGCCGGGCTAGAGGAACCCCCACGCCGGTAAGAGGGTACCTGCAGGCAGAGCAGGGTCAGGGCCAGAGGGACCAAGAGTCCCAGGACCGAGAGTGGACTGCGCCGGTGAGTCTCTGAGCTGGCTGTTTGTCACACTGAGGCCCCACCCCAGGAACATGCTTGCTGCAACGTGCAAGGCTTTAAGGAGGCATCAGACTAGTTCAGACTCAGCTCCACCACTTTCCAGCTGTGTGACCTCACTGAGCCTCAGTTTCTTGTTTGTAAATGGGGATAATCATGCCTACCTCTCAGGGTTGGAGCTAGTTTTATAATAAACAGCATAATAAGCAAAACACCCAGAGCAGTAGCTTATGGGAAGGAAAACAAAACAGGCACTGATGCCTCTGCTATGGCAGCTTCTGCTCCCACAGGAGCGGGGATCCTGGTGTGCATTCCCCAAGGATCCCGGGGTACTCGTAATCAAGCCCAGCCTGAGCGGCTCAGCCCAGAAGAGGTCACTGCGGCATGGCCAAGTGGCGGCCAACTGCTCTGTGAGCCCCTAAGACAAGTTCTAGAAAGGAAGAGATACCAGCAATCATTCTAAAGGGCCATCGCTCCTTCCAGCCGACTGCCCTGGAGCTCCATGGGCTACAATGCCCCGGGAAGGGCACTCTGCCCAGACCCTGGCATCCACCCGAGACCCTAGTGGCAGCAACTGCAGGGCTGAGTTTCCCACAGCCGGGCTGGCCTGCCCACTGCCTCCCGCCAGAGGAACTCACCCCCCACCCTCCGGCAGCCATTGCACCAGGATGCCAGCTGGCCTCAGAGGGGCTCCTCTGTCCCCAGGAGGCAGGTTCCAGGCATCTGGCCAGAGGGGGCTTTGGGCTTTGCTGGGGAAACTGAAAGGCAGCTTTCCGCCTTGCCCACAGCCTTGCATCTGCTGAACCAAGGAGGTGCCCACTGCTCCGCGAAGGGTGGAGGCCCGGGGTGAAAGCCAAGTGCCCTGGGGGGGGTCCCCTAGGGCCCACCCAGAGGATGGGGGAAGGGGAGCACACTCAGCCCCTGCTGAGCAAGGGGGCCTGGCCCACATCGTCCACACCCCGCCTGCCCACTGTAGAGGCTGCGTGGACCATGAAGGACCAGGCAGCATGAGGCGTCCCTGTGGCTGGGGGCTTATTCACCAGGGATGGCCACTGACTCCCTGGGCGACGCCACGTACCGTCCTGTTCTCCCAAGTTCCCAGGGGTGGGCTTAAGGACAGTCTGTTTGGTGGCCACTTAACAGAGGCCCTTGGAGGGGGACGGCCCTTCCTCTGGGAATAACCAACCGTCTGTTGGTGCTGATCATTGTGTAGCACCTACTTTGCGCTGGGCACAGGCTGGGAAGTGTCAGGGAGTGAGCGGCTCGGTCCCTGCCTTCCAGAAGCTCACAACTGAGTGGGGGAGACAGGAGTCAAATACACACCAGAAACACCAAACCTAAGTACACAGTGAAACCAGTGGTGTACAAGAAAGTACGGAAAGATCAGACCCGTTCCGGGGGTCAGGGAGCAACTCTCCAAGTAAGCCGGGGGGAGGAGGTGGGGTCAATGAGACTAGCAGGCAAAGGATAGGACGGGACAGTGGCAGGACAGTGAGTCACAAGGCCTCAGGAAGGAGGCTGCGCCCGGTGTGGGTGGCCAGACAGCAGCCTGGAGCCATCGAGCCTCAGGACTGTTTCAGAGGTAGGAGGTGCAGGGGCTGCCCTGCAGCGCAGACCTCAGATCCCCACAGAGGACCTGGGCCAGTAGGCAGGATAAGGACCTCAGGCCACGCAGCCCACAGCAGCACCCCGGCCCTTCTCCTCTGAGCAGCCACCCCCTACCCCATGCACCACCCCCTCAACTCAGCCTTCAGGAACAAAGACACTGACTTCCTTTCTAGACCGGCAGTAAAATTTGAAGAGCACCACCGATGGATTGTATGACCCTATATAATCTCTCCACGCCTCAGTTTCCCCACCTGGACCACAGAACTCCCTTTTTATTCAGGGCAGCAGTATCTTTGCTAAGATGTTCTCAGCCCTTCTTACAGTCATGTGACCATGTGGCTAAGTTCTGGCGAATGAGTCACAGTAGAGTGACATATGTTCTTGCTGGAAGGTGCTAAAAGGGAGCCACCTCAGCAGGGAGATGGAGCCCATGTCCTCAGGCCCTCCTCCTGCCTGCTGCCAGGAAGATGGATGTGACAGCCCTAGCAGCCATGCTTGACCACGAGGTGACCTTGGGAATGGAAGCCATGCTAAGGACAACTGAAGGTGCCCAGGCCCTGGATGACCATGGAGATACCATTCCAGCACTGAATGGACCACTTCTCTCACCTATCTTGTAGTGAGAGAGAAACAAACTAACTTGTTTTCCCTGGGGTTACTGTGAGTTTCCTAGTAAATGCAGCCAGACCTCAATATCAAAGAGAAACAGAGAAGCTAGTTTTCCAGTAATTCTCAAATCCAAGGTAGCCAGAATCTACTTGTGATTGGTAAATTTCCAGTTAGTTATTAACAAGAAAGGAAAACAAGTACCATTAAAAATAAATAGTGCTCCTTGGGCCTGAAGGTATGTAAACAAGTGGTCCATCATTGAAAAGCTCCCATTAGGACTTCCCCATGCCTTGGCTTCCTCTAGCTCACAATGCCTTGCCGAGCAGGCCCATAGGAGGCCAAGTTCAGCCCTGGCAGACTGGAAATCCTGAACTCAGCCCCTTTTCCATTGTCCTTAAAGATGCAGGCAGGACAAGAAAGACAATCCCTCCCTCAGATAGCATCACTGGTGGCTGCAAACCATTTATTTTAACGCTCGAACCTGGGTGTTATCTGATGCCTTGGGAATTCTGAACACTTCAAAACAAGCTAAAGACATGGAAAGGACCAGAAAGTAGATCTGGTTCTCCCATCTGGCTGCTCTCCTCCCACCCAGCCCTACACTCTTCTCCCTGATGAGTATCATGGCTCAACAGAGCTGATACATCAGCCTAAGCCAATGGCCCCAAATACCACAGCCTACGCCCTTCCCCAGGGAGGCTTGAGTCCTAATGTCACAGGCCAAGCAGGAAGGGCAGACTCCTCACCTGCTGGCACCCAGGCACTAGGTCCCACCCATCTGGCCACCTAATGTTCCAGAGTCTCAGTTTTCTCATCTGTGAAATGGCAGCAGCCGTCCTTGACCCACCGAGTTGTGATGAGGCGTAAATGAGGTCATGGATGAAGAGCACGCAGCTCAGAGCCTGTCACATAATGTTCAATAAGCACAAATCATGGTTTGCATAAATACAAATAGCTGTATTTATGGAGACGCAAGCAGAGTGTGGGAAAAGGAAGTATACAATAAAACAGAAAAGAGAATACATTGGTTGCTCTTAATCAGAAGCAAAATCAAAAGGCAGACAGGACTCAAAGAATGGTTCTAAGCTAAAAAGTAGTAAGGCTTCTAGGAACTGTGATGATGATGACAATCATAAATGCACAATTTACATCATGCTGAATTCTGTTCAGAGCCGTGGCAAACCACTCTGACTCCCCGTGACAGAGGCAAGGGCACCTGGGCCACAGCAGAGTGGGTTCATGCAACTTTTCTGGAGGACAATCTCACTCCTGTACATTCTTTTTAACACATTAATTCCATTTCGAGGCATTTATCCTAGAAATAAACGAACACATGAGCAAAGGTTCACATGTAAAAATGTTTCTGTATATCAACATTTTGATGTTCAACCAAAGGGACTAGTTACCCATCTGGTTAACCTATACCACGTAACTATATTCACTCCCTCAAAATGATGTGGATCTACCTTTATTGACATAGGAAGATGGACTTGATAGAGCACCACGTAGCATGTACAGTGCGATCCCTTCTCAGAGAGACGTGTGTATTTACATGTAGATTACACACCAAATGTTAAGGGTGTTTTTTTCTGGATAGTGAGATTTTGGATGATTTGTTTACACACACACACACAGACACACATATAGAGAAACTTTTTATTTCTGTGTAGTTTCTAGTTTTTATAGAGTAGGCAGCTCCTTTGGTTGGTTCCTTCCTCAAAATGCTCACTATAAGTGTGTTATATTTATGTATATTCCTCCTCAGTCCAGAAAAGGTGTCTCTGACCATAATCTAGTTCTGTCTGTAGGGAAAGAAATGCTCCAAGGAGCAAACCCAAGGACTGGGCTGTTCCCCTCTCATGAGTTGGAGTGGTCTTTGCTTCAGTTTTGTAGGAATTTGGTAACACAAGTCAGTTCTCTATACCAAGTCACTTCCCAGTGCTCCAGTAAAATTGAGGGTCTAGACCTGTGAAGCTGGGACATAAACGCCATCCAAGGTAGTTCTAGCCTCAGAGACCCTGCCTGGAGAGCCAGCAGGAAGTCACCTGGCAGAGGAGGCAGGTGAGAAAATCCCAATAGACACATGACAGAACTGAGACTGACAGCATCACAGGGCTTGACCGAGGTCACTAGCTGGAGCTGGCGCTGGGAACACAGGTCTCCTCCTGCCCTCTGAGCCGCCTCCCAGATAGGACCAAGCTCAGGAGCTTGGATTCTGCATGTTTTACCGTTGACACAGAAGAAGGAAGTACAGACAGGAGGGGGATGAGGAGCAAAGGGCAGAAAACAGATGCAGCTGCAACCACAAGTGGATAAACAAGTCATCTGCACCTGCTGGACAGGCAGGGCTTGGTAACCAGAAGGCTGACTAATTTTAGAAATGCAATGAATCTAAAGAACCATCCCTTAGGCAATCAAAGTGGAACCCTGAAAAGAAAAAGTCCTTAACTCTGCCTTTGTTGAGCTGACACAAAATGGAAGGCAGCTATGCTCACCACTACACCACCTACGCGAGCTGACACAAATGGGCAGTCTTTGGATCGACTCTACTTTAACTGGTTATCTGAGATCAAGATACACCATCTTGATCCAGGAAAAAGCTCTAGGGCCTTAAGTGCAGCCAAGCCACGTGGCCACTACAAGGTCCCCATTCAGCTGTAAGAGTCTTATTTTGGACACAAAGGCCTGCTGGCCTTGCTGGCCCAGGAGAGGAACTCAGCCTGCAGCTGAGCCTTGCCCAATTCCCCCATTCCGTTGGCGGTGGGGGAACCGCTATGCTCCCAAGAGAATGGCTTTGCCTTTCTGCCCTCATGAACTCCGAGTCCCGTAGGTACTGCTCATTTTCCGTGAGCACAAGGAGGGAGCGCCTCTGCATCATTTAAGTCCCTCCTGTTGCAGGCAGTGTCTCAATTCTTTTACACTAAGCACTGCTGGGTGAAGAACAGCAGCTGCAGTCAGTCCAGCGTGGCACGCTTCTAGAGGTCACTTGGATGGAATCAGTGAAAAGAAAGAAGCCCAAAGCCAGCAGACACCTAGCAGACCAGTAATTATTCCTGGGGTAGGACCTCACAATTGCAATGCTTAGATGTGCCGTAAACACCCTGTGAAGGGGCACACGGTAAGAAGCTGCATACAGAACTGACGAAAAAACCCAAGAACACACAACAGCACAGGGATACTCTCCAGCGGAAACGCCCCTACGTGTAGCAAGGGGCACTCACACGACTGGCACTGACAATCCAGAGGAGCTAGCGTCCAGGACAAGGACACGATGTCCACAAAGGTGAAGGGGAAGAGCCGGAAAAGTGCCCTGGGAAACCTGAGTGGGGAACAAATCTAATCAGCATGTGAAATTACACTCCATGAAACAGTATATGGAAGTTGAACTAAATTCATATCACTCTAAATGGACATCTGACCCAAAGAGCTGGCTTGTGCCATTTGGGACAGAATTATTTTGGATCTTCTCTTTGAGGAAATGAGAGCTCACGCTGTATCTGGGGTTGCCTTATTTTCGGCCATGTGCGTATTTCTCTATGTTTCATACATCTAGAGGCCACCTTTCAGGCCACAAGTGTCTCTAGTGATCACCAAGTCCAAGGTCTCAGCTGACATACGTTTGGTCTTCAGACATTACTAAGCACCCATGAAGGCAGGCCTGGGCGCGGTGCTGCATTTAACAGTGGGCAAGATGGCCGCGCCTGCCCTCCGGCTGCTCCCTGACGGGGAGCCTGGCCCAGCTGCTCAGACAAGAGTCAAGTCTCAAACCAGTGCTCCTTCCCACTGCAGCTGGCTCAGCCCCATCTCTTATCTCACACATTTTCCAAAATGTTTCTCAAAATTTTGCTTAAGCAGAATCTTGAACACCCAACAAAGTGCTTCACACAGTGGAATTCCATTGTGTGAGCATACATGGATTTCACTGCACCCAGGACAAAAGGAGAAACAAGTGAAGTGAGCTGACCAGTCCCTCCCTTTCTCCTGGAACAGAAGGAGGGCTCCTGCATGCCTCCCCTGGTGCCACCCAAGGCCTCCACAGGGCACCAGGACCGGAGGCCTCTGCCCTGCTGGCTGACTGCAGTCCTGACCACTGCACATTCACTAGGGAATTCAACTCTATGCAGATCTGTGTTCCCCACTCCAGGGAGGATGGAGCACACACAGACCACGGGCCCTACACCTCAAGGCTTTACCAGCCAGTAGAGAGATGGGACAGCTGAAGGGCAGACACATACATGATTTTATTCAACACACAAACAGCCAGCACGCATCTAGGCCCTGAAGATGGGGGAAACAGTTTTCATGTCACAATCCAGTGGGAGAGGGGCTGTAAAACACAGAAACTAGTAAAATACATTGTATGTCAGCTAGTGAGGCGTACCACGGAGGAAGGAGGAGCAGGGAAGCGAGGGCTTCTCTGAGTGGGGAACCTTCAGGCAAAAACAGGACGGAGGTGAGGCGAGAGCCACGAGCCATGTACACGGCTGGGGAAAGGCCCTGGGGAAGTGCAGTCCCGCGCAGAGGCCTGGAACATGTCCACACGCCCGTGGCTGGGCAGGCAGCTGGGCAGAGTTGGGGCAGGAGTGAGATGGAGGGCTTCCCGTGCTGTGCCTGGGCACTAACGTGGGTCCCCAAGAGTCCTGAACCCTACAGTGCTTGGCCCCCACCTCCGGCGGGCACAGGTTCTTTTTGGCCAGTGTGACTGGGACCACAGAGAAATGGGCCCCCGTGTGGCCCCCATACTCCCCAGGCAAAGCAGGTAGACAGGTGACCCGAGCTCACCTAAGCTTGCCTCCATGGGGACAGAAACGGAGGCCTGCCCCGAGTGCCAGAGCTGAGAAGTGGTCACGTGAGCAACACAGAATTCCTCTAGCTCTGGGATTAGCCAATTTTATTCAGCAGAGCCATCACTACCCAAGTTTGTTTGCTTATTCTTTCTTTCAAGTGACTACCTGTTCGAAAAGACTTGATTCCTGACTCTTTAATTCAGCCAACATTTCATAGGCCCTCTATAGAGGCCACTCACCTCCCTGGTCCCTGCCCTCAGGCAGCTGCAGATCCAGCTGGAAAGCCAGCTCACACTTGAAAAAATTTTGCAAAAGATACTCAGCAAAACCCAAATGAGAATATGTGACAGCAGGTGCTCCAGGTGAGAGAGGGGGCGGTCTGTGGGTGGGGGCCCTGGGAAGGCTTCAGGGACCAGGTGGGCCCTAGGTAGGCCCTGCAAGGAGGTGGGCAGGGGTTCCAGGACTGGAGCAAGAGTCACTAGGAGAAAGGGGGAAAGAACTGTGGTCAAAGGCCCAGCCTCCCCAGGCAGACTGGCAGCTCCCAGAGGGCAGGGGTGGTGTTTGGGGCCAGTCTCTCCACAGCCCCAGGCAGTACATCAAATATCAGCTGACCAGTTGGATGATAACACAGCCTGGCTGATACTCCCTGGCAGGAGCTCTGTCCCCCAGCCCACAGGTCCTGCTTCAGTTAGCAGTACCCCTGTCCCCAAGATGGACGTCTGAGAGATGTTCCAGAATTGTCTCTGCCCCTTAAAACCTGACCTGTCAGCAAGCCTTGCGAATGCCATGGTTCCCAAAGCTCTCAGAACTCATCTACTGGTCAAGGTTCAAGGTCAAGGTTTACTGGTCAAGGTTCAAGGGGAAAAGTCTGGACTTGGCCGTGTGTTCCAGATCTCTCTACCCAAGAGTGTAACTCGCCCTTTCCCAAACAAACCAAATCCCGCCCCAACCAAAGAACCTTTCCACCGACCCTTCCTTCAGCCTCCAAACCCTCTTTCCAGAAGATGGAGCCTCTCCTGTAATTCCCTGTGGTGGGGATCCTCTGTCCCTCACTCTTGTCACCTCACTGGAGAACACTGGGACTCTCCCCCTCATTTTCCTGGGACCCAGCTCAGTCCCTGGCACAGGTGTGTTGAATAAGCAGGTCGGTGAGGGAAGGCTTCCCATGCTGTCCCTAACCCGCAGCCACTGGCCCAGAACACAGCCTCAGCCGAGCAGCAGTGTGCGGGCTTCCCGATGAGAGTGCCAAAAATCCAGACAAGGAGAGAAACCCTTTCTTGAGTCACTGTCGAGTCCAGGGAGCAGTTTGCACAAGGGGGCCGGGGAGCCCCCATTTCCCTTCAACCCTGCTGTCTCAGGAGAGCTGGGTTTGGGGCTCTGCTCTGCCATTATTTGGCAACCCTGGACACGTCATTTGGTATTCTGGCTGCTTCCTCAGCCGTGAGACTCAGAGGTGCCTGAGCTGCATCTGCAGAGCTGACACTGCATGCAATGACAAAACACAGGTGAGAGTTCTGTCCGGTGGGAACAAAGCACATACAAAAGGCACACACTGCAGACAAAACTTCATTCCCTGCTGTTTCCCCAACTTGTAAGACTATTGCTCTTAATGTTAATTAGAACTGTGACAACCGTTTCACGTCTTCCTGAAGTAATAACAGGTTAGAATTCTCCTCAAGCTCCACCCAGGGAGACCCTTCCGCCATTCCCTACCTACTTCCACCTTTCCTGGCCTCTGTTTCTCCTTGAAGGAAAAGCACAGACACTGAAACAGATCTGAGTTTTAGACTGAATCAACACTTATTGAACACATTATGTATCCAGCACCTTCACAATTTTTACTGGACACCTCCTCGTGGTAAGAATTGATGGTCTGGATCACCCAGCGGACAGACCACGCAGGAGCTCACAGCACCCACAGATCAGGAGTACCAAAAAGGTGATGAGAAATGTTTTCTAGAAAAATGATCAAACATTACCAAAAACACATCACAACTGCTTTCATGGAAAGAATCAGAACGTCATTGGCCTTCCTTACCCTGCACTGCATGGTTTCGTGCTGTCTTCCGTCTAATATTAGGGGCCCCTAATCTTCTCAGTGCTTACAGCAGAGACAGACCTTCATCTGGGTGTTGCTCCTCACCTACCACAGATGCAGCAATTGAGGGTCTGGAAGGGCAAATGACTTGTCACACAGCTTGGAAGCGACAAAAAGGCCTCTAGCGTGGTCTGCAGGGCCCTCTCAGGGCAAGAGGCTCTGCCTGCCACAGGTCCCAGGCCAGGTGCCCCCTGTCCCCTGCAGCACTAAGTTGCACTGCAGCCTCTACCACCTCCAGGGGAGATGTGTCTGGGAGAGTCCTGACTATGCAGAGAAGAGAGAACGAAGACCTTTGTGGGATCCTAGAAACTGGCACATTTCCATTCTGTGCACTGCACTTCCAAGTCCCTTTGTGGGGCACAATAAGCCTCATGCCACCACTGCCAGCCTGGCTCTCCTCCTCTCTCCTCCCCACTAAGGGCCGAGCTCCCACTGCATGCTGCTTTCTCACTGGCACAACTGCCTTCCTCCTTGTAAGGGTAGAGACATCAATATAAGATGCCATGACTTTAACTGCCACACTTCCCTGACTGTGTCCTATATGAGTACAAATACGTTCGTGCCCTTTGAATAGTGTTTCTGAAAGTGGAGACGAATTTTCACAGGACCTGTCTCTTCGCTCCCTTTCAGACCACTGAAGAGGGTCAGGGTTGGTATCTCTGGCTATGGAATAAAGTACCTGGGCCCAAGGGACTCAGAGCTTGTTCACTGGGCTAGGAAGCCCTGTGCCCCTAGGGCTTTAGAAAACACACCAAACCAGCAGATTCAAACCGGGAAAGCTTATAGTGTAAAGAGGAGGAATGGCTTGCAAGCTGACGACTTACATCAGTCCCTGCCAACGCAATATGTGGGGCGACCTGGCCATCGGGACACATCCCATCAGTTCCCCCTCAAAACAATTTTGTTCCCTGAAGTATCATTCTATGTCACACAGTCCATGTTTTTACTCTTAGGGTGATTCTAGAACCATGGCCTGCTGTTTTCAAATCTTTGCAAGAGCACATATAAAGCTCTTTCTTGGTTCCAGAGGCCCATCCTATAGAAAAACCTCCAAAGTCCTCAGCTCCTCAGGGATGAGAGACAGAGAGAATGACTCTCAAATATGCAGTCAGTTAAAAAACAAGAATTCTAAGACTAATTAATAATATGCATGTTTAACTATTTAGGGGGGGATAGACCGATATCTGCAACTTACTCTGACACACATAAAAACAAAATAATCAGATGGACTGCTGGATGGTTAGATTTGTGATAAAGTACAATAAAAATGTTGGACTTTCCAGGTGGCATTCACTGTAGAATTTCTTCAACTTTCCTGTACGTTTGAAACTTTTCATAATTAAACGTTTGGCAGAGGGCAAGGCAGAGCTGGCGTGCCTCTCCCCACCAGACTCTTAGATCAGCCCTGAGGGAAGAAACAAAGCACGGAGGAGCAAGGTCACACTTGCTAGGCACTGCCCTGCCCAGCAGCCCACAGGACACACACGAAACTGGTATAAACGCTATGCTCAAGGTCTTCCATCCTCCTCACACTAAGACCAAGGTTCTCAACCCCAAATGAGCCCGAGAATTATCTGTGGAACTTATTAAGTAAACTCCTGGGGCACATCTCATAACTGCTACATCTGAACCTCTGGGGGTGGGTCCCCGGAATCGGCCCTTTTAACGAGGGCCCCGATGTCTCTGATGCAGAGGATCTTAGGCCCATACTGGAGAAACTTATAGCCTCTTGCTCCTTACCTGACACCTGTTGAAAGGCCTCCTGGGAACATTTAGAGGAAAGCAAAAACACGCATACCCTTAAATAAGTCAAGTGCCCAAACCCGGGCTCGCATGACGCCGTGAGTTCAACTACACCAAAGTCCTCGATGGTATGAGGTTGGGCCCAAAGATAGGCCAGGTCACTGCCTCCAACCCCGGCACCGGCGTGTGCGGTCGAGAGCGGGCGCAGAGATTTACAGATGTAGGCAAACCAGGGCGGGCGGGGGAGGGAGAGCCGCGCGGGGCCCGCCTGGCCTGCCAAGGTCACCACGGAGCTCAGCAGAAGCTTCTTTGTCGCCGGGACCCTCCTCCCGACCCCCCCCCTTGAGGAAACAGCTCCTGCGGAAAACCAGGGATGGTACTTCCCCAACCTTCCCTGCAGAGGATGTGGGAGGCGTGATAGCGGGATCCGAGGAGCGGACCGTCGGCCCTCGGGGCACCGAGCACGCCGCCTGCCGAAGCCTGGCTAAGCTGTCACCGCAGCCCCGCGGGTGGCCGGCCAACCCAGCGACGGTACGACGTCAAAACCCCAAGGCTGCTCTGGATCGCATCAGCATCCTGGGAGGAGGCGACCGGCCCGCTGCGCCGCCCCCGTGGTCCCTTTACCTCGAGAAGCCACCAGCCCAAGGCCGAGCGAACGCCGAGACAGCCCGGGTCCAAGCGCTCGGAGGACAAGACCCTCAGCCCCGCGGGGCTTTGCGCGCACACCCCCCCCCATCCGCCCAAACGCCTCTGGGAGATGTAGTCCGTCCGGGTGCCCGAAACGCGCTCCGCGGGCCAGCGGGACCACAGTGCCCGGCGTGCACCGCGCGGGCGCCGCAGGCGGGGGCAGGGAGGGGACTGCGCGGTACGAGGTCTCACCAGTCCCCGCATTGGCCGCGAGTACCCAGCCCTGCTCCCAGGAGTCTCCGCGGGAAGCCGTCTAGAATGGTCGAGGCGACTCACCGTCGCCGCGGCGGCCGCGGCGGCCGCAGCCGCAAGAACAGCCGCCTCCGCAGCTCGCAGTGGCGCGTCTGTCAGAAGGAGGCGGGTAGACTTTGGAGCAGGGCCGAGGCCCGTGGCGTCACAGCGAGGGGTGGAACCATGCGGTCAGAGGCGGGGCCATGAGGTCAGTGCAGGGGCGGGGCCTCGAGGCGGCACGTGACTAGCCCGGGTGACTTCACGAGAGCCCTTCGGGCCACGCGAGGCACGTGACAGGGCGTGGGGTCTTTGTCAGGTGAGGGAGCAATCAAGGGAGGCCCTGCTAGGTCTCCCTCCCGGCTCGCCAGACCCCGGGTATCCACCAGAGCTAGGCGCACCTTTCTTCCTTTCAGGCGCATTTGTTCGTTTATTCCACAAATATCTATTGGGTTTAGGCGCTGGACATTATGTGGACATGACCAGGTGGAAAGATTTTAGTTGCCTGATGTGGCGGTTCCAAGCAGAGCTTAAATGAGACAACACTCCGCCTTTTCCTTTCAGCTCTCATACTGTTAACAAGTGTTAGTGGGCATTTTTAATGCCATGTTTTTTGCAGTTTTTTTCCTTTGGTTGGTTTTGCTGTTTAAAATGGCCCCCAAGCATGGTGTTGAAGCGCTGTCCAGTGTTCAGTGAGCATGAGAAAGCTGTGATGTGCCTTACACAGAAAGTACCTGTGTTAGATCAACTGTGCCTGTGTGAGTTATAGTGCCCTTGGCCTTGAGTTCAATGTTACTGAACCAATAATATATATTAAATAAGTTGTTTTTAAACAGAAACACTCAAATATGGTTATGTATTAATTAGTTGATGCAAATGTTATGACCAGTGGCTGGCAGGAACCTTACCCTGCATTTCCCCTGGAGCAGTGAGTGGTTCACTGTTCACTATTTCAGTGTTTGCAGTGACTTTTTTTAAAAAATAATTTTTATTTTATTTTTTCTTAATCAGCCTAGTAAGGGATTTAGTTATAGTTTATTGTTAACCTTTAAGCCTTTGGTCATTTTTTAATTTATCCAAATGATATTCCTCCTTTCCTTTTTTTTTTTTTTTTTAGGCCACAACGTGTGGCTCGCAGGATCTTAGTTTCCCGACCAAGGATTGAACCCAGGCCACCACAGTGAAAGCGCTGAATCCTAACCACTGGACCGCCGTGGGCCTCTCACTGCTGTGGCCTCTCCCGTTGCGGAGCACAGGCTCCGGACGCGCAGGCTCAGCGGCCATGGCTCACGGGCCCAGCCGCTCCGCGGCATGTGGGATCTTCCCAGACTGGGGCACAAACCCGCGTACCCTGCATCGGCAGGCGGACTCTCAACCGCTGCGCCACCAGGGAAGCCCACAAGTTTTTTTTTTTTTTTAATTGAAGTGTACTTGATTTATAATCTTGTGTTTGTTTCTGGTGTACGACAAAGTGATTTAGTTATACATATATATTTTTTCTTTTTCACATTCTTTCCCATTATGGTTTATTACAAGATATTGAATATAGTTCCCTGTGCTATAGAACCTTGTTATCTGTTTTATTCAATATATATAGTAGTTTTTATATGCTAATCCCAAGCTCCTAATTTATCCGCCCCACTCCTTTACCCTTTAGTAACCATGAGTCTGTGAGTTATCTATGTCTGTAAGTCTGTTTGTTTTGTAAGTTCATTTGTGTCATATTTTATTTTTTAACTATTTATTTATTTATTTTTGGCTGTGCCATGCGGCTTGCAGGATCTTAGTTCCCTGGCCAGTGATTGAAACCACGCCCTTGGCAGTGAAGGCACGGAGTCCTAACCCCTGCACCGCCAGGGAGTTCCCGATTTATGTCATAATTTAGATTCCACATATAAGTGATATCATCTATTTGTTTTTCTCTTTCTGACTTACTTCACTTAATATGACAATCTCTAGGTCCATCCATGTTGCTGCAAATGGCAATATTTCATTCTTTTTTATGGCTGAGAAGTTGCAGCGACTTTATAGAACATATATACCACTAATAATGAGACTCAACTGCGTATGATTCGATTTTATGCGGTGCAGGGGCTTCTCACTGCGATGGCTTCTCTTGTTGCAGAGCACAGCCCCCAGGCGTGCGGGCTTCAGCAGTTGTGGCTCGCAGGCTCTAGAGCACAGGCAAAGTAGTTGTGGCACACGGGCTTAGTCGCTCCGTGGCATGTGGGATCTTCCTGGACCAGGGCTTGAACCCGTGTCGCATGTATTAGCAGGCGGACTCCCAACCACTGCACCAGCAGGGCAGTCTCTCTCTTGACCTTTTTTTTTTTTTTTTTTTTTTTTGCGGTACACGGGCCTCTCACTGTTGTGGCCTCTCCCGTTGCGGAGCACAGGCTCCGGACGTGCAGGCTCAGTGGCCATGGCTCACAGGCCAAGCCGCTCCGCTGCATGTGGGATCTTCCCAGACCGGAGCACGAACCCGTGTCCCCTGCATCGGTAGGCGGACTCTCAACCACTGCGCCACCAGGGAAGCCCTCGATTGACATTTTAAAGAATCATTCTGATTGCTGTGTAGAACGTGGTTTAGACCAAGAGAAGCAATTAGGAAGCTGGGAAACCAGCACACATGCAGTTTTTAAAGTTTCTACTAATCATATTAAAAAAGTAAAAAGAAACAGGTGAGATTAATTTGTACTAATTAACCCAATATATGCAAAATATTATTGTTTCAATATTTAATCAGTATAAAAAATTATCAATGAGATATTTTACATTCTTATTTTTCCCACACCAAGTCTTCAAAATCCAGTGTGTATTTTATACTTACAGCACATCTCAGTTTGGTTCAGCTACATCTCATGGGCTCAAGAGCCACATGTGTCTTGTAGCTATTATATGAGACAGTGCAGATAGTGAACATTTATCCATTTACTCATTCAACCAAGGAAGATCTTGTTGTAGGCCTGGAAATATACAGAATGTAATAAAGCCCAATCTCTGTTCTTGAAGTGCACACTCCAGCTAGGGAGACTAATGTAACAGCTTGTGTTGAAGACCGCAAGACAAAGTGCTTTGAGAGGTCAGGGAGGGAGCACCCAGATAGGGAAAGCTTCAGAGAGGAGATAGACATTGAAGTTGGGACTTGAAGGATGTGTAGGAGATCCCCAGGTGGAAGAAGTAGGGAAGGGCACTCCTATCAGTGAGAACTGCTTATGCGAAGTCCCAGAGAAATGATGCCGAGCATCTCTGGGGAAATGCAAGCAGTTCTTTATGGCTGGAGTGTAGGGTATGAAATGTGAGGGTGGTGGGTAAGGAAACAAGAGGGTCTTATAGACCAATATATGGAATGTAGAACTTACCCTGTTAAGTAGTAATGGGGAATGGTGAGAATTTTAAGCTAAGTGATGTGATCAGATCTGTGCTTTAGACAGATCATTCTGGCAACGGGGAAGGGGTGGAAACCGGAGACAGGAAGACCCATTAGGAAGGGAAAGGACCCTAGGATGGATGGAGAAGAAAGCCCCATGGAGACTGAGAAGGGTCAGAGAGGAGGGAGGGCAAAGGGTGGTCCAGAGTGTTCTGTGCAGTAGAAAAGAACAGGCAAACCTTACTATGCCAGAGGCTGGTGGGGATTTGCTGACCCTCCAGAGTCCTTGCAATGGCAGAGGGATTGAGCACCAGTGAGAACCTACAATTTAGTAAGATGGAACTGGGTTCAAGTCTTGGACTATACCACTGTGTGGCCTTATTCAAAGTACTAAGTTTTTCTTTCTTTATTTTTGGCTGTGTTGGGTCTTCGTTGCTGTGCGCGGGCTTTCTCTAGTTGCGGCAAGCGGGGGCTACTCTTCGTTGCGGTGCACGGGCTTCTTATTGCGGTGGCTTCTTTTGTTGCGGAGCATGGACCCTAGGGTGCGCGGGCTTCAGTAGTTGTGGCACACAGGCTCAGTAGTTGTGGCTTACAGGCTCTGGAGCGCAGGCTCAGTTGTGGTGCACGGGCTTAGTTGCTCCGCGGCATGTGGGATCTTCCCGGACCAGGACTTGAACCTGTGTCCTCTGCATTAGCAGGGGGATTCTTAACCACTGCGCCACCAGGGAAGTCCTCAAAGTACTAAGTTTTTCTAACCACAAAATGAGATTAAATATAAAACCAGCTTTGGGAATTCCCTGGCAGTCCAGTGGTTAGGACTTGGCGCTTTCACTGCTGTGGCCCAGGTTCAATCCCTTGTCGGGGAACTAAGATGCTGCAAGCCATGTGGCATGGCCAAAAAAAAAAAAAGACCAGCTTCAGGGGGCTGTTGTGAGGATGGATTGGCTTACTGCAGTTAGGTCACTTTGCACGGATCTTGGCACTTACTGACACTCGATACAAATAGTAGCTGTTACTATTTGCTATCCTTTCAATGCCCTGGGCCTCAGTTCCCTCACTTAACAAAAATGGAATTGCCATCTACTACTTGCTGTTAAAGGGATCAAGGAATAAATGAGATGATTGAGTTGTATTTGCACTTAAAACTAAGGGTAGGACTTCCCTGGTAGTCCAGTGGTTAAGAATCCGCCTTCCAATGCAGGGGACACGGGTTCGATCCCTGGTTGGGGAACTAAGATCCCACATGCTGCAGGACAACTAAACCTGTGCGCCACATCTACTGAGCCCGTGTGCCACAACTAGAGAGCCCGCATGCCACAACTAGAGAGAAGCCCTCGTGCTGCAACGAAAAGATCCCGCATGCCACAACTAAGACCCGACGCAGCCAAAAATAAATAAATATTTTAAAAAATAAATAAAAACAAAGGCAAATGTTCATCAAAAGATGAAACATGGGGTCACTAGCAATTCTACTCCTAAGAATACACCCAAGAGAAATGAAAACATATGTCCACACAGAAACACATACACTAATGTCCACAGCATTTGTTCATATTCATAGCATGAATGTTCACATTCACTATAGCCAAGAGAGTGGAAACAACCCATCAACTAATAAGTAGATCAACAGAATGTGTTCTCTTCATACAGTGCATTATTATTTGGCCATAAAAAGGACTGAAATTCAGACTACAACATGGATAAACCTTGAAAACATCATGCGAGTTGAAAGAAGTCAATCACACAGGACCCAATATATGCAAAATATTATTGCATAATATCACGTATTTTATTATTCCGTTGATGTAAAATGTTCAGAATAGGCAGATCTGTAGAGACGGAAAGATTAGCAATTGCCTAGGGCTGGGAGAGTTCAGGGGAAGTGGAGGTGACTGCTAATGGGTACAGGTTTTATCTTGGGGGGTGATAAGAACGTTCTAAAATTGTTTGTCATGATGGTTGCGCAACTCTGTGGGTGTACTGAAAGCCATTGAATTGTACACTTAAATGGGTGAATGTGAATTATACCTTAAAGCAGTTACCAGAGAGAGAGAGAGAGAGAGAGAAAGACACTACCCAAAGCAACTCAGAAGAATTCAGACACATAATGAAACAACAAAATAAAGGCAAGCCCCCACCCCCTCTGTGCAGAGAGATGTTTTCCATGTTATTTGCTATAGAATCCATAGGGGCGTATGTGAGACCAGGAGCCCATGACCAGCCATCCCAGGAGGTGGCAGGAGTCATTGGCCATCCTGCAGGATAACTGCTTGTCTCACCTTTTCCTGGGGAGCATTCACTTTCTGCAGACACCTCCATCCTCATGAACACACACCCACGGCTCCTTCCGTGTCACCTGCCTTCTCCTCTGCCCACCGACCTGTATTGCAAAGCCAGCCGCCCTTTATTTTCAGTGCAGATTTGACCCTAACTGGGCCAGCTGGAGCACCTCAGGCCCAGCACGCCTTTGGTGACGGGTGCCTTTGGGCCCCTGCCACTAGATCATCCTCTTGCCGCTGGATGAACACATGTTGGCCTTCAATGGGGCTGGCCCACTGGATTCCCAACAACTTTCATCCAACCGTTTGCCTCCCAGGTTGTGCAGAAAATGGTCCAGAGTGGGAAAAGTCAGAACTCCTCCATCCTCTCTAAACCAGTGCCATCTGCTGGCAAAACGATGGCGCACATGTGGAGGTGGCCTCCCCGCTGGCCTTTCCTTCCTGACTTGGAGCCTGCATTACAGAACATGGGGGCCGGGGTAATATTCAGCCTTCTTTGTTTAGTTCTGTCAGGCCAGAGCTAAAATTGGGCCTGATTCTTACATTGAGACCCAGAGGAAAAATGCATGTCTTAAGTGTTGAGCTTGATGCATTTGCATGAACCTCACTCGTTAATGCACCAGGTCAAGACACAGAGTGAGACCTCCTCTCCCCAGCAACCTCCTCTGTGCCCCCTTCCACTCACTGTCCCCCCACGAGGAAGCCACTAGCCCGACTTCTACGAATAGATTTGTTTTGCCTGTTTTTGTATCTTCTATTACAAGCTGGAGCCAGTTGGAGCCAGTTGGAGCATAACGTGTACAGCTCTGTAATGCAACACTCCAGGTAACTAAAGGGTTCTGCCCATTGGAGCAGAGCCTGAGCCCCTCTGGGTGCCGCTCTCCTCCCACAGTCCTCTGTGTCCTCCTTAACCCCCTTCCACCCACCAGGCTGATGCGTTACTGGCTTGAAAGCCTCAAACACAGCCTTGTGATCATTTTGGGAGATGCAGCTAACATCACTGAGCACTTGCTTTGTGCCAGGTGCCATGCTAAGCTCTTTACACTCACCCCTCTCTGCATTCCCACAAGGAGCCTGTGTGCATTTACCTAAAGCTGAGCAAAGAAGTAATGTGCTAGGAGTTGCAGAGCCAGCGGCCGGCAGACCCAGCTCCTGTGACCCTGGACTGATTCCTCACCACCCACACTGCTCTCCAGAGGCGGCGCTAGCCAGCACGAACGAGGTGAGGGAGGAAGCTGTCAGACTCAGGCCCTCACGTTGCACAGGACAGGAGGGGAGCCTGCCACCCCTGCAGAATCCACATGATTGGATGATTGATTTGTTTGAATTGTTGCAGATTCTCAGACCTTTGACACAGAAAAGAGCAGCTACAGCATGATGCATTTTCACAAACCGAACACTCTGTTGTACCCACCTCCCAGCAACCTGCCTCATGCTCCCTTCCAAGCATGAGGTCACCCCGGGGTCACCACGCTCCTGACGTCTAGCAACAAAGATTAGTTTTCTCCCTTTTTGTAATTTTTACAGAAATGGAATCATATAGTATGAGTTCTTTTGTATATGACTTCTTTGGCTCAATCTTATACCTACGAAAGTCATCCAGGGACTTCCCTAGCTGTCCAGTGGTTAAGGCTCTGCGCTCCCAATGCAGGGGGCATGGGTTCGATCCCTGGTCAGGGAACTAAGATCCCACATGTTGCGTGGCACAGCCTAAAAAATAAAAAAAAAAATTTTAATTTTAAAAAAGAAAGGAATCCACATGGTTGTATATAGTTGTCAGTGTTCATTCTCATTGTCATGTGATAGTCCATTTTGTGAACAGACCACAGTTTGTCTGTTTTGCTGTTCATGGGCATCTGGGTAATTCCCAGGTAGGAATTTTTAGCTATTCTGATATTGCTGTCACAGACTTTCTGGTGTATGGCATGAGCATATTTCTGTCAGATGCCCTCCAAGGGGTGGAGTGGCTGGGTCACAGGGTGCTCCTGTGTTCAGCTTTGTAGACCGTGCCACAAAGTTTCCCAATGTGCTTCTGCCAACTCACACTCCACCAAAGCATATGAGAGTTCTGTAGTCGCATCCTTGCCAACACTTGGTATTACCAAACCTTCAAATCTAAATGCTGAATGATTCTAAATGGAAACATGAACGATTTCAATGTTAACATTTCTCTATCATTAATATGGCCCATGAGAGTTAACAACTCCTTTGCACCTGTCATCCAGTTTAGCAAACATTTACTGAGTCCTTCCTATGTGCTGGGCTGTGTGTTCTGGGGACAGAGACACAGAGAAGGAGGAGAAAGGTCTCTGTCAAAGGAACCCCAGGAACTCCCTCTCTTCAGGTCTCAGCTCAGATGTCACCTCTGCAAACAGGCCTCCCTGAGCACCTACCCCCATTATCTCATTGCCTGCTTCACTTTCTTCATAGCACATCCATCATCTGTTACCTTATTTATCTGTTTACTTATTGCTGTCTTCATGAGGGCAGGAATCTTGTCTTTTTGGTGTTCTCCAGCCCTGGGAATAGTTTCTGGCACATAGTTGACTTTCAGTAAATATTATTTATTGAAAGAAATGGTTGAATGAATGATTGAATAAGTGATTGGCAGAATGAGAGCTGAGATCTTAGATTCAAGTCCTGGCCCTGCCACTTATTAGCTATGTGTGACCTTTAGTAAATTAAGTTTTCTGATCCTCTTTTCCTCATCTATAAAACAGAAGTGCTTTGAACTGGCAGAAGAAAGAACTAGTGAGCTTGAAGCTAGATCGATAGAGATTTGTATCTATACAATCTGAAAAATAGAAAATAAAATGAAAATTGAACAGAGCCTCAGAGAAATGTGCACCAACATACATGTAATGAAAGTATCAGAAGGAGAGGAGAGAGAGAAAGGAACAGGAAAGATAGTCAAAGAAATAATGCCTGAAAACTTCCCAAATATACTTTAAAAAAAAAAACATTAGGGACTTCCCTGGTGGTGCAGTGGTTAAGAATCCACCTGCCAGTGCAGGGGATACATGTTTGAGCCCTGGTCCGGGAAGATCCCACATGCTGCGGAGCAACTAAGCCTGTGTGCCACAACTACTGAGCCTGCGTGCTACAACTACTGAAGTCCACGCACCTAGAGCCTGTGCTCCACAACAAAAGAAGCCACCGCAATGAGAAGCCTGTGCACCGCAACGAAGAGTGGCCCCCGCTCGCTGCAACTAGGGAAAGCCTATGCACAGCAACAAAGACCCAATGCAGCTAAAAACAAAATAATAAATAAAAAAAAAGAAAAAAGAGGTGAGAAGGTATCCAGCCATGCACCCTGTAGACCACGTCAAGTGCTTTGGTCTTTGTCTTAAGCACGGGGCTGCAGGGCTGGCCGTGGACAAGGAGGGAAGTAGATGGAATTTGGAGATATTTAGGAAGAAGAGTCAGTAGGGACTGATGAAGGCTGTGATGTGGATGATTGCTGGGAGTAAGGCATCTAGAAGATCCCTGGGCATCTCTCACGAGTCCCTGGAAACCTGTGGTCTGAGGTCTTTTTAAGGGAGCTGGACAGTGCCTTGTCTGGGTCCCAGTACAAATGTAAACTTATATTTTATCCCTCCCCCTGGAGAAATGTGGGCCCTGCAGCTTCTACTCCCACCTGGACACGCTCTCCTGAGAGGTGGGCATCAAGGAACCCAACAAGTGCAGGCTCTAATTGGCTGTAGCCTCCCCAGAACACCCAGCTGCCCCTTACCACTTGTAAGGGTTCTGTTTGCATTTTCCTTTCGTTTAGCCAGCCTCACAAATGAGCATTTCGGACTGGTTGGAGGTTCTTGGGTGCAAGCAACAGAAACTGACTCAGGTTACCTGAGCAGAAAAAGACTTGATTGGAAGGTCACAGTAGCTCACAGAATTATGTTCCTGGCTGGGAAACCCAGCTTGGATGGGAACCAGGAAGCTGGGCCTGGCCAAGGTGCCACCCCAGACAGCCTGGCAGGGAAGCTTAGTGCGCCATTACCCAGTGATCTAGTCACTGGACCTTCAACTGCACTGCTCTCGTCCTGAAAATTCCCTTCCCTTTCCATCTGCCCTTCATCCTAGTGAGATAAGGATGGGATGAGAAAGCTGAGGCTCAGGGAGGTAAGTAGCCTCCCTGAGATCAGGTATCTTGCCCAACATGGTAAGAAGGGGCTGAGTCACTGCAATTCCACAGACCATCCCAGACTAATGCTTACCCCACAGCCCCACAGCTTCCTGTGGGTTAGTCCAGAGCTGATTTGTGTTGAAACAGGTTCTTAAAAATATCGGTCTCGAAATTCAGAACCAGGGACAGCAGTTGCCTTGTTGAATTTTCACATCTAACTACAAACGAGTCCTTGGTGGGGAGGGTGGAATCTTCAGCTTCTTCTTGTTCTTTTTTTTTTTTTTTTTTTTGGCCATACCGCGTGGCTTGCGGGATCTTCTCAGTTCTCCATCCAGGAATTGAACCTGGGCCACGGCAGTGACAGCCCAAATCCTAACCACTAGCCCACCAAGGAACTCCCAGACCTTCAACTTTTGAGGAGTGGACAGGTCGCCTGCACCTGCTGTGAGATCCCTCACCTCTACCCCCACCCTGGATGAGCAGAAAGTCCAGATACTGGGCAGCCAGAAAGTGCAGACATTCACCACAAGCTCTAATCCTCCACCAGCTGCCTGAGCCTTCCACCTCTCAGTTCTTCCCAGAGCAAGAGAGGAAAGGTTGCCTGGTTATCATTCTTAGCTACTTATCCAGCGAGAAAAATGGTTTGTCTGGGTGAAGCAGAAGAATGGCACTTTACAGAACTGATTTAATCGTTGACCTCAATTTATTTGGGAGGAAAAAAAACGCTACTGCTTGTTTCCAATCATGTTAATTGGCTTCTGGCTCTGACCAGCCATTCAAAGAAGTTCCCAGTGACAAGTTTGTCCTGAAATTTTCTGAATTAGGGTTCTGCCATCAGAACTGAGTGGTGCCAGCTCACAGCTGCTCTCTGCCGACCTAAGGGCAGGGTCCCTCCCCAGCGACAGCAGGCCCTCCAGGAAGCTGGGAAAACCCTGTGAGGTGACCTCTTCCATACAAGCAGCCAGCTCTTTGGGTCTTTCATTTTTATAACATACATTTTATTTTAAGACCTAAAGTGACACAATTTAAAAAAAATTTTTTTGAAGTATAGTTGATTTACAATGTGTTAATTTCTGCTGTACAGCAAAGTGTTCAGTTATACATATATATATATATTCTTTTTCATATTCTTTTGCATTATGGATAATCACAGGATATTGAATATAGTTCCCTGTGCTATATATCCTATATATAATAGTTTGCATCTGCTAATCCAAAACTCCCAGTCCTTCCCTCCCCCACCCCCCCTTGGCAACCACGAGTTTGTTCTCTATATCTGTGAGTCTGTTTCTGTCTTGTAGATAAGTTAATTTGTGTCATATTTTACGTTCCACATATAAGTGATATCATATAGTATTTGTCTTTCTCTTTCCGACTTACTTCACCTAGTATGATAGTCTCTAGGCCCATCCACGTTGATGCAAATGGCATTATTTCATTCTTTTTTATGGCTGAGTAGTATTCCATTGTATATATAGACTACATCTTCTTTACCTATTCCTCTGTCGATGGACATGTAGGTTGTTTCCATGTCTTGGCTATTGTAAATAGTGCTACTGTGAACACAGGGGTGCATGTGTCTTTTCGAATTAGAGTTTTGTCTGGATGTATGCCTAGGAGTGGGATTGCTGGATCATATGGCAACTCTTTTTTTAGTTTTTTGAGGAACCTCCATGCTGGTTTCCATAGTGGCTACAACAATGTACATTCCCACCAGCAGTGTAGGAGAGTTCTCTTTTCTCCACACCCTCTCCAGCATTTATTATTTGTAGACTTTTTGATGATAGCCATTCTGACTGGTGTGAGGTGGTACCTCACTGTAGTTTTGATTTGCATTTCTCTAATAATTAGCAATGTTGAGCATCTTTTCACGTGCCTATTGGCCGTCTGTGTGTTTTCTTTGGAGAAATATCTATTTAGGTCTTCTGCCCATTTTTCGATGGGGTTGTTTGTTTTATGTTCTTGAGTTGTAGGAACTGTTTGTATATTTTGTATAAGCCCTTGTTGGTTGCATCATTTGCAAATATTTTCTCCCAGTCCATAAGTTGTCTTTTTGTTTTGTTTATGGTTTCCTTTGCTTTGTAAAAGCTTGTAAGTTTGATTAGGTTCCATTTGTTTATTTTTCTTATTTCTATTGCCTTGGGAGACTGACCTAAGAAAACATTGCTACAGTTTATGCCAGAGAGCGTTTTGCCTACATTCTCTTCTAGGAGTTTTATGGTGAACGACACAATTTTTAAAGTTTATGGATCCTTTCAAGTCTAACACATTGACTTTTTTTTGCATTTTCATCATCAGTGTCTCGATTTAGCAGCATCAAATCACCTGTAACATACACGGCTTTCCCAGGTCTTGCCATTCTGCAATGTGAAATGAGCAAATGCATGTGTGTACAAGATGCAGGCTGGTGGGACCAGGACCAGGTTAGCTGGTACAGTGCTTGGGGAGACCACTGGGTGTGAATCCCAGGAGCTATCTTTGGAGTATATGTTGGAGGCTGGCTACTCCAATAAGCCTACTAATGCCCATCCTCCACTCTCATTTTTCCCTCTTTTATTGTATTTTTATAGATTTAGTTATTTGTTTGTTTATGGCTGCATTGGGTCTTTGTTGTTGGGTCTTCATTGCTGCAAGCAGGCTTTCTCTAGTTGCGGTGAGCGGGGGCTACTCTTCGTTGTGGTGCGTGGGTTTCTCATTGCGGTGGCTTCTCTTGTTGCAGAGCTCGGGCTCTAGGCGCGTGGGCTTCAGTAGTTGTGGCGCGTGGGCTCAGTAGTTGTGGCTCACGGGCTCTAGAGCACAGGCTCAGTAGTTGTGGCGCACAGGCTTAGGTGCTCCGCGGCATGTGGGATCTTCCCGGACCAGGGCTCGAACCCATGTCCCCTGCGTTTGCAGGCGGATTCTCAACCACTGCGCCACCAGGGAAGTCCCTTTTTTTTTTAATTAAAAAAATTTTTTTTTTGGCTGTGCTGTGCATCTTGTGGGATCTTAGTTCTCCGACCAGGGATTAAACCCAGGCCATATTAGTGAAAGTGCCAAGTCCTAACCACTGGACCACCAGGGAATTCCCTGCCCTGTTTTATTATGTTTATAACTCTTTTCACTACCTGAAGTTATTTCTTTGTTGTAAAATAAGTGTCCATCTCCCCCACTAACCTGTACACTCTGTGAGATCAGAGACCTCCTCAGGCCTCACTGAGGTCTCCTCCATGATTAAGAGCAGCATCTGGCACACAGTAGGTGCTCAATAAATATTGGTTGAAGGAGAGAATGAAGAATCAGTGTCAGGTCCAGTGCCGGGTTCTGGGAAGTATATCAGCATCTCTGTGGTGGGCTTGCAGCCCTTATCTTGAAGGTCTGAGACCAGATTGAGCTCTGTGAGGTGAGTTTCTTTGAGATTGCAGGAGCTGCCAGCACCGACTGTGACGTTTCCCTAAATGCTGGTGTCCTAGCCTCAGAGTAAGCTGGGGCCTAGTAACACTCCACTGCCCACCAGGACTCCTACAGTGGAGACTTCCCCAGACACAGGAATGGTTTCATATGCCAGGCATCCCCCCCAAAATGACAAAGAGCCACTTTGTCATTACACCAGCTTGCCCAGCCTGGCCCCCATTGACTGAGAATTGCTTCAGATTCTGTCTCTCACATTTCTTTGTAAGGCCTGTGGGGCGTGTAGTCTGGCCCTATGCTCTCCCCTCCAGCCTTGCTGCTACACTAAGCAGCCCATTTCACTCACCGCCCCTTACCTTCCCTCACCCACCTGGGCAGGTCTTGCTTCTGGTTCCGTAATAATACAGCGCCACAGTCCCCAGTCTGCTGGTCGGAAGTCCAAAAAGCTCCAACCACTGAAGGTTTTCTCTAAGGTCTTGTCCTTCCAGCCGAGACCACCAGGAACCCAGCTGTAGCTGAGCAAAGTTGGCCTCATGGACTTGTTGCCATAAGGGAGAACATACAGCGTGCCTGTTCTGATCACCTCCCGCTTACCCCTTGGTAGGAAGGGACCCCACCCTCAATAGTACCACACCTGGCACTGGACAGGTGAGATCCACGCATATACTCACAGCTGGGGGAAGAGGACACCGAGGGCCACCTGGTGGAAGCCTCTAGAATCAGGACAGAAGACAGAATTCTTAGAGTTAGGAAGCAGAGGGAACCAGCAGGGCTGTGGGTGCAGTCTTTGTAGTAATGGGGGGTGGGGGTCTCCCCTGGTTCCCACAGGAGGATATGATGGGCTTGCTTGAATAATTTCACAGGGTGGCAGGGAACCGAAGCCCCTCAGGATGAGGACGGGGTGGAGTGCAGCTGGTCTGGCTGGTGGGGGAACTAGCAGGGTGGGGGGCCTTCCCTGCTGGGTGGGGGGCACCTCTGACAAGAGCAGGGGAAACCAAGGGGGCCTGTGAGACCCAAAGATGTCAAGGCAGCAGTTGAAATTTTAGTCTATGGGGAGTTCCCTGGTGGTCTAGTGGTTAGAATTCGGTGCTTTCACTGCCAGGGCCTGGGTTTAGTCCCTGGTCAGGGAACTGAGATCCAGTAAGCCACACAGTGCACCAAAAGAAAAAGAAAAAGGAAATTTTAGTCTAACAACACAGTGGGGATCCCAGGGACATCTCACAAGAGGGTTAAGGTAGAAGGACTTGTTCTGGGATTTGGCCCTTGTCAGGCGATGCGGGGAGCATTCTGGGTTGGTGCTGTCAGGAAGCAGGGGTAGTTCTATGGTATTTTAACCAGTCTTATGTCGAAGGCCGGAGGAATGAAGCAAAGCTAACGGTCTAGCTGGTCGAGAAGCAGCAGTCACTCGGCTCAGCCAGGACAGGGGCCACATGGTCATATTTGTAGTTTGGATGACGTTCTGTTCTTGTCTGAGTTCAGACATGACTGTTACTGGCCTTGTTTGGTCTTGAGCCCATCACAGGCAGAGCCCCCTGTCGGTTGGGGCTTCTGGGAAGTCACCTTCACTGAAGTGGACCAAGGCCCCCCCAGCTGGGCCAGTTTCCCGTCCACACTGCCTCTCTCCTCCCCTGTGCCCCTTCTAGCTGAGGGCAGACGAGGTCAGCCCTCAGGCCGCTCATCTCGATACCCAGAACTCTGCCCTTGACAAAGCAAGCAGGTCAGGAGGTTTGTAGCTGGACTGTGTGTGATTAGACCTCCCACTTTTGTGCATGTGAGCTGTCCAGCCCTCTCATGGGGCAGTCGCTGCACTTAAGGCTCTGGACAGCAGACATCAGCCACCACAACACAGGCAGATGTCAGAAACAAAACTGGCTGTTGGTTGTGGTACCAGATCCTGAAGACAGAGACCTCGACTGCCAAACCCAGGCCCTGAAAACCGCCCCAGAGTCGGGCTCATCTTTCCCTAGAGACCCCATTGACTTTTTTTTGGAGGCCGGTCATGAGCTGTGTACTTGACCCCATTGACTTTTTTTTGGAGGCCAGTTATGAGCTGTGTACTTGACCCGTGGTATTTATGTGGTATTTACACTGATGCTGTAAGAAGTGTCTGTTCCAATACAAATTCCTGTTGGTTAGACAAGGAGAAATTCAGGGCTTTGGGATCCGCTAGCAAATTTACATCCGCCCGGTTCATTGGGCTTCCATTATGGGAAGCTGGGGTTTCCTAACTCCGAGAACTCTGTCTTCTGTCCCGATTCTGGAGGCTTCCAAGGAGCGAGCTGCCTCTCCATCACGCCCCCTGCACGCTTCTTGGAAGGGGTCATTGGTCTTACAAAACTGAAGGGCTTGAATTAAAAGGCAGCCTGTTGGTCTGTTGGAACATTCCTCAACAATTAACTGGGCAGCTGCTCTGCCCACCCCAGGCTCTCAGAAGCTTGCCCGCTCGCCCACGTTCTCTGGTGTCCTAGCAACCGGAAACTCATCTGAGCTCCAGCCGGGACAGAGGCCATTTTCTCCCTGACCACTGTGACTTGCAGGCTCCCCGGGCCCCTGAGGACCTGTCTGTACAGCTTGCGGGTCCACTGAAAGCCACCGTTTGTCCCCATGGACTCCCAGAAGGCCAGCCCAGCCTGCCCCTAACCCCGGCAGAATGAGCTTCTCGCTCACGTTCTCAGAGCTGGTCAACATCGCCATCCCACAGTGCAGGGTGGTGAACTTCAAGGCCCTGCACCTCCTACTCCAGGGTATCCTGGAGCACATCCACATGGCTGACCTTGAGAAGGTCCTCTCGGCGGATGAGGACTTCCTCCACACCTCGCCAGCCATGTTCATGCCCCGGGAAGGAGACTTCCAGCCCATCCTTAACCCCATGAAGAGGCTCGGCAACGTCTTTGACCACCTGGTGAGCCATGTGGACAAGATGGAGAGCCAGCTGGCTGTGCTGCAGGAACTGCCCTCCACCTCCCAGCTGCTGGAGGGCAGCCAGGGCACTGGCCAGCCCGCCCAGGACTTACGGAAACTGATAAAGCTCCAGATAGTGGAGGGCAACGAGGAAGCCATGGCCACGGTAAGCCGCCTGGACTCCAGAAGCTGCCGTCCCCCTTGGCTCTCCTGCCAGGCTGTTCACCCCTACCTGGTGCCCCTGATGAAGGGCCCTGCCCTTAACCAGGAGAGGAATTCGGCTTTGGACTCAGGCAGAACCGAAGCTCCAAGTTTCCATCCTTCATCAGTGTAGAGGAAAGAAGGCCATACACTGTGTGAAATGTCCAGAGTGGGCACATTCGTAGAGACAGAAAGCAGATGGGTGGTTGCCAGGGGCTGGAGGGAGAGGAAATGGGGAAGGACTGCTTAGTAGTTACAGGGTTTCCTTTTGGGGTGGTGATGAGGTTTTAGAACTAAATAGAGCACAACACTATGAAAGCAGTAAATGCTACTGAACTATACACTTTCAAATGGTATTTTTTTTTTTTTTTTGCTGTACGTGGGCCTCTCACTGTTGTGACCTCTCCCGTTGCGGAGCACAGGCTCCGGATGCGCAGGCTCAGCGGCCATGGCTCACGGGCCTAGCCGCTCCACGGCATGTGGGATCTTCCCAGACCGGGGCATGAACCCGTGTCCCCTGCATCTGCAGGCGGACTCTCAACCACTGCACCACCAGGGAAGCCCTCAAATGGTATGTTATGTGAATCTCACCTCAATGAAAAAAAGATAATTGAGGACCTGTAGGTGAGGAAACTGACACTCAGAAAATAGAACTACCATATGACCCAACAATCCCACTACTGGGCATATACCCTGAGAAAACCATAATTCAAAAAGGCACATGCACACCAATGTTCACTGCAGCACTATTTACAGTAGCCAGGATGTGGAAGCAACCTAAATGTCCATCGACAGGTGAATGGATAAAGAAGATGTTGTACATATATACAAAGGAATATTACTCATCCATAAAAAGGAACGAAATTGGGTCATTTGTAGAGATGTGGATGGACCTAGACTCTGTCATACAGAGTGAAGTAAGAAAGAGAAAAATAAAAAAAAATAAAAAAATAAAAAAAAAAAGAAAGAGAAAAATATCACATCTTAACACATATATGTGGAATCTAGAAAAATGGTACAGACAAACTTATTTGCAGGGCAGGAATAGAGACGCAGATGTAGAGAACGGACATGTGGACATGGGGGGAAGGGGAGGGTGGGACGAAGTGGGAGATTAGGATTGACATAAGTACACTACCATGTGTAAAATAGCTAGCGAGTGGGAACCTGCTGTATAGCACAGGGAGCTCAGCTCAGTGCTCTGTGATGACCTAGATGGGTGGGATGGGGGGGGTCCAAGAGGGAGGGGATATATGTATACATATAGCTGATTTACTTTATTGTACAGCAGAAACTAACACAACATTGTAAAGCAACTATACTCCAATTTTAAAAAAATAAAAGAAAAGAAATATCATTGATTTGCTGCGGGTGCAGCAGCCAGTGACCGGGGAACAGGGATGAGCTGAGGCCTTCTGATTCAGGACCCACCTTGGAACTCTTGCTCCCCTGCCTCCCCACCCAACACACAGTTATCCATCAGGAGCTGTAGCCTTGGGGAAGAGTTGGATTTTGAAGAATAAATACCCCAGCCTCTCTCTCCTCCCTTCCTCCCATTGGCCAAATAAGAGGGCCAGAAGTCAGAGCGCCAGGGGTGTGGAGGGCGCAGTGCCTGTGGGTCAGCCTCTGAGAGCACTTGAGTAGGGGCAGAGGATGGATGTGCGGGGGCAACAGAGAACATCCATCACATGGAGGAGTCATTCCAGGATGTCTTAGGTTAACACTCCTCTTATTTAAATTGAGGTGCGAGTCACATAACATAAAGTGAACAGCTGGGTGGCATTTGGTACATTGATAGTTAGTGCAAGCACCACCTCTATCCCCTTCTAAACCATTTCCATGGCTCGAAAAGGAAACCCTGTGTCCTCGTCACTCCCCACTCCTCCTCCCTCCACCCCAACAATGCTAATCTGCTTTCTGGCTCTAAAGATTTACCAATTCTGGGCATTTCATATAAATAGAATCATACAATATATGGCTTTTTGTGTCTGGCTTCTCTCACTGAGCGTCATGTTTCCCAGGTTCATCCACATTGTAGCCTGTGTCTGTGCTTCACTCCCTTTTATGGCTGAATAGTATTCTATTGTAGGGACAGACCACATTGGGTTTAACCATTCACCTGTTGCTGGGCGTTTGGCTTGAGACTCTTTTTTTTGGCCTCATCGTGCAGCTTGCAGGATTGTAGTTCCCAAACTAGGGATTGAACCCGGGCTCCCTGCAGTGAAAGCACCCAGTCTTAACCACTGGACCACTAGGGAATTCCTGGGTTGAGACTCTTTTTAAACAAAAGCAGTGTATTATTTGAAGGACGCTGGGGTTTCTCATTGGCACCAAGGAAGAAGTGGGTGGACAGGCCTCAAAGGGAGGAAGTGTTCGTAGATCTCCTGCATCTTAAAAACAGCCCTTAACTTGTCTCAGCTTCCAGCTGCCAGTCTCCGGGTCTTCTGGTTATAATTTTTGGGTAAGAGAATGAGATGGCACACCTGGGGTCAGGTGTCCACTCCTGGCCAGGCAGGCAGGGTCGTGCCTAAGAATTAGAGCTCCTGGGGGCCCATTCCCACTGCCTGGACTGGCAGGCACCCCAAAGCTATCAGTACACAGGGACCACCAGGCTTTATGTCCAACCTGGGGGCTGAAAAAGGTGGGAGCCCTGGTGCAGGTGTTTGTAGAGGTGACAAACAGACAATGCAAGATCCCTTCCTAGAACTCAGAGACTCTATAGGCCATGAGAAGCACAGAGCAGAGTCCACCAGCCTGACTTTCCTGGGCCTTGTGTCTCTTCTCCTCACTGTCCCCTTCACCCTCACTCCTCCACTTGCTCCCTCCCCAGGGGAATGATCTTGAGAACAAGCGCTCACTGCATGCCAGGTGAGCTGGATGCTCCATCTGTTCACTCCTTTAATCTTCTTAACGACTCTAAGAGGAAAGTGCTGTCATTATCCCGTGCTTACAGATGAGGAAATGGAGGCACAGAGAGGTTAAGTAACCCACTCGAGGTCACAGAGTTAGAAAATGGGGAGCCAGTGCCAACTTGAGCCGAGTGGGTAGTTGGAAGGCATAGGATTGTGGGTGCTGAGATGCCACTTACCCCCTGGAAGGGGTGAGGGATGGCCACGGCCTCCTCCTCTCAGGATTGCTACAACAATTAAAACCAAACAAGATAAAGCATGGGAACTGCTTAGCACAGAGCTGGACGTCCATTCTGGTCGAGATGGGCTGATGCAGGCGAGAGGCAAAGCGACACGGTGTGAGTCATAAATCTTCGTGCTCAGTGGAAGCAGCCGGGCACAGAGAACCACACTGCATGATTCTGTTCATAGACAACGCCCAGAATAGGAAAGTCCGTAGCAACAGAAAATGTCAGTTGCCGGGGGCTGGGAGTTGAGTGCTGGTGGGTATGGGTTTTTTTCTGGGGCGATGAAAATGTTCTGGAACTAGATAGTGGTGACGGCTGCACAAACCTGTGAATGTACCAACTGCCACCGAATTGTTCACTTTAGTATTGTTATGTGTGTTTTACCACACGCACAAAAAGCAGAGATCATCTAACTATATGCTGTCTCCAAGAGACACACTGATTCAAAGACAAATAGGTTGGAAGTTAAAGGATAGAAAAAGATATTCCACACAAGCAGTAGCCAGAAGAGAGCTGGAGTTACTGTACTAACATCAGAACAGGATAGACTTTAAGACAAGAAGTGTTACTAGAGACACAGAAGGCTGCAGGGGTGGCTGAGGGCAGGTTACAGGGACCTCAAAGCTGGAGAGGTGGACACGATGTCCGAGGTGCCAGCCCCTCCGGAGCAGCCTGCCCCCGGCCTGCCTTGATGGATGAAGTCTCCTAGAATGCACGAGTACCCAGAGTGGCCCAGCCAGCTCACACAGGGGGCTGGTGGACAGGTTCGGAACTGGTCATGCCGCCCTCAGAGGACTGTTTGTGCACCTAGGAATGTCCCCACCACCGTTAGAGAATGTTGCCAAGTCCCAGTCTGGCTGAGGTTGCCAGGGTTACCACGCTGACCCATTGTCGGGGTTGCCATGGTAGCTGGTTCTAGGGCGGTGCAAGCTGCTTAGCTAAGAATCTACAACCCACTCCCACCGTCCCCCCAACTCCGGCCCACGTCAGCCAGGCTGGCAGACCAAATGCCACCCTTCATGGGGAAAGACAAGCCTCCCAGCCCCAGCACCTACCCCAGATGGGGTGAATGGTGCCCTGGAAACTAGGACAGGCACCAAGGGGGCTTCTGGAGAGGTTTGGGAGGACCCACAGGTGCAGCACACCGCTGGATTTGGGGGCTCGGGTAGGGCAGCAGGTCCTCACTAAGCAAGCTTAGATTGCAGTTTCTAACCCTCAGCATGACTGACATTTGGGGCCGGATAATTCTTTGTGGTGGAGACTGTCCTGTGCACTGAGGGATGCTGAGCAGCATCCTTGGCCTCTACCCACTAGGTGCCAGGAACACCCCATAGTCATGACAACCAGAAATGTCTCCAGACTTGCCAAAAGCCCACTGGGGGCCAAATCGCCCCATTGAGAACTGCTTAGAAAACCTGGGCTCCCTGCTTGCTGTGCAACCTCCAGGGGGGCACCCACCCAGGCTCCCGGCGCCAGGGAGCATTTCCAGAATTGCAGGTTCCCAGGCCCTGCCTGCATCTCCCAGGCAGCCCTGAACAGGAGTTTTAGAAAGCTGCTCAGAAGCCCCTGGCTGTCTCTTCGAGGCCTCGGTTACCTCAGGTTATCTCATCTGTTATGATAACCCCTGCTGGCGTCACAGGGGAAAATCAGGGGCCATGTCCACTGTCTGTTATTAAGATTGTTCTGGTTAACCCCGTTTCCATAAGTAAACTTGTGTGTCCCACTAGGGGATTGTAACAACCTGTTGCTGCATTTTTTTTTGAAATTTCAAAACTCCCTCCCCATTTTACTCCCCCAACCAAAATCTCCTGCTGTGTATCCCACAATTAAAATGATTTTAAATTTAAATTGGTTTTTGAGAATTCCAAAGCAAAGCTTAAGGGCACGGAAGACCCTTTGGGGTTTTAGAGAATCAAGGTGAAAGTCATTGCAGTAATAGTAATGAACTTCCTGCGTTGGCAGTGTTCTTCCCAGGGTGCCGGGAAGAGCTATTGCATTCCTCCTTCCCTGGGAAGGAAGTGATGTTAGCATTCCCATTTCCCAAGTTCTGGCTCTGAGGCCTTGTAGACCAGTCTAGCTGATTGTTCAAGGGGATGTTTGTCTTGGACCCCCTTATCAGCCCTTGAAAGCTTCTGGAAGCACTTGGACCCCAGGTCGAACCTACATTCTTGAAGCCATCTTCAGACAGAGAGAAAGAGACAGAAAGACAGAGGGAGAATGAATGTCTGGACATTCTGCTTCCAAGAAGGGCAGCTTTCTAGAATTCGCTTCCCTGAACTTGGCTCCATCCCAGCCCTGATTGTGGCCTGAGGGGCCAAGTGGGATCTTCCTGGCTGTTCTCCCACCAACACAGTCCAGAGTTCGGGGCGTGACCCCCCTGGTGAGAAGCAGGCTAGATCTGCTGTGGGAAACCTTTAACTGCATGTCCTAGGAGACCCACGAGAAAAGCGTCTTCCTCCTCTCCTGTGCAGCCCCTACCCATGGAGCAGCCCACCAGGCCATCGTTTCTGGGTTTGCCCTGTAGTTACCCATGGGAGAGGGGTATGATTCCTGCTCAGGTGATTTGGTCCCCTGGTTACACCCAGAGATATAAGGGGAGGGGGAAGCATCCCTGCATACGTGGGGGATCTGGACCTTGTAGATTTCTCTGAAAAGCATTTTTCTATCTACAGCAGATAAGGCCTTGGAAAACTGGTCTCTTAATACTATTATCACTCCCAGAAAACTTAACAGTAACTTGTGAATACCATCCAATAGACAGTGTTGCAGTTTCCCCCAGTTAAAACAAAAATGCTATTGTTTAAAGCTTTATTGAGATATATTCCACATACCAGGAATTTCATCCATTTAAAGTGTACTGGGGGCTTCCCTGGTGGCACAGTGGTTAAGAATCCACCTCCCAATGCAGGGGACGCAGGTTCGATCCCTGATCGGGGAACTAAGATCCCACATGCCACAGGGCAACTAAGCTTGCATGCCGCAACTACCGAGCTTGTGCATCTCAACGAGAGAGCCCACATGCCGCAAACTACAGAGCCCATGCGCCCTGGAGCCTGCAGGCCACAACTACAGAGCCCATGCACCCTGGAGCCTGGGCTCCACAACTAGAAAGAGAAAATCCATATGCCACAACTAGGGAGAAGCCCGCGCACCACAGTGAAGAGCCCATGCTGCAATGAAAGATCCCGTGTGCCTCAACGGGATCCCTGGACCACCAGGGAAGTCCCTTACCATAATGTCTTCAGGCTTATCTGTAGCATGTATCAGTACTTTATTTTTTGGCCATATAATATTCCATTGTATGGGTAGACCAGATTTTGTTTATCAGTTGATGGGTATTTGGGTTGTTTCCACCTTTTGGCTATTAGGAATAATGCCACTATGAACATTGCTGTACAAGATTTTCTGTGAACATAGGCTTTCATTTCTATATACCTAAAGGTGGAATTGCTGGACCACATGGTAACTCTGTGTTTCAATCTTGGGGAACTGTCAGCCTGTTTTCCAAAGAGGTGCACCATTTTATATTCCTGCCAGCAGTGTATAAGGATTCCAATTTCTCCACATCCTCACCAACACTTCTTATTTTCTGTCTTTTTGATGATAGCCATCCTAGCATATCTCACTGTGGTTTTGATTTTTATTTTCCTGGTGACTAATGATGTTGAGCATCTTTTCTTGTGCTTATTGCCCATTTGTATATCATCTTTGGAGAAATGTCTGTTCAGATCTTTGCCCATTTTTAAAACTATTTATTTATTTATTTTGGCCACTCTGGGTCTTAGTTGTGGCATGCAGGATCTTCCTTGAGGCACACAGGATCTTTTAGTTGTGACATGTGGACTCTTTAGTTGCGGCATGCGAACTCTTAGTTGTGGCATGCATGCAGGATCTAGTTCCCTGGCCAGGGATCGAACCCAGGCCCCCTGCATTGGGAGTGCGGAGTCTTATCCACTGGACCCCCAGGGAAGTCCTTGCTCATTTTTAATTGGATTCTTTTTCTTATATGTAGCTGGATTCAGTTTGGTAGTATTTTGTTGAGGATTTTTGCATCCATATTCTAGTTTTCCTGTGATATCTTTGATTTTTATCAGGGCAATATTGGCCTCATAGAATGAGTTAGGAATTCTTCTGGTTTTTGGAAAAGTTTGTTAAGAATTGGTATTAATTGTCCTTTAAATTTTTGATAAAAGTCATTGGTGAAGCCATCTGGGCTTGGGCCTTTTTTCACGTGTTGTTTTTGTTTTTGTTTTGCTAATTCAGTCATTTTACTTGTTTTAGGTCTATTCAGATTATTTTGTCTTGAGTCAGTCTTGGCAGTTTATGTCTTTCTAGGAATTTGTCCATTTCATCCACCTTATCTGATTTGTTGGCATACAACTGTTCATAGTATTCCTTTATAATTCTTTTTATTTCTGTAGGGTCAATAGCAATGTTCCCTCTTTGATTTCTCATTCTAGTAATTTGAGTCTTCTCTTTTTTTCTTGGTCAATCCAGCTAAAGGTTTGCTAATTTTGTTGATCTTTTCAAAGAACCAGCTTTTAGTTTCATTGATTTCCTCTATTATTTTTCTGTTCTTTATTTCAGTGGTCCGTAACCTTTTTGGCACCAGGGACTGGTTTCGTGGAAGACAATTTTTCCACGAACCAGGGGGTGGGGTGGTTTCAGGATGATTCAAGAGCATTATATTTATCGTGCACTTTATTTCTATTATTATTACATTGTAGTATATAATTAAATAACTGTACAACTCACCATAATGCTGACAGGAGGTGGAGCTCAGGTGGTAATGTGAGCAATGGGGAGCGGCTATAAATACATATGAAGCTTGCTTGCTTGCCCGCTGCTCACCTCCTGCTGTCCGTGGACCAGGAGTTGGGGACCCCTGCTCTATTTCATTAGTTTCCACTCTAATCTTTATTGTTTCAGTTTTTCTACCTTCTTTAGTTTTATTTTGATCTGTCTTTTCCAGTGTCTTCAGGTAGAAGATTAGGCTATTGATTTGAGATCTTTCTTCTTTATTAATATTGTCACTTCCAGCTAAAATTTCTCTCTAAGCACTGCTTTAGCTGCATCCTGTAAGTTTTGGTGTGTTTGTGTTTTCATTTTAATTGATCTCAAAGTGTTTCTAATTTCCTTTGCAATTTCTTCTTTGACCCATTGGTTATTTAGGAGAATGTTGTTTAATTTCCATATATTTGTGAACTTCCAAAAGTTTCTTCTGTTATTGATTTTTTTTTAATAAATTTTATTTATTTATTTTTGGCTGCATTGGGTCTTCATTGCTGCATGTGGGCTTTCTCTAGTTGCGGTGAGCAGGGGCTACTCTTCGTTGCCGTGCGTGGGCTTCTCATTGCGGTGGCTTCTCTTGTTGCAGAGCACGGGCTCTAGGAGCCCAGGCTTCAGTAGTTGTGGCTTGCAGGCTCTAGAGCACAGGCTCAGTAGTTGTGGCACACGGGCTTAGTTGCTCAGCGGCATGTGGGATCTTCCTGGACCAGGGCTTGAACCCTTGTCCCCTGCGTTGGCAAGCAGATTCTTAACCACTGTGCCACCAGGGAAGCCCCTGTTATTGATTTCTAATTTAACTCCATTGTGGTTGAGAATACACATTTTGTATGATTTCAGTCCTTTTTAAATTTATTGAGTCTTGTCTTATGGCCGAACATATGGTCTATCTGGTAGAATGTTCTATTGGGTTGGCCAAGAAGTTTGTTCAGTTTTTCCGTAACATCTTATGGAAAAACCCGAACGAACTTCTTGGCCAACCCAATATGTATATTCTGACATTGTTGAGTGGAGTGTTCTATAGATGTCTGTTATATCCATTTGGTTTATAGTGATCTTCATATCTTCTGTTTCCTTGATGATCTTCTATCTAGCTGTTTTATCCATTATTGAAAATCGGGTATTGAAGTCTTCAACTATTTCTCCTTTCAGTTATTTCAGTTTTTGCTTCATTTAGTTTTGGTACTTCATTGCTAGGTGCATGTTTGTTTATAATTATCATATCTTCCTGATGGATTGACCCTCTTATCATTATAAATGTACCTCTGTGTTTTAGTAATAATTTTTATCTTAAAGTCTATTTTGTCTGATATTAGTGTAGCCACTCTGCTTCTCTGTTGGTTACTGCTTGCATAGTATATCTTTTTCTACCCTTTTGTTTTCAACCTATTTGTATCTTTGAATCTAATATGTGTCTCCTATAGACAGCATGAGGTTGGATCATGTTTTCTTATCTATTCTGCCAATCTCTGCCTTTTAACTGAAATTTCAGCCATTTACATTTAATGTAATTACAGGTAAGAAGGACTTCTGCCATTTCACTATTTGTTATTTTTGTTACCTGAATGCCTAACTATGCACTAGTCCCTTTATATAAATTATCACTGTTTTTTCATACCCATTTAATTAACGGAGGAGTCTAAAATCTAGGAAGATGCAGTAACAGCCCCAGTCATTGGTGGAGCTGAGCTATGAGACCAACATTGCACCCATCAGCTCTTGCCTTGAAGTTTCCTCCCTGCTCCTCTGGCTTCCCCCTTACCCTCCAAGGGCCAATCTGCACATGCGGCCAGAAGTACCCTTTAAAAATATAAATCCAATAAATTCCTTGTGGATCTTCCAGTGGCTCCTACCAAAGGGCATGAGATGCTTCATGATGAGTGACTCCTGCTTACTGAACACATTCAAACCGAGGGTTGCCTGCTTCCCACTTAGGCCACCTGAGAGCTCAGAGCACGATTCACTTCAGTGTCATTTTCTGGCCTCTGAATATGTTCCAGCCTAGGCCTTGGAAGAGCCCAAAAGACTTCTTGAACCATGGCCATCACCAGAGAACTTCCACACTTTACTTGCCTTTTCCCCCAGCTGCACCTAACTTCACACTTTCCTTTCCTTTCTCCCTCTTCAGTCCATGAAGACCCTGTAGGATGTGCTCACCGACATTTATGCACTCAAGGTCACTGTTGAAACCCTCAGGAAGGATGTGGCCATGCTGAAGGACATGTTTGACAAGGTAGACCCTCCCCAGCATCCTTCATACTGGCCATGCTGCTTGGACATCTGGTGGTTGGGGTAACAGGGTAAATCCAAGAAGCCTGTTCTTAGTCAAAGAACACAGCTATGGGGGCAGGAGAAGGGGTCTGACATGGCTGAGCCACTTGGTCCATCCCACTGAACTCTCTGCAGCTTACACAATGATCCTCACCCTGCTGTGTTAAGACATCATTTGTAAGTGACAGAAACCTAGTTCATCCTGGCTTAGGCAAAAGAAGAGAATTTATTGTCTCATTTACTAAAAAGTCAGGAATGCTTTCAGTTACAGCCAGATCAAGATGTTCATACCACATACCAAGGTGCTCAACATCTCTCCCTCAGTGATGCTTTCCTCTGGGTTGGCTTCATTCTCACTCAGATACTCCCCAAGTCCTGGTAACTCCAGGCTTATAGTCCATCAACTTATCAGAAAGAGAATACTTATTCCTTGTCTAGAAAACTTTGTTCACACTGAAAAGTGGAGTAAACCTAGCATAGGCATACATTCTAGCTCCCTCTGTAGCCACAAGAATATCAACCCAGACATGTTCTAACTCCTTACCGTGATGGGAAAGGATATGGAATCCCTGAAGTGTAAGGTCACAGCTGGTGAGTCAGAGCTGGGCTCCAAAGCCAGGCCTTAACACCCCAGGCTGGTGTTATGGCTGAGGTTTTACAACTTGTCCCCAAATAACATGATTTACTGTATCATCCCTAATACACAGGTCAGTGTACGTATTTGATCATGATGGCAACTGTGAGAACTTCAGTCTTGGGCTGTGTAGCTCCCATCTGAGCAGAAAGGGCACTGCCAGGAAACTGTCATGAAACACTAAAACAGACAGTTGGCCAAATCTGTTTGGGAAACAATGCCTTCTCAGCTTACCTCTTGGAGATTCTTAAGGTACTTTGGCCCATTAAAGGCTCTGAGAAGTCCTTCGGTATAGAAACCCATTGAATGTTTTTTTGGGTTTTTTTTTTACGGTACGCGGGCCTCTCACTGTTGTGGCCTCTCCCGTTGCAGAGCACAGGCTCCGGACGCGCAGGCTCAGTGGCCATGGCTCATGGGCCCAGCCACTCCGTGGCATGTGGGATCTTCCTGGACCGGGGCACGAACCCGCATCCGCTGCATCAGCAGGCGGACTCTCAACCACTGCACCACCAGGGAAGCCCTGAATGTTTTTTAAGCCTAGCATTTCCCAAACTTATTTGCCCAGGGAACCCTTTCCCACTCAGTGGGAAACAGTTGTTTTGGAATCTGTTCTTCCTTCTCCATCTCTTAGTTACCTAGAGCTAAGGCTTTGCATTTGAGCTGGGGGAGAAGCAGGGCTGGGACCAGAACCTGCACCCACTGGCTCACAGGCTCGGCTCATTTGACAGATGCATCTGGAAAGAATAGATGCTTTCTCTGAAGATTTGAAAGGGCAGAACTGGAAGATGAGTGCACTGCAGTGGGAAGTGGTGAGGGTCTGGGGCCCATCCTACCACGCCAGACCCCTGCCCTCCAGGCCCAGGGGTGCTGGGGGCAAGGAGGGGTAGGAGGAGAACACAATCTGGAAAGGCCCATTTATTTGCAAGTGTGGAGGGCAGCATGGAGGAGGGAGCCACTGAGGGTACCACACCCTCTGGGTTCATGACCCTTATTCCCAATCTCCTTCCCACCCCCCCAGATTTCTCTCCAGAACAAGATAACCACCATGCCCAAAACTGAGGACATGGTGCTCTGGAGCAGCCTCCATGAGGCCATGTTCACCCTGGTAAGTGAAGGAGGAAGCGGAGAGGCAGCATCTGAGCATCGGGGAAGGCGGAGTGAGGAGTGGACAGGGTGATCGCTGAGCTGGTCTGGAGCAGCCCTGGCCAGCCCAGCCCCCTCTTCCGCAGGGAACTGCTCCACAACTGCTGGATGATTCCAAGCGGTGGCAGATTGTGAAACATGTTGCAGAGATCGACCTTCCTCAGACGGCTGAGTACCACAAAGAAGTTAGCCACGGCCAGGTCGTGGAGGCCATCCAGCGCCCCAGTTCCTGGAGACCATCTGGCATTACCAAGTCCAGGGCAGCTACAGGAGGAGGAGTCTGCCCAAGCAGCTCTGCTTCCCAGGGCCCAGGGGCCGGACCAGGCCCAAGTGCTCGAACCTGGGCCTGCACCTGGACCTGGGCCTGCGTTTGGACCTGGGCCTGCCCCTGGACTGGGGCCTGCCCCAGGTCCTCAGCCCACACAATCAGGATCCTGGCCTGTACCACCACGAGGCTGGCCTTCTCCCAGAGGCTTGCCTGGGACTAGCTTGGGCTGTTTCCAGTCTGGCCTAGGCCCGTCGGGCTCCCTGTCTGCCCAGCTCTGGGGCTCTAGGACCCTACCCCCAGCCACGGAACTAGGCTTAGCTTAGCCTCATTTACTGCAGTCATGGTCTCGCCAGGGAGACACATCCAAGCTCTCAGCTCTCTCAGAAAAGGAGGAGGAATATTCCTCCGTGGAAGTGGGAGTCCCTCAGGATGGAGCCCCAAGGGCTGAGGCCTCCACGGAAGTACTCCCTAAGGGATCCCCGTCTGCGGTTCAGCAGATAAAATCCAATGCTGCCATTGCAGCTGCTGCCGCAGCCACCTTCACAGCTGCAGCGACATCGGCAGCCCGGGCAGCTAAAGCGGCTGCCAGGCTGGTCAAGGACACCCTGGCCACCAAATTGGCCACCATAGCAACAGCCGTGGCCGCATCCGGGCCCTTAGGGGTCCTTGCAGACATCCTGGGCACAGGGACCTCCCGTGGGGCCTTCACCGAGGACGGCGAGATGGAAGACTTGCAAGAGGTGGACTGTGAGGACGTCCTCTCTCCTTCATTCTCTTCTGCCCGTGTCCCTCCCAACATGGCCCTGTCGCAGGCCATGCTGGCTGCCGAACAGGCCATGACCCCTGAAGACAAGAAGAAGGCCGTCAGGTGTTCCATGAGCCACATAGCCCAGATGCCCATTAGACATGACTCCCTGAAAGAAGAGTTTGCCCAGCTGTCATCCAACCTGCATCAGCGTATGACTTATCTAGGTAGGCCCGGCCTGGCTTCTGGAAGGGTAACAAGGGCTCAGGCCCTCCCTGTGGCCTTTGCAAAGCACCTCCTCTCCTTCATTTAGCTGCCCCAACAAAATGTGCATTCAACCATTAGCCATTCATTCCTTTGGCTTAAGCATTAGCCTCTTACTAGTCTATTATTTTACAATGAATGTATAGTGAGGTCTTATCTTAGGCAAGAAGGGTGGTTAGGGTCTAAAGTTGGTGCTCAAGAAGGAAAATCAGGTCAAAATTACTCTTGGAAATTCCCTTTCAATAGCCCATAAAATAGTACTGCTGTACAGTATTTTGATAAGTCCAGATCAACCAGAGTGTCTAATAGCACTGAATAGACCCCAGATGAAGTGGTCAATTTGGGATTAGGAACAACAGCTGGGCAAACATATGTTTTCTTAAAGACTACAGTCAGGCTTCCCTGGTGGCGCAGTGGTTGAGAGTCCGCCTGCCGATGCAGGGGACATGGGTTCATGCCCCGGTCCGGGAAGATCCCACATGCCGTGGAGTGGCTGGGCCTGTGAGCCATGGCTGCTGAGCCTGCGCATCCAGAGCCTGTGCTCCGCAACGGGAGAGGCCACAACAGTCAGAGGCCCGCATACCGCAAAAAAAAAAAAAAAAAAGACCACAGTCATGTTCTAGGTGGCAGTAGTACCAATAGACTTATGATCCCAGTTCATGCCCATGATGGGCATATGTTCACTGTGGGGAGTGGAGAGGAGAATGGCCTACCCTAGTGGTTCTCAACCTTAAGCTCACCTCAGCATCCCTGGGGCGCTTGGTAAGGCACAGGCTGATGGGCCCAGCCCCAGATCTGACCTGTTGGTGTGAGTGGGGCCCTAGAATTTCTCTTTCTAACCCATTCTGGGGGATGCTGCTTATGCTGCTGTTGGCTCAGGGAACCCACTTTCAGATCCACTGTCCTCCCCTCTTTGAATCATTATCTTGCTTTTTCGCTCTCTGCCAGGTGTAATAGTTGAATTAGCCTAAGTCAAATCCATACATGGTGCCACCCCTGATGGGCAGTGCCATTCCACAGATCTTGAAAAAGAACTTTGAGCAGCTAAAAAGAACCACATCGATCTCTGTGAATTCTGGGGCACAGCTTAGGTCATGATAGTCATGAATTTAAATATAAAACATAAAGCCATAATAGCCCAAACTCTACTTCTGACTAGTTGCCATTTTTGTTAAGAAAACTAAAAATAGGTTGTGAATGTGTCCTGGCTACAGTGTTTCCTATCCTCCTAGCTGTGTCATGTACATCACTTTTTGGCCTCTCATCCAAAACTGGATATAGGGCACTTTTTTTTTTCACCCCTCTCCTTTTATGTTAAATCCCCCTTTGCATCTTGTTTTGAGATAATACATTTCATAAACTCTCACAAGTAAATACTCCATAGTTTTTCTCAGGACCATTTCTGGGAGGGCAATAAATTCCAGAGAGGTTTCCCTAATAGGATAACCACGAGGCTGTCAAACATCTGAAATGGGGCAAGTTCAAGTTCTCATATGGTCCAAGCACAAAATGCACACCAGATATTGAGGGCTTAATACGAAAACAAGAATGTGAAATATCTCGTTAATCATTTTGTTGATCACATATTAAAATGATGCTTTTTTTTTTTTTTTTTTTTTGGCTGCGCAGCTTGTGAGATCTTAGTTCCCTGACCAGGGATTGAACCCGGGCCCTCGTCAGTGAAAACGTGGAGTCCCAACCACTGGACTGCCAGGGAATTCCCAAAATGATGCTATTTTGGATTATATTGGGTTATGGACTTCCCTGGCGGTCCAGTGGTTGACTCCAAGCTCCCGATGCAGGGGGCACGGGTTCAGTCCCTGGTTGGGGAACTAAGATACTGCATGCCCCACAGTGTGCCCCCCCCAAAACCCACATAGATTATATTGGGTTAAACAAAATATTTTCTTAAAATTAATTTCACCTGGGACTTCCCTGGTGGTCCAGTGGTTAAGACTTCACCTTCCAATGCAGGGGGTGTGGGTTTGATCCCTGATCAGGGAGCTAAGCTCCCACCTGCCTCGGGGTCAAAAAACCAAAACATAAAACAGAGGCTATATTGTAACAAATTCAATAAAGACTTTAAAAATGGTCCACATCAAAAAAAAAATCTTTAAAGAAATTAATTTCACCTGCTTATTTTTAGATTTTTTTTTTTAAATTTTCACTAGAAAATTTTAGATGATCTCAAAGGTCCCCAAGCTCACAGCATCTCTCTGTTGGAAAGCACTGCCTTAAATATAACAGAAGCAGGTGGAACTCTAGATGAAGCATCTTCCCCCATCCCTGCCCCCAACAGCCACCCCCTCCTTTGCTTTCAGCTAATATGGGAGCCTCTTCCAAGCTTGGGACAACGGCGGACGTATTGCAAGAAAAGATTGGCAGCCTCCAGAAATCCAGGATGAGGGTCAGTGTCCCGGGCAGAAAAGGCACTTGAGAAGACGATGGCTTGAGGTGATGGCAGACTCCATGGCCACAGCCAGGTGGAGGCCCTGCCCTTCTGGATGCAGCGTTTGTCCTGAAGCTGAAAGGAGCCCTGGGGAGGGAGTGGGGCCCAGAAGGGAGGTGCAGCCCCGCGGAGGCAGGTCTGCCCTGGCTGGTGCAAGGCTCCCAGTGGTGGGCGGCCACATGGTTCCCTCTGACAAGTGTCTAAAGTGACAGTTGGCTGGCAGGCTGGGGATGCCCTGGTCTGGTACTCTCTTGAAGTCCCTTCCCAGCCGTGGTGACCTCAGAAGCAGAGGCCTCTTGTGTCTATGTCTCCCCCTTGTAGGAGGAGGAACTTGAGAGAATTTGGGGCCACCAGATAGAGATGATAAAGGACCACCACCTCGTGCTGGACAGGGCAGTGGACAAGCTCCAGATTTGCCTGGATGAGTTTAAGGTTCGGAGGTCCGGAAGGGCCCAGAGGAGGGAGGATTCCTCATTGGGACATTCAGATTCTCCCCAAAGATTTCACAGACACCCTGAAGGCAGGGGAACCAGGGACACTTTCCTGGCATTTTACTGTGTGTAAGTTATACTTCCATGAAAAGCAAACAAATCCTGCCACCTGCACCCCCAACACATAAACAAGAGGGCCTGAACAGGATCTGTCTCGTTCACCGCTTGGGTCACCCACGCCAGAAGGGTGCCTGGCACAAAGTGAAGGCTCAGAATGTGCTGAATGAATCGGTGAGTGGATAAGAGGATTTCTTGGGCCAGCTGTTCATGTTCATAACCTTTCCCCTAAACTGGCTTGTTCCCGAGTTCTCACACCATGGGGCCTGTCCGGAACAGCAGAGTGTGACCTGAGAAATGTGAGGACGATGCAGAGCACCTCCCAGGGGTCATTCAACCAGACACCTTCTCCCTTGGGCTCACTGAGCTGGCCTGATGACCCTGCCCTGATGACCTCGGGACCAGTCCCATCTGTGCCTTGTCCCAGAGGCATCCCAGACCCTTGGGGAAAGGATCAAAGTTATTCCCGGTGGGAGGAGATGACCCCAGGGTATAAAGAGACAAAATCCCAAACAGATCCACCTGAGGTGATTTCCATAGAGGGCTTCTGATTCCAAGTCAGGGGGCTGTTGGTGGGATGCACTAGGGTGTGGGGAGCGAAAGGCGAGGGCACAGCTCCCCCTCCCAAGGCGGTCACACAGAGTGACCAGGCTAGTGTGCACAGGGCAACTTGGACGGGAGAGGAGTTCATTGAAGGTGAGCTGATGCCCAGCCCAAGTGGGGAAAGAAGGGAGTGCCTGGGCCGTGTGTGGGCTCCCAATACACGGTTTCAGGCCCAGACTTTTGTGAGCACCAGGATCAGGAACTACATAGTCTCCTGCCAACTCTGCGCCCTCATTTAGCCACTGCTTTTCAGAGAGACTGGGATGCCATGTCCTAGGGACCTATTGGTGTCCTTCCTGGTCGGAGACTGGGGCCAGTTCTTTCAGCACTTCTGATGTGTGTCCAGCATCATGTCCTGCCCTGCTCGGGGTGGCGGGGGTGGGCGTAGGATCTGCCTCCAAGGAGCTGTCACTCGTCACTCGTTGAGAGAAAGTCAAGAGGAGTTTGGCCAAACAGACCAAATGGATCACGTCAGCCTTTGTCCAGACTTCCTTCCTGCCCGTTGTGCCAGCAAGAACTAATTGCTTATAAAAGTGAACCCTGGAAAGATCAGGAGCTGGGCTTTGTACCCAGCACGCTTCATTAAATAGTTCTTAAATGAACATGGGCTGCAAGAGATCAGCAGCCTCGTGGAGCCCTTCCAGTAGAGGAAGGAGGGAGGGCAGACACCTCTGCCCTGGTTCTGTCGCAACATGGGGACTAGAGAGGAAACACCGCTGTTACTGTGTTACCTGGATGCCTGGGAGAAAATGTTCTGGATGTAACAGGTGGCACGAGAAATCCCCATTCATTCCCTGAGTCATTCAGCCAACGTCATTGAGCCTTCACTGTGTGCCAGGTGCCCTTCCAGGGCCCAGCAATACAGCAGTCAACAAGATGGACAGCGCCAAAGCCCTTACGTGTTTTTTGCAGGGGAGCGGTAGTATCTGTTTGCTTTCAATGAAAGTATGCTTTACGCACAGTAAAATGCCCAGGCCTGAAGTGTAAGAGCTAGATTAATTTTTGCCTCTTGGTACACCCATGTCAGCACCACCCAATCAAGATGGAAATGTTTCCATCACCTTAGAGTGCTCCTCTTGGAGTGTTTCCCACTAAGAACCCAGCAGGAAAATAAGTGAGGATAGAACTCTTTCTTACTGACCCAAATAATGTGAAAACATTATTTGCCCTTTGCAAGTGGACAGGTGTCTTTTATAAGCCAGAGGCTGCATTCCAAAGCCATTCTTGGAACAAACTATTATATCCAAGGCTCTGGCTTGGTGCAGGAGGGGACGGATAAGACAGCTGATGTGTATCAAATGCCAACTCTCCTAGGAAAGTGTCATTTCTAGTCCCCTCAGCATCTTTGGGACAGGAGTGGTATTAATGCCACTTGAACTAGGAGTAAACAGATTCAGGCAGAGTAACCAGCCAGTTGGGAGGCAGCCTGCTATTGTGGTTGGATAGGCCTGGGTTTCAATCCCGATTCTGCTACTTAGTGGGTGTACCAGTTTCCTGCGGCTGCTGTCACAGATGACCGCAAACTGGATGGCTTAAAACAAGACATGTACTCGTTCACAGTTCTGGAGTCTAAAAGCCCCAAATCAGGGTGCTGGCAGGGCCTTGCTCTGTCTGAAGCCTCTAGGGGAGGATCCTTCCTGGCCTCTCCCAGCTTCTGGTGGCTCCAGGTGTTCCTTGGCTTATAGACGCATCACTCCAATCTCTGCCTCCGTTGTCACGTGGCCTTCTTCTCTGTGTGTATATCTGTGTCTTCACGTGGCCTCCTCATCCATGTGGGCTGCCCTAATCCAGTATGACCTCATCTTAACTAATTACATCTGCAAAGATCTATTTCCAAATAAGACCATGTCCACAGGTTCTGGGCCGGCATGAATTCTGGGGAGGACATTAGTCAACCCAGTACGCAGGTTACTGTGGCAGTGGAAGTTAGAGGCTCCTGGCTCCTCTTTATTTCTAGATTTTAACTAGGAAGAGCCAAGTGGGGATCTAAGTGTTAATGTTGGGCCTGATGACTCCAAAAGGTCAGCTCCCTGCTAATGTGGTGTTGGAGGAAGCAGCCTGACACGAGGCTGAAGCAGGATCTCCCTTCCATTACCTCCGCCATCCATCCTAGACCTTGAGACCCATCTGGGGCAAGGTGGATGTGAAGAAGCTTTGCATTAATTAGAATTAGGTTCATCTTGGGACCTCCGTGGTGGTCCAGTGGGTAAAGACTCCACGCTCCCAATGCAGGGGAACTGGGTTCGATCCCTGGTCAGGGAACTAGATCCTGCATGCATGCTGCAACTAAGAAGTCCGCATGCCGCAACTGAGACCCTGTGCAGCCAAAATAAATAAATAAATATTTAAAAAAAATAATTAGGTTCATCTTTGAATAACATAAAACTCCCAAATAACTGACTTAAGGCGTAAGTGTATCTCTCTTTTACATTCAAGAAACTCAGAGCTGGTATTGAACTCCATGGTGTGTCACTTCCATTCACAAGGTCACCACATGGTCCAAGACAGCTGCTGGCACTCCAGTCATTAACTCTGCTTCCAAGCCAGCAGTGAAGAGGACACTGACCCACTTCCATTTACACCTCAGTGGTCACATCAAGCTATATGGGAGGCTGCGAAATATAGTCATGATTCTGGTCTGCCAGATGCCAGCTAAATGTTGGGGGTTCTGTTTCTGAGGGTAAAAAGGAGACCAGATATGTAGGGAGAAGTAGAAGCCTGCTGCCAGCTTTGGAGGAGGAGTGACCCTACCCTCTGGGGACATGGCCCATTGGATGTGAGGCTCTTCCCAAGCAGGTTAGCTGGCTGCTGCTGTCATAGGGAGGGCCCAATAAGTGGAGAGAGGGCAGAATTAATGCAGGGAGTTGTTTTTTCATGGAGTCATGGGGATGGGAAATAAGGTTTTCCCCTGACCCTGGGGCACAGCATGTGTGGCATATAAGTGCTTGGTGGATGAATTGACTCTCATTCTCACGGGGATCCCATTACAGATCAGAAGAGATGCACTTGTCTTAAACATCTAGGGACCCAAAGCATCAGCGTTTGTTTATGCTTTCCTTCCTCAGGTCTTCCTTCCTTTCCTGTGTAGCCACCTGTAGTTCTGTGAGGCCACCTCCAAGGGGACTTCTTGTGCCAAGTCCCACGTTCCTTCCCTTCTGATCTGGGCACCTGGAGCCCAAGCCTTCCAATGTGCCACCCGCCTGCTGTCCACCTGGCCCCATTGTCCCTTCCTAGGGTGGATGTGGGAGGTAGAGGCTATCCTCAGGACTTCCGAGGATAGCTGACATGCCCTCTGCTTCTGTTCTTAGGTTGTCCATTCTCAGATTAAAAACCTAGAAATGTACAAGGCAGACAACAGTGTGATGGAGCAGGAGCTGAAAGAGGTGAGTGAGCAGAGATTCCTCTCCCTACCCCCTCCCCTATCCTGAGCCCAGCTTTCCCACCAGGATAATGGAATCATCCAGCCAAGACAAAGGCAGGCAGACTTCCGGAGTCTCCTTCCACCTTTATCATGTAGAAAGTTTGGGGGAAGTTCTCAAAAGTTGTTCCATCAAGTCCTATTTTCAGTTAACTCAGGATTAGTGACAATTTTTTAAAATTGAAGTATAGTCGATTTACAATGTTATGTTAATTACTGTTGTACAGCAAAGTGATTCAGTTATACATATACGTATACATTCTTTTTTAACATTGTTTCCCATTATAGTTTATCATAGGATATTGAATATAGTTCTCTGTGCTATACAGTAGGACCTTCTTGTTTATCCATCCTATATATAATAGTTACAACCCATTCCATCCGTCCCCCAACCCCCTCCCCCTTCGCAACCACTAGTCTGTTCTCTATGTCCATGATTCTGTTTCTGTTTCATATATAGGTTCATTTGTGTCATATTTTAGATTTCACATATAAATGATATCATATGGTATTTGTCTTTCTCTTTCTGGCTTCACTTAGTATGATAATCTCTAGTTGCATCCATGTTGCTGCAAATGGCATTATTTTGTTCTTTTTAATGCTGAGTAATATTCCATTGTATATATGTACCACATCTTCTTTATCCATTCATCTGTTGATGGACATTTAGGTTGTTTCCATGTCTTGGCTATTGTGAGTAGTGCTGCTATGAACATAGAGTGCATGTATCTTTTTGAATTAGAGTTTGTGACAATTTATGTGAATTTAAAAACCATGCCCCAACTTCTCCATCACAGAAAACCTTTGCTTCAATCTAATGGTTGTGTTTGAGCCAACAGAGACCCCAAGGTTGAATTTAAGCCAAGGCTGGGTATCTAGGGTCCCAAACTAGAAAAACTGACCAAAGTGGTCTGATCTCCCCCAGCCTCTTCCTGCTCCCACCCCAGCAGCCCTGCCTCCCTGAGTCCCATCTCTCTCTAGAAAGCCGACAGGCGCTCCCTGGCAGGCAAGGGAAGCCGGGCTGACCTGGACGCAGTGGCGATGGAGCTGAATGAGACGATTCAGGGCATGCTCTTCAGGGTTATGGCCAATGAGGATGACTGGAAGAAGACTGTGGAGCAGCTGGACAAAGACCTACGCACCAAGGTGAGGACCCCTGTATTAGTCACCACCTTCTGCGTAACAAACTACCCTGAAATTTAGTCCCTTAAGACAGCAAACGTTCAGAGTTTCTGAGGGTTAAGAATTTGGGAACAGCTTAGCTGAGTAGCTCAGGGTCTCCCACGAGGCTGTAGTCAGGATGTCATCCAGGGCTGCTGTCATATGAAGGCTTGACTAGAGCTAGAAGAGCTGCTTCCAAGATGGCGCCCTCACATGGCTGTGGGCAAGACTCCTCACTTCCTTATCACACGATCCTCCTTAGGGCTGCTTGACTGGCTTCACAACATGGCAGCCAGTGGGCCACCCAGAGCACATGGTCCAAGAGAGCAAGACAGAAGCTGCAACATCTTTGATGACTTAGCCACAGAAGTCACACTCCATCATTTCTGTAGTATCCTGTTGGTTACACAGGTCAGCCCTGTTCAGTGCGAGAGGGGACCATATGGGGGTGTGAATACCAAGAGGTATAGTTGTGGAGCATCTTGGAGGCTGACCACCATAACGCAAGCAAAGGGACATGGCGGGCAGAGGGGGTGTCCTGCTGGTCATTCGTTTATTCATCATTTAATGATCACCTGTATTGAGCCAGATCCTGGCGAAATGTTGATAAGAAGTCATAGCCTTAATGTGTACCATCCAATAGAGAGACAGGAACAGTCAGGCCAGCCATATCAGCGTTGTGTGGTTCCTGCAGCTGGGGTGGCTGGTGAGGACAAAAGAGCTTGGGTTTAGAATCAGGCAGCTCTGGGTCCAAGTTGCAGCCCCACCATGATTGGCAGTATGCCTTGAGTTATAGAACCTCTTCGAGCCTCAGTTTTCTCATCTGTAAAATGAGGATTTATTCACTCATCATCCACCTATTGGGTACCTCTGATGCTGGTTAGCGAGGATATGACGATAAGCAAAACAGATATGGAACACACTTGTCATAGAAATCATACAAATCAATGCAGGATTACAGCCGGGGTAACTCAGTTATCTACAGAACAACTGACCTGTTTTTCTTCCATAATTCAATGGCAGGGTGAAAAAAAGTAGGACAGAGACTGTTCTAGATTAAGAGAGTCTCAAGGGGCACAACAACCAAATGCAACACACGAGGAGACTTACTTTGTTTCCTGGTTCAGTTGCTCCAACTCTGAAAATGGGCTGGGAATTAGATCAACGTCAAGAATGACTGCTCATTATGTTAGATGGGATAATGGTATTGCAGGCATGTAAGTAAATAACTAAAATATTTGAGTGAAATGTTATGATTTCTGTAACTTTTTAAAAAAACACTCCATCAATTCCCTGGCGGTCCAGTGGTTAGGAGTCTGTGCTTCCACTGCAGGGGGCACGGGTTCGATCCCTGGTTGGGGAACTAAGATCCCACAAGCTGCATGGCATGGAAAAAAAAAAAGAAAAGAAACAAAGAAAAAAAGGCAAATGTAGCAACATGTTAATAATGATTAAATCTACATGGTGGGTATATCAGGGTTCATGATTCTAGTCTTTTCTCCTCTCTATGTGTCTGAATTTTTTTCCTGATTGAAAGCTTTTTTGTTGTTTGTTGGTTGAAGTGATCCTATCCTCATTGCTCTTCTTTTCTTTCTGTATTTTAATTGTGGTAAAATTCACATGACATAAAATTAACCATTAACTATTATAAAGTGACTAATTCTGTGGCATTTGTTACATTCACAGTGTTGTGTGGGCACCATTTCTATCTAGTTCCAGAGCATTTCCATCCCCCCAAAGGAAACCCCAGGTCCATCAAGCAGTCACTCCTCACTCCCCCCTCCCCCAGCCCCTGGCAACCACTAATCTACTCTCTGTCTCTGGATTACCCGATTTTGGACATTTCATATAAATGAATCACAGTATGTGACCTTTTGTGTCTGGCTTCTTGCACTCAGCATCATGTTTTCAAGGTTTATTCATGTTGTAACATGAACCAGAACTTCTTTTCTTTTCTTTTCTTTTTTTAATTTTTTTGGCCACACTGCATGGCGTGTGGGATCTTAGTTCTCCAGTCAGGGATTGAACCTGTGCCCCCTGCATTGGAAGGCAGAGTCTTAACCACTGGACCACCAGGGAAGTCCCAGAACTTCATTTCTTTCTAGGCTGAATAATATTCCATCAAATGGATAGACCACATTTTGTTTGTTTGTTCTCTGTTGATGGACACTTGGGTTATTTCCACCTTTTGAATAATGCTGCTATGAGCATTCACATACAAATTTCTGTTTGAACACCTGTTTTCAGCTACTTTGGGTAGTTACCCAGGAGTGGAATTGCTGGGTCGTATGGTAATTCTGTGTTTAAGTTTTTGTGGGGGTGATATATAGTGATGTCTGCAATTAACTCTCAAATGGCTCAGAAAAAAACAAAAACACACATACATATGTATAGAAAAAGAAAACATGACAAAATGTTAAAAATTGGTGAATTTCAGTGGATATAGGAGTGTCCTTTGGACTATTCTTGCAACTTTTCTGTAGGTTTAAAAGTTTTTGAGGGGGGGCTTCCCTGGTGGCGCAGTAGTTAAGAATCCACCTGCCAATGCAGGGGACACGGGTTTGATCCCTGGTCCAGGAAGATCCCATGTGCTGCGGAGCCACTAAGCCCGTGTGCCACAACTACTGAGCCTGCGCTCTAGAGCCCGCGAGCCACAGCTACTGAAGCCTGCGTGGCTAGAGCCCGTGCTCCACAACAAGAGAAGCCACTGCAATGAGAAGCCCGCGCACCGCAACGAAGAGTAGCCCCCGCTTGCCACAACTAGAGAAAGCCCGTGCGCAGCAACGAAGACCCAATGCAGCAAAAAATAGATAAATAAAATAAATTAATTAAAAAAAAAGTTTTTGAGGGACTTCCCTGGTGGTCCACTGGTTAAGAATCCGCCTTCCAATGCAGGGGACGCGGGTTCAATCCCTGGTCTGGGAACTAAGGTCCCACATGCCGCGGGGCAACTAAACCTGTGTGCCACAAATACTGAGCCTGCATGCCACAACTAGAGAGCTCACGTGCCACAGCTACAGAGCCCGTGTGCTCTGGAGCCCATATGCCACAACTACAGAGAAGTCCGCATGCCACAACGAAGAGCCCGTGCCCTGCAACGAAAGATCCCTCATGCTGCAACTAAGACCCAACGCAGCCAAAAATAAATAATTTTTTTTTAAGTTTTTGAGTTTTTTTAAGTTTAGAATGTTGGGGAAAAGAATCTTCTTGGTATGCCATGCGCTTCCTGTAGTGTTTGATTAGCAGGTAAGTCGATGCTGGCAGGTGGTCCCTTCCGGAGTGAAGATTCGTCAGGGCCCAGCGGTGCTAGCCCAGCTGATACCACCAGTGTAAACGTATATTCTCCCCTTATAAGCAGCAAGTAATTTGGGGGTAACTCTGTCACTCTGGGAATGGCCATTGCCTCGTTGGCCATTCTCCTGGTATTGATAGTTTCCTCCTAAGTTGAGGATTGTTGCCTGAACCCATTATTTCATTAAGGGTTACAAAATGGTGATTTTTCTAATCCTAGCATTGCTTCTATATCAGCTATAAATCTGTAAAGAAGAGCTTTCCCTCATCAACTTGAGCTGATAACCCTGAAATAGGGTTCTTGCAGGAAAGACAGATAATGGTGAATTATTTCCTTTAATTACCAGTTTTCAGGGTAAAATATTGGTGCGGTAGCCACCTCCGATACATGGCGGCAAATGAGGGTTTCTATTTTTTTTCTTTTTTGTGGGTGTCACTATGAATCATGAGTTTTTAAATATTCACTTTGTTCAATCAGTTAAGTTACTGTTTTGTCGCTCACATGGTCTCATCTTAGGCTTGCAAGCTGGCCCCTGAGCCCCTTGACGTGACCCTCTGTCTTGGATAGCTGTCCTGCTTTCTTATGACAAGATGTTCCAGGCTCATCTTCTACATTCCCTTCCTCAGACCTGAATCAGCCATTTCTCTGTGGAGTCTTGGTGCCTTTAGGGGGAATGCTGTTTAGGGACCAAAATCTGGGCACTGGAAGGAACACTTTAAAAATTCAAAATTCCCGCCATGGAAAAGAGTCTGGCAGTTTCTTAAAAGTTAGGCATAGAGTCGCCATACGACCCAGCACTCCCACTCCTAGGTAGATATACCCAAGAGAAATGAAAACAGCCCACAAAAAAAACTTGCACACCAATGTTCACAGCAGCATTTTCCACAATAGCTAAAAGGTGGAAACAACCCAAATGTCCATCAACAGATGAACGGATAAACACAATGTGGTATATACATATAATGAACATTATTCAGCCATAAAAAGGAATGAAGTACAGCTACACACTATAACATGGATGAACCTTGAAAACATGATGCTGAATGAAAGAACCCAGACACAAAAGGACACAGATTGTGTGGTTCCATTTATCTGGAGTGTCCAGAATAGGCAAATCCATAGAGACAGAAAGTAGATTAGTGGTTGCCTACGCCTGGGGGTTTGGGATGAAAAGAAAGGTGACTGCTAAGGGGTATGAGATTTCTTTTGCGATGATGAAAACATTTTAAAACTTATTGTGGTGATAGTTGCACAGCTCTGTGAATGTACTAAAAGCCATTGAATATACACTTCACACTCATTAAATAGGTGTTGAATGCGTGAAGATCAGGTGTCTTGGAGCCATCAGGAGAATGTTTCTCGGGCCTGCACTCAGAATAGCAGTGGGGTTGGTTTGTCTTTTGGAGGCAGTAACTGACAGTGTTTCCTTGCCTTGGCTGCCGGGAAGCTCACTTTGCAGCTCCCCTCCAGGAAAAGCATGCATTACGGGTCTGAGCCTTAACCCAAGCGTTGTCATTTTCCCTTTCCTTCACTACTTCACTTTTCTTGATTAATCTTGTTACACTCTACATAACTTTGCAAGTTGCTGCAAATCCTTTTCTGGAGCAAGGCAGAGTGTGAATTAATTGACTAAAGTCTCTTTTCTTTGGCTGTTCACAGCTGGTTCCCAGTGATTTGGACGATCTGAAGAAAGACATGGATGAGGTCTGGAAAGTAGTCAGGAAGCTGCTGATTGAAGGCTTCTGGTTTGACCCCAACAGTGCTGCCGGCTTTAGGAAGTGAGCCTCTCCCGGATTGGGGTGCAGCTCCCAGAGGCTAGGAGTCTCTCTTTCCAGAGAGGAAACAAGAGGGGTATCCCAGTGGATTCTGAACTCTGGGAGGAAGGATTTCAGACCTGTGGACCCAGAGAGAGGGGGCGGGGCTTCCCAGCTGCTGGGTTGGGCGATGGGGCTGCGAGCACCCAGGGGCTCAGAGGTGGGCAGGCCTGCCCTTGAGTGCAGAGGGGGCTCCAGGTGCTCATGTGAAGAAACCTAGGCTCAGAGAGGGAAGGGGCTCCCCAGAGGGAGCCTGGGCAGATCTGGGACTAGAGCCAGGCCCCCACCCGCTCCAGACTGAGCCCCAGGCAGAGGGACTTGATGTTCCTGGGGGTGCTCCTGTCTTCAGATCACCCCTCATGCTCCCAAATGTCCACTGTGAAGAGTAGCTTTCCCTGGTTTTAAAGACCTCCTTTGTGTTTGGGGCAAGGAGAGAAACTAAACACACTTTTACGCCTGCTGCTGCCCCAAGTGGCCGCACATGGGAGTCAGCAGGGGCCAGTAGAGCTGAGCTGAGCGCAGGGGCTGGGCCAGTGGGAGTAAGATGTGGGGGAAGCCCTGGCCCTGAGGCACAGATGGACCTGCAGCTTCCGCCGCAAGCACTGCCTGGGACAGGCGTGGCCTCGTAGGGCCTGGTTTGGCGCAGCAGCTGACGGAGCTGGGTGTCTTCCAGGAAACTGTTTGAGCGGGTGAAATCTATCTCCGGCCACCGGCCCGTGAACATGATGACCTGCCCGTGAGTACCGCCGGGGATCATCTGTGACGTGTACATCCGTGTACACCGTTCTATACACATCATTTCATTAGCCTCCGACCTGGGCAAGGTGCTAGCATCCCTCCCTTCACCAGCCCTGTCTGGTGCCCGCTGTGTCCAGGGGCAGGGTCAACTCCAAGAGGAAAAGGATGAAAGGAAACTCTGGGGAAAAGCTGAACTTTGTGGGACTTCCTTGCACATATTTTTATAGTCTAATACTTTTGTTTATTTATCAAGGTGAAATTCACTTATAAAATCAACCATTTTAAAGTGAACAGTTCAGTGGGATTTAGTGCACATTCACCTCTAATTCAAAAATATTTCCATCTCCCCCAGGAAATGCTGACCCGTCAGCACTTACTCCCATTCCCCTCCCCCAGCCCCTGATAACCACCAATCTACTCACTCTCTCTACGGATCGGCCTGTTCTAGACGTTTTGTATAAATGGAATCATACAGTATGTGGCCTTGTGTGTCTGGCTTCTTTCACTGAGCATGATGTTTTCAAGGTTCATTTGCATTGTAGCCTGTGTCAGTGATTCATTCCATTTTATGGCTGAATAATATCCCACTGTGTGGACACACCTAGGATCTTGCAGTGCCCATGGCCTCTGCGCTGCTAGGCTGTTCCTGGTGACCCGTGAAGCTCACCACCCCACACCTGGCCATGTTGGGAGATACAGCCAGAATTTTTCTTTCAAAATCGCAGCATTATTTATAATATTTTTATTGAAGTGTAGTTGATTTACAATGTTGTGTTAGTTTCAGGTGTACAGCAAGGTGATTCAGAGATAGATATAGATATATAGATATATATATATATACACACACACACACACACACACACACACACACACACTTTTTCAGATTATTTTCCCTTATAGGTTATTACAAGTTATTGAGTAGAGTTCCCTGTGCTATACAGTAGGTCCTTGTTGGTTATCTGTTTTATATATAGTGGTGTGTATATGTTAATCCCAAACTCCTAATTTATCCCTGCCTGCCCCATATTTTTTTTTTCAAAAAAAGAGGAAAGGAAACAACCTGAAGTGGTGAGTGAGTCACGGTACGTTCACATCAGCCAGTAAGGCAAGTCGTAGAGGAAGGCCTTACGTAGAACCTTCTGAGATGTGGGGGGGTATGTTCCATAGCTGTGCTGTCCAGTGAAGTAGCCACTGGCCACATTTGACTGTGGAGCACTTGAAAGATGGCTAATGAGATAGAGAAACTGAATTTTTAGTTTTATTTAAATTTAGTTAATATGGGGAATTCCCTGGTGGTCCATTGGTTAGTACTGTGTGCTTCCACTGCAGGGGGCACGGGTTCTATTCCTGGTTGGGGAACTAAGATCCCACATGCCACACGGCGTGGCCAAAAATAAATAAATAAATTAATTAAAATTTAAAATAAATTTAGTTAATTTAAATAGCCACATGTGGCCAGTGGCTGCCATATTGGATGGCACAGTCACAAAAGAATGTTTAATGACCTGGAAAAACGTTTGCAGTAACTTAAATGAGAAAAACAAGTAGGATGTGTGTTACGATCCTATTTTTGTTAAAAAAAAAAAAACATGGAAAAATACTGGAAGGACACATATCAAAATATTTGATTACAGTGGTTACAGTGATTTCTTTGTGTTTTTCTATACTTTCTAAAATGCTGACAATATGCATGACTTTAAATTTTTATTGAGGCTTAACATGCATACAGTAAAGTATGTAAACGTTTGTTTTACAACTTGATGGGTTTTAACATGTGTACACACCTTGGTAACCACCACTCAGATCAAGAAGTAGAACAGTTCCAGCTCCTCAGAAGGCTGATGTTTTTACTATTTTTATTTCTTGTACTGAGGTCAGATACACATAATATAAATTAACCATTTTAAAGTTAACAGTTCAGGGGCATTTAGTACATTGACAATATTGTGCCGCCACCACCTCGGACAATCTACTGCCAGAACCTTTCCACCCACCGGAAGGAAACCCCGTGCCCATAAGCAATCATTCCCCATCCCCCTCCACCCACCCCTGCCAACCTCCAACCTGCATCCCACTTCTAGGACTCACCTGTTCGGGGGTTTTCCTTTTATTATCAGAACAGCTGTTCTTTATGATTTATGAAGAGGGTGGTGGCCCCATGCTGTGGATCTTTCTAGAGGGAAGGCTGTGTTTGAGGGCGAGCTTCCTGGAAGAGGTGGAAGCTGGGCCCTCTGCTGGCCACGTGCGCCTCCCACTTAGCTCTTGTCCTCCACAGGCAACTCATCACCATCCACAGTGCCCACCTGCTGTCGCGGCTGCGGCCGGCCAGCGCCAACAGCTACGAGTACCTGCAGCGGCAACAGGTGAGGTGAGCAGGTGGGGGTCCAGGCGCCAACAGAGACGCAAACTCCAGTTCCAAGATGCAAAAGCTGCCTGGGGCACTGTAGCCGTCTGCAGGGTAGCCGTCCTGGGTGGTGGGGCTGCAGACGGGCACGTGAGGTGCTCATGGGGAGAGGAACGGACAGGTTATTGGGCATCTGTCATGGGCCAAGAACTGTTAAGGGAGGGAGCTCACACCCCCCATTTAAAGCTCACACCCCCCTGTGAGCTAGGGTTGATGGGCCTGCTTCCCGCTGGAAGAAGTGACTCATGACCCTGGGTCCTCTGTGGGGCTTGCTGCGGCCGGGCAGGCACTGTGCCAACCTCTGTGACAGACCTGACCTCGTTGAATCCTTACACATTATCTCTGAGGTCATTCTGCTATCATCCCATTTCACAGTTGAAACCGAGGCTCAAAGAGCTTGAGCAACCCACCTGAGGTCTCACAGTTAGTGAGTGGCGGGCTCTGGCACCTAAACCTGCAGGTTTCCTCTGCCCACGGCTAGCTCCCTGGGCCCCAGCCCTGCCCCTCATCCCCGGACACCCCACAGCTTCATGGGTGCTTCTGACTCCCAGGCCCCCAGGCCCGAGGGTACGTCTGGCCAGGTGGGGAGTGATGGCTGAATAGCAGCCACAGCCACATGAAGGGGAGGGACATGGGGGCCTGTGCCCGGTGCCCCCACCCTCACTCGCCTGACTCCCTCTTGGGATGAGAGGTTAAGAGGGACTTCCCTGGCGGTCCAGTGGTTAAGACTCTGCGCTTCCACTGCAGGGGGCGCCGGTTTGATCCCTGGTCAGGGAACTAAGATCCCACATGCCACACAGTGCGGCCAAAAAAAAAAAAAGAAAGAGGTTAAGAGCCTGCATTTGGCAAGCCAGACCAGGGCTCCAGGTCTGGGAGAACATGGGTCTCAATTGCCCTCTGCCCCGACGGTGCCTGTCTGTATCCACACACCAGGCCCCAGGCCTGCCCGGCTGCATTACCCAAGCTGAAGCTGGAAGAAATTCCAGTCTTCCCTTGCTACTGGCCAGGGCCTCGGACCCAACTTGAGGCTCCTCTGGGGCGGAGGGGTCTCCAAGTGGCTGCTGACCCCCCTGCCCTGCCCCGGGGAACAGCAGCAGCTGCAGAAGCTCCAGAACCTTGCAGCCCTGGAGGGGAGCCTGGACTCGCTGGGCTCCCAGCAGGACTGGGGTGATGGCCCCGGAAATGATGCCAACCTTGATTTCAAATCATGTAACTTGTCGACAATCTACCCCTACAGGGACCCTGAGTTGTTGGACTATGATTCCATGAGTCAGGCTGCAGCCCCTGGCGGTGGGCAACCCTGGGGTAAGCCAGGCCCTGCTGTCTCTGTGAACACTCCCTTACCCGGGGCCCCGGGCTGCCCAACAGGCCGAGGTGGACATCCTGGGAGTGGACGGGATCCTGTACAAGGGCCGAATGAACAGCAAGGACAGGGCGCGGCCTCTGACCGACACAGAGAAGGAGCTGGCAGGTGAGGAGCATCAGGCCTTCCTGGGCACCCCTGACCCGTGCCTTGCCTTTGCTGGGCATTGTGAGGCCCAGTGTGATGCAGGTGGGGCCCAGAGCCAGCAACATCCGAGACTGGGGGTTCCTCACACAGCCACTCGCAAACACGGGATCCTGCTGTATGCCAGGTACTGTACTGGGACAGCTTGTGACAAGGGATGCTGGGGAGGGGTACTGGATGGCCTCCCCAAAGAAGAATGCTGGGTGGTGATGGGAGAGTTGTGACAAGGGACACTGGTTCAAGGAGGAGGTCCTAGACTGCTGTCCTGAGGCCTCTGAAAAGGGAATAAGGCTTAGCTGGATAAAGGGATCAGGTGGGAGGAGAGTGATCTGGGGGAAGGGAATAGCAGTGCAAAGGCCCTGTGGTGGGTGGAAGGCAGGCACACTTAGGAACTCGGGAATGTGAGTCTCCCTGGAGTGGGAAGATCGGGCTGGGGTTGAGCATGATGAGGAGGACGCCAGGACAGACTGGAGGCCTGTGTCCTAATTGTCACGGGTTGGGGAGGGTTGGGCCAGAGGGAGACATGGAATGAATTGCTCTGGTTACTGCAGTGTCGAGGCCCTGGCTCCAGCTGGCTCCGACCGGGGACCCTGGGACTCAGCTCCTGCACTGGGCCAGCAATACCTTCTCTGCCTGCCCCTGTGAGGTTACCCTGCTCTGGGAAGAGGGGTTCCACACACTGCCCTACTGGGGCTGGTCCAGGAGCCACAAAGTGGTCAGCAGGTTAAATTCCGCCCATGGTGTCCCTCCTCACCCCACTTTGCCTCCATTGACTTGAGAACAACCACCAGACCCCTAAGCAAAGGAAAGGGTACTCTTTTCCTGGGTGTGCTGGACAGAGAGGACAGCACCCTGCTTTAGTGTCCCGGGGCTGCAACAAATGACCACCAATTGGGCGGCTTAAGACAATAGAAATTAACTCTCACAGTACAGGAGGCCAGAAATCCAAAATCAAGGTGTTGGCAGAGCCGTGCTCCCTCTGAAGGCCCTAGTGGAGGATCCTTTCTGCCTCTTCCAACTTCTGGGAGCTCCAGGCATTTCTGGGTTTGTGGCTGCATCACCCCCGTCTCTGCCTCCTTCTTCGTGTGGCTTCTCCCTGTGTCTCCTTCTCGTCTGTCTCTTAACTCAGATGCCCTCATCTGGAGATCCTTCACTTAATTACATCTGCAGAGACCTTTTCTTTAAACAAGGTCACATTCACAGGTTCCAGGGGGACACATCTTTTGGGCAGCTGCCATTCAACCCACTACAGGCCCCTGCCCTGGTCCAGGGAGCAGGTCACCATCTTGAACCCTGCATTCCCCCTGGGGCACAGATGTGGCCCTTACAGTGTTAATGGCTCCACCTGGACGATGCCCCCGGACGCAGATGCTGTCGAGAAGAAACTCAGGCTGGGCCCCTGGGATCACCAGGCAGGATAACAGCAATGGTGGCCAATATTTAATGAGCTCAACTTCTTGCCAGGTCCTGCACTGCCTCCTCTCACCCTGCACCAGCTGGTGAGGCATTACACAAATGAGCGGGTGAGGGTCTCTTGCCAGGAGCCCACCCTTGGTGGAGGGGTCAGGGTCATCTACAGACCCGCCCTTCGTCTCCAGTCATCCATCGGATGGCATCCCCACCCAGCTCCCCAGGGCTGTCATCAAGAGCGAGGGGCTCTTCTCCCCAGGGCTTGTTTGTTCTCCAGACCCATGCAGCAAAGCAGGAGTGGATCAGGATGCCTCAATTGCTTTATCCTCCTTGGGGGCCACAAAGTCTAACTAGAAATTGGAATCAATTCGAAACCCACCTGTGGCTGGATCTTTTGACCAGTTTGTCTTATTGCACATTTTTTTACTCAAAAGAAAATTCTAATCCAAAACACACTCAATATCTAAACCTAAACTAGCTGATGTGAGCCCCCCTCCCAGGTCCAGCCTGATCCCAGATGCATCCATCCATCCTTTGCCCACAGGGCCATCAAGGGCCATCCAGCCAGCCTGTGCCCTCCTGATGCCTGCGCAGTGGTCAGGATCTCAGGCCGGGCAGAGGAACGCTTGAGCCCTAGTAAGCAGTGCCCCCAGCATGAGGCTGGACTTCCAGAGAGGTCTCAGTGGAAGGGGGGCTAAGTACAGGCAGGGCTCAGGTAGGCAGAGGCAGCAGGGGAGCAGATGGAGGGGGAGATGCCTCACCAGCCTCACCGTCCTCACCAGCATTGAGTGAATGGTCTCAAACCTGCTCCTGACCAGGCCCCTCCCCGCTCAGAACCCGGCAGGGTGAGTGTCCTATGGCTGCTGTAACATTACCACAAACAGGGGCTTAAAACTATCCAAGTTTGTTTTATCTTAGTTCTGGAGATTAGATCAGAAGTGAATCTTACAGGGCTAAGATCGAGGTGTCTGCAGGGCTGGTTCCTTCTGAGGCTCAAGGGGAAACTCTGTGTCCTTCCAGAGGCCTCCCACATTCCTTGGCTCGTGGCCCCTTCTGCCATCTTCAAAGTGCATCTCTCTGACCTCAGTGTCTGTCCTCACATCTCCTTCTCTGACTCTGACCCTCTGGCCTCCCCTCATAAGAATCTTATAATTACATTGGACCCATCCAGTTAATCCAAGATCATTTCCCCATCTCAAGATCCTTAACTTGATAACATTTACAAAGCCCCCTCTGCCATGTAAGGTGACATAGTCACAGGTTCTGGGGATTAGGACAGGGATGTCTTGGGGTGCATTGTCCCCAGAGTCCGATCTCCTTGGCTGGTCTGCAGGGCCCCTTGGCCACTCCCCGCCCCAGCCTCGTCTGCTCCCTGCCTCCAGCCTCCCAGAACTGCTTGCTTGGGCTTCCCTGGTGGCGCAGTGGTTGAGAGTCCGCCTGCCGATGCAGGGGACACGGGTTCGTGCCCCGGTCTGGGAAGATCCCACATGCCGTGGAGCGGCTGGGCCCGTGAGCCATGGCCGCTGAGCCTGCGCGTCCGGAGCCTGTGTTCTGCAACGGGAGAGGCCACAACAGTGAGAGGCCCGTGTACCACAAAAACAAAAAACAAAACAAAACAAAACTGCTTGCTTGCTCTCTCAACGATCCAGGCTGTTACCCCCGTCTGAGCCCCTGCATGTGCCATGAGTTCTGCCTGGAATCCCTGAGGAACATTTCTCATCTGCCAGGGCTCAAATGTCCCCTCCCGTCGGGAACCTCCCAGCTGCTTGGCTTTTGGCTCTTGCAGAGGTGGGAAAGCCGTGGAGGAGATCGTGGGAGAAGCAGATATTGGGGTCAGGTGGCAAGTTCCGGTTTGGGCCTCTGCATCCAAGGTGTCTGTGGGCCTTCAGGGAGAGTGCAGGCTCAGAGCTGGGTTCCCAGGCCTCAATGGGTCTTGGTTCTGTATCTGTATCCCAGGCTCATGTGCTTCACCTTGGAGGGAAGCAGTATGACCGTCTCACTGGTTGGCTGGTTGGCAGGTCCTACCTCTGGCGCGGGTTCAATCCCTGGTCGGGGAACTAAGATCCCACAAGCCGTGCAGTGTGGCCAAAAAAAAAAAAGATGAAACATGGAAATAAGGGAGAGAATGACTGGGGTCGGGAGGTTGTCCCTGTGGAGCATGTGGTCTGAAGGACTCTCTGAAAATGAAGGTCAGGAGACAGCCAGGGAAGGACACAGTCGTCCAAGCAGAAGGAACAGTCGGGGTCCTGCAAGGGAAGGAGCTTCGTGCCCCTGTAATTCGTCCCAGGTGGGAGGCCTGGCCCATCCCCTCCAGACTTGGTGCCCTGCTCAGCCGTCTGCTACCCCCCAACACCACCACCACCCCCATCCTTCCTGCATATTCGCTCTCATGGCCTCTTTTCCCTGCACGTTCCCACCTCGTACAGCGGTCTCTGGTCCGGATGGCCGGTCATGGTGACTCTTGGCTGGACGGGGAGAGGGGGACGCCTTGGGTTCAAAAGTGAAGGATGGAGCCAGACTCCAAAGGCCACATATTGTGTGACCGCCCCCCCCCGCCATGATGTGTCCAGAACAGGCAAATTACGGAGACAGAAAACGGATTAGCGGTTGCTGGGTGCTCGGGGGAGGGGTGAATGGGGGTGTGTGTGACTGCCTCATGGGTACAGGTTTCTTTTGGGCGTGATGAAGTATTCTGGAACCAGATGGAGACGGCAGTTGCAAAGCCTTGTGAATACACTTAATGCCACTGAATTGTTCACTTTGAATGGTTAATTTTATGTGAAGTTTACCTCAGAAAAATGTGCATGCACAGAAGATGAAGGCCAGGAAGGTGGGGTGGGGCACTGTGGTGGCCTGGTCCTGGTGGGAACAGCTGAAGAACTGTCAGGCTGGCCAGCACGTCACCTGTATCTTTTCATGCTAAAATGTCTCTCTCCTCCTTGGCCTTGAGTTACTTTCAAAAAGCCTTTTTCTGACATCTCAGCTTTTAGAAGCGCTAGACTTACGAAGGTGGGGAGGGAGGAAGGGTCTTCCTTGCATGACTGGGTGGGGATTGGGTATGTGAAGAGGCGGCAGCGGGTAGTGGGGCGGGGGGCAGCAGGGCAGGTCCTACCAGAGCGAAAGGGCCTCCAGGGTGGGGCAGAGCCCTGGAAGCGCCCCCCACCAGCTCCTGACTCTTCCCCTTTCTTTTCCACCAAGCTGTTAAGGTTCCGCATCCCCCAGCTCGAAGCCCATATGAGGGTGCGCGCCCGAGTGCCTTATTCGGTGCCATCTACCCCTGTGAGTACCTGCCCCCCAACTCCCTGGCCCAGCTGGGATTCTTGCAGGGTCTCTGGGCCCCCCAGTCCCAGCCTGGGGCTCTCCTACCCCACCTCATCCATATCTCACCTGCCCTGCCCAGACCTGGGCCAGAGAAGATCCCTCGAGTGGCCCCCACCTGGCACCCAGCACCCTGGCCAGGGCCTCCAGCCATCCTGGGCTCCACCTTTACCCTTCAGCCAGGTTTCCTGGCCCAGAAGCCATCCCTGGGGTCCAAGCCAGGTGTCTGTGCCCTGGGGTCCAGCCGGCTGCAGAGCTGGGATGAGGGAGCCTGTTCATTCCCTCGGGCCTCTCTGCTGAGGGCCCGTGAGCCAAGTTGGGGGCAACTGAGCTCATGACTCCTCTGGTCACATCACCACGTACCAGGCATCTGAGAGCACTTTACAGCATACAAAGCACTTCCTCCCTTCTCATCTCACCCAGTCCTTATCCCGTTAACCAGGATGCTGAGGTGAGCACAGCTAGCCCATTTTAAAGTGGGGGAGCTGAGGCGCACGACCGTGAACTGGGGAATGCAAGAGCTGGGCCAAAGTCCATATCCTGGACTCCAAGTCCTGTGTCCTCTCGGCTGCCCTGCTCCACTTCTGTGTCCACCTCTGGTTTCATTTATCTTGGGCCGCCCCCCAAACCCAGGAAGTGTCAGGTGCCTGGACTGGGTGAGCAGAGGTGGAGCACTTCCAGTCTTGGGGCTTCTCTTCTCCTTAGTGGAGAAGATGACCCCATCGGGCCAGCCTCTCTCCAGAATATTCCTGGGACACATCATGGGTCTCACCTGCCCCCCAGCAGCCTGCCCCCCCAAACCAGCATGGGCTCAGCCACCTCAGGCCCCCAGCCGACATGCCAGCTCAGCCTCCGTCTCTGCCTCCCCTGCCACTGCTGCCACAGCTGATGCCATCCCTGCAGGATCCCCAGCCGGCCCCAGGGCCTGCCAGGCACCCAAGGCCTCTGCGCCTTGAGTCCCAAGCCGGCATGCAGTCCACCAAGGAGCCCACCAAGCTGTGAGCCTGCAGTGCCAGCGTCGCCCCCTCCCCCGAGCAGGTGGAGACCCTGCCCTGAGCCTAGTCTGGGGAAGGTGCAGGGGCCCTGGACTTAGGGGAGGGTCTCCGTAAGGAGCTCATTTTGATCCAGTAGCTGTTTTAACTGTCATATAAATACCTGTAATACAATCCTTCTCATGCTACGTTTCATGGAGAACACAGCTTTCTAGATTGAATTTCCCACTAAACCAATTTAATTCCTTGACCAATTTTCAATACAACACAAAGTGGTATTAAAAACAATCACTTTCCTTTTTATTTTGCTGAAATGATTTTATCAGAATCAGTTCCAATTACAGCTAACGCCACTGTCCATTTTCTTTGGGGACCATTATTTCTACCAGGACCAATTTTCTCATGGGAACCAAATTTTATTGCGTGCATGTTTTTTTATTGTCTGTTGATTGTTCCCACCAGTAATTAGTTATGAGTTGGATATTTAAAGAACCTGACTGTTTGTATTTACTTCTGGCTAATCCATGAGGCACTTGGAGCAATGGCCCTGGAATCCTCCAGGACCGCTCTGTCCTGTTTGGCATCTTTCTGCCTCTTTGGTTCCCGCGCTCACTGCCTATGCACTTGGTGGAGGGGGCGGGGGTGTCAAAGCGTCCTGATTTGGGGTTCAGAGCCCGGCCTGCTCACGCCTGCCTGGCGGGTCCTGCAGCCTGGCGTGGTTTCTGCCCCTTGGACGGTTTACTGGTCCCTCCTTCTCCGTTTCGCGTTTTCTCCCTTTCCACCCCCTAGGTTGTCCAGTTGCGCCCTCTACCCTTTCTGTGCTTCTGATACTTGTATCACATTCCACAAAGACTAAAAAAAAAAAAATTTCCCTCTGAATAGTTTTGGGGCATGGCTCCCCCAAACATCCACCAGAGGCTCCTGGAGCGAGTCAGGGAGTGGGGTGGGCAAGCTGCCCGGGGGTCCGCCTGGGGGAGCCAGGGTGCTGGCATGGAGGAGGGTTCTCTGGACGGGCGGCCAAAGGAGTCCTGGATGCTGCGTGCCTGCCCCTCCCCACCAGTTGTCCCCCAGCCCTGCCTCCCCCTCCCCCTGCTCCTCACCTGCAACCACTCCTGACTTCTCTTTTCTTTCTCCAAGGACTGTGTCCAAATGAGGCCGAGCTCTTCCTGACCCAGGTGACCTACACCGCCTTGGGGGATACTGGCCAGTGCATCCCTGGCCCCACCCCCATATCACAGATGAGTGTTTTTGTCAGCTTCTCCCCAGAGTAAAATCTTTCACTTTTCTGATTGTGGATAAGGGTGACTGGCCCCATGCCCTCTGCGAGGGGAGGCCTTGCCAGTCCCACATGGGTGGGTGGACCTGCCAGTCCTTCCTCGGGCCATCAGCCCAGGGTCAGCCTCCCAGAACCACTGTCCAGAACCACCATGGCTGAGTCTCAGCAGAGAATCACAACAAACCGCCCCTACCCCGTCACGTTGGTCGCCCCGTGGCAAAGTGCCCCGTGTGGCCCTGGTCCTGTGTGGTGGGCAGATCACGGGCCTGTGGGAGGGGCAGTGGTGTGACTTGCCCAGGGTCACACAGTGAGGCCTTAGCTCTCCGGCCACCTGCCCAGAAGGCTGTACTTCTTGGGTGGGTGCTGTACACAGGTATGAGGGGTCCAACTTTCAGGAAAAGGAGGTGTGGCCTGGGCTCGGGCAGATGGAGAGGTGGGGGCTCTTAGGGACACGCCCATGCCAGGTGTGGTCAGGCTTGTCTCCTGCACTGCAGCCTTGACATGTGTGGAACCACAGGCATCCAAGCCCTGCTCTTTCAGCCTCTCGTAGCTGCCTTCCCAGCCCATTTCTCAGATTTACCAATGGAATCAGTGCTTGAGTGGGTTCCTGCAGCCCAGGGAGCGAGGAGCAAGACCCAGGTAGGTCACTGTGTAACCATTTTCATACTGACAGGCCTACTGGGTGCTTTGAAAGGTGGGGAACCATGAACCCAACTGCAGCCAGCCAGGAGCCATCTTGAAGATGACAGTTCTATCTCCCGTGGGGGTTGGTAGGGAAGCCAACCTTTGACCTGATCCCAGGTGGGAGGTGCAGGCAGGATCTTTGCCAAGGACAAGGCTTGCCTATTCTAGCCCCACCCCTGGGGGTGGGACCTGCAGGTCTTGGCAGCTGGGAGGGAGGTACTGCACCTACTCCTGGGGCTGCTGCTCAGAAGGGTGGCCCACCCCATCCCAGCAGGGGAAGGTGCTTGGGGAGCAGACAGAACTGGGGATGGGGTCAGTAGAGTGGGAATTTTTGGAGGCCCTGGGTCCAGCTTCCTCTTCTGCAGGGGGGACCACAGCTCCTGGCCTGGGACACAGTGGCAGGGCCAAGCTGGACAAGGAGTAGGGTGACCAACCATCCTGGTCTGCCTGGGAGTGAAGGGGATCCCTGGAACTTTCAGTTTGAAGACCAAGAAGGAATTCCCTGATGGTCCAGTGGATAGGACTCCGGGCTTTCACTGCCAAGGGCCCAGGTTCGATCCCTGGTTGGGGAACTAAGATCCCACAAACCATGTGGTGCAGCCAAAACAAAACAAACAAAAGACTGAGATGAATCAGTCATGTGGAGAGGGAAGCATGTGGGCTGGCCTGGTATGAGGGGCACGAATGAGATGCCTGCTGCCGAGCAGAGGGTCCTGCCTCGAGGTGCAGCGTGGTGATTGCTCTGCACCCCCAAACCCAGCCCCATAACCTACCGATGCAAGTAAAAGGGTCACTGAACATTTTCTTTCTTTCAAAGACCACAAACTCATTAACCCTAAGGTATAAACAACAGCAAACATGTCCCAAACAAGATGATCTGCCTTGGTAAAAGGCACCACCAGTACCCAAAAGCAGGCCACCAGGAGGCACTGGAGGGAGGACATTCTGTGCAGGGACTTCTTAGGGACACACAGGTCCCCCTGGCACCACCGTCTTGGCTGGCTTGACCCCTGACTTTCCACAGATTTGGGAGCTCTAGGCAGAGACCCTCCACACACATACACACACACACACAACCTCCAGAGAGGGGCTTCTCTTCTCTCTCCCCTTTCTTCCTCTTGCTCATGGCTTCCCCAGGATCCATAGAAAATGAGATCCCCAGTATTTACACCTCATATTCCCCAGATGAGAAACGGCCCCAGAAAGCAGAGCAGGACTCTGCCAACAGGCTCCCAGCACCTCGTGCTGCGCCACTGACAGGCCTCCAGGAAGTGGGCCCTCCCCTCCCCTCCCGCGGCGGGGGCTGGAGTCAAAACCCTCATCTGTCCTCAGATGAGTCCTGCTATAAAAAGCCCCTCAGAGACCTCCAGGGCCACAACAGCCCTGCCCGCCACTGGGCTGGGGGGCCAGTCTCCAGAGCGGTGTGGTTTTCTGCAGCGGCCACAATGTGTTCCCAGAGAGCCCTGGGGGCTCTCAGCGGCCCTGGGAGAATCCACCTTCATCCAAGGGAATCTCAGAACAAGCCCTTCTCTTTAAAGCTCTGAAGGAGGAGCCCTGCCTGCCCACAGAAAGCATTTCAGAGCCTCCATTCACCCCCCCCACACACCCAGGTCCCCACCCCCCACCCTGCCACGCCACAGAGCAGGACATTTACTTCCACAGATGCTCCTGATGAAGAGCAAATCCCCTTCAGAGATTCCAGCAGATGCAAGACAGACGCTGGACACGCACATGTCCATGGTGGGCAGAGGAGTGGCTGGCTGGCCAGGGACACGCTGAGCTATGTCCCCACCGTGGTGGTCAGCTTCAACCATTTGTGGCCTTAAGGGAACTTGGTCCAGATATTACAAATTTTCCAAGGTAAGCCAGAAGTGAGGCTTTTCTTGTAAACTCTCCTGATTTTTTTTTTTAATTTTTTTTATTTAACTCTCCTGATTTTAAAGTGCTGGCCGACAAATCAAGCCCAACAGCACATATCAGAGGCCTGTGAATCTGCAAACCCCTAAGACAGCCACGCCCTGATCATTTAACATCAGACCTGAAGGGCTCACCCACCGCTTGTCACCTGGGGAGGCCGGGCCTCCATTCCACATGCTGCCATATACCCTCTTCAGAAATGAGAGCTCCAATCACATTCTTTCCAGCAACCTCATGGATGCAAATGGTGTTTTCACAATGGAATCTTGGAAAGAGAGCGATCTGGAGCTCAAGTCTAGTGGTGACGAAGCCCAGAGGCTGGACTTTTGAGGTGACAAGGCTGGTCTCTGTGTGCTGCTGAGGCAGCTCCTAGGAGGTGCCCGAGGTGGACAGCTGAGGATGGCTGTAAATGTGAGTCTCTTCCGTTCCTACATCAGCAGCTTTGCTTTTTAGCCAGTTTACACTTGAACGTGTAGTAGGTGGTTACTGACTCCTTCAGTTTTGCTTCTGAGACTCAAGGTTTGGGGAAATTGAAGTTCCTGGTTCTGTGCTGCCCTTGAGTTCTGGGTCACGTGGCATCTATGTTGTCCCACCTCTAGCTCCCCTTGAGTGAGTTTTCCTGACCCCTTTGCTTGCCTGAGAGATGCTCAGAGGCTCACACCTGACAGGGCCTCAGCATTGCTGGAAAGCTCCAGCCCTGCCCTCTGCCCCCTCCTGCTCCAGTTTCCGCTGTGCCTGGGGCCCTTGTTAGAAATCAGATTCCTAACCAGTTTGCAGGGCAGAAATAGAGACACAGATGTAGACAACAAACATATGGACACCTAGGGGAGAAAGTGGTGGTGGTGGGATGAATTGGGATATTGGGATTGACATATACACACTAATATGTATAAAACAGATAACTAATAAGAACCTGCTATATAAAAAATAAAATAAAATTCAAAAACAGAATTAAAAAAAACAAAACTGCTTTAAAAAATAAAGTCCATTAAAAAAATTTTTAAAAAGAGAGAAATCAGATTCCTGGGCCCTCCTCCAGAACAGTTGCCTCAAGGACCCAAGGGACCCTTGTGCTCTGCATGCTGGAGGGTCACGAGTCTGGTGGCTCCCAGCTGCCACGAGGGGCTTGTGTTGCATCAGAATCACCCGGGAACCATTCTACTTTTAATAACAGCTATGACACATAAGTGTCATGCCATACAGTTTTTTATAAATTTATTTATTTTATTTATTTTTGACTGTGTTGGGTCTTTGTTGCTGCATGCGGGCTTTCTCTAATTGTGGTGAGCGGGGGCTACTCTTCGTTGCAGCGCGCAGGCTTCTCGTTGCGGTGGTTTCTCTCGTTGTGGAGCACAGGCTCTAGGCGCGTGGGCTTCAGTAGTTGCGGCACACAGGCTCAGTAGTCGTGGCTCACGGGCTCTAGAGTACAGGCTCAGTAGTTGTGGCGCACGGGCTTAGTTGCTCTACGGCATGTGGGATCTTCCCAGACCAGGGATCGAACCCGTGTCCCCTGCATTGGCAGGTAGATTCTCAACCACTGCGCCACCAGAGAAGCCCCCATACAGTTTTTAAAGTATACGATTGAGTGGTTTTTAGTACATTCACAAGTCGATCACTGATATCCTGGGGAATGTTTAAAACTGTACTGTCAGGGCCCCCCCAGGGATTCTGATGCCGTGGGGCCTGGGAGCTCCCTGGAGGCCATGCTGTGCAGCCAGCTACGGAACCACAGGCAGCGTGGGATCTCTCTACTGGGGTGACTTTGCTTCCAGGGGATGTTTCACTGTGCCTATAGACATTTTTGGTTGTCACAACTGGGGGCTGCTCCTGGCATCTACTCATGGGAAGGGGCCAGCGATACTGCTCAACATCTCACAGCATACAGGATGCGCCCATGGCAGAGAAGGACCCAGCCTCCGATGTCTAGAGTGCCCACGCTAGAAGAGCTGGATCTACAGGAACCTCAAGTCCCTGCCAGCCCTAATGAGACCACCAGGGACCTCCAGGCCCAGCCCGTGGGGGCCTCCAGAAACAGAACTAGGCTTGGTCAGGTTGGGACATTCTCACCCTTGAATGTCCACTGGGCATGTGAGGATCCTGTCAGAAGCAGATTCTGTTTCAGTAGATCTGGGCTGGGGGCTGAGGTCCTGCATCTCTAACAAGTTCCCAGGTTATGCCGCTGGTCTGGGAACCACACTTTGAGTAGCAAGGGTGTGGATCACTTAGAGGCCACCCAGGGGCCCACCTGGGGGTAGGCTGTTAGAGGCCACCCAGGGGCCCACCTGGGGGTAGGCTGAGTGCACATTCTGGACTGTACACTGTCTTGTGTGGCTCCAACGCATACGGCCACCTCAGTAATCTGCGCACTGGGGAGCTCAGGCACACTGTTACAGATAACCCCCATGTCACAGATAACCCAGAAATACTTACTTGCCTCTACAAACCATTTTTCCTACACTTAGAGGGAGATGTGGCAGCTCCCTGAGAATTGTCTTCCATCCAAAAGGATGAAAGTAAAGAGGCCTAGGGCAGCCTCCCCCTTCTCATCCTGCCCCATCCCGCAATTCCCTCACCACAGGCACCCCAGACAGAGCTGCGCCTCCTCTGAAGGCTATTAGAAGGGTGGGCTTCAAGGTGAGGACACACTTCCAGAACATAAGCAACAGCTAGAGCAGGGGCGCCGCAGTCAGTCTTCAGTGATAAGCGGGGACAGACAGTGGTCCGCAGAGCCTGTCCAGGCTCCAACAGGGCAGAGGTGAGGCTAAGTGGCAGCACGGCATCCCTGGGGAGCGAGAGCAGAACTGTTGATGGCAGGCGCTGAGACACCTGTCAAGCAGGAGACCTTCCAAAATAGAACTCCCCAACCCAGACGCCGTCCACAGAGGGCTGAGTGCTGGCAGGCTCTCCCGGATTAGGGAGTAAGGTCTGTCAGTGAAGAGCTGCAGAGGCCCCCACCTCCTTCCTTCCCCACGTTCCAGCTCGTCACGAAGGGGTACAAGGCCAAGGCTACCTTCTCCCAAAGCCGCCCCAGGGATGCCCTCCACTGGTACAGGCTGCCCAGGACAGAGTGGGGCGCCCTGGCTTCTCCCTTGGAGCAAGAACAGGTGCCTGCCCTAGCCTGGCTTGATAGCAGCCGGGGATCCACTGTTGCCCGAGTGGTTCGTCTCCTTAGCAACCAAAGGTTTGAGCTGCGGGTTAGACTCTGCTCAGCCTTGTCCGGTCCCTGCTGCTAGCCCCCACGGGCTCTGCAGCCAAGCCTGCTATCTTACTACGGGTGCTGTGTCCTGTGCCTCCCCAAGGGAGGGCCCTGCCCACACAGCATATTTGCTGGAGGTTGGGCTGAGGGTCCAGCCTGCAGCCAGTCACTGGGGCCCTAAGCCAGGAAGAAAAGTCCTCTGTGAAACCCTGGCAGACCGGAAGGCAGCTGTTAGCCCTGGAGGTCGGGATCTGTCCAGTCGGACGGGGGAAGGGTGAGCAGATGGAGGCAGGGGTTCTGGGAACACAGGGCAGGAACTAACTTCATGGGAAGAGCCTGGGGTGGGCAGGAAGATTCCAGAGCATGTTGTGGTTGAAAACACAGCAACAGACAGGAGCGGTGTGGAGCCAGGCGGGACTGGGGGGTGGGCCCCTGCTCTGGGCTCCGTTGGCTCCCTCCCCCTCCACACTGGGCCAGCTGGCAGCAAAGCTTAGGATACGAGGCAAGACCACAGAGCCTGGTGGTGGTTTGGAACTCTTTCTTCTCCTTTGTTAAAAGGGGGAAAGGAACTGGGGATGGGGTACCCCCGGGCTCTGGGGAGGCATGCAGGCAGCCCCAGCAGGCAGGCGCTGGGGGATGGGTGGGAAGAGTCCTGGAGTTTCCCACAATCCTTTTCTCTGCAGGGAACAGCAAGGCTGACTGCCCAGGGGGCAGGGGAGAGGGGCAAGGCCCTGGGGAGAGGGACGGCGGACAAGGGGAGAGGGGGCTCACTCTAACATGCAAAGTCCAGCTGCCCCATAAACTAGGTTGCTTCTCGAAGAGCGACATACATATAAATACACAGACACAGCGACACGCACACATGCGGAGAAGGCTCTGCATTCCCGAGGGTGGGGATCTAGGCCCACCAGCCCCAGGGAGCTCCGCAGCCCCCTGGGGTGGGGTGGGGCAGGTGAGTCCTCGGGGGAAGGCTGCTTGTTCTCTGAGGTTCTGTCCACCTGCACCCAGACGACTCTGAACCAAATCCATGAAAGCTGGGTGCCGCAGGCCCGCGCTGCTGGGTACGCATGCGGGCAGCCTGCGTACTGGCACAAGGGTCCGGTCTCTCCCCCCCAGGGCTCTGGGGAATGGGGGTGCAGACAGAGGGTGAAGGGGGCCCGCAGAGACGTCCTCTCCCCCGCCCCACGGGGTTCTGGCCTCCGGGAGGGGGGAGGGGCCTCCCTTATCTCTCGGCCTCCATGGCAGGGTGGGCTCTGGGTTCTGAGGCGGCCTGTTGGGGGACCAGGGGCGGCCAGTCTGACACCGGGGAAGGGGGTGCCGGAGTCCACAGGGGCGGCTGCTGCGGCTGGTGGTGCTGTGCCCCCCCTGGGGGCGAGGCCACAGCCGGCCAGCTGGGTGCCGCGAAGCTGCCGGTGGTGGCGAGTGGGAAGTGCGGCGGGGGCGACGTGGCCGTGGCGGCCATCGGGCTGCCGCTGCCTCCACTGTGGAAGCTCTCGGAGGCCTTGAGACGGGAGAACATGGTGAGGGCATCGGGGAAGTTGGGGGGCGTGGCGGGGGTGTTGGCTGGAGTGCACATCTGTGGGGGAAGAGGAACAGAGAGGGAGGGGTGAGCACCCCCTTTCTGGAAGGGCCCCGGGCTCCCACGAGGAGACACATGCCCCTTCCCTGGAGGCACCCCACCCTGCAGGCGGTCCACCAGCCAGGAGCTCACAGAGGAAAGGTGTGGTGTCCGAGATGGGCTAGCCCACTGTGCCTGCTGCCAGGCTCCCAGGAGTCCCATCCCAGCGGCTCTTCCGTGGCCAAGAGCCACTGCACCTTCCTTGGCCCTGGGTGGCTTCCCCCTGCCCTGAACTGGGACAGCCCCGCAGGGCTGCCCCTGGGGCTGCAGGGGACACTTACCATCTGGTGGTGATGGTGGCTGTAGGGGATGTTGGTCTCTTGGAAAAAGGCGCTGAGGGCCGTCTGCGGGAAGAAAGGCCCACGCTTACCCTCAGGACCCCTGTGGCCCTGGCCTGGCAAGTTGAGGCAGCATGCCTGTCATCCCTCGACCCTCGCCGCAGCCCAAAGAGGCACTGTGGACCTCTGGGCAGGTCTGGTGGGTGGGGAGGACCCTCATGACACTGCCTGCCACCTGGCTGCCAAGCGCTTCCAGCTCACCTGACATGGGGGCCTGTCTCATGGGGAAAGGCCTCCGGCAGATTCTAGCCCTACTGCCACCAACTCCATGGATGGCAAGTCCCTACTCCTCCCTGAGCCTCAGTTTCCTTGTCTATGAGCCAGAGGACAGCAAAGGCACCCAGATGTTGAATGTGTAACCCACCTGCTCCTCTCCTAGGCTGGCCAAGGGACTCTGCCCTGGTTCTCAGTTTCTCCGTCTGCACCACAGGGTGATGGGACTAGGTGGCTTGCAGGTTCCCCTCCCTAGCCGCAGTGACCTCCGGAGATCCACGGTCCAGCTGGGAGAGCCGGAATTAAGTAGGATGGTCTGGGGTTTGCACCCCTGTCCAGTTACCTGAGCCTTCCTTGGAATGTTCTCAAGGTGGTGGAGCAGGAGGAAGGCTGAAGTGGGGTATGCACCCAGGACTGTGTGAAGTGGGTGAGAAAGGGGGTGGCAGCTGGCCTGGGTCAGACAAGCTCCTCTAGTGACCCTGGGGGGCGGGGAGGAGGGGCCCCAGGGTGGCCTCCGCTGGCATTGGTGTGTCCTGGTTCGACCCCTGCAGGAGAGGCATCCAGGAAAATAAAGGAACCAGCTGCTCTTGCGAAAGTGCTGGGTGAGGGAGCCCGTCAAGTGTGTGAAGGGTCTGCAGGCAGCTCTGCCCTCCATGGCTCCCCCCTCGGGCTCACCACCCCACAGCCCAGCGCTGTCAGCCCCTCCCCCATTCCCAGCACACCCAGAAACCCAGCCTGGCTTCTAGGGCTTACCCTAGGGGTTTTATTATTAAATTCAAGTGAATTACTCTGGGAATTTCCTGCTGGAGATGCCCTACCCCAGTGTCCCCAAACATGGGTGTGGGAGCTGGGGGGAGGGCCTTGATCTCTAAGCACCTCCTTGTGACACACACCCCCAGGAGCCCCAAGGGACCCACCAAACCATTCCTCCCCCAACGGCAATTCTGAAGGCCATTGCTGTGTGTGAGGATTCCAGGGAGAAACGGCTGCCCTTTTCCTGCCTTCCTAAAGCACCCCCAACCTTAAAGCACACAGGTCCCCCTCCAGCAGCCTTCTGTCCCCATTAACACCTGAATCACAGAGAGTATGACCCAAAAACAAGGCCTCCTGCTGCGCCAGCCCTCAGTCCAAGTGTGCAGCCAGCCAGGGAGGAGGGCACAGAGGGGAGTTTACCACAAGGAACCCCACTCACTCCCAGGAAGACCTAAGGATTGGATGTTCACAATCCATTTTTACCTTAAGCAGACCTCCCTACTATCCGCCTCCCCATTTTACACATGGTGAAACTGAGATTCAGGGAGCCTGGCGCACAGGGCTCCTACCCTGGGGGCCACCAGAGCTCCCCAGTCTGCAAGCTGCTCCTGCCCCTCCTGAGATCAGAGTTTTTCCCCAGGCATTTCCATTTTCAAAGTTACATTTTCAAGTCCTGTGACCAAGCGACACCAACCAGTGCTGCCTGAGTGACTGCCAGGCTGGTGCCAGGCTCTGTGGGCTGGGCTGAGAGTGCGGACAGGCAGGGCCGCTTCCCACCGGACACCTGCCTGCCCAGCCCCAGGCAGACCGGACACCTACCTGCCTGCCCAGCCCCAGGCAGACGGGGGAGCCGTGTATGCAGATGTGGGACTCAAGCAAACTGCCATGAATGTGGTTTTGCAAGTTTTGCCACATCCAGCTCTTGAGACAAACGGGCTGATTGGGGAGCTTCCTGCAGGGTGGGGCTGCCGGGGTTGGCCATTCACTCCTTAGAGGTCAACTCACATGCCCCAGGTACAGCTGAGGAAACTGAGGCCAGAGAGTGGGACCTGCTCAGAGAGCCAGAGCAGCCTCCCATCTTGTGATGTGAGGACCACCGCAGGGTTAGCAGTCCCCCTGAGATCTCTGGTAGGAAAGTGAGCAAGGATTCCCCTGGGTGAACAGGCCACTGCCTCCCCAGACTGTCCCAACCTTCGGGCAGCAATTCTGATCCCCATCCCACCCCCAGGAAGCTGAATTCCAGAGTACCCTGGCTCCCTGTCCCTCCTACGGCCCAAATACCTTCCCTGAGCTTGCTCCCCATCTAGAAACCAGGCTCTGAAGCCTGGGCTGGGCACAGACTCTACAGACTGGCTGGGGCTGTGACCTTACACTTGTGAGGGGAAGAGCTCAAGGGGCTCTGGCCTCATCCCTAGATACCATCCTGGGTTATTTCTGGGGCGGCAGAGTAGGGAAGGCCAGGTGGCCTCTTGGCAGCACAAGCCCTGGGCACTAGTGCCCTATGGGTCGGGGAGGCTTGGGGAGGTGGGGGCCAGGCTGGGGCAGCCCCACCTCCTGCCCAGCTGGCTGAAAGCTAGAAGCTACTGAACCGTGTATATCATGCCATGCACTGTGCAGGTAGATTCGCCGGCCACCACAGAGGAGAGCACCTGGACACGCCTCTGGAGCAGGGTACACAGATGCACACGTAGCTGTAGTGTGGGGCTCCGACACAACACCTGTACACATGTGTGCGCACGCGAGAGCACCGTCTGCAAAACGGCGACCTGTGGTGTGGGTACACACCCCGCACCCGCGCCCCGGTGGACTGCGTGTTTACACACACGCGCGCACGCGCGCCAACATGTCCACGCGCAGCGTGGCGCGTGCGTAAATACAAATGCACATGTACGTGGACACGCGCCGCCGAGCTGTCCAGCCCACACGCAGATCCTCAGACCCTGAGACCCACCGGGCGGCTCCAACCGCGGGCTCGGGTCTCCCTTATCTTAAACCCGCAGCTCCCAAGGCGGGGGCGGCGTGGGCCCAGCTCGGCCCAGGCCTGGGGCGTCCTCCTTCCGGCCGCCCGCCAGTCTGTCCGTTTGGGCCTCGGCGCCGCCCCGCCCTGGCCGTTACCCGCACAAAAAGGGGGGCCCCCAAAACCGATCGCCCAGGAATTTGGGGGGCGGGGATTCGGGCCCGGGGGAGGCAGACTGCCCCTTCCGCCCACCCCGAGCGGGCGGCGTTTCCGGGGGCCGCGTAGACGCGGCCGCGCCGCGGGCCTGACCCGCACGGCGCGTGTGCGCTCTGCGGCCCAGCCGCCGGGGCGCGCGACCGCCGGGGCTCCGGGCCGAGTGCGCGGGCCCGACCCCGGCCAAGCGCGCCGCGGCACGTGTCCACACCGGCCCGCACATGCTCCACTGCACGCGTAGCCACGCGGGACGGACACCCGCGCCCCGGCCCCAGCCCGGCCGCGCACCTCGAACTGCCAGTGGGCCGCCTGCAGCAGCTGCTTCGCCTGATCGGCTGCGCAGCCGGCCGTCAGCACGAACTGGTTGATCATGACCTGGTGCTTGAGCTCGTCCATGTTCACGGACATGGCGCCTCCGTCGCCTGCCCGCTCCGGCCTCCCGCCGCCGCGCGCTCCTTCGCCTCACGCGTCCACCATTAGCGAGCCGGCTCCGGCTAATACAAATATTTACTGTGCGGCTCTGACTCACCGAGCCTCGCCTCGCTCCGGGCCGCGGGGGGCATGCTGGGAGATGTAGTCCCGCGCCGCTTCCGCCGCGCTCGGCCGGGAGCTGCGGGCCGGCCCGGGGCCGAAGGTGTGTCTGAGCGTTGGGCGCCTACTGTGTGCAGAAGCTGGACGGGCATGTACCCAGGCCCGTGACTGAACTGACGGGGGTCAGGAGACGGGGGCCATAGACACTGTGCATGGGCGCAAACGCAGCCTCAGGGTATTTACCAAGATCCCAGTATCCCGAACCCCAGTGTGATTGGCATCCCTCTGTGTTGAGTAGGCGCACTATTGGGGAGGGGGATGGGCCAAGAATTTTGGCACAAATCAACAGCACTAGGGCCATAAGGCCCCGAAAGCCTGGCACACAGTAGGCGCCTACAGATACTCGTTCAGTGAATGAATTAATCTGCCCTTTAGGGTTCTGCCTAAAGTCACCGCCTCCAGGAAGCCTTCCGAGTCACCCCAACACCCAGGGCACAAGCTCGCGTCGCCCACTTGTGACACGGGTCCCTCCCCGGCCTGGCGCTCCGCCAAGCACACAGTAGACCCAAAGAACGTCAGAGGAAGGGATGGCGACCGAGACAGGTAGGCGAGACCAGCAGTCTCTGGAGCCTCTGCATACTCTCTGCGGGATGCTTGCACTTTCCCACGCAATATTTCGTGCGCTTTACCGGAAATCTCAGCTTTTAGTAGGCGGACTCTAGGACCGCGCGGCGCCAGTTCCGGGGCGGCCCCGAACTCCCATTCCCAGAATGCCCTGGTTTATTTGCATCGCTCAGTCCTTGTGACGTCAAGTGAATGAGGCCGCGTCTCAGCCAATGGGCTGTCGGGAGGTGTTAGGACCTGGCCATATAAGGTAAACAAAGCTGGCCGCCCAATGAGGCAACAGCGGGGGCGGGCACTGGGTTGGGGCGGGCGGGGCGCGTCACGTGGAGGGCGGGGGCGGGGCTGAGGAGAGCGCTAGGTAGGGTGTTGAGGGTTGTGTTTACAGCTCCGCACGCGCCGCTTCCGGTTGACGTTGCCGCTCGGCAGTGTAGGGGCCGGGCGGATTCGGAGCTGGGGCCGGGGGCTTCGTCACTGCGGCTCAGAATGACCTTATCCCGGTTCCCCGCGCTCCCTGGACACCAGTTTCATTAGTTGAGCAACTCTTTATTGGGCCCTTACTCTGTTCCTGGCTCTGATCTGGCCAGGGATGCAGAGAACAAACTCTAGAAGGGTCGGCTGGTGCGTGGGGTGGGGGCGTGCATCAAAAATCCCAAGAACAGGGACTTCCCTGGTGGCCCAGTGGTTAAGAATCCTCCTGCCAATGCAGGGGACACGAGTTCGAACCCTGGTCCGGGAAGATCCCACATGCCACAGAGCAACTAAGCCTGTGTGCCACAACTACTGAAGCCCGTGCACCTAGAGCCTGTGCTTCGCAAGGAGAAGCCACCACAATGAGAAGCCTGCGCACTGCAACGAAGAGTAGCCCCCTCTTGCCACAGCTAGAGAAAGCCCGTGCACAGCAACGAGGACCCAATGCAGCCAAATAAATTAAAAAAAGAAAAATCCCAAGAAGAGATGTAGAATTGCAAGTGTGGAAAGTACCCTCAGGAAGCAGGCACAGGCCTTGGAGATGGTGGGCTAAAGGCCATTGAGGGGTTTTACTACATCTGATCCGTTGTGTGCATTAGGATCACTGTGGCTGAGCAGTGTGGAGACCAGATGGTGGCAGAGAGGACCAGTCCGGGTCAGGTGATGTTCTAGGTTTGTCTGGTTCCAGGGGAGTCCGTCCCTGCCCAGGGATTTGTTGCAGAATTAGATTGAATGGAGGGAACTGTCCCACCCTGGGGGGAGGAGGAGGATCTGCAGGGCTCTGGGAGGAGCCCTTCCTGGGTCCCTCAACCCTTCCAGGGGATTCTGGCTTTGACTGGTAAGAGGAGGAGGATGGAAGATGGTGGACAGGACCTGAAGGCTCCCAAGGTTATGGGGGCTCCGGGGAGGCTGGGGCATCGGGATAGCTGGGGGAAGGAGGGGAGCCTGGAGCAGTGGGACTGCTAAAAGGCCTCTGAGGGCTGGAGATGGGAGCTTGGCCCTTTGGCAGGGAGAGGACTCAGTGTCCCCTTCAGGTGGGTGCCTCAACCCTGGCAGAAGTCACCTTGGGACTTATTTCCCAAGTCCACTCAGGAAATAAGGTTTCAGCCCCTTTCTGCCACATGGGGATCACTCAGGCTGCACCATTTTTTGCAAATCTTGATGGTGCCAGGAGAGTTCTGCTCGTATTAAAAATGGCCCCTCACCTTCACAAAGCATCATAAGTGTGAATTAATGTGGACAAAGTGCTCAGCACAGCACGGGGTGGGCAGTTCTGAATGTCATTACCTCTATCACTATTACTACTGGGACAGCAACAGGGTATGGTGGAAGGTGAGCAGGTTCTGGAGCCAGACAGACCTGGCTGTTAGTCTTGACTCTGCCACTTAATGACTCTGATGTTGGGACAAGGTTCTCTGGCCCTGAGTTTCAGTTCCTTCATTTGTAGAACCCAAGGTAACAGCTTAGAACTCTCCCAGGACTGCCCTGGGGGATTAATGCCTGTGGTGCTCAGAGTACCATTTTAGCACTCACCTCTTTGCCTCCATCTGGACCACTGTAGGGAACCCAAGCCCCATTTTACAGATAAGGAAACGGAGGCTGGAATCCAAACTTCCTTACACTCTTGACAGTGTTCAGAGCCAGTGGAAAAGAGTAGGCACCCAGTGGGCCAGCAGGGTGTGTTTCTGGCCAAGGAGGGTGGGCACTGTCCTGGCAGGGACCACTGGGGGCTTTTCTTGCTTAGGGAGGCAGGAAGTACCTTCACCCCTTCCCTCACTCTCATCTGGGCACTACTCAGTTACCTGCCTAGACTTGCTCAGCCCAGAAGGAGCTCTTCCAGGCCAGCTGGCTGGCTGGGTGGGGCAGGTGGGGCTAGCAGGAGCAAAGGTCACCCCTCTGGCCCCTATGGCCCCCCAGCCAGCTTGTTTTCCCAGGGGCAGCGGGAAGGAAAAAACAACCTTGTTTTCAGCCAGGATCAGCCTGGCTAGAGAGTGGACTTTGGATTTCTTAGCAGGCTCGGATTGGGCCTGACAGCTGGGGCCAGTAGATGGGGGGGAATGGAGGTATAAAAGGAATTTATGGCAATGCCTTCATCTTACCTGAGGTCCAGGGAGGTTGAGGACCTTGGCAAAGTTGGCATAGCCAGTTGATGGTAGGCCCAGGACCCCGGGCTCCTCTCCCCCTCCATTCCTTCAATCACTCCACAGATGTGTTTATCAGACATCCACTGGGTGCCTGGCTCTGGGAGCACAAGAATGAATAGGCAGGGATCCTGCCCCCTCAGAAGGCTTGAGAAGCCGACTTGAGGGATTCATACTAGCCATGAAGTATGCCTAGGGTCTTTCTTCATGTTTCAAAGGACCCGATACTGGCTGACTGAGGGGCCTTGAGATCCGGCCACTGCCTCACTCCTGACCTCTGTTCCTGAACTCTCCTGCCTACTTGATTCTAGCCACACTGGCCTTTGAGCTCATTGATCTTACTCAGCTCCTCAGGGCCTTTGCACATACTGCTCTCCCCGCCTGGAACCTGGGCTGCCTACTCCCTCAGCGTTTGCCTGCTTGGCTCTTACTTGTATTTCAAGTCCTAGCTTAAATGTCACTTCCTCAGAGGAGCCTTCCCTGATTCCCCTATGAATAGTAGGTCTCTCCTAGTATTTCACTGCACCTCAGTCCATTCCCTTATAGCACCCACCACATTTTGTATTTATACACTTGTTCGCCTGTAGTGTCTGTTTCCTCACTAGATGTTTCATATCTGGTGGTTTCACCATTTAATCTCTATTTCCTGGCTCTTTGCCTGTCTCATTGCTTTTCACATTGTAGCTGCATGATAAATATTTGTTGAATAAATAAGTGAACCAGCAAAGATGTTGATAGTAGAACCAGTATCAAATCAAAAAGGGCCTGTCTCCCACCGGGGCATGGATAAGCACAGAAAAATATACCCGAAGTCCAAAGCTCTATTAAGAGGAATGTTTAATTGATCAAACATCAGCCCATGGAAATGACTGCCCTGGCCCACTATCTGTAGGGAGGACATGCTCTTAGGGTTATTTTTCAGTGGGAACATCTAGGCCCTCAGTACTCTCCTTCCCTCCCCACAAGCAGAGAGACCGATAAATTGAATGCTGTGTTGGTATACCTATTTGTGTATATATGATTCAACAGTGTTATGTGATTCAACAGAAAGAAATTTAAAGTAAGGGAAGAAAGGTCACATGGGGTGGGGATGTCTTCAGGCCCATCTGGGAGCAAGAGACAGGGAATCTGGCACTGGAGCATTCCTGTCTCTGGGGTGGTAGGGGCTGGGGGTGGCAGGGGAGTGTGGCATTAAGAGGAGTGGCCTGGTTCAAATTCCAGCTTTATTACCACTTATCTACTATGCAAGCTGAGTGGGGTACTTCACTTCTTCTGGCCTATTTCCTCTTCTGTAAATTGGGAATGAAAATAGAACCTACAACAGAGAATTAAAAGAGAGAATATGTGCATAGCCTTCAACACCAATGTCTGGCACATAGTAGGTGCTCAGTAAATGGGATCTTGGTTGCAGGGCAGAGAGGTTAAATCAGGCTCCAAGACCTGGACTCTCCCTTATAATAACACAAGTCCCTCACTTCTTTTATTACTTTTGGCTTCCCAGGTCCCCTGAAAATAGGAAGGTTGTATTCTGGGTTCTGGTGTCTGGAAAGGTGTAGGACTCACTTTAATGTGGACTGTGGTGAATTTACCATCTGAGACTCTTAGACAGCCTCTGCCCTCCCTAGCTCCTTTCTGGATAGACAGGCTTGTCTTGGGAAGTCACTTTCTTCCTCAGAACTGCTGTTTCTCAAATGAAAAGTAGGTAGAAACAGATCCTCACTTGGCCTTACAGAGTTTTGTGTGAGTCACAAAGCCAAGAAAGTACATTGCAATCTGCGAAGAGGCTTTAACTCTAACCCTGATTCTTGTAAACTTGAGCACCCTTATGTGTGGCCCCCTCCCTTCTTTGTGCCTCAGTTTCCCTATATGTAAAATGGGGAGAGGTCTACTGCCTCCACGGGGGACTTTAAAATTATGTCTTCAAAGAATTATTCTGGACGTGGAGCCAGAGAGATGCCTAGAGCTCCGGAAAAGTTGCTTCCCTTCCCCTGTGTGCACCGCTCCAGGTAATCTTGGGTTCCATCCCAGCTCTTTGCGGGTGGCAGGTAAGGGTCTGCCCTCTGCTGGCCGGGCCAGGAGATTAAACCCAGGGAAGTGGGGAGAACCATGCTCCGGGAGCTATTTCAGAGAGGGAGTAAATGGAAGGCGTTGGTTCCTAGCAAGATCTATGTATGAACAGATTATTAAAAGGCTAAAGAGTTACAATGTTAGTCTTGTGCTTGGAATGCAAAGGAAAGGATAGTTTGCAGTGTGGTTGATGGTTCCTCCCCTCTGGACTCAGGTCCATTTGGTTTGTCCCGGACCGTTTGTCAACAACTTCAGCGAGCCCGGGCGAGGAGCTTCCTGGGAAATGTAGTTCCTAGGTGGGTATCCCGCGCCGCCGCCGGGCACCCTCGGCGGCAAGGGGACTCCATTTCCCGAGGTGCCTCGGGCCCGGGGGGGCGGAGGGCTGCCGTGGCGTCTGGCCCCGAGCCGAGCCGGGGGTGGGGGCTCGGAGGCCGAGCGCCCGTGGCAGTGGGCGAGCGTCCGTGCGGCCTGGTACCGGCTATGTCCGCGTGAGGACGCCTCCGGCGCCGCCGCCGCCCCCATCCCATACTCGGCCCGGCCCGCCTGGCACCATGGGCTCCATCCTGAGTCGCCGCATCGCGGGCGTGGAGGACATCGACATCCAGGCGAACTCGGCCTATCGCTACCCCCCGAAATCCGGTGAGCGGCCGCCCCGGCCCGGGTCTCGGTACCGGTTGCGGACAGCGAGGCGCTGGCTGGAGCGCGGGGCGGGCAGGGGGCGGCGGGGCTGGGCGCACGACCCTCCTCGGAGGGTGGGCTGGGGGCTCTGCTCGGCCCGCGGCCCTTCCTAAAGCTTCCCTGCATGGAGCTCCACGCGCCCTCCATCCGGACCCCGGGGCGTGGGTCGGTACGGCGCTGACTGCCTCGTCCCGGCTGGGTGACCTTGGGTCAGTCAGCTCACTCCTGCGCGCCTCACCTCCCTCGTATGCACACTGGGGTATGCTCAATAGGGATCCCCCAGGGCCGGCGTGAGGTTCCGGGGCGCGACGCTTGGGAGGGCTTAGCACGGTGCCCGACGCTTTTGCTTGTGCTTACAAAGTGGTCATTGTCAAAAGGATTGACATCATTCCATCGCCGGTTTTCCCTTTCTTTGGTGGCTTCTTGTGAAGACCCGGCCAGTGGTTCTGCACACTATCCGTCCCGTCTGGACAGAGGCTTAGCTCTCCTGTGACCTGGCGCTTGTGTTTGGGGGGGGGGGGTCTGGGCCCAAGGAGGCATTACTGTCGGTGGAAGAGGAGCTGGGAGGCCGTGCTAGACAACCAGGGAATGGTTGGAGGGGACCTACCAGGTTCTCCAGTCTCCTTTTTGGTGGCTGAAAGACCTGAACCCCAGGGAGGAAGTGACTTTTCCAAGGTCTCAGAGCTGGATGGAAGCTCATCTGGGTACAGGACCATGAGTCAGACTACCAGACCAGTTGTACCCATCCACACTGTTTTTCTGCCTCTGATGAGGAGTGTGGCCTGCCCTGGAACTTTAGTTTGGGTTCCTCATGCTCCATCTCCTCGTCTGGTCACTTGCCTGGAAAGGAGAGAAGAAAGAGAACAGGGCATTTGGACATCATGGAGACTTTCAGACTGGAGCCTCTGATCCTGGCTTCTGAAATATCTGATCCCATCTTGTGGTCTTCTAGGCCTCACAGTTGGCCTGTGGGCATCCCCTGGGCCAGGTTTCCTCTGAGTATGGTCCAGCACCACCTGCTTCCAACAGTGGGGAAGCTTGTTTAACATGCATTTCCCAGGCCCTGCCTCAGACTTGTTGGGGTCTGCTGTGGCCTAGGAACCTGCATTTAAAACCCACTCCTAGGGTGAGTCAGATGTCCACTCAAGTTTGAGAACTGCTTCACGCTCATTTTGGAAGGTGAAAGAAGGCAAGTGTCTGGGACCACCAGAAATAAAGGGAGTGGAGACTAGCACAGTTCGGGGCAGTCAGAGGGGATGCAGTCAGAGCTGGGCAGAGGGCTCTGTTCCCTACTAGGCACGGGAGATATCCACGCCTGCTTTTTCCCAGGCACAAGGACAGGGCAGCCCAGCCTGGTATAGAGATCCCCTGGAGGCTGACATCCCCAGATCTGATGGAGCAGTTGTTTGAAGTCATCCTCTTCCATCTCTGATGTTCTTCCAGCCCGTCTTTGGCTGAGTCATCTTAGGCAAGCTGCTTAGCTCCCTGGGTCATGGTTTCCTCATCTGTAAAATGGGCTGATCCTCATACAGTGCTCAGAACAGTGCTTAGCGCCTAAGAGGTCCTTGAAAAATGTTAGCTGCTATAATGGCTCAAAAAATAAATTAAGTGAACAACTTAGACTCTAATAGCAGTTAGCAGTGTCTTGGAAGAGATATCAAAAAGTTTAAGGTGGTACCTCCTGTCGCCTGGGACCAGAGCAAACCTGATGTCCCTTCAGTTGGGCATTTGGACAAAATCACAAATACAAGGCACTTACAGCACTGCTTTTGGATTCTGTTTGGTAGACCTTATTAATCAGTCAGGTCCACTCTGTGGACACCCGAGTCAACCACAATCTATTGGGGCTGGCACCCAGGTGAATACCATGGGCCACCTCGATTTTGCTGCCAGTGATTAGAGTGCTCAGCCTCTCCAGTTCAAAGGCTGTCTTTTCTGCTTCCTGTCCCTCGGGCCACCTTATTCCGGGAGGCAGTCTGGAACCTAAGCAGTACTTGAGTATGTGTTCCCAAGCGTGGACTGGGGACGGAAGGGGGGTTGAGATGATTTTAGGGACCATGGACTGTACAATCAATTTATGAGACAGTTGTTATCTTTTCAGGTCTCTGTCAATTTTGTTGATTATATTAGAAAGAATCATTGGGTGCTAGTATTTTTTTAACACCTCTGTAACACTGTCCAATTTTTTTCCAGCTTTACTGAGATATAATTGACATATAACGTTGCGTAAGTTTAAGGTGTACGGTGTAATGATTTGATATGTGTATATATCGGGAAATGATTATCACAATAAGGTTATTTACACATCCATCATCTCATAGTTACCTCTGTGTGTGTGTGTGTATGTGAGGACTTTTAAAATCTGTCCAATTTTTTTAAAATTAATTAATTTATTTAATTTATTTATTTGGCTGCGTTGGGTCTTCGTTGCTGCGCGCGGGCTTTCTCTAGTTGCAGTGAGTGGGGGCTACTCTTCGTTGCAGTGTGCGGGCTTCTCATTGCGGTGGCTTCTCTTGCTGCAGAGCACGGTCTCTAGGCACACAGGCTTTAGTAGTTGTGGCTCGCGGGCTCTAGAGCGCAGGCTCGGTAGTTGTGGCGCACGGGGTCAGTTGCTCCGTGACATGTGGGATCTTCCCAGACCAGGGTTAGAACCTGTGTCCCCTGCATTGGCAGGCGGATTCTTAACCACTGTGCCACCAGGGCAGTCCCTGTCCAATTTTCTTTTACTTTGAAGTTTTCAACATGCCCTGCAACAGTACCTAGCTTGAATTTAACAGCATTTGCTTTGTTTTTATTGTACTTATTTACTTTACTCATAACAGCTTTATTGAGGTATCAATCGTGTGCCGTACAACTCATCCTTTGTAAACCTATGATCTGGAGAATTTTAGTAAACTTATAGAATTGTGCAACCATCACCACAATCAGTTTTAGACATTTCCATCATCAGAGTTTCCTTGCCTTGTGCCTGTTTGCAGGCAGTCTCTGCTGTCACCCTTATCCCTACCCCATCACTGATCTCCTTTCTGTCGTTAAAATTTGCCCTTTCTGGACATTTCATACAACTGGAATCGTACAGCATGTAGTCTTTTTTTGTGTCTGGCTTCTTTCACTTAGCATTGTTTTTGAGGTTCATCCATGTTGTACTTTACTGTATGGTTATAGTACACTTTGTTTATCTTTTCACCAGTTAACGAATACTTGGGGTGTTTCCACCTTTTGGCTATTATGAATAATGCTGCTGAACGTTTGTTTGGTGTGTTCAGTTCTCTTTAGTATACACCTAGGAGTGGAATTGTTGGGTCATGTGTTTAACTTTTTGAGGAACTGCCAGACAGTTTTCCATAATGGCTGCACCATTTTACATTTATTCCCACCAGCAGTGTGTGTGGGTTCCAAATTCTCAGCATCCTTGTCAATACTTATTATTGCCTACCTTTTTAATTATAGTCATCCTAGTGGGTGTGAAGAGGTATCTCACTGTGGTTTTGATTTGCATTTTCCTGATGATGTTGAACATCTTTTTTTCTTTTTTTTTTTTGCGGTACAGGGGCCTCTCATTGCTGCTGTGGCCTCTCCCGCTGCGGAGCACAGGCTCCAGACGCGCAGGCCCAGCGGCCGCGGCACGTGGGATCCTCCCGGACCGGGGCACCAGCCCGTGTCCCCTGCATCGGCAGGCGGACTCTCAACCACTGCGCCACCAAGGAAGCCCTTGAGCATCTTTTCATGTGCTTATTGGCCGTTGTATATTGTGTGTGTGTGTGTGTGTGTGTGTGTGTTGGGGGGTTGGCTCTTTTAGTCTTGTTCACTTTTTAAAAGTTGGATTGTCTTCTTTTTGAGTTGTAAGAGTTCTTTATGAATTCTGGATACAGTGATACAGTTCATTTATCAGCTCTGTGATTTGCCAATATTTTCTCACAGTCTGTGGTTTGTCTTTTCATTTTCTTAATGGTGTCTTTTGAGGAGCAAAATTTTAAGTTTTGGTGAAGTTTGATTTATCATTTTTCTTTTTTTTTTTTTTTTTTTTTTTGGCCACGCCACATGGCTTGTGGGATCTTAGTTCCCCAACCAGGGATTGAACCCGGGCCCTTGGTGGTGAAAGCACAGAGTCCTAACCACTGAACCACCAGGGAATTCTTATCAATTTTTTTGATGGTTAATGTTTTTGGAGTTATATCTAACAGATCTTTGCCTACCTCAAGGTCACAAAGATTTTCCCCTATTTTTTTTCTTGAAGTTTTATAGTTTTAGCTCATACATTAAGTCTTGTGATCCATTTTGAGTTAATTTTTTAATGTATGGTTTGAGGTAAAGATTTAGGGTTTTGTGGTTTTTTCTGCATATGGATAGTCAGTTATTTCAACATCATTTGATGAAAAGACTATTCTTTTCCCATCACATTGCCTTTTTACCTTCATTAGAGATCAGCTGACCATTAATGTGAGAGTTTATTTCTGCACTCCACTGCCCTGCAGTCCCTTGCCTGGATCACACGGCTGGCTGGTCCCCAGCCGAGGGTCACGCAGGCATTAGGACACCTCGGTCAAGTTCTTAAAGAGAAGATGGCAGACGGAAGCCTGGAGCACAGTAGGTCCCCACAGGAGTGCCTGGTCGTTGTTGTTGGCTGCCACGGTTGGTTGTTCCTCCTCCTGCGTTATTATTGTTACTCATGTGTCTTAAAGCCATGTGGGCTGCCCTGCCCTGGTGTTTGAGGGAGGTCATGGTAGGGACAGGTCACCCAAGAGAAGCATCAGGAGGGGCAGTCAGCCACGTGATCCACTAACCCTGGAGGTGGGGGTGAACTATGCCCCAGACCTAAACCTTTTGTATATCAGTGCATGTACTTTCAGAGCATTTTTACCTCCTTTATCTCACTGGAACTTTGCCATGTCCTTGTGACACTAGACTTTTGTCCTCTTTGGCAGAGGAACTAGAAATCAGGCTGATTTTGTCTCCTAGCACCTGGGCCTGCACACGGTAGGTGTTTAATAGATGCTTGTGCAGCAGGCCTTGCAGAAAACAACTCCCCTCTCCCTAGTGTACAAGCTGTTCAGACTGGGCTGCATCTTATCCCCTGGGGTGTCAGGCGGGGGTCCGGGGACTCCTGGGCCTGCTGCCACGCGATGAGGGGCCTGAGGTGTGTGCCAGGAGACTTTGGTGTGTACTTTTGTGCTGGTGGCAGTCTAGAGACATCTGCTCATGAGTGCTGCCGCCTGTGTTGGGTTTGCCCTTTCTGAAGTGGGGCCTTGCTGACTCTGGATAATTGATGCCTGAAGGAAAGAACCGAGGCAGGTGTTGTAAGACGAGGGAGGACTTTTTGTGTCACCGAGGGCGTCCTCTGTCACTGGGGACATTCCGGGTCCCTGGGCCCCATCACTGTCCCTAGGCAGTGAGCTTGTGCTCCGAGCCCCAGGGTCAGTGGCAGAGGGGTGGGGTGTGGGGAAAGGGCTCCACCTGCACACGGGGGTTTCACCTTCGTGCTCAGAGTCCTGCACCATCATCACTGGCATTGTGCCACCTGTGCCCGTTCACATAGCAGAACTAGTTCTGTGCTTCTGCTCACATGAATTCGGTTTGGATTTTATCATTGTAAGAGCTGTATAAATAAGCTGTATTTTCGGAATTTCAGTTGTTACATTTTAGGTAAAAACAACAACAGCAGAACAGCAGAAACAAAAATCCTTTAAGTTGGCCATGGTGGGTGGGCGTCTGAGGACCTGTCTCCCTGAAGGAGAAGCCAGTTGCTTGGGTTTAGAAGCCTGCAGTGGGCACTTGGGCCCTGTGCCCACTGGAGCTGAGGTTTGCTGTGTCGCCTGCCCTTGGTGTTTTGAGCACCCGGAGGTCCCTGCATCCTTCTCCCAGCTCCTGGGCTTTGCTGTACTCTCCTGTTGGTCAGTGGAAGAAGCCAGGCTTGTGCTGGTTAGGCTGGCCAGCCGGCTGGCAGGCCTTTCCTCTGGTGCCAGGAGGTCGGTCGTGGTGCGGAGGGCCCAGCTGTCCAGCATCAAAGGGGGGTGTGTGCGCGTGTGTTTTCATCCTCACTGTTGAGGTGGCCTTCGCTGTGCTGACAACACACCCTTCCACCAGCAGGGTGGGCACAGGCAGAGCTTAGCTCAGCACTGTGAGAGTGAGCCCGCCTCGAGGGGTCTTCTGCCCCCACCCACCTGTAGAGCCACGGCGGAGCACTGGATTCAGAGTTCAGCGGCCCCATGCCAGTGACTTGCTCTGTGGCCTTGAGCTGGTCGCTTGTTCCCGGGCCCCTTTCAGTCCTGACTCTGTGAGTCCACGGGAGCTGGCGGGGAGGGACCAAGCCCTGGTCCAGCCGAGCCTGTGTTTTTCAGGGGCCTGGCAGTTTCCTGGGAACGTCCTGCACTTCCTGGATGACCCTGCGGGCAGTGACCACTGCTGCCTGCCTCGCCTCCCAAGTCCGGTGCCGGCGGCCAGACGCTGGCACGGGGCCACGTCCAGTGGGCGTTTCCCATGCGTGTTTCCATGTGGTCAGGTACAGCCATCAGGCCTCACGTTTCTGTGTTGTTTCTGTGTTGTCCTGTAAAGGGCAGTGATGCCACACATGCCACCCACACAGCGTCGGACTCAGGCTCAGTGAATAACAGTGGACTTGTTCAGTTCTGCCAACTGTCCCCGCGTCTGCCCAGCTCCCCAGAGCTGGGGGAGCCAGGCCCAGCCGCTGCCTGGCCCGCACCCCTGCTGTTTGCAGACAAGCCAGTGGTGTGGAGCAGCATGGGGGGGCCACTCGCTGTCTAGAAATCATGCACGGCTCTCTCCGAGCTGGGAGGGGAGGTAGAGGCTTGGGAATGACTGACACGGGAACATCTGTCCACCCGTGTGTGCAGTGCTTGCAAAGAACCCATTTTCTCAGACTTTCATCCTACTCGGCGTTGGCTTGGTTCTGGGGGCCCGGCACCCGCAGAGCAGGCCTTCTGGGGGGGTCCACTGTTCTGATAACTGCCGCATTCTGTTACCCGGGTCTCCTGCCCCTGTGATAGTCCTGAGTGACCAGATGCCCGCAGTGCTTTAGGGGTGAATCGAAAGAAGGAATTGTATTCAGTTCAGTGCTGTAGAAAACGTGTGGTGTATGCACGTATGTACGTGTACAGCCAAAGTGTAACATATTGAGGAGACGTACAGGTCAGGAGCTTCCGCTTGATGAACCATCACCAGGTGGGCGTGTTGAAGGAATAGAAGAGTAGCAGCCCCCAAAGGCCCTGGTGCCCCTCCCCAATCTCTGCCCCCTCCTCCCTGGGAGGCCCCCTCTGGACTCCAGTGGAGGTGAGTTTTGCCTGTTTCTGAACTTGATATAAACAGAAGTGGATGCTCTTGGCTGCACGTTGGGGGATGAGAGGGTGGACGCTGTCAGTGGGACTGTCTCTGCTGCGTGACATCCCAGTGTCTGCTGGCGCTACCGTGTGTTCATCCACGAGCTCACGTGGAGGGCGCTCGGGGAGTTTCCGGTTTGGTCTCTCATGAATGATGCTGGGTGGACACTCTTGTGACTGGCTTTGGTTCCCAGGAGTCTGATTTCTTTGGGTCCATCCATTTTATTTTTTTCACTTTTAAAAGTAATTGTGGTAAATTCCACATAACAATTACCATTTTACCCATTTTAAGTGTGCAGTTCAGAGGCATTAAGTACATTTACACTGCTGTGTAGTCATCTGCACCATCATCCCCATAAGTCTTCCTCTTGTGAAACTGAAACTCTGTCCCCGTTAAACAGTAACTCCCATTGCCCTCTCCCCCAGCCCCTGGCAGCCACCACTCTACTTTCTGTGTCTCGTCTTGACAATCCCAGATACCCATCTCTTTGGGTCTGTTTTCATACCTGGCAGTGGGTCTGGCACCCTTGGGTGCGCGTGTGCGGAGTCCACAGCTTTTACAGTGTTGTGGCGGGTTGAGCCCGTTCACGCTTCCATCAGCAGAGCAGACTACTACTCTGTCTGTAGTCTGCAGCCCGTGGTGTTCACCGAGGCCTCGTGTTACAAATGGGGACACTGAGGCTCAGAGAGGTTGGGCTGCGCTGAGTCCCCCAGCCTGAGTGTGGGGAGCAGAGAAGCTATTCTGTGCAATGTGTGAATGCGACCCAGGGGAATCGCTGAGCTGCGTGATTACGGGGGGTGGGCCCCGGGTGTCAGTCTCCTTAGACTGTTTGGGAACAGCCTCTTAGCCCAAGGGGCTGTCTCTCACCTGGCGGAGTGATCTCATGGGCCTGGAGATGCTTCCCCGAGATCGGCCCTCTCTGAGGGCAGTGACATCCTGATTCCCTGTTGTTCAGGCCCAGCTGGGGCTTAGTGGCAGCGGATGTCAGGAAGCTGGTAACCCGGAATATCTGTGCTGTGGTAAAATGAGAAGAATTTTTGGCCAGTGGAATCAATGAACTGTTCCCAGACTTCTCACCTTCCCCGCTCCCCTCCACGCAAGTGGGAATGATGGAGGCAGCTGAGCGAAGCCACACCCGGTGCCCAGGTTCCAGGGCCACCTGTGTTTCTTAGAAGGGGGCCCTAGGGTGTCTTTGTCCATATCACGGTTTACCCGGCGGGGGTATCGTGATTTATAATAAGAAATACAAATTTAGTCTTCATCCGTTTCTGGCACAGAACTCCTCAAACCCTTGGAATTTCCTAAGGGATCAGTGATAATGTGAAATGGGTGTCTTTTGATATTCTTAACAGATCCCTTTCAGCCACACCTGAGTTTATACTAATGAGGTGACTTTTGGAAAGCACCTGAGGTTGGGGGCTAGTTGCCGGTGGAGCCAGCCATGAGCTGAAGAGGGCTGGAGATTGAGATGATGGCCAGTGGCCAATGATGTAATCGGTCTTATCTATGTAATGAAGCCTCCACAAAGACTCAGAGGGGCCAGGTTTGGAGCGCTTCTCAGTTGGTGAACAATGTGGAGGTGCTGGGAGGGTGGCACACTCGGAGGGCATGGAATTTCCGCAGCCCTTCCCACGTGCCTTGCCCTGTGCATCCCTTCCATCCAGCTGTTCCTGAGTTGTATCCTTTTGTAATAAACTGATAATTTAGCAAATGAACTCTTTTCCTGAGTTCTCTGAGACACTCTAGAAAATTAATTGGACCCGAGAAGGGGGTCCTGGGAACCTTTGATTTATAGCTGGTGGGTCAGAAGCATAGGTGATCGATCACCTGAACTTGTGATTGGCGTCTGAAGTGGGGTAGGGGTTTGCAGTCATATCGGCTGAGCCCTTATCTTGTGGGATCTGACAGTGTCAACTGTGTCCAGGTACATGGTGCCAGGATTGAACTAAGTTTGTAGGCCACCCGGGCAGTGTTGGCTGAGAATTGGAAAATTGCCTGGTGGGTTGAAAACACTGGCTGGGCTGGCGTCGTTGAGGACGCAGCTCTGGGTCAGCATGGGTTGTCAATGAGGACACCACCTCTCACTGGTAGTGTGGCTTGAGCAGTTCCTTGACCTCTCTGTTCCTCAGTTTCCATGACTGTCACATAGGAATAAAGGTGTCATTCATCCACCTTCATTGGGCTCCTGCTGTGTCCAGGCCAGGGTAGTGATTACTGGGCTTGTCGGGATCAACACCATGCAGAGAGTTGGGCAGAGGCCTGCCAGGAGGGCACGGGAGGCCTCCGGGGAGTTGCAAGGCAGGAGCAACCCATTGGGCCAGAGGGGATGGAGAGAGCTCTGGGATCCGGGACAGGGCGGGGAGATGGTGCGGTGAGGTGGGCAGCGCAGAGCAGAATAAGAGTCTGCAGAGTGATGAGCCGGAGCCTAGCCCGTGGGTTGAGCAAGGCATGTTTGCCCTTGAGGATAACATCAGTGTCCCTGGTCCAGAGTGTCTGGAGTGTGAGGCGGGGAGCCTGGGTTACCTGAAACTGCGCTGGAAAGGGCACTGGGATCCCATGTTCCTGAGACAGACAACCCTTGGGCCTCGTGGGGCTTCTGGGGATGTGGGCATTCCATCTCCAAGATGCACAGTCCTGCTTCTGGGTCGAGGAGAGGTGAGGGTCATCTGCGTGGGGGTCCCTCCGTGTTCTGCATGCTGTGGGTGCTGAGCAAAGGCCTCTCTGAGCACATGGAGGTCTGAGCAATGCACGGGGTGAGCCAAGGACAGTTGGGGTGTGAAAGTGTGGGCAGAGGATCAGCCCACAGAGACCTCGAGGCCAGAGACACTGCTGTGTAGGAAGGACTTGGAAGGAAGGTGGGCCGCTGCTGAGACTGGAGGTGGGAGGTGAGGGGCTCAGGCCTGTGAACCCCTGAGGAGTCGGGGTGCGGGTGGGAGCTCTGAAGGGGTCCCGGGTTGTGTGCAGACATCTCATTTGCGTTTTAAGGGACCACCTGGAACGGCATCTAGTCTGAGGATGTCCTGCTGCAGGAGCTCTGCCTCTGACGATGGCTCTTCACTCAGCTCTTGGGGGAAACCAGGAGTTGATGAAGCCATGGAGCTGCCCTGTGGCTGTGGTGGTCGTAGTGGTGGCTGTCCCCACAGGGATGCTGGGTGGCACCTGTCCTGCCCAGGTTCTTTCTGTTGTGGGTGTTTCAGAGGTTGGGAGATTTGGGTAAATCAGGCAGGATCACCTCCCAAAGGCCCCACCTCCTAACACCATCACATTGGGGCTTAGGTTTCAGCATGTGAATTTTGGGGGATATGAACATTCACTCTATAGCAGGGTTCCAAACTCTGGTCTCTTGATAAACTCAGGTTTTAATAGAACTCTAGGGCTTCCCTGGTGGCACAGTGGTTGAGAATCCGCCTGCCAATGCAGGGGACACGGGTTCGAGCCCTGGTCCAGGAAGATCCCATATGCCGCAGAGAAACTAAGCCCATGCACCACAACTACTGAGCCCGTGTGCCACAATTACTGAAGCCCATGCACCTAGAGCCCATGCTCTGCAACAAGAGAAGCCACTGCAATGAAAAGCCGGTGCACCGCAATGAAGAGTAGCCCCTGCTCGCCACAACTAGAGAAAAGCCCATGCACAGTAACGAAGACCCAATGCAGCCAAAAATAAAAATAAATAATAAATAAATACATTTATTTTTAAAAAAATAGAACTCTGGGTGCATAGCCAATGTTCTTGGGGAGAACATTGAGGGCATGGTTTACTGTTCCTGCTCTCTCCCCGCCTTTTCAGAGATTCCTGTCTGTTTGGCATGGATCCTGCCTGACCCTTTCTTTCCCCTAGAGTCCATCTGTGCTCTCTATGCTGACCAACACTTTGCCTTTTGACTCTGATCTCAGGGAGATCTTTGCGTGTCCTGGCACCTGGCTCTTTTAGCAGGGTTAATTCATTTAAGCAACTAGAATCTTTCCAGTTTTCATTTGTAAATGATGATCATCACACACATGCGCACAGCTAGACGTGTAAAAGTGGAACACACAAAGCAGAAAGGAACCCCAGAAGTCTGCTTGGCTCACTCTGTGGCCCGTGAGGAATGGGCAATACCTCTCTGCCTCCACCTCCACAGGCCGTCACAGAAACAGCCTTGATTTTCCTCATCCTGGAAGATGATGAACATGTGTCTGCCTTACACCTGACTTGTCCTTCCACGCCTGACTTATGTAAAGGAAAACAGCCAGTTGAGGGGACGCTGGGAGCCTCCCAGGAAGGGCACTCTTGGTCTTTGTTTTGGTGGCTGTTCATCTGTTTGTCATCCAGGTCACTGGGACACCCATAAGTAGGGCAGAGAGGAGGTGAGCTGTCTGAGCCCGAGTGTCCCTTGGCTGCGACAGCAGAGAGGGGACAGAGACATGGATTTGTTTTAGCCATAATTAAAAAAAATTAAAGTATAGTTGATGTAACAAATAACAAATGCTGGAGGTGGGTGTGGAGAAATGGGAGCCCTCCTGCACTGTTGCTGGGAATGTAAATTGGTCCAGCTATTATGGAAAGCAGTATGGAGGTTCCTTAAAAAACTAAAAATAGAGATGCCATATGATCCAGTGATCCCACTCCTGGGCATATATCCAGAGAAAACTCTAATTTGAAAAGATACATACACCCCAGTGTTCATAGCAGCACTATTTACAATACCCAAGACATGGAAGCAACCTAAATGTCTATTGACAGATGAATGGATAAAGAAGGTGTGGTACATACATACAATGGAATATTACTCAGCCATAAAAAAGAATGAAGTAATGCCATTTGCAGCAACATGGATGGACCTAGAGATTATCATATTAAGTGAGGTATAAAAACATACTAATTATCACTAATATGTGGAATCTAAAATATGACACAGATGAACTTATCTATGAAACAGAAACAGACTCACAGACATAGAAAACAAACTTATGGTTACCAAAGGGGAAATTGGTGGGGGGGATAACAGGAGTTTGGAATTGGCAAATGCAAGCTAATGTGTATAAAATAGAATAACAAGGTCCTACTGTATAACACAGGGAACTATATTCAATATCTTGTAATAAACTATAATGGAAAAGAAAAAAATAAGGTGAAAGCAATATGTGTATTTATAAATATATAGATAGATAGTTGATATACAATGTTATGTTAGTTTTGTACTGTTGATACATAGTGATTTGACACTTGCACACATTATGACAAGTCTAGTAACCATCTGTTCCTGTACAAAGTTATTACAATATTATTGACCATATTCCTTATGCTGTACATTACATCACCATGACTTATTTATTTTATAACTGGAGGTTTGTACCTCTTAATCCTCTTCACCTATTTCACTCAGCCCCCTCCCTCTGCCAACCACCTGTTTGTTCTCTATATCTATGAGTCTGGTTTTGTTTTGTTTGTTTGGTTTTGTGTTTTAGATTCCACACTTAAGTGAGTTCATGTGGTATTTGTCTTTCTCTGACTCATTTCACTTAGCATAATACACTCTAGGTCCATTCATGTTGTTGCAAATTGCAAGATTGCATTTTATTTATGGTCCAGTACTATTCCATTATATGTATATCTATCTATCTATCTATCTATCTATCTATATATATATATATATCACATCTTCTTTATCCATTCATCTATTGACAACACTTAGGTTGCCTCTATACCTTGGCTATTATAAATAATGCCGCAGTGAACATTGGGATGCATGTATCTTTTTGAATTAGTGTTTTTGTTTCCTTTGGGTAAATACCCAGAAGTGGGACAGCTAGATCATATTGCAGTTCTATTTTTAATTTTTTGAGGAACCCACATACTAGCCATAAAGTTTGAGGATGGCTCCTCTGAGGCTCTGGAGTACTGGAGTGGGTTGTGCCAGGTAGCTGGGGCTTCTAGGTCAAAATCAGGACCCGTGTCCTCTGGCAGGCCGTCTGGAAGGATTTCACAATTGAGACGCCCTTCTCACGTGGCTCATTATGTGTGACCGGCAGTGACACCACTGACTGCCGTCCCCTGTCTGTCAAACCGCGCTGTGGCAAAGAGTAGCCCCCGCTCGCCACAACTAAAGAAAGCCCGTGCGCAGCTGCGAAGACCCAGCGCAGCCAAGAATAAATAAATAAATTAATTAATTAAAAAAAAGACACACGGTAGGCTTGGTGTCGGCAGGTTTGAGCCGTGACTCCATCACTAGCTTGGTGATCTCTGACCTCAGTTTCTCACATGGAAAGTGGGGGCAGGCTCCATCCCCTCTCAATGGGTTCTGTGGGGAACCCAGGCTGGGGCACTGACTCGGGGGCATGGAAGAAGAGCCTGGGGGCTGTGGGGGTGGTTTCTCTTCTCTTCCCATCTCCAGGTCTTCCTTTTTGTTTCTCCCCCTCGGTTGTCTTGTCTTTCTCTTTCCCTCTCTCCTCTTCATAGCCCTGCCTGCTCCTCTTGGTTCCAAAGTGTGCACACACAGATGCACATGCATGCACACAACACATGTACACCGTATACATGTGTACATGACAGATGCATGCACACACAAGCACAACACATGCATGCATGTGCACATACACACACACCACACACATTTCGATATACACACACCTATCCACACATATACGTATGCACGATACACCTGTACACACACAGGCACACACCTGGGAGCTGCTGCCAGTTCCCTAGGATGCACATTCCTCCTTTAAAAGTTCCTTTCGTTAAAATGTGAGCACTTAGGGCTTCCCTGGTGGCGCAGTGGTTGAGAGTCCGCCTGCCGATGCGGTGGACACGGGTTCGTGCCCCGGTCCAGGAAGATCCCACATGCCGCGGAGCAGCTGGGCCCGTGAGCCATGGCCGCTGGGCCTGCGCGTCCGGAGCCTGTGCTCCACAACGGGAGAGGCCACAACAGTGAGAGGCCCGCGTACCGCAAAAAAAAAAAAAAGAATCCGCCTGCCAATGCAGGGGACACACGTTTGAGCCCTGGTCCAGGAAGATCCCACATGCCGCAGAGCAACTAAGCCCGTGCACCACAACTACTGAGCCTGCACTCTAGAGCCCGCGAGCCACAACTACTGGAGCCTGCGCACCTAGAGCCTGTGCTCCACAGCAAAGAGAAGCCACTGCAATGAGAAGCCTGTGCACCGCAACGAAGAGTAGCCCCTGTTAACCGCAACTAGAGAAAGCCTGCGTGCAGCAATGAAGACCCAACACAACCAATAAATAAATAAATATTTTAAAAGTGTGAGCATCTAAAAACATACAGGAAAATACAGAGAGGAATATAGGGAATGCCCTCCATTCAGAGTCCACAGTTTACATTTTTCATATTGTGGACTCAGGCATGTCCTCCCCACGTTGGTTTCTTCCTCCTCCAAATGTGGGGTCCCACCATCTGCGCTGTAGGGCTGCGTTGTGATATGTTTTCACGTCCTCCGTGTTTGAGTTGTGTTGGTTCTGCATCTGCTCTGTGCTGATACTCGGAGACCCCGCTCCCTCCTTTACCTGATGTTTGATTCCATCCTGTCACTGCCACGGTGTGTTGGACCATTTCCTTATCGAGCATGTGAGGTGTTTCCAACTTTTTATGCTTGAAAGTCTTTTATTGGTCCCTATATTGTATGCAACCAAAATATGTACATAAATTGAAATTAGAATCTTAAAAGGGAGAATTTTTCTCCTGGTTTGAGTGGCCATTACAAATAATCAGTTGGTCAAAACATCACAAATATTACAGTTTTTTTTTTAATGTTTATTTTTATTTATTTGGCTGCATCAGGTCTCAGTTGCGACACTCGGGATCTTTGTTGTGGCACACGGCCTCTTTTGTCGTGGTGTGCGGGCTCAGTAGTTGCGGCACGTGGGATCTTAGTTCCCTGACCAGGGATGGAACCCGCGTCCCCTGCATTAGAAGGCGGATTCTTAACCACTGGACTGCCAGGGAAGTCCCTACAGTTTTTATAAATAACAAACATAAATAGTAAAAAAAAAAAATTGAAATATATCTCTTAAGTCAGTGGATAGGCTGCTTTCCCCCCAGTTAATACATGTAGTCACAGTTGAATAGAACCTGTTGCTGGAATGAGACGGCTCAACAGCACTTCTAGTTCTGTTTTTCATTTTAAGTTAAGAAACTTTGTTCACATAAATAGAGTAGATGGGAATTAACAGGGGTTTGATTTAGCAATAGCATCTAATTCCAAGTTACTTGCCAAAAAATAGAAAGATCATATAAAGATCTAATACCAAAAAAATTTGTTGATGATTTACCAGCTGACAACTGAAGTGCTTCCAGTTCATAATAACAGCCTTGTTGAGATATAATTCACATGCTACAAACTTCACCCTTTTTTTTTTTTTGCGGTATGCGGGCCTTTCACTGTTGTGGCCTCTCCCGTTGCGGAGCACAGGCTCCGGATGCACAGGCTCAGCGGCCATGGTTCACGGGCCCAGCCGCTCCGCGGCATGTGGGATCTTCCCGGACTGGGGCACGAATCTGTGTCCCCTGCATCGGCAGGCGGACTCTCAACCACTGCGCCACCAGGGAAGCCCAAACTTCACCCTTTTAAAATGTACGATCCAGTGGTTTTCCCAGAACGCGGTTCCAGTTTTGTGATTTTTATGGTCACTGCTCTAACATCCTTGTCCCATGTCTCCAGTCTTTTTTTTTTTTTGGCTACGTTGGGTCCTCGTTGCTGCGCGTGGGCTTTCTCTAGTAGCGGCGAGTGGGGATACTCTTCGTTTCAGTGCGCGGGCTTCTCATTGCGGTGGCTTCTCTTGTTGCAGAGCACAGGCTCTAGGTGCGTGGGCTCAGTAGTTGTGGCTCATGGGCTCTAGAGTGCAGGCTCAGTAGTTGTGGTGCACGGGCTTAGTTGCTCCACGGCAGGTGGGATCTTCCCAGACCAGAGCTCGAACGCGTGTCCCCTGCATTGGCAGGCGGATTCTTAACGACTGCGCCACCAGGGAAATCCCCCTCCAGTCTTTTAAAAATAATTTTTCTTGTTTTAAAGCAATACACATTAGGGAATTCCCTGGTGGTCCAGTGGTTAGGACTCCGCCCTTTCACTGCCAAGAGTGCATGTTTGATTCCTGGTCCAGGAACTAAGATCCCACAAACCTCGAGGTGTGGCCAAACATGAAAAAAAAAAAAGGCAATACACATTAATTTAGAAAAGAAACAGTTAAAGCCTCCCCCCAAAAAACCTAGCCCCCCAAAAAAAAACCCCTCATCCGTTGCCTCTTAATCCGGAGGTTTCCGTTTGTAGCATTTATACCTCTGAAGTTATTAACGCTTAAAACTACACTAAGACGTGCAGGCCTCCTGTGTATCGTCAGGTTGTGGGCAGAGCTGTGGAGGAGAATAAAGCAGGGAAGGGGGCTGGGAGTGGGGAGTCAGCAGGCAGGGTGGAAGGGCGGAAGTTGCAAATTTTGAAAAGAATGATCAGAAGAGGCCTTGTTGAGGAGGACACGTGAGGTCTAAAGATCAAGGCAGACTCTTGGGGAAGAACTTCATAAGCAGAGGAAACAGCAAGTACAGAGACCCTGGGGTTACGGACGAGGTTGGCAGGGTCCGCCGCAAGCCATGGGGAGGAGTCTGGGACTTGTTTTGGTGTGATTAGGGAGGCATCAGAAGGCCCCTCATTATGAGCACTGGGATGTGGGAAACAGCCTTTGGGGCTGTGGAAGTGGGGAGACCGGGGAGTGGATTGCAGGACTCCAGCAGTAGATGGTGGTGGTGTTGAACAGCGTGGTGGCCACAGAAAAATGTTATTTTCAGGAGCCCAGAGAGGGTCACTCAGACTGGATTTTGAAGCCCATCATGTTAGTTATCTCTTGCTGAGTAACAAATTCAAATTTTAGCCATTTATAACAATAAATGCTTATTATCACGGTTTCTGTGGGTCAGGAATTTGGGAGTAGCTTCGCTGGGTGGTTCTGATTCAGGGTCTCCCTTGAGGTTGCCGTCAGCTGGGCTACAAGGTCTGATTCCCACGTGGTTCCCTCGCAGGGCTGGCAGGTTGGTGCTGGCCGGTGGCTGGAGGCCTCAGTTTGTCACTACATGGACCCCTTCATGGGGCTGTTTGAGTGTCCAGCACGGCAGCCGGCTTCCTCCCCCAGAGCCTTGGAAGTCCCACTCCGTCAATTCCACAGTGTCCTGCTGGTTACACAGGTCAGCCCTGTTCAGTCTGAGAAGTCTCCCCAGAGACATGAATACCAGGAGGTGAGAACATGGGGCCTTCTTAGAGGGGAACCTCCTCACCCACTTTCTGCTTGTGGAGCGGAAATTCTGGAGATTTGTTGGACATAATGTGATTGGGCCTTGGGGTCCCCCCAGGGCGAGGTTGGAGCAGGATTTTCCGGGCCAGGGGTCTGTCTATTCCTGGAGGGCTTTGCAAGGATGGCTGGGCCCCAGGCCTAGTTCCGCCTCGCCTGGAACCTTCCCTCCAGACCAGTGCTGTGCGGCCTCTGGATCCACCTCAGGGCCTGTGAGCAGTGTGGAGGTCCTGGCAGGGTGGGGCCCAGGCAGCCGCTGGGCTTTCTTGCACCCTCTGTCACATGCCACTGCGGCCCTGACTTGTCACAGAGCCTAGTGCATGTGACTTTGCTTGTCAGCTGTGCTGTGTGACATTGTCACGGCCTATCGTAGTCCTGGCGGACCAGGTGGCTCTGAGCTGGCTTCCCCCAGAGCTCCCAGCTGACACCCTTCTCAACTGCCCTGTGATTCGGGCTCAAGGTTGGGTGGGCCACAGGCCCACCTGTCCAGAGACAGGTCCAGAGACTGCCTGTGCCCCACCCCAATAGGGCCAGTGTGGGAACAACCACCATTTTAAAGCCTTTGCACATTAAAATCCACTGATGCTCTCAGTGCGGTAGACGGGACTGAGTGCAAATCCCAGGTGATTTTGGAAGGGCCCAGGTGCTTCCCTGCATCACACTTAGTCTTTTTATTCTGATAAGTGCACCACGGGTGGTTCGTGTTCAGTGAAAAGATATAACATGGAGCAGAACGTCTGGGCTTTTGTCCATGCCGCACCTGGTCCCGACTGACTTCTCAGCAGCTTTTTGGGTGCGTCCTTTTGACCATTCTCTGTGTACTCACAACTTGCATCATGCACGCCTAAGTGTGCAGTTACCTCTCAAAAGGGGTTCTGGAATGCATCCAACAAATATTCTGTGAGCATCTTTCTGTGTCAGTATCCAGGTCTGTTTGACCCTCTTTAGCAGCTATTATATGGTGTTCCATAAAATCAGGAGTATTGTATTTATTTAACTAGTCACCACTTTATTCTTTTTCTCTCACTGCAGTTGGCTCTGTCTGGTTCCTGGTCCACGCGTGGGTTGGGGTTACGCCCTGGCCTGATATGTCCTGGCTATGTTCCCTTCAGTCAAGAGCCACCAGGCTGTACTCCTGGTTCTGGGCCTCCCGGCCTAGGCAGCCAAGGCTGTGTCCCGCGTAACTGGGGTTGTGGTTCTCAGGAAGGACACACAGATCCATGCACGGCACCCACCAAAGCTCAAGGGGCCCAGAATTCCCTCTGGTCCACAAAATTCACAGGGCCCTCTGGTTACCTGGCCTTTCTCTGTGCCAGTGAGAAGCGAGGGACAGTGGGCAAGTATCAGATCAGGAAGCTTGGGGGAGGCGGTACTTCTAGTGTTTCCCCAGCAAGGCTGTGAGCTCAGTTCTTTGAAGCTGACCCATGTCCGATGCCTTGTAGCCATCTATGTTTACAAGAAACGTGAATTTAGTGCCTAAGTGTGCCAGGGACGTATAGCCTCAGTCTTCATGGAGGGGAGCCAGATAGAAATGAAATAACTCAGGTTCACACAGTTTTAAACTGTGGTCAGCACTGAGGTGAAAAAGTTCTCAGGGCTCGGATTTGGGGCAGGGAGGCTGATTTAGTCTGGGGGTCAGAGAAAGTGTATTCGTTTCCTATGGCCACTGTAACGAAGTGCCACAAACTGGGTGACTTAAAACAACAGAATTTATTCTCACAGTTCTGGAGGCCAGAAGTCCAGGATCTAGGTGTCCACAGGGTTGGTTCCTTCTGAGGCCTCTAGGGGAGGCTCCTTCCCACCTCTCCCTACTTCTGGAGGCTCGAGGCACTCCTTGATTGTAGCCGCGTCACTGCCATCTCTGCCTCTGTTGTCAGACAGCTTTCTTCCCTTTGTGTGTGTCTGTGTCCACATCTCCCTCTTTCTCTTATGGAGACACCAGTCACTGGGTTTAGGGGCCCCCATCCAGTCTGACTCCTGTTAACTGGATTCCATCTGCAAAGTACCTATTTCCATACAAGGTCACAGGTGCCAGGGGTGAGGACTGAGACATGTCCTTGTAGGGGACGCAGTTCAACCTGCTGCAGAAGGAAGTGATATTGGAGCGGGGGTCTGGATGAGTCCAGGAGTGGGGAGGAGAGGCCCCGGGCCAGGTGGAGGGGCCGAGGCCGTGTCTGGAGCTGGCCTTTCTCAGGCTGAGCTTCTTGGCCATGAGATGCTCCCATTGGGCTGTATTGAGCCTCATCGTCTACAGTTGTGTTTCCTTTTTTAACCAGGAAACTACTTTGCCTCCCACTTTTTCATGGGAGGTGAGAAATTCGACACCCCCCACCCTGAAGGTTACCTCTTTGGAGAGAACATGGATCTGAACTTCCTGGGCAATCGCCCAGTCCAGGTGGGTCTCGGTGGGGCTGGGCACGTGGGCAGTGGTGGCAATGCCCCTGGCTGTGAGCAGGCACCGAGTCTCCCCAAATGGGGTGGAGGTGCCATCTGGACGCGGGCATGTGATGTGTGCGTGAGGCCTGTCCCCCCTTAGAGGCTGGATGGCCGAGGGTTGGTCCCTGGGGTACAGAGCAGCTGCTACTGAACCCAGTGCATCCAGACTGTGGGGCTGAGGAAGGCTCTGGATTTCATCCCAGGCCTCTTGGATGGCTGTCTTTCAAAAGAGAAAAGAACATCCACATTCCATAGGGCAGTGGGCAAGAGATGTGATCCAAAGCAGAAACGCAAACAGCCAGGACTCTTTTTTACAAGTTCGCCCTCACTAGTCACCAGAGGAGTGCACTCCACACACTGCTGTCCCTTCGTTCAACGCACATTTGGCACCTGCTGTGTACCTAGGACTCTTCCAGGGGCTGGAAGGACAGACCCTGCCCTGTTTAGTATGTGGGGTGCAGGCAATAAAGAAGGGAATGTTTGATGGATGGAGACTAAAGAGAGAGAGAGGGCTGTGGGGGATTGCTGAGCAGGGGCCTGGGTTTTGCATCTTGAGATAATGGTCCCCTGCGTGGCCAAGGGCCCAGGCAGGAGGCCCTCTCTCTCACGAGACACTGGACTCTGTCCCCTAAGGCTGCTGAGTCCTGGGCCTGGTGGGGGTGCTATCCCCTGGACCAGGGGTCTCCAGGCTGTTTTAGCTGTAGAGCAGCTGGTTGACATGAAGTCTTGGTCCTTTAACTGGCCTGGGGCCCAGAGTGCTGGTCCCCCACCCATGGGGCCAGTGGGGCTTCCACGTTGTACTGAGCTCCCCACCCTCCTGAGTTTGTGACAGCAGGAGCAGAACCTGCCTTGCATGTCTTTGCAGCCTTGGCTCAGACCCAGGACCTGGCTCTGCAGGCCACCTGTAGATCTGTTGTCTTGTGTCACTTTCTCCTTGAGACCATCGTAGAGTCACCTGCAGTTGTGAGAAGTGATGGAGAGACCCCGGGTGTCCTTTACCCGGCTTCCCAGTGAAAACATCTGCTAAGACTCAGTGCGTTGTCACCAGCAGGAGACTGACCCCGTGCCCAAGCCTTCCAGACACCACCAGTTTTACAGCACCCGTGTGTGTGTGTGTGTGCGTGCGTGTGCGTGCGTGCGTGCCTGTGTGGGCGCAAGTCCCTTCCGAAATCTGTATTGACTATCGTCCTTGTGTGGAGAGCCTGCCTTGTTCAGGGCAGCAGTGAGACGACAGGTCCCACCTCCAGGAACGTGGCCTGAGAGCCCCAACCCTAACCTCTGCCCCGGGGACCTAGCTGAGGGTCCTTCCTGCAACTGGGGACCCAGAATCCTCAGGGCAGTTCCAGTCCCGGCTCTCCCACGTGCTGGCCGTGTCGCCTGTGGTTTCCTTGGATGTGGATGAGGGGAGTGCTGTCCTGTGGTCAGTGCGAGGGCCCAGGATGATCAGGCAGGGTTGTGACCATTGCTCTGATGAAGCCCTGTTTTCCCTCCGCTGCCATGCCCTGGGGGTTACCTGGAATTGCTCTTTCCCTCCTAGTTTCCCTACGTCACCCCTGCCCCCCATGAGCCTGTGAAGACACTGAGGAGCCTGGTGAACATCCGCAAAGACTCCCTCCGGCTCGTGAGGTAACCCTTCCCCCCCGCCCTGTGCCGCGCTGTGGCCCCCCATGGGCCCCCTGGTGCTTGGGAGAGAGTGACCCTGGGCCCTACTCCCCCTTGTGTAGAATCAGGACTCGATTCCAGAGCTGCCCCTGGGGGGCGGGGGGGGAGGGGAGGGGCCCGCAGGTTCTGCCTGTGGAACTCCAGCCTTAAGCCGGGCCTCAGCCTGGCACCTGTGCCCCAGGGGTGTTGGGCCGGGTCTGGAGACAGTCTTGGTTGTCACAGCTGGGGGTGGGTGAGGGCGGTGCTACTGGCATCTGGCAGGCAGGGACCAGGGATGCCGCTCGGCACCCTACGGCGCTCAGCACACCCCCACTGCCTCGAGCAGTCCAGCCGGCGCGTCAGTGGGCTGAGAAACCGCCTCAAACCCGGAAGACTTGAGGGATCGGGGCCATTTCTAAACCCAGAGGACTAGTCTCCCTTTCTGTGAGCAGGAGACAAGGGAAGGAGGACCCTGCGTTGTTGGGCCTTGTTGTCCAAACAGGGAACGGCCTCCACGTTCCTAGGAAGGTGGGATGCAGCCAGGCAGCTGACTCTGGGGCCCCTGCGGGGGCGGGGGTGCTGTATGGGGTGGGGACACCGTCGCAGGCACAGCCCCTGACCTGCCCTGTTCCTCTGTCTCCCGGGCAGGTACAAGGACGGTGCTGACAGCCCCACTGAGGACGGCGAAAAGCCCCGAGTCCTCTACAGCCTGGAGTTCACCTTCGATGCCGACGCCCGGGTGGCCATCACCATCTACTGCCAGGCAGTGGAGGAGTTCCTGAATGGGACGGCTGCGTGAGTCCCCATGGGGCCTGGCAGGCCCAGTGGTTCTGCTTCTGTCTGTATTGTGTATTTGAACTTTCGGAGCTTTGATTTGAAATAGGGCCCTGCTGGCCCTAAAAGTTTGAAATCTGCAACTTCAGCATGACCGTGGCAGGCCTGCCTCCAGGCTGTAAGGCCAGACCCAGGCAGGATGGGCAGAAACGCACCCACTTCCGTCCTGTCGGAGGAAACCCCTCGGAGGCCAGATTTGATCCGGGGGTGGAGTGGTGGCTGAGAGCTCGGTCTGTGAGTCCCTGTTCGTGTAAGAGCAGCCCCTCCCCCAGTGTCAGTCTCAGGCCGGACGTGCCAAGGCCCTTGAGAGTGTCCTTTGTCCTAGAGACTGAGTGAGGCCCCAGGGACAGCAGGTGTGGGGAGGTGGGTGAGGGTCCTGGGTTGGATTCCTATATAGGGAGATGCCAGAGCCTACCGGGATTGAAAATGTGTGTGCTGCTTGACTCAGCCTTTACTTTCCTGGGAATTTATCTTGGGGACATGCTTGCATGTGTGGTTAAGATGTGTGCAGAGGAGAGTCCTGGAAGCTTTGTTTGGAATAGCAAGATGTTGGCGACCGCCTGGTGTCCACCACTGGGGGCCTGGTTGAATCAATTAGAGTAAAACCGTGGTGGAACCCATGCAGTGTCCCAAGAACACGGCACCTCCATCTGTGATGACTGTGGGACAGCTTCGGGCACACAAGTGGTCGGAGCAGATTGTAGGTGGACTGCTGTTTGAATATTAAAGAAGAAACACCTGCTCATGCAGGCATGATTATGCCTCAGCTTTCCCAGGAGTGACACACGGGTTGTGGACGGGGCAGAGAAGCAGGTGGCTGGGAGCACGCGTGAGGCCGGGGCTTGGGGTCACTTTGCACTGTGCATTTTTGTACTGTATTCATTCAAAAATGTCAGCAAACCATAAAAGCCTAGTGGAAAGTTGTAGCCAAGTCTGGAAAGGTAACAGTAATTGGGCAGGTATGGGCTCTGGGAGAATGGGATGCGGCAGAGAGTTTGTCTCACTGTCCTTTCTCTCTCGGCCCTTTCAGGTACACCCCCAAGAGCCCGGCCCTGCAGTCCGAAACTGTCCACTACAAGCGGGGAGTGAGCCAGCAGTTCTCCCTGCCCTCCTTCAAGATCGATTTCTCGGAGTGGAAGGATGATGAGGTAACAGCTTGGCTGGGCCCCCCTTTCCCCTGGCCCCTCCCCGAGTTCCTTCCCCTGGAGGGGGGCAAGCACAGTGGGGCCTGTTCACTCAGATTCCTCACATGGTTGATAAGTGTCAGGAATGGCTGCTGACCAAGGTCTGTGTGCCCAGTCGGGGTACCTGGACTGTGGATTGTGGTCGGTGCAGGCATTGGCTGGACTGGATGATCGTGGCCGGGCGGAGCAGCAGCAGTTACAAGCTCCGTATGGGCTCTGGTATGGTTGTCAGGGCCACGGGGCTGCAGCCTGGCAGGATGCCTCCCACCCAGTGGTTCTGTAGCTAAGGACAGTGATTTACACCATGTGGAGGGTGCTCACTGCAGCTCTGTCTGTAGTAGTAAATTGGAAACAATCTACATGTCCATTACGGAGGTATCGCTTGGTTCACTGACATCATGGGAACCCCCTGTATACATAATGGGGGCACCATAGTCCAGCTCCGTTCTGGGATGTCGTGAGCCTTAGAGTAGCTGACAGAGCTTATGTCTGCTGTACGTGCTGATGTGGAAGCACCTCCTGGGCTTGGAGAAAAGCACATTACAGACAAATACCATGTAATCGCACATATGTGGCAGCCACAGATGTGCACAAGACCACTTCTGCAGGTACATGTATGTGTACATAATCCTTGAGGAAAAGCCAGAGAAGGTTCCCCGTCAAGCTTAAGACAGTAGTTATTTCTGCAAAGGAGCTTGGTATAAGGAAGACACACACAAACACACTACATGTGTACAGTGTGAGTATCAGTACTGTGTACACCCCTGAATTATTTTGTTTTTTTTAAAAAAACAGGTTATTAAGTTAGAGTTTATATATCATAAAACTCACCCATTTTAAGTGTTCAATTCAGTGATTTTTAGTAAATCTGTGATCACAGCCATGACCACAATCCAGTTTGGGGATGTTTCTATCCTCCCAGTAGGATCCCTCATGCCCTTTACAGTTGATCCCTGTTCCTGCCCCAGCCCCTGGCACTAATCTGCTTTCTGTCTCCCTGGATCTACCTGTTCTGGACATTTCATATGGATGGAACTGTACAGTATGTGGCCTTTCATGTCTGGCTTCTTTGACGTAGCTGAATTCTCTCGTTTTTTTTGACAGAGGGTAGTCCCGTCTTATGTTACTGAAATACATGAGTGGGAAGGATTGGAGGTAGCAGGGTATGGTGTGGTGTGGGAATTGCCAGGAAGGTTCTGGATCACGGGTATGTCAGACGGTGAAGGCCACGCCCTGGTAGTTACTCCCGGCCGCGTGTGCTTGCTGGTCAGAGCGCTTTGATGTCGAGCAACAGGAGCCCCCTCTGTTTTACCACGTGAGAAGGGCAGGTCTTCTGGAAGCCAGGTGGGGCCCTCGAAGTCAAAGGCCAAGCTGAATAGCAGTCCTGGGGGCCCCCTGCCCACAGCCCTGTGCCGTCAGGATGGTTCCGTCCCCGTGTGCACACATTCCCGGTTCAGATGCCCGGCAGGTGCATCTGGTCCCACCCACCCTCCTGTGAATGGGATGGGGCAGCTCCCCTAGGGCAGAGGGGCTGGGAGGGCAGGTGAGTGGGTGCCCCCACCTATGGTGACTGCGGGGTGGCTGGGCTGAGGCTGCACCTCAGCTTGGTGACCTCTGAAATAACCCAGTTTTGGCATTTTGGCCCTGAAACATCCCCTGTGCGTTTGCAGATGTCCTGTATCACCAGCGGTTTGGGTCACTTGTCCTGAGCGCACACCTGACTTGTAAGCCAGTCTTGGGTGCTCCACGAGGGCACCCCCTTGGCTCCCTCAGTGCATCAGGGAACCTGCGTCCTCGGCTTGTCAGCATGTGGCCTGGTGGGCCTGTCCAGTGTTGTTACCCTGGGACCCCGTCCTCATCTTTGCCTTTTCTGATTATCACTTCAGCTAAGATGTTCTTTTTTTTGGGGGGGGGGCCACACCACAAACCTTGCAGGATCTTAGTTCCCTGACCAGGGATTGAACCTGGGCCCTCGGCAGTGAAAGTGCAGATTCCTAACCCCTGGACCGAAAGAGAATTCCCACTAATATGTTGTTGAAATCAGCTCAGTTTTTCTTACAGGTGTTTTTTACTGTGATAGAATACACACAATATAAACTTACGTCAGTGACAGTGCATTCATAGTGTGTGACCACTGGGCAGTTCCAGGACGTTCTCATTACCCACAAGGAAGTCCTGCACCCATTAAGCAGTCACCCCCAATTCCTCCCTCTATTACATGTATTTTTATTTATTTTTATTTTTTTTATTTTGAATTTATTTTATTTTTGTCTGCGTTGGGTCTTCTTTGCTGCGCGCGGGCTTTCTCTAGCTATGGCGAGCGGGGGCTACTCTTGGTTACGGTGCACAGGCTTCTCACTGCGGTGGCTTCTCTCGTTGCAGAACACGGGCTCTAGGCACACGGGCTTCAGTAGTTGTGGCACACGGGCTCAGTAATTGTGTCTCACAAGCTCTAGAGCGCAGACTCAGTAGTTGTGGCACACAGGCTTAGCCGCTCCGCGGCATGTGGGATCTTCCCGGACCAGGGCTTGAACCCACATCCCCTGCATTGGCAGGTGGATTCCCAACCACTGCGCCACCAGGGAAGCCCTATTACATGTATTTTTAAATGGAAACTTCATCAGTCGTTACTGTAGCTAGGAAACGGCTAAGATTTGCCATAAATAGAAGGTTCTGGAAGTTAAGCTGTACGGAGAGCAGAAGGATGCTGTTACATCCTGGCATGACGTCCTTGCCAGCTGAGGGCATTGAAGCGGGTGTTGGTAGGTGTTAGAGTTGTGACAGACACTCTGGCACCAAACTCAGGTTTCTCCTTTATACCAGGGTTTCTCAGCCTCGGTGCTGTTGACATTTGGGTCCTGGGTCATTCTCTGGCAGAGACTGTCCTGTGCTCTGTGGGATGTTGAGCAGCCTCCCTGGCCCCTGCCTACCAGGTGTCAGGAATGTCCCTTGCTGCAATTGTGACAGCTGAAGATGTCTCCAGACACAGGCGTCCCTTCAGCTGCAAGCATTGTGCCATCAGAGGCCTGGCCATCCTCCCTTTTTTTTTAGCCGTTTTCCCCAGATTTGCCTATTTAAAGATTATAACAGTAATGTATGCTTATAGTAAAATGTTCTGATTACACAGAATCTGTCAAGCAAAATGTTCCCAGTTCAGTCTCCTTTTCCAGAAGTGACCACTTCTGACCATGTGGGGTGTATTTTCTAGACTTTCTCCTGTATGCATTTGTTTTTTACAAAAATGCAGTCATACTTTACAAATATTATTTTGTAGCTTGTTTTTTTTAAAACAACTTATCGAGACATAATTTGCATACTATACAACTCACCCTTTTATTTATTTTTTTGTTTCTGTTTTAATAAATTTATTTATTTTGTTTATTTATTTTTGGCTGTGTTTGGTCTTCGTTGCTGCACGCGGGCTTTCTCTAGTTGTGGTGAGCGGGGGCCACTCTTCGTTGCAGTGAGCGGGCTTCTCATTGCGGTGGCTCCTCTTGTTGCTTTGGGCGCACAGGCTTCAGTAGTTGTGGGACATGGGCTCAGTAGTTGTGGCTCACAGGCTCTAGAGCACAGGCTCAGTAGTTGTGGCGCATGGGCTTAGCTGCTCCGCGGCATGTGGGATCTTCCCGGACCAGGACTCAAACCCGTGTCCCCTGCATTGGCAGGTGGATTCTTAACCGCCGCACCACCAGGGAAGTCCCCAGCTCACCCTTTTAAAGTGTATAATTCGGTGGTATTTACTATATTCATAGAGTTGTATAGCCGTCACTACTGCCTTACCTCCAGAACTTTTTTGTCATCCCCAAGAGAAACCCTCTACCCACTAGCAATCACTCCTCATTCCTCCCCCAGCCCCTGGCCACTGCCCATCCACTTTCTGTCTCTTTGGATTTGTCTGTTCTGGATATTTCTCATAAACAGAATCAGACACTATGTGACCTTTGGTGCTGGCTTCTTTCACTCAGCATCATGTCTTCAAGGCTTGTCCAGGTTGTAGTATGTATCGGTGCTTTATTCCTTTTTATGGCTGAATAACATTCCACTGGATGGATGGGATCATATTTTGTTTAGCCCTTCATCAGCTGATGGACATGTGGGTTGTCTCCGCCTTTTGGCCATCATGAATGTTGCTGCTGTGAACATTTGTGTGCAAGTCTTTGTGTGGATGTATGTTTTCATTCCTCTTGGGTGCAGTTTGCTTTTTAATTGAATTTAAATTAATTTAATTGTAAGACTTTTTTAGAGTAGTTTAAGGTTCACAGCAAAATTAAGAGGAAGGTATAGAGGTTTCCCATATGCCCCCTGCCCCACACATGCGTCATTTTCTTTTCTTACTGCACCATGATGTGGAGTCTTTCCAGGTCAACACCTACAGATCTCCTCGTGGCTCGTGGGGCTTCTTTGCAGTTTTCCCACTAGCTCCTCATGGGCTTCCATTTATTTCAGTCAAAGCCACGTCCCCTCCTCCCCCACCCCTTGCCTTTCCCCTATTTCCCAGTGTCCATCTGACCTAGGCCTTGCAAAGACCCTCGTCCACGGCTCCTCTGTGACAGCAGAGCCTGAGGGGAGCCTGGGCGGGACTCCTGCTGCCGTCAGCTGCTGCTCTCTCTCCTGACCTGGCTGCCTTTTTCCCTAAGAAAGCCTCACTCCCTGCATTAAAAATAAGTGTCTCCTGGGACTTCCCTGGTGGTCCAGTGGTTAAGACTCCAAGCTTCCACTGCAGGGGCGCGGGTTCGATCCCTGATCAGGGAACTAAGATCCCACATGCTGCCTGGCGTGGCCAAAAACTAAAAAGCGTCTCCCTCAGACTCTCTGGGAGGGTGGAAGTCTCTGTCCTCTCCCCGCATGCTTGGCTCTGGGGCGTGACTCATGTGCCAAGCTCTGGGGAGCAGGAGTCTGGGAGGAGGTGGTCCTTGCTCCCTAGGTCCCTGTACTCCCAGGGTTTCCCCCCCACCCCTAGGCCCTGGTGTCTGGGGAGAGCGGGGGTCATGGTGCCCTGTCGTCTCCACCTCTGTCCCTGGCTCAGCACCGCGTCTTCTGTTGGGTTTGCAAGTCTGTTGGACAAATGTCACATGTAGTGTGCTGCCCTGTGGTCTGGGCACTGAATGTTCGTGGGAGGCGCCGGGAAGGCTGCTGCGGCAGAGCCTTCTAAGTGGTGTCTGTGTCAGGACTTCTTTGGTTGCAAGTGACAGAAACACCTCAGTCTGACTTAAGAAAAGAAAATCAGGAACTAATTGGCATAGATTCTGAAAAGGCTGGGTGTCTTCAGGGGCCCGTGTCATCAGGAAGGGTATGCTCCTGCTGAGCTGGCCTCGCTCTCTGCTGGCGCCCTGCAGACCAGTGAGAGGTGCGGTCCCCGCCTGCGTCCCAGAGTGCTCAGGTAGACATACCATCCTCTGGCCAGGCCACACAGTACCAGGCTAGGAGAGAAGTTGTTCCCACATTTCCTCAGGGAAAGTCGGGGTGCTGCCACCTGAAAAGTGGGACAACAGTCATTTGCACCTTTGCAGTAGGGTTTGGACAGGGCTGGACAGGAGGCCCCAGGTGGGTCAGGCTTGATAAGAGCAGAATCTCCAGGACAGAAGTACCAGCGGCATCCAGGAAGCAGTGATGGCCTTTCCCAGGAGCTGGGAGGACACAGGTGGGCGAGGCCTGGAGGCAACCCTGGCTCTGTCACTCTGTCTATGAAGCATCCAGCAAGTTATGCCACCTCTGCGAACCTTGCTTTCCCATCTGTCAGCTGGAAATAGAAACAGTCCCTCCCTCGCAGGTGGCCGCAGGGGTCCATGAAGTCGGGGTGCAGGGTGCTTACTTAGCCAGGCTGTCCATCGTGAACCCGACGGCCAGCGGGGCAGGAGCCCCCGTCACACCTCCCCAGACCAGTGTCTTTTATTCCACCCGTCAGCTGGTGCTGAGGCAGCACTCAGTGTGCAAGAGAGAAAGAAAATGCAAATCACTGGCAGCTCCTCAGAGCAACCAAGTCGCCACGTCAGCGCTGACGACTATATTTCAGCAACAGGCCGGAAGCGCGGGGGTGGCAGGGCCCGCACTGCTCCCCGTCCAGCTCTGTCACCTGAATAGCTCCCCTCCTGGGCCTGATTACAGCCTGGGAAGGGCAGCACCTGCGCATCACACCCACCTCAGTTTCGTCATCGTCGTCATCGTCATCATCGTCATCGTCGTCACCGGGGTAACTGCGGGATGGTCGTTGGCAAGATGGCTCCCTGTTCCCTGGCTCGGTGTAGGGAGGGCAGAAGCAGGCGTGTGGGAGGCCCCTGGCCCCGGGATAGCTGTAGAGGATGTGTGACTCCTGTCTCGGGCGGTCACCCCCCCACCCCGTGGGGCACCCCCGAGCAAGGCAGGAGCGGGGAAAGCGGGTCCCTCCCTCTCCCAGGTCCAAGTTTTGGTGGTGCAGCCCTTCTACCCTGAGGCTGTGGGTCCTGGGTAGGCCTGGACACCTCTCCGCGTGTGGATCCGTGCGCACACGTTCCTACCAAGCCCCGTGCCCTGGAGTCCCTACCCAACGTGGTCCTCCTGGGCCAATTCCCTCCCCGGCTCCCGCTGCCTGGACACAAGCAGCTCCAGGGGCTGGTGCTCACCGCGTGCTCTCTCGGCCGCCTGCTCGGAACTTTTGCGTTAGGACCGGGACCTGATGCTCAGGTTGTAGAGCCAGACCCGAACCTGGCAGTGCTGAGTATGCCCTGTCCCAGCACTGGCCCCGGCCCGGCCCTGCCCGCCCACCGATGGCCAGGGACCTGCTGGGCACCCTTCCCGTGGTGGGTGTGTTTGGCTGAGCGCCTCTGCCCTGCAGGCTCTGTGTGACCTCCCCACGGTCCCCACTGGGGAGAAGCCGTGGAAGCTGCACCTGAGTGGACACGTGGGGAGGAGCGTGGCCTGCAGCCAGAGGGCAGCGGGGATCCCCGGAGGACTTAAGCAGGAGGAGAAGGAAAAGTGAGAGGAGGTTTCTCCGTGAGCTCGGACAAGCCACGTGGTCTCTCCTTCACGTTGGTTCCGTCTTTGTTGGGGCCGAGCTGGGTGCCTTTCTTCACAAGGTTAGATGCGGGATCTCCGTGGGACCCGGCACTCCCGTGCCTAGGGGTCCACCCAGCAGAGTCCAGCAGAGGCAGCCCCGCTCAACACAGCCGAAGGGGGGCCTGGTGTCTGAGCAGGTGAATGGGTGACAGTGAGGTCTGGCCAGGCGGGGAGTGCTACTCGGCCTTAAGGGGGAGGCGCCTGCAGCGTGATGATTCTGCCTGAGAGACACAAGACACAAAAGACAGATACTGTGTGCATCCATTTCTGTGAATGTCCAGGGGTCGGCCCATCTACAGACGCAGCAGCATGGAGGTTCCAGGGCTGGGCTGGGCTGGGCGGCCCGCTGAGGGCTGGCGAGGACGTTCCAGGAAAGATGGTGCTGACGGTCGCCTGACCGTACGGATGTACTTAATGACACTGAGTTACACTTAGAACACAAATGTGCCCTTTTAATCTGCTTTACCACAAAGAAGAAAAGGGCGCCTGTCTGGCCTCAGCTCTGTCACCTCAACGCCTCCCACTCCCTCCAGCTCAGTCTGACTGTTGTCACCTCCTTTCTCTGCAGCTGAACTTTGACCTGGACCGGGGCACGTTTCCAGTGGTCATCCAGGCTGTGGTGGATGAGGGGGACGGTGAGTGGCCCTTCCCTTCGGTCTCCCTTCCAGGCGTGCACACTTGGGAAGAGGCCCTCCTCACCCCAGTCAGCCAGGTCCGGGGATCTCAGTCCAGAAACAGCGGACGACGTCGGCTCAGCCTGCTGGGCGGGCTTGGGGCCGAGGGGCTCGGGCGCCGAGCGCTCTGTCTCCTGCTGCTGGTGCCGTCCCTGCGCCCCTGTGGCAGAGCCTGGCTCTCGCGGCGCTGACAGTGGCAAGACAGGCCTCCAGTGCTGGTGTCCACCCCGCAGTGGAACGATGAAGGCTGCCAGTGCCACGCTGACCCCTCGCCGCCTGCCTCTTCCTGCCAGTCCTGCTGGCCTCTCCTTGCCCCTGCTGTGGGCTGTGGGGTCCCGGGCGAGGGTGCAGACACCGGAGCCCTGCCCGGCCTAGGCTTGTCCCCATGCCGAGTGAGACGGGAGCAGAGCCAACCGTGGGCAGCCGGCAGTGGCTGCTTTGGGGCCGGGTGAGGTGCGCGGGTCGGAGGGAGCTGCAGGCAGAGGAGGGCGAGGCAAGGACAAGACCTCAGTGGGTCCTCAGAGGACCAGGCCCTGCCTGCAGGCTGAGAGCTGGGGACGTGCCAGCTGGAAAGAGGAGGCCTGAGGCAGGGGGCCAGGGGTGGTAGAGGCCGGCTCTGACCACTCTCCTCTCTCCCGGGCAGGTGTGGAAGTGACCGGCCACGCCCACGTGCTCTTGGCCGCCTTTGAGAAGGTAAGTGCCATCTTGCTCCTGATCGTGCAGCCGACTCCTCATTTGTCATCGCATCCTGCACGCAGTGCCCAGTAATTTACTAGGTGCCCAGTAAATGCTGGTGGGGTGGACGAGGGTCTGCCACCTGCCTAGTACGGTCCTAGATGTGACATACATACTCTCCTGGGGTCCCCGAGTTGGGGGTGCCCCGCATATAAAGAGACCATTTACATGGAAGGATTCATTTACTACTACCTTTTTAGCATTATGTGTATTTGAACTTAGGTGTTTGCCCTTTTTTCCACCAGACCTGAGTCCCCAGGCCCCTGACTGTCCATGCTTTGTGGCCGTGTTTATGGTGTGTGGTGGGGGTGTTGGCTGGTGGTGAGGACAGTCAGCCCCACCACTTACTCTGCATTAGGGTGTCTCGGGTTCTAGGGATGGTCCTCTCACTGGGGTCCAGACAGTTCCATGCGTCCGTCCATGCAGCGAGCGAGGGCCAAGCTGTGTTGGGACAGGGTCCCTGGTCACCGAGAGTCCTGCCAGCATAGTGGGGTGTGTCCCCTATTTGAAAAGGCTACGGCTGATCCCCACCTTGTAGTGTTCCTTGACGTTGGTCGGCACTGTGCAGTTGTGTTTTTAGCACCGGCCTGTGGCCCAGATGGACGAGGAGCAAGGACCTCACGAGGAAACCAGTCTCAGACCGCTTGTTCTGGACGTCCTTCCAAGCCCTGGCTTCCTCAGCCCAGGGTGTACCTGTAGCCCTGAAAGCCTTAAGTGCAGAGCCCATCTCCTCCCTGTGATCTGGGTCTTTCCAGATGCCCCAGGGGGTCCGTGGAGCTGGGCCTGAGGCCCCTCTGGCGACGTTGGGTCTGTGCTCTCCCTGGCCTCCTGGGGCCGTGGTGGAGGTGGCCCTCTCCATCTCTGGGCTCACCAGCTGTGCTCCCCAGGCCAGCCTTGTCGGAGGAGATGGTGACTATTTACCATCTGTGTGCTCTGGCAGGGCGATGGGCCGTCACTGGCAGACACTCCATTCTGTGCTTCCAGTGTAGAGTCCAGTGAGAAACTACCTTATTTTTGGAGTGCAGCATGCTAGAAACTTCTGTCAGAACCCATCAGCCTTACAGAAAGTGCCAGGTGCTGGTCTCAGTGGACTCAGAAGGGGTATTTGGTGAGCGAGAGTTCAGATCTGGTACCGTGCTTAACTGTGTGGACTCGGAGCCGTGTGCCTCCCCAGGTACCACCAGACGCATTTGCTCTATCTTGTTCTCACGGCCCTCAGAGCTTTGGGCCTTCCTGGTACGTAAGGCAGTGACATCCTTGTGCTGTCTTCGCGATTCGACCAAGCCCTTTGAGAGCTGGAGCCGTCTGTCTTGGTTCTTGTCATCCAGGTGCTGCTTCTTGCAGCTGGGGAGGCACCTATCCATTGTCAGAACTTGGCTGATGGTGGTGAACTTGAGTGTTCTTGAGAACGACCCAGGGAGAGTTGTGTTTTGTAGGTCAGGGTGGGACCCAGGAGGCGATATTTTTAGAAGATTTTCTGGGTAGTTTCGAAGCCAGGTCAGAGGACCACAGTTGGAGGATCCCTGGCCTGTCTCTCGAGTCTTTGTGTGGCCTCTTCTTTTTTCAGCCGTAGATGTGGGTTGACCGAGGACGGGCCTTCCGCATGGCCGAGTTAACCTCTCTGTCCTTCTTCCCTGCAGCACGTCGACGGCAGCTTCTCTGTGAAGCCTTTAAAGCAGAAGCAAATCGTAAGTCCATCAGAGGAAATACCGTGAGCCCTTTTGATTTAAAAGACAGACGCACACATGTGACCCAGTGGTCTCTGTGGATTATTCTCCCCGGGCCACCATGGCCGCTGTGGAAGTAGCTGGTGACACCACTACTGTGGGCCCTGGGCTCTGGGAGTCGGGGTCGGGGTCACTGGGTGTGTCCGCGTGTCCTGCATACCCACCACGTACCTGCATTGACCATCGTAGCCAAACCTTGTCTAGCTTGAACCGAGTGAGTGTTCAGTAAACACTTGCCGAGTGAATGAATGGACAGATGGAGGAAGAAGGGAAGGAAGGGAGGGAGGGAGGGAGGAAGGGAGGGAGGAAAGAAGGGAGAAACACTGCAGCCTCCCCTCCTCTTCACAAATTGCTGAAATCACCTCTGTGTTGGGCAAAGACTTAGATTGACTTAATCCATATTTGAGAGAAGGATGGAATATCTTGGAACCAATGGGAGCTATAGACCAGTACAGCCTTTCTTTGGGGTCCGTAATTCCATGGTCTAACACCAGGAAGAATTAGCCCTGGTGGCCTCCGACTTAGGTACGTTCTGTGAGGATTTAGCGGACAGGGTCCCCTGAAATGAGCCTGGAGACTGATTTAACAGCGGCCGTGGTGGGGTCTGTCTCCAAAGCTGTGATTATCAGATTATCCTGTGTGTAGCTGCTCAGGTGTGTCAGCCACAACCCAGGAGTGGTGTTGCTGAGTTTTTTAAAAGAGGGGTTGAGAGAACTCTGGCAGGTGCAACACCTGGAGGGGGCAGGAGGGCAGGAGACCCCAGTGATGGTCTGGGCACTTGTTTCAGGAAAGCTGACCGGCAGGGCCGTGGCTCTCAGGAGGAGTATCTGACCCCTAAACTGTGCTCAGCTCGAGGCCTGACTCTGGTCACTCTTGTGGGGCTGGTGTTTTCCTCTGGGGTTGGGCACAGTAAGGTGGGCAGAAGATGTGGTCGCCAGGTCCGGGTAGAGCTTGGCTCCACACCCTCCGGGGCAGGCAGAACCTGGGCCCAGCCCAGTGTCCTTGATACCAGTCGGCTGGGCAGGTGACGGTTCTCCCTGCCTGTCTCCAGTAGTGCCCGCTCCCTGGGGGTGGGGCTAGACAGAATCGCCAACCACACCTGCCCCCAGGACCCGAGCCCGGCACCTGGGAGGGGTTGTCGGGAAAGGTGGGTGCAGAGGAGCCATTGAGTTGGGAGCAAGTGCCCAGACACCTCTCTGCTCTCCAGGTGGACCGGGTCAGCTATCTGCTGCAGGAGATCTACGGCATTGAGAACAAGAACAACCAGGAGACGAAGGTGCGTGCTTGTGGCACCACCGGGCCAGGCTGGCCGTGCTCCCCTGTGCTCCTCCCAGCTGCTCGGAGGCAGGCCTGTGGGTGACCTGCTTGGGGCCCCTGTCCTGGCCAGGGCCCTGCAGGTTGGTGGCAGATGAGCCAGTTCCCTGCTGAGCCTTCCCCTGGAGACCCCAGGCCCCCAGACTCCATCATTTTTCCTTAATTTCTAGAGTTAGCAGAGTCTGTGGGACATTGTCCTTTTTCCAGCAAATTCACTGGCTTGTTACCATCACTGGGCAGCTGGCCATCAGGGCAGCATGGGGATGCCGGACCCCCTCCTGCTGCCCCCTTCCCCGGTGCAGCCTTGGCCTTTCCCTTCATCAGCAGTTGAGCCCGCGCTGCACCCGTGGGCCGGCTCGCCTTCCAGTGCCTGTGACAGGAGCCTGGTGGTCCACAGAGCCAAGGTCTGGCACAGCCAGGGAATTAGTCCATGCCTTTGTCATTGTCTTAAGACACAAATGAAACTGCTGCCTTTTTTAAAAAACCTCTGGGGTCTCAGGCCAGCTTCCGTGGTGGCTGGAACTGGCTGGATGCCAAGTGCTCTCTGCCCAGGTCATGTTTCTGCATCAGAGGTCATCTGACTTCTCATAGAAGGCCTGGTAGTTAATGTTGTCGACCTCTATGGCGTCTGTCACTTCTGCTCATCTGTCTAGCACTGCCGGGATCATGCAGAAGCAGCCACAGACATACAGAAACACAGGGGCAAGGCTGTATTCTGGTAACACTTGGTTTCAGAAGCAGGCAGCAGGCTGGACTTGGCTGATCCCTGTTTAGGCTGTTGCTACCTCTTGATCCAGAAGCTAATTTTGTTTTCCAGAAGGTGCCATTACTTAAGGAAAACATTTCAACAAGTTAGATTTGCCTGATTTATTTTTGGGGGGCCGCACTGCGCAGCTTGTGGGATCTTAGTTCCCCGACCAGGAATGGAGCCCAGACCCCAGCAGAGAAAGCACAGAGTCCTAACCATTGGACTGCCCGGGAACTCCGTTGCCATGTTTTTGTTGTTGCTGTTTTAAGCAAGTAAATGGGCAGCCTTGGCAGACGCGAGTCTTCCCACATTTCCTCTTTGGTTCTGGGGAGTAGGAGACCCAAGATCTCTCGATTTGGGGAGGTGTCTTGGGCTAGGGGGGCGTCCTGCTCTTTGGTGATCTTCCTCTGCCCCTGGGGCTTCCCTTTGCCACCGCAGCCCCCAGGGAAAGTGGGAACAGGAAGGCCCCTGGAATCTGGCCTCGGGAGCCACTGACCCTGGGACCCTCGGTGTACCCACAGCCCTCAGACGAGGAGAACAGCGACAACAGCAACGAGTGTGTGGTGTGCCTGTCAGACCTACGGGACACGCTGATCCTGCCCTGCCGCCACCTGTGCCTCTGCAACTCGTGCGCCGACACGCTGCGCTACCAGGCCAGCAACTGCCCCATCTGCCGGCTGCGTGAGTGGGATGGGCGGGCGGGCGGGCAGGGAGACGGGCACGGTGGCAGACGTGGGCAGGGACATCCGTGACGATGGGGTGGTGCCGTCTGCCTCCAGGGAAGTCAGATGCAGGGCAAGTGTCCAGGAGGGGCTGCAGGGCAGTGTGTGGGGTGAGCTGCACAGAAGTGATCAGCAAGTCAGATCTTTATTTCAAAGAGTATGTGGGAAATATTTTGATAAAAAATTACAATAAAATGAAAAGTGTGGTGGGTGTAAATGATCAAGGAGTTAAATTTGGTTTCCTTGAGCATCTGGACTTTCTCAGTCAAAAGTTGTCACGTTGGGGGAATTCCCTGGAGGTCCAGTGATTAGGACTCTGCGCTTTCACTGCTGAGGGCCCAGGTTCGATCCCTGGTCAGGTAACTGAGATCCCACAAGTGGCGCACACGGCGTTAAAAAAAAGAAAGTTGTCATGTTGGGCCTAATTCTGAACAAAATATTCATCCTCCAATAGAGAGTAAACATTCTCAGGTTGTAGGTCCTGCTGGTGGGTCAGCAGTCCTGGGCCCGGTTCCTGCTGGTCCTGGCAGGGACTGGGTGTGAGCGTCAAGAGCACCCTCCTATGGGAGCTGCAGGACATTTTCTCTGAGGAGATAAATGACAGCTTTTTTTTTTTTAGCATAGACAAAGACTGTCAGATTTACTGTCACTTTCAGAAATAATGTATTGGTCGATTTAAAACTCCAAGTGTGAAAATATCTCTTTATTGCTACATTTACTTCCTAGGTTCATGACTGTTCGTTATAAAACTCTCTTTTGTTGAGTAGTCTATGGCTACATTAAAATTATGCTTCACAGCAATTAATCAATATACATGGCCTTGGGAAACCCTGGGGGAGAAAAAGAAAGTGTGTTTTAAAAATAATAAAGCTTAGGGAGTTCCCTGGTGGCCTAGTGGTTAGGATTCCCGGCTTTCACTGCCGTGGCCCAGGTTCAGTCACTAGTTGGGGAACCAAGATCCCGAAAGCTGCACACCGAGGCAGAAAAAGACAAAAGAACAAAGCTTAGGTTTATCATTTTTTTAATGCAAATTGATCCTTGTAATGAAGTGTTCTTTGCCCTGTGTTTAGCATACTCAAAAACCTAACTTAGATTCAGTGAGTCTCTGTTGGTAACATGTTATTTTACTTTGTTTCTCAGTTTGATTTACTTTAGTTGTTTTTAGTGAATTGCATTCCAGGTTAAAGGTATTCCGTTGTTAGTATATACAGTAAGAGGAGATAAAGGGAGGGCATTTTGAAGGCATTTGTTCTAATTAAATCATATTTTCATTTTCAGTAATAAGTTAATACTCTTTAATATCTCATGGACTCTTACTTCACAACCAACTTACTTTCACAAAGCAAACTCTTTATGCATTTGAAAACTAGAATATAATTGTGGTTATCTATTTCATCAGCTATATTTGACTGAGTAAAATTCCTTGTATCTGAGAATTACTGTCTTCAGGAAATCATTCTTACTATTTGATTCCAAGAAGGTGTCTTGCTTCCTTTGAGCTTCTGGCTTACTACCGGGAGGAATCTATTCATGTTGTTTCTGTTCTTTTTTTTTTTTTCCCTTTAACCTTATTTTTAAATTTTTTATTTCTTCTAGTTTTATTAAGATATAATTGACATACAGATCTGTATAAGTTTAAGATGTATAGCATAATGATTTTTTTTTTTTTTTTTTGCGGTACGCGGGCCTCTCACTGTTGTGGTCTCTCCCGTTGCGGAGCAACAGGCTCCAAACGCGCAGGCTCAGTGGCCATGGCTCACGGGCGCAGCCGCTCCGCGGCATGTGGGATCCTCCCGGACGGGGGCACAAACCCGTGTCCCCTGCATCGGCAGGCGGACTCTCAACCACTGCGCCACCAGGGAAGCCCAGCATAATGATTTGAGTTACATACATCACAAAATGAATATCACAATAAGTTTAGTGAACATCCATCATCTGATATAAAGAAATGATAGAAATTAAAGAAATTAAAAAAAATTTGTGTGTGTGTGATGAGAACTCTTAGGGTTTTCTCCCTTAACAACTTTTATGTATAACACACAGCAATGTTAATTATAGTTATCATGTTGTACGTTACATCCCTAATACTTATTTATCTTGTAACTTGAAGTTTGTACCTTTTGATGGCCTTCATCTAATTCCCCCTCCCCCTCCCCACCTCTGGTGACCACAAATCTGATCTCTCTTTCTATGTGTGTGTGTTTGTTTTGAAGTGTAACTGACCTACAACACTGTGTTAGTTCCTGTTATACAACATAATAATTATTTTCTGTACATTTCAAAATGATCATTACAGTAAGTCTAGTTATCGTCTGTTACCATACAAAGGTATTGCATAGCTACTGACTATATTTCCCCACATGGTACATTTCATACCCATGACATTTATTTTGCAGCTGGAAGTTTGTACCTCTTCATCTCCCTCACCTATTTCTTCCTCTCCCCACCCACTCTCATCTGGTAGCCAGATGTTTGTTCTCTGTATCTATAACTCTTGTTTCTGTTTTATGTTTGTTCATTTATTTTGTTTTTTAGATTCCACATGTACGTGAAATCATACAGTATTTGTCTTTATCTGACTTACTTCATTTAGCATAATACCTTCTAGGTCCATCCATTCTTTTTTGATGGTGTATATACATATACAATAGTCCATTGTATATACACCACATCTTTATTATCCATTTGTCTATTCATGGGCACTTTGGTTGATTCCATATCTTAGCTATTGTAAGTAATGCTGTAGAGAACATAGGGGGTGCATCTATCTTTTTTTAAAAAATAAATTTATTTATTTATTTTTGTATGTGTTGGGTCTTCGTTGCTGCGCGTGGGCTTTTCTCTAGTTGCGGCGAACGGGGACTGCTCTTCATTGTCGTGCTTGGGCTTCTCATTGCGGTGGCTTCTCTTGTTGCGGAGCACGGGCTCTAGGCGTGCGGGCTTCAGTAGTTGTGGCTCACAGGTTCTAGAGTGCAGGCTCAGTAGTTGTGGCGCACGGGCTTAGTTGCTCCGCAGCATGTGGGATCTTCCCGGACCAGGGCTCGAACCCATGTCGCCTGCATCGGCAGACAAATTCTTAACCACTCGCCACCAGGGAAGCCCCTCTGCCCATTTTTTAATTGGGTTGTTTGTTTTGATGTTGAGTTGTATGAGTTCTTTGAATATTTTGGATTTTAACCCTTTATCAGATATATTGTTTGCAAATATCTTCTCCCATTCAGTAGGTGGACTTTTCATTTTGTTGATAGTTTCTTTTGCTGTGCAAAAGCTTTTTAGTGTGATATAGTCTCATTTGTTTATTTTTGCTTTTGTTTCCCTTGCCTGAGGAGACATACCCCTCAAAATTTTACTGAGACTGATGTCAAAAAAAAATACTGCCTTCAACTCAGAAACGTGGCTTGTCCTGGGATTGCTGCGGGGTGGGTGGGTGGTCAGTGTCCCCGAAACTTGGAGGGTCTCAGTGGTGCTGCCCCTTGCCTCACATGACCCTGTCCTTCCGCCACAGCTTTCCGGGCCCTTCTGCAGATCCGGGCAGTGAGGAAGAAGCCAGGAGCCCTGTCCCCCATCTCCTTCAGCCCCGTTTTGGCCCAGAGCATGGACCACGATGAACATTCTGTAAGTGCCTCTTCCTTCCTGCATTGGAGGGTGTGGGGGTGGAGACAGGAGGGGCCTGGAGGAAGCCCCTGCCTACTGTGCAGGGCCCGCCTTCATGTTAGGACAGTGCCTGGCTCCTGGTGGGGCTGGTCAGGTGGGATCCAGTAGGTCAGGAAGCCCTGGAGGTGTGGCCAGGAGGAGGCTGCCCAGGCTCTGCCCTCAGGGTGGTGCCAGGCCAGGACCCAGACTATCTGGCCGGCACCCCTGCCTGCCAGCTCTCTGGGCCTCTGGCTCACCTGCCTGGTCCCGACGGGCAGCTGTGAAGATGCGTGGGTGGTCCAGGCTGGGCCCAGTGAGCTCTGGCTGCCGGATGGCGTTGCTTTTGCCAATAGCAAGAGCCTAAGATGCAGGTGACCCTTCACTGAGTCTGAAGGATCGTGGTGTCATCACCTCTGCTCCACCAAGGTGACCTTGAGAGAGAGGTGGGCAGAGACAGAGATGGGGAGGGAGAGACACAGAAATGCAGAGACATGGAGAGACAGATACAGAGAGAGAGAGAGAGAGAAACAGATGGGGATGAGGTTCAGAAGGGAGATGCTGAGAGATGGGCAGACAGGGAGACACAGAAAGAGATGTGGAGAGACACACAGACAGGGTGGGGTTTAGGGGGTCGCTGAGGTGGGCAGGTGGGGGCAGAAGGACCGAGGACGGACAGGAGTAGGCCCGGCTCCCGGCTCCTGGGTCCCAGCTGACTTTGAGCATTGTCAGCCAGTGAACCTATTTTCTGGGCGCTCAATTGAGGTGGTTTGGATCCAGTGATTCTTAGAGGCCCTGCCAGCTCTCTTAAAAGGAAAAAGAGGGCTTCCCTGGTGGTGCAGTGGTTAAGAATCTGCCTGCCAATGCAGGGGACATGGGTTCAAGCCCTGGTCTGGGAAGATCCCACATGCTGCGGAGCAACTAAGCCCGTGCGCCACAACTACTGAGCCTGCACTCTAGAGCCCGCGAGCCACAATTCCTAAAGCCCGGGCGCCTAGAGCCCGTGCTCTGCAACAAGAGAAGCCACCGCCATGAGAAGCCCACGCACCACAACGAAGAGCCCCCGCTCACCACAACTAGAGAAAGCCCACACACAGCAACAAAGACCCAACGCAGCCAAAAACAAATAAATAAATTTATTTTAAAAAAAATTAAAAAGGAAAAGGAAAAAGAGCCAAAGCCCTCTGGATTGGCATACCCACAGAGGGCGCCTGCCCCAGGCCAGCAGGTGTGATGTGTTCAGCCCAGCATTTCTGAAAATTGGGCCAATGTTTAAAAGTCTAGGAATTTTCCTTAAGACTCAGATTTCTGGCTTCTCTTTCAAAATCTGAAGGTGTGGTCGTGCTGCTGGATCAGGAGCAAGGCTGCCCCTCAGGTTGGGGTGCCCATCACCCCACTTCTCCCGGGCCAGCCACACTGTTTAGCCTGTGGGGCCCACAGGCATCAGGGCTTCCAGCTCTGAAACCAGGCCCTCAGCCATTTAACAGTGGACTTGTTTTCAGAACAGCGAGTACTTTCTCCAGCACCATGTTTTTGGTGGAGAGAAAAACAGTACTGAGTTGTTCCTGACCCCGAGAAAGGAGCTTTGCTCTTCCACGGAGGGTGGGCTCAGGTGGTGGGTTTTTATTGTCGCCTCTCTGGGTTTCTGCCCTGGCATCTGAGGGTCAGGCAGGATCCTCCCATGTTTATCCTTCTTGTCCTGAGAGCCGAAGTGCCTCCCACAGTGCAGGGCAGCCTGGGGCTTGGATGGTAAGCTCGCACTCCAGAGGGCCACCGCCTTCCTCTCTGGAGGTTACAGTCCCAATTAAGTGGCCCTTGTTCTCTGCCACATTCCCTGCACGAGCAATTTCCACGTAGTACTAGAGTCCAGATTGGGCATTTCCTCCAGTGAGTCTGTTAAGATCGCTGCAGAGTGGGGGTCATCGGGGGCTTTAGCCCCACCTTTAGGAGCTAGACTTGGTGATGAGTCAATGAGGCTGTGCTGGGACCTCCAGGTCCCTTCCCTGTGCCCAGCCAGGCCCGCTTGTGGGGAGCGCTTGGCCACTGTCAACACCTGCCCTGGCCAGGACCTGCTGCTCAAGGTGACCCAGACCATGAGTGGCCGCTGCGGACGGGGATGGGCTCTTCCAGAGCTGCAAGGATGTGCAGGCGCAGCCAACCCAGGCCCAAGGCAGAACCCATGCTCGGCCAGGTCCCCACGATTTACATGCACGTAGAGTTTGCGAAGCGCTGGCTCATGGCACACCTGGAGACCAGCAGACCAGGGAGACCCCAGCCAGCCAGCTCCAGCGCCGCATGGGGGGTGGCAGCGGTAAAATCTATGATTTTTATCTTGACAGTGTCCCTTTAAAAAATCAAAGTCGCACCCTGCCTCACTGGCCAGCAAGAAACCTAAAAGGGAAACAGTAAGTGTGTTTGGCCCTGTGGCTACGTCTTTGCCCTGTGCCCTGATTATTGTACCAGTGACAAGAATGGGAAGTCACTTTCACCCCAGGCTAACGTGTTCTGTTCATTTAATCTGTCAAATCCACTCTCCCCAGTCCCGGCGTCCCTGCCCAGGAAGGGAGTTTTGTGGAACAAGCAAAGCTCAAGGTCTGTCGGCAGAAAGCCCCGGGCACCCCTTCTCGCCAGCTCTGCTTCTGCCCGTGGTCTCCTGATGCCCTGTTTCCCTTTTTTTTCTTGCTGGCAGTGGAATGACGGAGGCGGAACTAAGGCTGCCGCTCTTGTTGCAAACGTCCCTCGTGCTTGCTCACCCTGCATCCCTGCTCTGCAGGCCAACACTTGTATTTCTCACGTTTTTTCCTGCATCTCAGGGAGCAGACAGCATGTGGCGGCTGGGCCGGGCCTCTGCCTGGGGCCTCCGCTGAGCCCCGGGCCCCTTTGGAAAATGGTAGAGGGTTGGGGTCACTGAGGGTCAGCCTAGACAGAGAGGTTTTCTCCCTGTTTCGAGGGGCAAGGGGTGGCTTGGGACAAATGCAGACACCGTGGTCCCAGGGAACCCAGGAGGTGCTTGCTGAGGACAGAGAGCACCACCTGGCTCCTCTGCCTCCCCCTGGTCCCTAGGGTCACTCTGTCACCTCCCTGAAGGGCAGCTCCCTTCCTTCTCACAGGTCAGCCGGGCAGGCAGGAGTCCCATGTAGAGAGCGTTGCCCTTCACCTTGTTCACGAGAGTGAGGGCAGGCGGCTGCCCAACCCCCCGGCTTGGGAGGCCTAACATCTCCCTTTGCCTTTAACCCTAAAGCAAGACTCAGCCTATTGATTGGATCTACTCCCAGAGAGGGTGAGACTGGTCCTGAGGAGGTGCCTGTTAGGCTTCCCGGAGCCCATATCAGCCCTGCAGTTGCTTGTCCGGCCCAAGGAGGATCTCTAGGCTGGGCCCCCGTGTCGGGCAGGTCCTCCTGGCCTAGGCCACACACTCCCACCGGCTTCTCCCGCCTCTGCCATGGCTTTGCTCCCCTCCTGCCCCTGCCCCTGCCCCCTCCTCTCACTAACACCTCTCTCACTCTCTGCGCCCACCAGGCAGGAGCAGAAAGCCAGGTAGGGGCTGGCCAAGGCCCTCTCTTCCTCCATCCTGGGCACCGAGTGGGCCACTTGGGTGTCCGATGCTGCTCTGGAGTTCTTGGCGCCCCTCTGAGGGAGGGGGATATGAGTCTCTGGAAGGTGGAGTGGACAGGAGATGGTCAGAGAGCAGGTTCTGGGGAGCAGACCATCCCTGGGGCGCCAGGCCGGCGTCTGGGGCTCTGTGGCCATGGGCAGTGGGCAGGGTGCCTGGCCGGCCCGTCCCTCACCTGCTCCTGTCCCTGCAGAGCTCCGACAGCATCCCGCCTGGCTACGAGCCCATCTCCCTGCTTGAGGCGCTCAACGGCCTTCGGGCTGCCTCCCCAGCCATCCCCTCGGCCCCCCTTTATGAAGAGATCACCTATTCAGGCGTCTCAGACGGCCTGTCCCAAGCGAGTTGTCCACTTGCTGGGATCGATCGGATCATGGAAAGCAGCCTCCAGAAGGGCAAGCTGAGGAGCAAATCCCCCGACAGGTGAGACCACCGCCGGCAGCCCCCTGGGGAAGGTGTGCGGGACCCTCCAGGTGCACCTCATCCACCTTGTTTGTGCCCCACGAGCCAGCCCTGGCCTTGCTTGGCGATTACAGGATCATCATCACTGATGTAAGGGACTTTCGAGGGCCACATGCCCAGGGGCTGGGCAAGGGTCAGTCCTGGTCCTTTGGACACTTGGAGGTGCCAGCGAGCAGCCCTGCTATGTTTAGTCTTTGCTCAGACGTGTGTTGGTTTTCTAGAAAAGTATAAAGAAGGCACAGGTTCTATAAAACTCCCACAGCCCGTGCGCCTTATACGTGTGACAAAACAACTCCAAAGATACAGCAGGACACATGGGTCTCTCCTGCTGTTGCTCAGCCCTCCCCCCAAGCCTATACCATCGCGGTTCCCCTCTCCCCCGCAAACAGTGCCGTGTGCAGGCTGCAGGTGGAGGGCCACCTACTCCCCAGGCCTAGCGCACGTTTGCTGGCCCAGCTGGGGCGTTGGCTTGGGTGGGGTTGGCGTTGCTCATCCTCTGTCCTCCGCCCACTCTGTCCCCAGCACCCTGCGGTCCCCATCGTCCCCCATCCATGAAGAGGATGACTCGGAGGCCCCGCCCCCGCCGAGCGGGGCAGGGGTGGCGCTGAGCAGCTCCCCAGAGGTGAGGCCCCTGCCCGCCCTCCTCAGGCATGCCATTGCCATTTGTCCTTCCATCCCCACGCTCCACCACTCCCTCGCGCTCGCTCGTTGACCTTGGCTGCTGTGACTTCCCCCAGCCTCCGTTTCCTCATCTGTCGGGTGGGTGCTGTTGGGTGGAGTCCAGCGAGGGCCGTAGGAGGAGCTGTGTGTGACACACCCAAAGGCGCCGCCTGTCCTGGACCCGACTCACCCTGTGTCCTTCCCAGCCACCTGCAGCCTGGTGCCCAGCTGTCAGCACCAGGGTCCAGGCATGTTTTTCCTTTGTTTCCTAGAGCTTCATAACGGAGGAGGTTGACGAGACTTCATCACTAAAGCAAGGTGAGCCCTCTCCTCCCTGAGGCCCTGGTGCTCCCTGCCCGGCAGGAAGCGGGGCCTCCAAGTCTCTTCCGGAGGTTCCTCCAAGCTGTGTTAGTTGCCCTCCTGGGACCACACACTTTGGTTCCTACACGGTCTCATGGAGGACAGCCCTGGGCCGCTCCTGGTTTTCCCTCCTTATCCGTCCATTTAGTGGTAGCAGCCCTTTTTCTTCCCGCCTGGATCATTCTGCCCATGGTCGGTGCTCCATGCTCCTGGGCTTGGGCTGTGCCCCTCCCTCCAGGGCAGGGTCCCACCGGGGTCTCTGGGCCTTGCCCAGGCCTGGGGTAGCCGATGGCCGGTGGGTGCGCAGCTCAGCCAGGCCCCTCCCCGGCGTGTTCCCTGTGTAAGGGGCCTGGTGTCCCTCCTGAGCAGAGGTTTAGCACTTGGCAGCCCCCTGGGGTCCAGTCCCAGCCGCCGCTGCCGGCACTGGCTGTGAGTGGGGAGGTGACAGGAGGTGGGAAGACGCTGTTCCTCTGCAGGCCTGGTCTTTCCTCCCCGCGTCAGACAGATGAGGAGACTGAGGCTCAGGGTTGGTGTCGGGGGAGGCCCAAGGCCCTTTAGTTGAGAATGACAGAGCCAGGGGGTAGCCAAAGTGTGGTCAAGGCCCCCAGAGCAACCTGCAGCCACCCTGGCACTGTGACCCGCTCCCTGCTGGGTGGCCCCTGGCCAGTGCTGCGCTGGGTGACCCATGTCTGCCTGCAGGCCGCTGGGCAGGGCCTTGGGCCTGGGAATGGTGCCAGGGTTAAGGTGTCCCCCAGGAGCATGGTGTTGTCACTTCCCACCCGGCATGCAGGGCCAGGTCCCTCTGCCTCTCAGGCCTAAGCTTCCCTACCTTCCATGGCTGTGGCTCCTTCCCACCTGCACATAGCATGTGCCAGGACGGGGGGCCCTCCGGAGGCCCTGTCACAGGATCCAGGTCCCTCTTCTGCCTGAGGGGATGCCCCCACAAGCACAGTGCAGGTCCCGGGCTGAGAACTGATGTGTGAGAGAGAGGACACCCCCCTGTTCCCCGACATGTGAGCTCCCTGCTGCGGGCCTGGGGGTCAGAGGGCTGAGCACCCACCTGCCTGTCCAGGAAGATAGGAGACAGTCAGATCTATTACCATTCCATGTTGTCTTTTAAATGTGGCTATGTGATGTTTTTATAATAAAAACAAAATAAAGCCCCACGCTGGTGGGTAGGAGAAAAGGAAAGAGAAAGAAAATAGACGTCTACCTCTGGGTCCTGGGAGAGCAGAGGGGGAGTCAAGGGTGGGGTCTGGGCCCCAGGGTGGGGTCTGGGGTCCCAGACTCCTGCCTGCCGGTCCCGAACCTGCCCCTTCCTCTGCAGGGAGCCGAGTGCCATCTATCGAGAACGTCCTGCAGGACGGCAGCCCCGAGCCCTGCAGCCGAGGCCAGCCCAGCGCAGCTGCAGACATCTACCTGCCAGGTAACGGCACTCGGCCGGTGGCGCTGGGAGCCTGCCAGGCCTGGGGGAAGCCCACTTCCCCATCCCTGGCTCTGAGCGCACGCTCCTTCCATTGACCCCCAAAGCACGGCCAGGCCCGGATTACACAGTCACCCTGCAGCCCCTGGTTCTTTGGGGCAGAGCCTGTGCCTGAGGCTCCTTTTCATCCCGGAGCCAGCTCAGCCTCAGGAAGGCAGAAAAGGCTTCTTGTTTAAGTCCAGGCAGGCAAATCTGGTCCCACTGCCGCTGCTGTCTTCCTTCATCCCTGGGCTGTGCTGGGTGCCCCAGCAGCCGGGCCTCTGCCCAGGCAGCTGAAGACGGAAACCTCCCCGCTGGCTGCAGGCCTGGCGAGGGCCAACAGGCTCCACCACTGGCCTGGGGCTCACAGTCTCCCTGGGCCCGGGTGAAGCAGCACATCCAGGCCAGGGCAAGGGACACAGGCTGGGGCACTAGGTGCCAGCGAGGCCCAAGGGCAGCAGGAAGGGGTCTTGCGTCTCCTCGCACCCCTTCCCAGGCCCCCACCTAGGGCCCTGTGGCCTTAGCTCTGCTCGCTGCTCCTCTGGGTCAAGATCCTCAGGTTCAAGTCCTGGGCTCCAAAGACGGGACGGGAGTTGGGGTCTCTCAGACGCTTGTGCCCAGGCCTGCTGGGACACCACCTGAGGTTTCCGGAATCAAGATAAAAAACCACGTTGCCCTCAGAGCCTGGCTGCTTCCTCGTGGCTGGGAAGCCCCTTCTCCTCACCCCTACCTGTCTCGGGAGCCACCACTGCCTGGTCCCCTGGCCTGGGCATTGGGGGAACTGTGATGTGCTTTGGTCTGGAAGGGCCTCTTGTTCCTGGGCTTCTGGACGAGCAGCGGCCTGTGCAGACAGAGGGTGTGGTTAGAGGACAGTGGGTCCCCAGGTGTGAGGAAGGAGGGCACTAGTTGGTTCGTTGACACACACGGGCCTACCCAAAGGAACCCCTGGGTGAAAGCTGTGTCTGGGACCTTATATTAACACAGGATTCCAGAGGACTTAGTATATCATGAGGATGAAAACCTGGTCGGGGGCTGAGAGGCGGTCAGGAGAGGGACTCAGCTTCCTAGAGCCCTGAGTGAGTCCTGACCCTGCAGGCAGCCCCTGGGTGTGGGTGAGGGCACCCTGAGTGCACGCAGCCTCTGCAGTGCCACCCCTCACTTCCCACACCTCGAGTGCCCCACGGAGTGTCCAGGAGCTCAGGACAGGCCACAGCCGGCTGGCCCAGCCCACGGGTGAGAGCAGGACCTCTGGCTCTCTGGATCCCCCAGTGCATGTCTCGGGCCTTCTTTAGGTCCACACTGGGGGTGGAGGCAGTCGGCTTTGGAGGTGGTAGAGGAGAGGCCACAGAGGCCAAAAAGCTGGCTGTGGGGCCTGACTGGACAGCAGGGTGGGGCTGGTTCTCGATGCCAGAGCAGAGAGGAGGCTGCACGTGGGTGTCCTGTACCCCCTCCTCATAAGCATGGCTGCTTGTACCTGGGGGGCAGGCAGGGGTCCTCGTGGACACACACACCTCTGAGTCGTCCATTCCCACGCCTCTTCCTCTGTTTTCTCCGGGCTTTTTTGCTTAGCAGAGACCCTACACATCTTCCACATCAGTGTGTGTGTTTAAGAATGCACACACGCAGGGATCTCCATTCTTTTTAACAGCACCGCGTTCTCTGGCTGGCTGGAGCGTGATTCAGTGAATCTTAGTGTATCCCGTAGATAGGAAGAAAGGAGATGGGGGCAAATCCATAAAATGGAGAAATCCTAGATGTCCGGCATCCCAGCAGCCCTGCGGGGTGGGGGCCCTTCCTGGGCTCCACTGCGCCCAGCCTCCAGCCCTGCCCCAGCTACCTGCATCCTTCCCTGGGCTGGGTTCCTCTTCATTAGCACTGGGCCCAGAGCTGTTTCTCAGGTAGCGTTTTCAGCACGTGTCTCTTTTGTGTCAGCACATCGGTTTGTGTGGCATTTATTTCCATCATATCCCACCCCCACCCTGGCACCTTGTCCTAAAGCCAGTGCCTCTGCCCTGGAACGTGCCGGTCCCTCTGAGCGCTTTGCTAACCGAGCTTCCGTCTCTCTCCTCCTCTGCGCAGCCCTGGGGCCCGGCTCCTGCTCCGGTGGTTTAGAGAAGTAAGCTGGTACGTGACGCCTTCGCACGCGGGGCGGGGGCTCTGCGGGCGGCCTTGGCAGGGTGCTGGAGAGAGGGCCCCAGCCACGCTCCCTCTCCTGCTCCCGCTGGGGGTTCCTTCCCATTTTCCGGGCTCCTTCCACAGCCGTGTCTTCTCCGGGGCCCTGGATTCAGAATCCAGAGCGCTCCAAACACCAAAGCAGAGGTGCCCCTGAGAGGTGGTCGTGTGGGGTCTGATGCTGGCTTTTGGAACCAGAGGATTTCCCATCTGGACCAGGCAGCCCAGTCAGGCTCTTGCAGCCTTGAGGGTCCTGGGATCAGTGACTCAGCCCTAGCTGAGACCCTCCCATCGCTGACAACTAGCCTGTTCCCCCACCCACCTCTGGAACCTTCCGGAACACCAACATGCCCTGATGTCAGTCTGTGAGGCGGCTGCGTGAAGTGGTCTCCCCACCTAACAGGGAGGTGCCCTCTCCCTGGGCGACCCAAACAGACGTTTTACAGAAGACAGTTCTGCGAGCACCACTGGGAAGGGACGCGCTGGGGCCCCTGCCCCTCCCTCAGGTGACAGCAGCCTCACCAGCAAGTCTGGAGATAGAGAACCTGGCTCCTTCGGTGTCCCAGGGTTTCCAGACGAGTGTGGGTGGGGTCGTACCGCGTGCTGTGTCGGCCTTGTGGGACGCAGCCCTCCTCCCGGTCAGCCATCTTGGACCCAGGCTGCGGGGTCCATCCACCCACTGCCTTCCCCCACAGTCCTTTCTCATCTTCCTTGATGATTCCTTGTGATGAATCTTACTCTCTGCTGAAATAGGACCTGACACCTTTATTCTCATCCGTGGGAGATGTTGAGTGTTGCCACTTAGGTAAAACTTCCGGAAGTAGGAAACGGGTCAGACCCGGCTGCTAGGAATTGTATTTGTCCTGTGTGCTGTGTGGCAGAGCTGGCTTCCCACGTGAAGCCACGGCTCCTAAGAAAACTGTCCCTCACCGAGTCCCCGAAGTCTGTCGCAGGGGCCTTCTGGGTTTGCCATTGAATCCACCCCGGGGCTCCTTGTGCGGATGGGCACGGCCCTGAGAGGTGTGCAGCTCCCCCTGCACCAGCGCCTGGGGGTGGCCTGAGCTAGGGACGGAGCCCCTCACGGCATCCTGGAGGCGCCATGTGGGGATGGCGGGAACAGCCTCCAAGGAGGGCAGACAGGGGCTCCTGGGGCTGCTCTAGGCACCCCTCCACCGGGGGTGACCGAGTTCCAGCCAAATTCAGTGGCCTGTTGGAGCCCAGGAAGCACGGAGCAGGCACAGGCGGGGCACCTGGGAGCTGGCAGCCAAGGTGCCCCATTGCCTTCTGTTCCAGGGCGGGGGCTGGAGTCACCGGGCCCTCTGTGTGCTCTGCCGCAGACACACAGCGGGGCAGCTGGTGGGGACCCAGAGCCTGGTGGGCGAAGGGAGCGGTGAGGCGGGGCAGCTCAGCCGAACGTGACCCTCCTCCCTGTTTCCTGCCTGCAGGATGGTCCACCTCCATGGAGACGCCCCGCAGCCTCCACACCGCCGGGCCCCCCCGGCCTCCACTTGGTGGCCCCAGTCCTGACCCTGGGGCCGCTGAGCTGACCCCACTCTGAGAGCGTGGCCAGGCTGGCAGCATGGAGCCCTCAGCTCCCTAGACTTGGCCGAGGGGCTGCCCGGACTCCAGCGTGACCCCTGGCCTCTCCAGTCTGCACGTCCTGTGTGGTCACTGGCTCCGAGGGGCCATGTGACCCTTGATTGAAGAGCACAGTTGACCTTCCTCTCTGACAACCCCCTTTTTCTACGGTCAATGTATTTATAAATGGTACAGGATGAAGGATGGCGGCTTTCTGTCCTGGGCGCTGAGCTCTGGGGTTCCTCCCAGTCGTCCTATGGGCTGATCACCCAGGTGCAGCCTGACTGGGCCTCACCCAGCCCCCAAGTCTGTAGGGGGCCCGTCAATGCCCGAGAACTCAACAGAGTGCAGTCTTCACAGGAAACGTCACGGGGGCCTTGTGGGAGGAAAGGAAGTGGGGTCCGAGTGTCAGTCAATGAAGGAAACAGTGCCTGTCCCCTCCCCATGTGCGTGTACCCTTCCCCCCCTACGCGGCCCTGTGGGACCACCTCCCACAGTTTGCCCCCCGCCCCCCCCCCCCGGGCGGCTAGGCAGTCAGGCCAGGTCTGGGTCTGGCCATTAACAGCGGTTGTGTCCAGGGGCCCTTCTCTGAGCCCCACACCTTCTCGGAGGCAGCCTAGCCCATGTCATCAGACCCTCCGGGTGGGGGGCTCCACTTGGCCGGTGGCGCTGCTGCCCACCCGCCCCGGGAGGGCCTGAGTGGCTTCTCCGCTCCCTCTTCACCATGTAGATGCCACTTAGCGTTTCTCTTTGATTTGTTCTGTCTGGGACTCCTGTGGTGGAACCTGCCAGGGGATGAGGGTCCCATCTGAGGTGACCTCGTCTTTTTTTAAAGATAAACTTTCTGGGTAACAGAAAGGCAGAGGGGACGCTTGGCCTTGGTGCCCCCGGGTGAGAGCTTCCCCAGCAGGACCTTGAGTCCAGTGGGTGGGTCTGCAGCTCCCGGGTGCAGACACTTACTTTCCTTGCAAGCGGGAGAGCGTCCCGCTTCCTGAGGAGCTGCCCTGGGAAGGACGGTTCTGGGGCGGCCGGCTGCACAGCCTGAGGCTCTGTTGAGTGGGGCAGTCGGGTGTGGATGACTCCTTTTCCCTCCGGTTGAGCCTGTGAACAGAGGCCACGCTTGGAGCAGCCTGCCCTGGCCCCTTGGCTCCCTGCCTCCCCTCCCCTCCTACCCACCATGTGTTCATGGGTGCACGCATGCCGATGCACACACACACACGCACACACACACAGGCAGGGCGGCCGTGTCCCTCTCCTCAGCCCTCTCCTCTCACGGCCAGCACCCCGGCCTCTCGCCATCGATATTGTGCCAGTAACTCTGAAGGACAGGGTGCAGACTGGCCTGTCTTGTACTTGCGTGTGCTACCATTTGATGTACTCTGATTGGCTAGTTTTTGTTCGTTTTTACTGTCTATTTATAGTAATAAAATCATGCAGCAATATCCCACCCGCTCCTTCCTCCGTGCACAGCACCTTAGGACTGAGGCTGTTTCTTGGGAGGCAGGACAGCTGAGTAGCTGGTGGCAGCTCTGACGCCCTCACAGCAGTGCAGGTGCCAACTTGTGGCTGCAGCCTCTGTTCCCTCATGTATAAGATGTCCGCGAACTACAACTTCCAGGAGGGCGTGAGGACTGCTGTTATTACTCTTTTGGTCATATCGTGCTGATTGTTGGGTTGGAGCAAAGGAGGGACCCTTGGGACTTGGCTCTGCCTCCTGAGCAGGTGGCAGAGCCCAAAGCCTCCAGGTGTGCAGGTTGCTTCAGCGAGTTGATTCATCCCACCGCCGTGAACTGAGTGCCTGCTCTGCCAGAAGTCAAAATGGGCAAGGCCCCTGGAGCCTGTGTTCTAGTCAGTGAGACACCACGCAAGTAATCCAAGTTTTCCCAGGTCTGGTTACTGTTAGGAAGAGAGTCAGCGGGTCACGAGATGGAGTTGATTTAACCTGTGGCTGGGGAGGGCTTCTCTGAGGAGATATTTCAGCTGAGCCTTGAATGCTGCCAAGGAGCTCTCCGCAGAAGCGCACCCCAGGCAGGCGGCCCAGCAAGTGCAAAGGCCCAGAGGCAGGAGTGGACCAAGTGTGTCCAGCAAGTGGCTGAAGCATCAGAGTTGGGGGTGTGGGGTGCAGACACCTTGTGGGGTAGTTTTAGCCAGAGGCTTCTAAGCAAGGGAGCAACTTTCTCCAGCTGTCATGTGGGGAATGGATTGGAGGGGCAGGTTTGGCTGCCAGGATGCTGGAGCCCAGCCAGGGCCCTCTGCTTGGTCTGTGCTCTCCTGCCCAGCGAGCAGCCTCCCCGTAGGGAAAGGCTGGGGCTCCAGAACACCCACTGCAGCACTGCCTGAACCACCACCCACCAGCAGGGCCCTGGCTCCTCTGTGGACACAGTTCCAAGTAGCCTCCTCTGGTCCCCTCTGACTCAGGCAGCCTGTCCCTGCCCCAAGGAAGGCTTGCCACCTCAGTTGTGCCTGGGTCTGGCATGGTCCCAGTGTGGTAGAAGGGCGCTCAGTGTCACATGGGTTCTTGCATGGGCTGCACTGGATCTCCCTCCACACTGCCCCCAAACCAACCCACCTCCTTTCTTAATGTCTGCGGCCTGGAGGTGGGGTCCTCCCTGAATTGGCCCTTCCCCTTGATAATCTCTCCCCTTCAGACACGGTTACCTGCCCTGGAATCTGGCTTCCCCTTGCCAGCTGTGGCTGCCCCACCTGAGCCCTGACCCCTGGCAGAGGGCCATGGTAGGGGAGAGCCTCTCTCTTTGGGTCCTTACTCCCCACGTCTGACAGAACACCACCGAGGACCCAACGTGAATGAGTTTCTGGCGAATCCTGCCAACCCTCGCCTGCCCTCTGCCCCTCTCCTTCTCAGCCCCGGTCAGGGCACAGAACTTGCCCTCGGCTGCATGGCTTTCCTGAGGCTGTGCCATGGCACCCATCCTGTGAGCACAGGCTGTGGTGCCTTCCCTCAGCAAATCCATGTCCACGGTGGGAGAAAAATGGAGCTTGGGCCAGCTGGTGGAGCGAGTGGCACCATAGGATCCAGGGGAGCCCCGCTACTGTCCCTCTGATGGCTGTTTCTGACGCTTCCGAGCCCTAGCAACTTCCTTCTCCAGTACAGACAGCTGGTAAGTAACTCGGGCCCCCTTTTGCTGAAGCTTCACGGTTTTCTGTTGTGTACACTGGGTAGGAGACAGTGGGAATCTTGGGTGGGATCCTGGCTCTCACAAACTGCTGGGTGCCCTCAGGCAAGTCCCATTCATCTAAGCCCCAGGTTCCTCCTCGGAATAAAGTGGGGGAGACCTTATTTCCTCCAACAGTACCTGGCTATGGTGTCTGACAGGCAGGGTACTTGGTGCGCTGGGCTGGGAAGCTCCCTGCCCCGGGATTTAAATCACTTCTGCCCCAGCAGGCTGGGCTTAGGGAGCCCCAGAACTCCTCACCATGCACCCAGTTCAGTGCTGGGTGTGGACTTGTACTGAGGGCAGTTGGAGCTTTGCCAGACTCTGCTTTCCTGCTCTTCTAGTCAGGCAGACCAGCAGTGACCTTGGATTCCAGTGCTTAGCCGGCTGCAGAACGATGGGGCTGGCGTGCGTGCAGGGGAGGGTTGTGTCCTCTGATCCCAGGGCTCAGCTGAGCCCCTTGGGGGAAGCAGGAGGCGCCCTCGCGTCCAGAAGCTGGAGCCGGCCAGACCTGGAGCTGGCGGTGGGAAGCCCGCGGGGCGGTGCTCCCAGGCAGGCGCTGGGGGAGGGCCGAGGGTAAAGAGATTGCTGGGGCTTCTCCTGCCCTCTTCGGGGCGGGTAGTCTGAACCCTGACTCCGCAAGCACCGCCCCCACCCCGCAAGCGCCGCGCGCCCGAGGACCCGAAGTCCACGCCCCACTCCTGCGAGCTCGGCTGTCGCGTTGCATCCTGGGCTCTGTGGTTTTCGAGGGCCGTGGGCGGGGCCCGCTCGGGGTGCGCGGCTATTGGGTGACGGCTGGGGCGCCCGCAGCCATTCCCTTTGTGCCCGCCCCTTCCGCCCCGCAACGGAGCGTCGGAGAGCCGTGACGGGCTCTGCCCTGGTGCGCGTCAGCGATTGGCGGAGGGGCGGGGCCCAGGGGCGCGGCTGTCCGCGGATTGCTCGGGCGCGGCGGGGGCGGGCCCGCGCATGCACGTAAGGGCGGTGCACGGGTCGCGGTGGGTAGTGCCAAGATGTCGGCGGCGGCGGTTCCGGAGCTGAAGCAGATCAGCCGGGTGGAGGCGATGCGTCTGGGGCCGGGCTGGAGCCACTCGTGCCACGCCATGCTGTACGCCGCAAACCCCGGGCAACTCTTCGGCCGCATCCCCATGCGCTTCTCGGTGCTGGTGAGGACGCGGGAGGACGCGGGCGGGCGGGTACGGGACGCCACTCGGACCTGCGCCCGTGACCCGGCGCTCCCTTGCAGATGCAGATGCGCTTCGACGGACTGCTGGGCTTCCCCGGGGGCTTCGTGGACCGGCGCTTCTGGTCGCTGGAGGACGGACTGAATCGGGTGCTGGGCCTGGGCCTGGGCTGCCTGCGCCTCACGGAGGCCGACTACTTGAGCTCGCACCTGACCGAGGGCCCGCACCGCGTCGTGGCGCACCTGTACGCGCGGCAGCTGACGCTGGAGCAGCTGCATGCTGTGGAGATCAGCGCGGTGCACTCGCGGGATCACGGCCTGGAGGTGGGGGCCGCTGCTCGGGCCCCGCCCCCCGCCCCGGGGTTTGGCTCTGGCCCCGCGGAAGGCACCGATGGGTAACACGTCCCCCTGAGGGTCCCCTGGACAGTTTGGGAGGGTGTCGCTGTCTCCAGCTTCGGGGTGGGGAGAGGGACCAGGGGTCGGGTAGGGTGGGAGGGGGGCCGGGGCTGGGGCTCCCTCGGGGCTGTGTTCCATCTGCCTTGCTGCCTGCCATTGCCAATCCTGGGAGTGGGGAGTGGGATCGGTGGGAGGATGGGAAGGGGCGGTGCCTGCTCCGGGAGGTGTGAAACTGCAGAGTAAAAAGGGGATCTTGTAGGTCTGGGTTCATGGGCCGGGATCTCATGGTGTGAGGGATGAAGGCTCTACTTCTGGGTTTTATAGTCTGGAAGACTGGGAGTGGCACTTGGGGTGTTTGGGATTCACCAGGTGAAAGAGGGAGCATGAGGGTGTGGACTGTGGGGCTTCCTGCTAGTGGTTGAGGGCTGGGACTTGAGAGTGGGATGTGCATGGGGATGGCCTTGAAACTTGCTTGGGGAAGAGAGGGGCTGCACCGCACCAAGGGAGCTGGCTGGCTTCTACCTCACCCAACCCTACCTGGGTCTCCCATTATGTCCTTGGCAACCTGGCTGTCCTTCCCGTGGCCTAGCTGCTCACAAGCCCCTCCTGCCAAGGCCATGCCATCCGTGTGGGGGCCTGGTCCCAATCCTGGTCTCCTCTCCATGCAGGTGCTGGGGCTCGTGCGCGTCCCACTGTACACCCAGAAGGACCGAGTCGGTGGCTTTCCCAACTTCCTGAGCAACGCTTTCATCAGCACAGCCAAGTACCAGCTCCTCTTTGCTCTCAAGGTGCTCAACATGATGCCCGAGGAAAAGCTGGCTGAAGCTTTGGCTGCGGCCACAGAAAAGCAGAAGAAGGCCCTAGAGAAGCTGCTCCCATCTGCCTCCTGAGGTTGCTCCTGTGCCTTGTGTCTGTCGCCCTCCCCCTGGCGCTCTGTACCCGTGGGCTGAGGCTGGGCCCTCCAGCCTCATTGTGGGAGTGTGTCTTCTAGCATGTTCTGTGCTTGACCCATTCCGACTGTGTTGGGGAGTGGGCACCTCCTCTTCTCCACTGCCCAGAGCAGTTACTGGGTGGTGGCCTGGGTGCACCCACTCTAAAACGAGCTCTCTGCGTGCGTGTCGTGGGCTGGTGGAGCCCCAGGTGTTTCCTGATGGCTTCAGTGGATAAGTGCACATGCACTTGGACCCTGGAGAAGTTGCTTTGTTCTCGTGGCAGTTTTGTTCTTGTGGAGGCCAACTTTGGGTTGACTCCGTCCTGCGTCCTGCCCCGAGCCAGCCCCAGGGTCTGGAGAAACGCCAGCCCAGGATAGGAGGTTATGTTGTTAATTTTGGTTGTTAGCTTTATTTGTGGTGAGTTTTCAAAGCAGCTTTACCTGCTCTGTCTTGGGCCCTGTCCCTGCGAACAGTCAGGGCTGTGGGGCCCAGGTGTACAGGGAGCTGCTGGAGAAAGGACAGTAAAGTTGTGCCTCCGCTGTTCTGTGTGTTCTTCAGTCCTGGCTACAGGCCTAGGGGTGGATGCACGAGGGTGTCCCCTTCCCCACCACCCAGGGACCTGAGGGCAGGGGCCGGGCATAAGAGCGGGGCTCTGGGTACCATTCAGGTGGAGCTGATGCAGGCCTCCCCTCCCAGGTGGGGGTGCCAGCCACCTCCCCGTGTTGACTGTGGCACTGCCAGCCATGGACTCTTCTGGGCCATGGGCCTGGTCTGGTGGTTTCTTCACTGAGACTGACAGTGTGATGCCTCTCCCTGATCCTGGTGGCTCTGGTGGCACCTGGGCTGAGCCCACTGCTGCTTCCTTTGAGAGCCTCCCCTCTCTGTTCCCAGCACAGCCTGCAGGCACCTCCAGGAAGCAGTCTGGCAGCACTGGCCAAGCGTGCACAGTGACAACAGGAGAGCCACCACAGGACAGGAAGGTCACCACTGGCGGTCTCCTATGGCCCTACGTCTGGAAAGACTCCTCAGTGAAGCTCACAGTTTCCACAGCGCTGGCCTGGTAAGGAAAGCAATGCTCCCGGCCCAGCCTGGGTGTCCCATCTTAGAGCCTCGACGAAGTGGCTGGCACATGTGGGCAAGGACACTCTGCTCTGTAAATAAAACACCTGTACTTGCTCCTCTCTTATTTCTGGGGCCTGCTTCGCTCTCCAGGTAGCTTTGTAGAATCATGGGGGTTCTGATGCAAAGGTGGCCCTAGCTACAGGCAACAGAGGGATGGGGCAGCAGGGATCACCCAGTTGGTCCTGCCCTGAGCATGGTGCTCTGGGCGAGGGCCCTGGCACAGCTTTCCTCTTACTGTGGTTTATCAGCCAGTACCTCAGGCCGTGGGACCAGAACTGAACCCCTCACCAGCCAATCTTAAATTTTATTTTCCAGCAAATGACATATGCTGCCCAGGCACCCCGCCCCAGTCCTCACCTGTCTGGGCGAACCTCAGTGTGGCGCCTGTGGTGTGTGGGGACACGCTCTCCCCAAGGCCCTGCCTGCTCTGGGCCCCACTCCCGGTCTGGATAACAGACCCTCGTCTTGCCTCAGTGCGGGCCTTGCTGCCCTCGCACCGGCCACAGCCCCGTCCTGTCTGCCAGCTGCTCCTGGGGCCCGATCCTCTGGCCCTGGCCACTGCAGCTGCCCGCTCGCTGGCCTCCTGTCCTCTGGGCACACAGCTTCAGGGTGGATCAGTCACCCCACGTCAGATTCTGAGAAGGGAAAGGGAAGACTGAGGGGGGCGCTCGCTCGGCTGCACAGCTGCCCTGCTCTTGGGGCCGAGGTCCTGGACGGACAGACACTCACCGTCCCCCTGGCTAAGGCTCCCGCCAGTTCTCCTTCCCGTTCAGCACTTGCAGCTTCTCCAGGCTCTGGGTCACTAAGCACAGCACTCGCCCTGAGAACGGGGGCAGACAGTTACTGCTTCGCAGTCTGGAGGGCTCGAGGACACAGGAATGGATGACCTTGAGGGCTGGTGGGCTGTCCGGCCCCCTGGACTCACCCATCTCCCGGACTCGATCCTCCAGGGCTCCCGACAGCTGAGGGAGGCTCAGGGCCTGCAAGGCGGCCTGCCAGCCTTTGGAGTCTGCAGGGCAGAGAGCTGAGTAGGCCTGGGGTCTGTGCTCACGGGCCCTGCCTTTCCATCCTGAGCCACTGCGACCAAGGGACACCCCCTCCCCCAACCTTTGGTGCCATACGTCCCCCTCATTATATCAGAGTGTTCTCCTCCCACTTGTGGAGCAAAGCGCTGACGCCGGTCAGGGCTCAGCCCCAGGAATGTGTGTGAGGGCCCCTGCCTACTGGGCTATGCCCTGGGGGGGCCCAGCCAGGGGCTGTAGAAGTCACTTGAGGTCTTGGACAGTGGAGGCAGCCATGGCCCAAAGGCCACCTGGAGGGACAGTGAGGACATGGGCTTGGGCACGTGAGAGGATCTGGGGTGGGGTGGTGTCAGTGTGATAACTGCACTGAGACAAGTGGTAAAACCCAGCCTGGGGAGGTGTCCCTGCCCTCTGTCTACCTGTTCTGGGTCCAGGACACTGCTCTCCTTACCAGCTGTGGGGAGGCCTGGGCCCAGCATGGCCTCGAGTGGGGATTCATCCTGCTGCACTCGGGCGGACAGCTCAGCTTGACAGGCTCTGCCGGACACGAGAACCAATCGCTGGTGAGGGGAGAGGCCAGGCGATCGCAGACACCCTTCTCCCAGAGTGTGAGGCGGGGCTCTGCCCTGTGCGCCCTGCCAGCCTGTGCCTGTGCAGCCCGGGCAGAGAAAAGACCCACACGGGGCCCCTCTGCTGCCTGGTCTGCCCTGCAAGGAGGGACAGCCAGATGAAACTGGGGTGGCGGTGACTCCAGGAGGCCCTGAAAACAACCCATTCTTGGAAGAATCTGGAGGAAACAGTGACTTGGCCTGGCCCTGGCCCGGGGGCAGCTCGGACACCCACTTACTGCAGCTGGTCCAGGACAAGCGCAGCGTCCCGGGCCAGGGCCCAGGTCTCCTGCAACTGTGCATGGACGTCCTTGCGGGCGCCGTCCTGTTCCAGGAGACAGCTTTCCACCACGGCCCGCAGCTCCTGTTCCTGTGACACCAGGCCCCGCATGGCCTCCACCTCCTCACAGCGCTGCAGCGGGAGAGGCAGCAGGTGCAGCAGGCTGGTTCGGGGGTGGGGAATGACCACTCGGGCAGGGTTCCCCCACCCCAGGTTCCATCTCCGCCGTCAGACTGCCTCCTCCTCTCCTGGCCTGGGGGGACCTGTCTCCACCTTGGAGCCCCCCCGGCCTGGGCCCCTTCCTGCAAGCCCTGTGGTGTGCGCTGCTGACACCCTTTCTCCCTCCTGTGCCCACCTGTGCGCCCCACTGCATCCAAGCCATGATGCTTCCTGGCCTCGCTGTCCTGTCACCCACCCTGGCTGTTGCTCTCCGCTGATTCTGGGCATCTGTCTCCACTCTGTGTCCTCTGCACGTCCCCTGCCCCAGCTCTCTACTTACTTTGTGCAGCTGGATGGCAAGCTCCTGCATCTCGGCTTCAAGCCGGTCGGCGTAGGCCAGCTCCAAGGCATCACTGGGGGGGCGGGCGCTGCTGTGCCAGCGGGCGATGGCAGAGGTCATCTTTCTCTTGGGCCCAAACAACCTACAGCAGGGAGTGAGAGGACACGGATCAGCACCTGCTCTATGTGGAGGTTCCGTGGGCCGTCCTTCTACCAAGACTGTCTGCTAGAAAGATCCCAGCTTTGAAGGGGGAGAGTAGCCCCCAGGATCCTGGGACAGAAGACAGAAAGCATCGTAAGGAGTCGTGACCTTCCCACCCTGCCTGGCTGCTGCTTTCACTAGACAGGGAGCTGGGGCTGCTGGGGATGCTCTCAAAGGTGGACAGTGGAAAATGTCAGGGTGCCCTGAGCACAGCAGTGTCTGCTGGGCCAGCTCGGGGCCTCGGGACCCAGGCTGCCTGCACCTGAGCTGGGAGCAGCTGCAGAAGTGGACAGCTGACAGCAGGGAGAAAGCTGGCCACTGGACAGGAAGGGTCTCCACCCAAATGCTGGGAGCTGCACCTCAGCTGGTTCCTGGGCATCGTAGCCAGAGGCCTTGGGACTCACGTGATGCCGATTTCCTTCAGGTCGCTCTCAGTGAGGGTCAAAAAGATGCGGAGGTCCACGTCCTGCTCCTCAAACACCTGCAGGTATTTGAGGCAGCCAATCTGCTCCAGCAGTGTGGCGAGGTCCTAGAGGGTGAGGAGCCAGGGCAGGTCAGAAGACAGGCAGGCCACGAAGACGTGGGGGCAGGAAAAGGCCTGTGCTGCACACAGAGCTGCCTTTCTCCTGCTGAGCACCTGGCCTGTCCTGAGCTCTGCTGACTCCCAAGTTCGGCAGAGAGCCTGGGCTGCCCCCTGTGTGTCCTCAGGCAGGGCAGGCAGGGCGTCTCTGGACCAGTGTCTTCACTGCAGCAGCAAGCACACCCTGTGGCAGGTCTGCGGCAGCAGCTCCTCTCGGTCTCTGCTGACCCGGGACTCTTCATTTTTCCTTCACTCTGGGGGACAGTCTTTGCTGGACGCTGCACTGTTGGTTAGCATGTCGTCCATGTCTTCTGGTCCCTGTGGTTTCTGATGAGAAATACGCTGTTAATTGTCTGGAGATCCCGTTGTACGTGCTGAGTCACTTGTCTCTTGCTCCCAGATTCTTTGTTTAGTGACACTCTGATTGTGATGTGTCCAGGTGTGGCTCTGAATTTAACTTAGAGCTCATTCAGCTTCTTGGATGTGCACATTCATTTTTTGATCAAATCTGAGAAGATTTGGCTTTTTTTTTTTTTCACTGAAAACTTTTTTTTTGGCCTTTTGGATAGAAATGGGAATTTATTTGCCAGGAAGGATGATCCCATGGGACCAGTGCCGGGCCTCCTCTTCGCTAATTCTGTGTTTGGTCACAATGCAGCCTGCCCTGCACTTCTTGCCTGCGATGCTGAAACCTGGCCTCCCCAGCACCACGTAGAGGTCCAGGCTGTAGGTACCAATGCCTGGTAGTTTGATCCCCAGATCGACGTGTTCTTGGATCCCCAAATCAAAATTTCCAGTATCTGAGAGATTATTTTTTCTTAACTTGCATTCTCGCACCTTTAGATGTTTCTCCAGGATTTCTTCTGCCTTGGCCCCACAGACTGTGCAGTGGACAGCAGTCTTTTCATTTCCCCTGATAAGATTTGGCTATTTTAAAACATTTTTTCTACTTTTCCCTCCCTCCTCCCCAGGAACACCATTACGTGCACGCTGTTACACTTGCTGGTGTCTCACAGGTTTCTGTTCATTTTTCCTCATTCTTCTTTATCGGATTGGATAACCTCAAGTGATCTATGTTAAGTCTTCTGGTTCTCTCTTCTGTGGGCTCAAACCTGCTGTTGAGCCCCTCTAGTAAAATTTTCATCTCAGTTATTGTACTTTCAGTTCCAGAATTTCTATTTGGTTCATTTTTATTTCTATCACTTTATTGATATTCTGTATTTAGACATGGTTTCCTTTAGCTCTTGGAACATATTTTATTCCTTTCTTTGTTTCTGTTTTACAAACCCTGTGTCAAGGGCTGACTTTCAGGAGATGGCAGTGACGGAGCTGCTCTGCTACGTAGGAAACCCCGACCCAGAAGCAGGTAGCTTCGCCCCACCGGCTCCTCTGCCAAGCACATACACCAAATCTTGGAACATATTTAAAGAAGCTGATTTAAAGGCTCCAATCGGCATGTGTTTAAGGTATGGAGAGGTCAGCTGCTCACCGAGCCTGGGAACACAGGCGCTGGAGAAAGCTCGCCAGAGGGGCTGCGAGGAGAAACCAGCAAAATCACAGGCTTTTAGTGAAGAGCAGAGCTGTGACTTTAATAAATGGCAAATGCTGACCTCTCTTCCACCTCTGTACCACTTATGCCCGCAGAGGGTGGGAGAACACACTAGGCAGTGGCGCTGCTGTTGTACCTGTAATCCTGGACAAACTGCCCAATCAGAGCAGCCACGATGAGAAAGGCAGCAATTAAGTTCTCATTAAGTCCCGACTAAGTGCCATTTTGCCTCTGCTTCCCATGCAGCTTGTCACTGTCACCTGAAAGCAGTTCTGTGATGCTGGTCCTGTGTTTCTCCTCCCCAGGCTCAGGGAGGCTGAGCTGAGCATGGAAACCAGGGGGAGAGACGGATCCCTCCATGGAAAGGAATGAACAGAAGCCCGGCAACTGGCTCCTCTCACCATTAGGAATCCTCTCAGCCCGAGTAGCTTTCTAGGTCGTGTGGAGAAAACCACCCCACTCTTTTCTCTCAACAGTGCCAGCCCCATGGGAAGTACAAATAACTGCCTCACAAATCACAAGAAGCCCCACGGTCTTACCTGGGGTCCTGAGTAGGGGGACCTGTCAGGCTGGGGGATCAATCTTGGGGCACAGGAAGTCCCGGTGCCAGGAGGCCACTGGCTGTCGCTGCTGCTGTAACGATTCTTGGTCTTCACGTAGCTTTTAGTTTGTTTGCGAACCGAGCTTTTCCGCGCATGATCCGAATCCTGTGGTGAGAGGTGTGTGTTTAAAGCAACTGCGGGGGCTGGCAGCTGACATGCTGCATCCAAGCTCTGCTCCCTGCCCCACCGCCAGTGTATGCGGCTTCCTCTGCACGCTCCCCTCACGGTGGGGAAGGTCTGAAACTTCCCGTAACTCCCCCGCCTGCCAGAGGCCTCCCCGGTGGCGGCCCCCGTGGCACTGCATGGACACGCTCACCTCAAGTGAACTGCTAGGCAGCCCCCACGACGCCGGGGGAGGGGGAGGAGGGGGGGAGGGTCACCTCGTTGCTCTCCAGGGAGGCCTCGCTGCTGAGTTCCGGGGCCCGGGCCAGGCCCTCACTGCTGCTGCTGCTCCGCGCGGCCCCGAGGTGGGCACAGAAGGCGTGCTCTTCTGACAATGGCGAAGACGAGGACGCCTGACCACAGGCCTCGCCCATGGCGACTCCCCAGAGCCCTGTCCCCGAGCGGCTTCAGCCACAGCGCTCCCCGGCCCCTCCAATCGTTCACTGTTTGCTTCTGCTTCACGCCGATTGCCAGGCCAGGCCCTTCCTCTCTAGGCTCGGCAGGGTTTGTCTGCTCTGTTCACCGATAAATGCAAGCATCTAGCCAGTGCTTGGCACACAGGACACTCGGTAAACAGCTGTGGAATGGACGATGCACATAACATACGAAGACATTTCCTAAGGACTTACCAGTCAAGAGACTAAGCCTGTCTGTCTGGACTGACTCCCAGATCTTGCTCAGAGACCCTGGGTGAGAAGTCTCCTCACCTGTCCCCACGCCAGATTATGACTCTCCTCACAACAGCCAGAACCTTCTCTAACCTTCACCCTCTCCTCTGCCGGATGGACCCATCACAGGGCCACGGCCCAGCTGGACTGGTGGCGGGGGGGTGTGCGTACCCCGGCTGCTGCTGCTGCTGCTCTCCACATCCCGCTCATTGATGGGGGAGGTGACGTCCCTGTAGCAGAGGCCCCCCTCTTCCAGGGGATTCTCATCGCTGCTGTTGAAGGTGACGTAGCCCCGTGGAGGCACCTGTTCTGTGGACAGAATAGGGCATGTAAATCCACACGCATGCATAAGGAAGGACGAGTTCTTCCTTCCACACACAACCACCACCTCAGAGGGATCTCGGCGAGGGGAGCCCCAGGACAGCATTCTCTACTCGCCACGGTAACCTGGACAGAGCTGTGCCGTCCGCAAATGAGGAAACAGGCTCCAAGGGGTTAGTGACCGGCTTGTGCCCAGCAGCGGGTGCACGTGGAGCCAGGCCTGGCAGTGGCGGCCTCTCTATCACGCCACGCTGTTGCTTTGCCAAGAGGACAAAGTAGGAGACAGTAAGCTGTATTTACAAATTCCTGAGCCAAAGGAAAACTATACTACAAGGTGTTCCCGCAGCTGGAAACATCTACTCTCATACACACACCGGCCTGCATGGCCCCTGCGACTTTCCAGCACAGGGGCCAGTCAACCCCAGTCAAGAAGATCCAGGTGAACAGGAAGGTAAGAGGCCCTGGCTAAACATTAATGGCAGCGACAGTGAATTATATAACCTCTGAATGTCTGCCTGCGAGAAAACAAGAAGAGGCGGAACACAAACCAGTGTTTAATTCCGCCTTTGCCCCTGCCTCTGCCCCACAGAAAGTACGTGTATTTGCATGAAAGAGCCTGGCTGGTGGGACCACAGGTAACTTATTTTCTTCTTTATACCTTTCTGAAGTTAGAGATTTTTTTACATCAGCACATGCTATTTATCATTCAAAAATGTTTTTTAACTTTTGGCAAAGAGCATATATGCACTTACAGAAAATTAAACTTTCACACAGTGTAAGAAGAAAAACAGAATCTCCTGAAAGGCCGGAGCTGAGAGGCTGGTGAACACTCCTTCCTATGCCCCGGCCACAGCTCAGGCAGGACAGGTGGCCTGGGCTTCTCCAAAGGAACAGACTCTGCTACTCATCCCAGAGCCCCGAGCTCTCAGCTGCCAGACCGGACGCCCGTGTCCTCACCTTCAGCACCAGCTCACCAGTCAGCCCCCTGGATGCTGGGAGGAGGCAGGCCTGGTTACCAACCAGTGCCAGGACCCCTTCCAAGGGTCTGAGAAGGGAATCAAGTCCTCACATGGTCTCCTGGCTGGGAGGGGGTTCTGAGGGCTGCTTGCTAGACCAGCGGCCTGGCCACTGATGGGTGAGACCCACACTGGAGTCTGGTCACTCAGGCCAGCACGAGAGACAGCGTCAAGCCCAACTCGCCCCAAGCGCTCAGCGCCTGTGCTCCCCAAAAGCACTGCAGTCAACACTCAGGAGCTGACGGTCTGACAAAAACTCAGGCCATCTGGAAACTCAGGGTCTAGGGTTCTGGCCTACCAGGTGTCTGGTGGGCAGTTCTCAAATCCACACCCTGAGAAAAGAGTGCGAGGGCAGAGTCCTCCCCAGGGGATGCGGCAGAGACAGGAAGGGGACTCAACGGTCACGTTCTCCCTGCTGGGCTGACCCACCCACGTGAGGAATGGATCCAAGCTCAGTTATCTCTCTCCTACAGGAGAGAATGTTCTATTTGTAGTTTTAACCAACAGAAAGGAAACTCAAAGGACGAACCAAAACCCAAGAGCGAGACACTGACTAATGTGTCTCCATCCCTGTGATGGATTCTGAGTCCTTGAGCTGCTGCTCCCACCCGGCAGCCCAGGCGGCCCCCACGTCAGGAGCCTGAGAGTTGCTCGTTCTCTCAGACAGAATCCTAGACTATGGTGTCAAAGCCACCGGGATCATGGGGCACTAACCATAGCAAGGCTGCTGTATCCTGCCTCCGAGTCCAATAGCTGTGAGCCTGGCCAAGGCTCGCGGCCCCTCGTGGATGCTGAGGCCCTTCTTCCGACAGGGCCTCTGTCTCTGAGGGACAGGGCAGGATTCATCTGAAGAGCTCAGATCTTCGTATTTTTCTGTGGGTCAAACACCAAAATTTAGACAGTATGTTCAGTGATGGACTAATTTACTAATCCTTATAATGAACTGAAATAAAAATCATCGTAATTGCTTTTTTCCTTTTCCTAAATTAAGAAAAGTGTTCCCAGGATGTCACCTGTAAGAAATGCCACAATGGGCGGGTCCACTGCTCAGATGGGCCACAGGGACATGGGGCAGGGGGCGGGGGGGGGAGGAGTAAAGCTGCTAAGTATGGTGAGCAGATCCAACTCATCCCTCTCGCTGAGTTTCCAGAATTTTTTACAACATGAAAGTATGTTAACAGTTAGAAATACATTCTGTTCTAAGCTGAGGTGACAAGTAAGATCCATCTCTTCATAAACATATGGCAGCGGCAGTCACAACTTCTTAAGCCATTTTATATTCTCAACCTGAACAATCTCTTAGGAAACAAGTGCCACATGACAGCTCTGTGTGCTGTTTTACGACCCGTCTGAGCTGAAGAGCTCAGTGTGCCCACAGCTGTCAGCATTTTATAGCTTTTCATTGTTTTCCATATTTCATTACACCTAGAAGACAAAATTCAGGGGTTTATTTGTAGAAGCCACCCATTGGGTAAGATCTCACTTTGGAGTTGGTGAACTGGGGTGAAGACATGCAGAGAAGCCCCTCATTACCACTGTATCCCCTGTGTGATGGTGTCTGTTACAAAGCAGTCCTGAGGCCAAGAAGGGAGAGGCTCACTCAGACATGAACTGAAGGCCCAGCCCAGCCACTGCCCAAAAGCAAGAGTCACTGGCCCAGTTTCCAAGCCCAGGCCAGTGACGCCAAGTGGACCCCTCCCTCACACTCCAGGATCCATGCCGCCAGGAGGAGACTGGGGTCTATCCAAGCAGAAGCTGAAGGAGTCATAAAAAATAACTGTTCAGGCAGGGGAACCAAGGAAAAGGTGGCTCCACAAATCTGAACCTCCTGACGTGGCCCCTTGATCCCGTACAGTTGGCAGAACAGACAGAACCACACGAACCCCACATCCCAACATGGCCCAGGTGGCAGGGAGCCCCACAGACGCCAGCATCCCTGATGCCCGGGAGGAGGCGAGCACCCGCTCCAGCAGAGACTCAGAACTCACCCCAAGAATCTGCACAGAGACTAGTGGGTCTAGGAAACACACCACACAGAAGAGAGACGTGGGTAAAGACCAGGCGCAGATGGTTTCACAGGGAATCCTTCAAAGACCACATGGGGGGCTTCCCTGGTGGTTCAGTGGTAAAGAATCCGCCTTCCAATGCAGGGGATGCGGGTTCGATCCCTGGTCAGGGAACTAAGATCCCATGTGCTGCTGGGCAGCTAAGCCCATGCGCCTCAACTACTGAACCCGCACTTGCGTGCTGCAAACTACAGAGCCTATACGCCCTGGAGCCCACGCACCCCAACTAGAGAGAAGCCCGTGTGTTGCAATGACAGATCCCACGTGACGCAACTAAGGCCCGACGCACCCCCACCAAAAAAAAAAAAAAAAAAGACCACATGGGACCAATGCTACATAAATTGTTCTAGAGCACAGAAAAGAAGGGAAACTTTCCAGTTCTTTTTATGAAGTATAATATTGAGACCTATAACTGATAAAGATAGACAAAAGAAAATCACAGACCAACATCACTTATGAATATCCATACAAAATTAATCAACATTAGCAAACAGAATCTAGAACCACATTAAGAAAAGAGTACACCAAGTGGGATTTATGCCAAGAATGTAAAGTTGGTTCATTATTAAGAAATTCATTAACATAATATACTGTGTTAATAGATCTAAGGAGAAAATTCACAATCATCTCCATAGATGTTGAAAACACCTTTGACAAAATTCAGCACTTATCCTATAAAAACATTCAAGAATACAGGAAATGACAAATACTTTCTTAACATGATAACATATATGCAGACTTTACTCTGCAAGCCAGCATCTTACTTTTTTAAAACAAAACATTTATTTTTATTCTTTATTTTCATTTATATTTTTTATTTTTTGGCCACACCACATAGCACGCGGATTCTTAGTTCCCCAAACAGGAATCGAACCCGCGCCCCCTGCAGTAGAAGTGTGGAGTCTTAACCACTGGACTGCCAGGGAAGTCCCAAGCCAGCATCATACTTAACGTGGCATTTCTGCTAAGATCAGGGCCAAAGTGAATGCCCATTACCTCACCTCATTCAACAGGGAACTAGAGGGATTAGTGAGTGCGATGAAAGCAAAGAAATCTGAGGTACAAAATTCAGGAAAAAAGTAGTAAATCTGTCTCTATTTGCAGGTTTTATGGCAGTGTACCTGGAAAACCCTAGAGAACAGATAAATAAAACGAATTCAGACAATGAAAGAATTCAATAAGGCAGGAGGCGGTAGAACTGTGGACAGACAGCAGTCGCCTTCCTCTGCACAGACAACAAGCCGTCCAAGGCTATGATGGCAGCATTAAAAGGGATAATGCGTTTACAACAGCAATGACAAAAATCAGACCCTCAGGAATAAACTTCAGGTATATGCAAAATGTATTTGAGGAAAAATTTAAAACCCTCTTGCAAGACACGGAAGTACACTTGAACAAAAGGACGTCCCTTGGTCCTAGGGCGACTCAACAACACAGCAGTTCATTTGTACATTTGCCACAGCCACAAAAATATCAGCACGCTGTTTTTAAGGAGCTAGACAAGTTGATGCTCAAGTTCACACAGAAAAGCAAGTGCCAGGAAACACTGGAGAAGGAAAGCCACGAGGAGGGCCGGCCCCACCAGGTGGCAAAACATGTCAGAGAAAGCCTCTGTCATTTACACAGTGTGGGTCTGTGTGTGCAGAGTCCAGTGGAACAGAACAGGCAGTCCAGAAACAGACCTGAATGCAAACAGAAATTCAGAATATATGGTAAAGATCACTAGGTCAAAAATAGACTTCTAAACACATGATGCTAGGACAACGGGGCAGCTGTTTGGAAAAAACCATCCGTGAAAATACATTGTGAATGGATCAGAGATCTACATGGAGAAATGAAACCATACACATACTAGAGGAAAACATGGGCAATTTGTTGTACAACCAGGGCATAGGGCAAGATTTTCTGTGACTTAGAACCCAGAGGCAATAAACGGATGAATTTGACTACATAAAATTTAAACATCTGGGGCTTCCCTGGTGGTGCAGTGGTTGAGAGTCTGCCTGCCGATGCAGGGGACACGGGTTCGTGCCCCAGTCCGGGAAGATCTCACATGCCGCGGAGCGGCTGGGCCTGTGAGCCATGGTCGCTAAGCCTGCGCATCTGGAGCCTGTGCTCCGCAACGGGAGAGGCCACAACAGTGAGAGGCCCGCGTACCGCAAAAAAAAAAAAAAAAAAAAAAAGAATTAAAACATCTGCATGGCAACAAACAGCACAAGCAAAGTCAAGAAACAAAAACCAGAGCGATCCCCTCTGTGAGCTGCCCTCCTCCCTGTCCTTCCCATCCTCAGCCTGGCAGTCCCACCCTACATTCTACACCCTCTCCCCTCAGCCCGGGTCCTGGCCAGGCTCCATGAGCCAAAGGGGAGGAGGGGACGCCAGCAGAGGCCTGGCCGCAGACGCAGGTACCTGGGCTCCGGTAGAGGCTCTTAGGCAGAGAAGGTGAGTGAGCGTCTATCAGCCCCACAATCTTCATGTGTCCATACTGCTTGGCCAGCATCCGGGCTGTGGCTCCACTGTGGTCTCTTGTGTCCACTTTGACTCCCTGTGAAAGTTTGTGAAAGAAGAGTTAGGAACCTCGCCCACAAAGCAGCCTCGCTTCGGGGCTGCAGACCCTGGAGGAGAGGGAGGGCGCCGGCATCTTCCTGACAAGCCTTCCTGCGAGAAAGTGGGGAAGGCAATCTATCTATCTATCTATCATCTATCTATCTATCTATGGCTGCGTTGGGTCATCGTTGCTGCACAGGCTTTCTTTTTAGTTGCAGCGAGTGGGGGCTACTCTTTGTTGCGGTGCGCAGGCCTCTCATTAAGGTGGCTTCTCTTGCTGTGGAGCATGGGCCCTAGGTGCACAGGCTTCAGTAGTTGTGGCACATGGGCTCAGTAGTTGTGGCTCATGGGCTCTAGAGCGCCGGCTCAGTAGTTGTGGTGCACGGGGTTAGTTGCTCCGCAGCATGTGGGATCTTCCCAGACCCGGGCTCTAACCCATCTCCCCTGCATTGGTAGGCAGATTCTTAACCACTGCGCCACCAGGGCAGCCCCGGGAAGGCGCTTCGTAGTGACAAGAGTCGGAGGCACCTGGCTGGCTCTGACGCTGCAGACACACACTGAATGGGGAGCATGTGTCCCACTCACTGCACCTCTCTTCACACAGAGAAAACTGGAGACAACAGATTCACTGGAGGGCCAGCCTTTAAAAACCATAATCAGATTGGGAGCACCACCCTTCTGAAACAGAATTCGGTAACTTTTACCCAAAGCCCTAAAAAGTACTTATCGTCTTCAACACAACAGTTCCACTTCCACACCACATATCTGCAATAACAAAAACCCAGAGACAACTTAAGTGCTCAGGGGGATGGAGAGTCAGCTATGTTACTGCCATAAGTGCTGGTATTTACAAATAACAAAATTATAACCAAGATTTAAAAAGGACCACGATACAAAACTGTATATATACATTACAACTGCGACAAAACAAAAAAGTATACAGAAAGTAATACTGGAAGGAGATATGCCCAAACTGTTAGTATTATTTTTAAGCAGTAAGATAATGGGGATTTTTCACATCTTCCTAATCTTCTATATTTTCTAAATTTACTACTATGAGCACGTTTACTTTTTTTTTTTTTTTTGCGGTAGGCGGGCCTCTCACTGTTGGGGCCTCTCCCGTTGTGGAGCACAGGCTCCGGACATGCAGGCTCAGCGACCATGGCTCACGGGCCTAGCCGCTCCGTGGCATGTGGGATCTTCCCAGACCGGGGCACGAACCCGTGTCCCCTGCATCGGCAGGCGGACTCTCAACCACTGCGCCACCAGAGAAGCCCAGCACGTCTACTTTTGAAAACTGGAAAAGCCCAATAAGCTTTCCATTTTGAAAGCTTCAACCATGCAGCCTCGTAGTTGATGGTGGGACTATAAGCCCGTGCTCTGGAGGGCAAATCAGCAAGAGATAGTTGAAACCTGAAAAGTGTGCATGCCCTATGACCCAGAAATTCCACTTCTGGGAATTTAACCTCAGGAAATAATGAAGGATATACACTCACATTTAGGATCTTCCCTGAAGCATTTAGCATAGTGAGAACTGAAAAGAACTAGTTCACTAGGGGATTAGTGAAATAAGTGAGAACACATAAAATGGAACACCACCCACCCACTTACGTGACGGGGCCAAGTGTACGTACAAACCCAGGCAGGTGTGCACAAGACATCGTTAAGAAAAAAAAGCATATTACAAAACATTCTGTATAATGGAATTCCACTTTGACTTAAAATATTTATCCATAAAAAACTAGGATACTTGAGAATTCCCTCGCAGTCCAGTGATTAAGACTCGGGCTTTCAGTGCCGTGGACCTGGGTTCGATCCCTGGTTGAGGAACTAAGATCCCATAAGCTGCACGGTGCGGAAAAAAAAAAACAAAAAAAAACTAAGACACTCAACAATATGTTAATGTGTGCTATCTCTGGGTGATGGTATTATGAGTGATTTTTGCTTTCGGTTTGCTTAAATATACTTTCTAATTCTTTTATAGCAAGTATATATCGCTTGTATAGTAAATATTTACATATGTACTTTTTTTACCCTATTTTAGAAAACTATGATCAACTGACAGTCTTGATTGAGCCCAGTACAGAAGGTGATTATCACACTTCCCTCTGGTAGGAAAAAAACCACATTTGTACAAGAGCCTAATTGAGCTTTACTTTCTATAATCCCCAACTTTCCAGAGCTCTGGTTAGAAATCAGCAATGAAACCTTCAGCCTTAAAAGATCATTTCAGGGGAGTGGCAGGAGGGAAAATTGGATGAAGGTGGCCAAAAGGCACAACATCCTGGGGGGAGGGGCAAAATAGGGGTAGGGGATTAAGAGGTACAAACTATTACGTAAAAATAAATAAGCTACAAGGATATATTGTACAAACAGGGAATATAACCAATATTTTATAACTATAAATGGATATAACTTTTTAGTTTTTTTTGGCTACACATCGCAGCTTGCGGGATATTAGTTCTCTGACCAGGGATTGAAGCGGGGTCCCCGGCAGTGGAAGGACGGAGTCCTAACTACTGGACTGCCAGGGAAGTCCCTAAATGCAGTATAACCTTAAAAAATTGTGAATCACTATGTTGTATACCTGTAACATATAATATTGTACACCAACTACATCTCAATGAAAAATTTTAAAAAGGCACAAACTTCCAGTTGTAAGTAGAAACTAGGGATGTAATGTACAACATTATGACCACGGTTAACACTGCTATGTGTTATATAGGAAAGTTGTTAAGAGAGTAAATCCAAAGAGTTATCATCACAAGGAGACATATGTATATAGATATTTGTATCTATATGAGATCATGGATATAAACTAAACTTATTGTGGTAAGCATTTCATGATATACAGAGATCAAATAATTATGCTGTACACCTTAAACAGTGATGTATATCAATTATATCTCAATAAAGCTGAAAAAAAGATAATTTCTAGTTTCAGTTTGATAGAAGGACCCAAAGGTTTCAACCAGAAAAACAATACCATCTTTACTGAAGGATTTTTTCTTTTTTCTGGCTACGCCATGGGGCTTGTAGGATCTTCTTAGTTCCTCGACCAGGGATCGAACCCGCACCCCCTGCATTGGAAGCATGGAGTCTTAACCACTAGACTGCCAGGGAAGTCCCTGAAGGATTTTAACTAATATCTTTTTTTTTTTTTTTTTTGCAGTACGCGGGCCTCTCACTGTTGTGGCCTCTCCCGTTGCGGAGCACAGGCTCCAGATGCGCAGGCTTAGCGACCATGGCTCACAGGCCCAGCCGCTCCGCGGCATGTGAGATCTTCCCGGACTGGGGCACGAACCCGTGTCCCCTGCATCAGCAGACGGACTCTCTACCACTGCGCCACCAGGGAAGCCCCACTAATATCTATGTTTAAGCCTGGAAGACTTCAACTTCAGATTATACTAAAGGGAAAAAAGAGTAGTAACACTATTCCTTAGTGAGGAAGAAAACAGAACTGACAACAAGAAGGCTCCAAAGGAGAGGGAAGAAAATATTAGAATTTCCATCAATTTATTTATCCTTTAATTTTTTTTGTTTTTCTATTTTATAATGTACATAATATGTAACTAGAGAAGAACATGATGGAAGTTCATTTTAACTGACAGGAAGGTGGGATCACAAAGGTGAGAGGCCGTGAACCAGTGTGATGGCGGGGGGGCACTCCCCATGTGGAGGCCATGGCACCCTCAGCTCCCTCCTAGGAGAGGCCCAGCCCACCCTACATGGTCCTACCGGAAGGAGGGACATAGGGTACAAGGGAAGTGGCTGCAGCCCCTTCCTCCCCTGGCAAAGAGCATGGGGTGCCCGGCCTCCAAGTGTGGAGCCTGGCTAAGGTCAGGGGACTAGGTGGGCTCACCCATGACTGAGCAGGAGGAAATTTGCAGGGAATGAGGAGCATCCACACAGGGCCAGCCAGACGGCCACCCTAGCAAAGGAATGACCTGGCCCATCAGCCAAAAAGCAACCACCAGAACTGACCAGCCCCTTCCACTCCTGATTAGTGCACTGGGGGAGGCTCACTGTTGATTTCCTGAGTTTGATAACTGTATGTGATAATGAAAGAGAAAATTCTTGTTTTAGGAAAAACATACTAAAGTATTTAGGAGGGGGACTTCCCTGGTGGCAAAGTGGTTAAGAATCCACCTGCCCATGCAGGGGACATAGGTTAGATCCCTGGTCCCAGGAAGATCCCACATGCCGTGGAGCAGCTAAGCCCGTGTGCCACAACTACTGAGTCTGTGCTCTAGAGCATGCGAGCCACAACTACTGAGCCCACGTGCCACAACTACTGAAGCCTGGGCGCCTAGAGCCCATGCTCCGCAACAAGAGACGCCACCACAATGAGAAGCCCCACTTGCCACAACTAGAGAAAATCCGTGTGCAGCAACAAAGACCCAATGCAGACAAAAAATAAAGAAAAAGAAAAAAAAGAAAATGGTTTAAAAAAAAAAAAGTATTTAGGAGGAAAAGGGCATTATGTCAGCAACTTACTTTCAAATGGTTCCAAAAAAGATAATAGGTATATAGACTGATAAAGAAAATGAAGTGAAATGCTAACATTTGGGGAATTCAGTGAAGGTACGCAAATTCTCTGTACTATTTTATAACATTTCTTTAAGTCTGAAATTGTTTCAAAGTTTAAAATTTAGAAAATTTTCCAAAATAAATCCAATACAATTTGTTTTCCCTACATACGAGTTGCCGACATACAATCTCAGACCCAGCCGGAGAGTAAAGGCACCAAGTGAGGGTGTAATCTGCACAGCACATAAATGATCAAAAGTCTGATTCTCTAACACGTTTTCCTTTTAAAAAATTATAACAGTAACTGTCCCTTATGGTCTCCACTTCTACCTTATTTAAGATCAGGCTCTAAGCTCAGAGGCAGAAGTTATGCTTTTCACAGCCAGGGCTCCCTGCCCCACATCAATGCCTGTCCCTTTGCTACGTCTTAAGGAGGCCTAGTTCGTGTGAGTGGAACTACCTTCAAAGAATAATTATGTTCAGAAAAGGAAGCGCAGATGGCAAATAGATATATGAAAAGATGCTCAACCTCACGAGAAATCAGGGAAAGGCAAAAATCAACAGGAGACCACTCAGCTGATAGCAGGTACCAAGGGTTTTGAGGGGACAGGAGACACAAGCTATGAAACGCTGTCAGAGGTGTGCAAACTGGGACACCTACGGGGGGAAGCAAGGTACACTCTCTAGTGAAGATGCACCCAGCCTACACACCCAAAATTCTGCTTTGAAGAACATATCCTGATCTCCTAAAGAAATCCCTTCACATGTGCGCAAGAGGACAGGTAGAAAATGCTAACTGCAGCACTGATAGGAATAGCAAGGTGGACATGACTTAGGGGTCCACTGACAAGGGAATGGAAAATATACTGTATTCATACATTCAATAAATACAGAGCTGATAAAACGAGTGAACCCCGTCTACATGTACCACACTGTGTTAAATGACACAGTCATTATATAAATATATAACATATAAATAAAATATTATTTATATAAATCTTTAAAATATATAAAATAAGTCTACATGCTGCTTAAGGACACACAGCATGTGATGAGAGTATAAAGTCAGGGACAGGAAAGGTACAGACCAACATCTGGATAGTGGTTACCTCTGGATTCATGTGGATTAGTTGTATTAATATTATCTCTGTACTACTTTGAATGTTTAAACTACTTCATAATTTTTTTTATAAATTTATTATTTTTATTTATTTATTTTTGGTTGTGTTGGTCTTCGTTGCTGCACGTGGGCTTTCTCTAGTTGCGGCGATCAGGGGCTACTCTTCATTGCAGTGCGTGGGCTTCTCATTGCAGTGGCTTCTCTCGTTGTGGAGCAGGGGTTCTAGGCACGTGGGCTTCAGTAGTTGCAGCACGTGGGCTCAGTAGTTGTAGCTCATGGGCTCTAGAGCACAGGCTCAGTAGTTGTGGCGCACGGGCTTAGTTGCTCCGTGGCATGTGGGATCTTCCCGGACCAGGGATTGAACCCTTGTCCGCTGCATTGGCAGGCAGATTCTCAAACACTGCGCCACCAGGGAAACCCCAACTTCATAATTTAAGAGTCATAATGCTTATTGCTGTAGACACCGTTCAAGTTGGTACAACTTGCTCTTTGGATAGCTATTTGGCAACATCCACGTTATGGCTGTACTTAGGCTACATCCAAAACTTCTACCTTTAGTACCGAACTGTAGAGATGTGGTCGCACAAGTGTGTGGAGAAGTATGTGTGCAGATATCCCGCACAGCACTGTGCATGATGGCAAATACAACTTGATTCTATCTGCAGACCACTGTTAGAGAAACTGATTCATCCCTACAAGGGAGTGCTATGCTGCCATACAAGAGAGAAAAGAGCTTTATATCTACTGATATAGAACAATCCAGGATAGACAAGTTTAAAAAAAAAAACCACAGGATTTCCCTGATGGCACAGTGGTTAAGAATCCACCTGCCAGTGCAGGGGACGCAGGTTCACTCCCTGGTCAGGGAACTAAGATCCCACATGCCACGGGGCAACTAAGCCCACGTGCCGCAACTACTAGCCTGTGAGCCACAACTACTGAGCCTGTGTGCCACAACTAGAGAGCCCTCACACCACAGCTACTGAGCCCATGAACTCTGGAGCCCATGCGCCACAACTAGAGAGAAGCCCACGTGCCACAACTAAGACCCAACACAGCCATAAATAAATAAATAAATATGACAATTCATAAAAGAAATACAAATGGTCAATAAATATGTTTTAAAATGTTCACTCTCACTAATAAGTACAAACCAAAACAAGATGCCACTTTTCTCCTACCAAACTGGCAAAACTTTACGATGGTAACATCTAGGGCTGGTGAGGATGTGAGAAAATGGGCGTCGTCATGTATTACTGGTGGGAAGGACAAGAGAGACATCTGTTTAGTGGGAATTTGTTAGAACTTACTAAATATTTCCCCCGTTGAACTTTTTAAACAACTTTATTAAGATATAATTCTTCTACCATGCAATTCATCCACTTACAGTTTACACTTCAATAGTGGACAACCACCACCACAATTTCAGAACATTTTCATCACCCTGAAAAGAAATCCTGTACCTCCTCCCAGCCCTAGGCAACCACTAATCTACTGGTCTCCACAGATACGCTTATTCTGAACATTTCATACAAAAGGAATAATACAATATTCAGCCTTTGTATCTGGCTTCTCTCACCTAGCATATTTTCAAAGTCTATTCAGGTTGTAGCACGGGGAAGTACTTCACTCCTTCTTATGGCCAATTAATATTCCCTTGTATGCATGTAACAATTTTATTTATCAACTTATGGACATTTGGGTTCTTTTCACCATTTGACTATTACAAACAATACTGTTATGGACATTTATGTACAGGATTTTGCCTGGACCTGTTTTCAGTTCTCTTGGGTATATACCTAGGAGTGGTATATATCCAAGTGCTGGGTCATATGGTAACTCTATGCTTAACTGTTTGAGGAACTACCAGAATGTTTTCCAAAGAGGCTGCATCATTTTTCATTTACAGCAGTGTATGAGGGTTCCAATTTCTCCACGTCATTACCATGTCTTGTTATTGTCTTTTTTTTATTATATTATTATTTTCCTGGTTGTTTTGATTTGCCATTTTCCCTGATGACTAATGGTGTCAAGCATTTTTCCATGTGCTTATTGGCCATTTGTGTATCTTCTTTAGAGATGTATCTTTTCAGGTCCTTTGTCCATCTTTTTATTGTCTTTTAATTTAACTGCCCTGTTTTTTTTCTTAAATTAATTAATTTATTTATTTTTGGCTGCTTTGGGTCTTCATTGCCACGTATCGGCTTTCTCTAGTTGCAAAGAGTGGGGGCTACTCTTCGTTGCGGTGCACATGCTTCTCACCACGGTGGCTTCTCTTGTTGCGGAGCACGGGCTCTAGGCACGTGGGTTTCAGTAGTTGTGGCACGTGCACTCAGTAATTGTGGCTCGCAGGCTCTAGAGCGCAGGCTCAGTAGTTGTGGTGCACGGGTTTAGTTGCTCCATGGCATGTGGGACCTTCCCAGACCAGGGCTCAAACCAGTGTCCCCTGCGTTGGCAGGCAGATTCTTATTAACCACTGCACCATCAGGGAAGCCCTAATTGCCTTTTTATTAGGACCTATTAAGTTCAAAATGTGAGCACCAGCAATCCCTCTTGTAGAAATACAGCATACAGAAATAACTGCATGCGTGCTAAAGCTGTGTGTGCCAAGATATTCCCTGGAGCACTGCTTACAATTGCAAAATGTTAGAAACCTAAATTTCTACTAATAAGGAACTGACTGAACTAACTATGGCATGGATACTGCATGGAATACCATACAAAGGTAAGATGTCTATGGCATATTATTTTTTAGAAGCTGCAGATCAAATACACAGTAGAATCCCACTTTGTTCAAAACAAAAAGCCATGTGTTCACAGGTGTCTACAGACATACTTTCTCAGCAGAGGAAAATCCTGGGTCTCTTTAACAACCGACTGGGCATCTTGTGGGGGAACAGGGGGCGGGTGGAAAAGGTAGGAAGATCTTTGCCTCCTTATTCTATATAAATTTTTTAAGTGATGGGATGATGAGTGCTATTTACTGTTTTAAAATTTTTTCCATACTTTTCAAATAATACTATTTTTAAAATTATTACAGGAATAGGTGTCTATAGTTGCTTACCACTGTACCCCTAATGCCTAAGCACCACTCAGCACTTGGCATCAACAGATACTCAATGAAAATGTGTTGAATAAACAGATGAAGAGCAGTTATTTCTGTGTAGGAGAAAGTTCTGTTACAGTTTATTCCTCAGTGATACGATGCCTCACTTGCTGTGACTAAATTATAAGCTAATAAACAGGGTCACTTACATGATTCAGAAAATACTGCACGATTATTTCATGGCCAGCAGCAGCCGCTTCCATCAAAGGAGTGAATCCATATACGGGCTCCCTGCAAGATCGAGACTGCAGTCAGATGATGAGCAGAGGAAGCTCTGGGGGGCAGAAGTTTGCCTGCTGCAGACAAAACCTCAGTGACGCAAAGTCACCCATCCCTAAGCCTAGAGGGCTCCCTGAACGGGGAGAGATGAGAAAGTGAGTATCAACACATCAGTCCCGTGGTTTCTACCCCAGGTCTAGTCTTTTGTTCCTAAGACAATCTGTTTCCCATCTTCACTCCTTCTTAGCTGTTTCCCCCCCTGCTATGGCCTGAATCTCTACTTAATCACAGCAAAAAGTAGCTGTCGCCCTTCACTGCTCACAGACAGCTAGCACCTCCTCTCCACCTATCCAGATATCCTACATTTTGAGATCAACATCCTCTAGGAACCCTTCCAGGAGCTCCAGGACTAACCATCTCCTGCCCTCACTACACCTAATGCTTGCTTACGGCTAACTCAGTGCCCTCTTCAGAGTGCCACCCCCACCAAGCCCTCACTGGTTTCACCTGGGCTAGAAGACAGGAAGCAAGCTAACCACTGGTTTTCATCCGTTCGAAGACACACACTTTGCACATTTTAGCATCGCTGAAGTCAGAATGTCAGTAAATGAAATGCATTTTAATTAGGAGCATTTTTTTTCTTTCTTAATGGCCTGTAAACCTACAGTGTGTTACAACGGCTGACACCAGCCAGGGTGTGCAGTGTCAGGTGAATGTTGGGTTGAAAGAGGATTATCATGGTGACATGCTTTAGACAACAACCCTACTTCCAGCTTATATTTAAAACTCATGACTGTTTTCAAAGTATTACCTCACCTGATACATACAGAAGGCAAGAAAGCTAAAGGGATTTAGCATTTAATGCATGTCAATTCAGTGCCACACACTATGTTAGGCACCTGTTATATGACAGAACATGTAATTCTTCTAACAGTTCTATGACATGGGCATTGCCATCCTGTTTTCAGATAAAGGAAATAAGGCACAGAGAACTTAAAATGTTGCACACAATGCCACCTGACAGATGCATGAGAAAGCTAGGACGATCCCCATGCCTCCACGCCTCGGCAGGACTGTCCCCTCCGTCCCTTTGTCTTGAGCCTGTCAAACCAAGGCAGGGGCTCCCTGCACCCCAGCCTCTAGCTGCCTCGCCAGTTGCCCTACTCAGAGTCAGACATGACCACCTCCCTCCTGCGGCCACTTAAGACCTCGTAATCACCTCACATTGGCGTTCGCTCCACTGTCCAAAAGGAACTTGACCATCTGCTGGTGCCCAGCACTGGTGCAATGGAAGAGGGCAGTCCAGCCTTGAATGTCCTTCATTTCTAGCTCAGCACCTTGCTTCAAGAAAACACAGAATGCTCATTAAGGCCGCGTCTCCTCTGCGCAGGGTGGGCGCCCTCCAAGCCATCACGCTGAAAGAATCGAAGTGATTACCCGAGCACACGCACGCTACAGGGGCCTGCAGTGGTTCACGTCTCTGCAGAGCGGCCGGGGGCCCCTCAGGTTTCTGGCCTGAGGCCCTCGTAGCTCACCTGGAGGAGGAAATAGGCGATGCTCTCGTTGCCACAGCTGGAAGCCAGCATCAGCGGAGTCTGCCCTTCCGGGGTCGGCACATTCACACTCACCCCCGCCTCGAGCAGCAGGTGCACGATGGTATCGTGTCCAATGTAGGAGGCATACATCAGCGGGGTCCAGCCACCACCATTCTTCTTATTCAAATCTAACTCTCTCCTAAACAAACGCAAGACATGCTAGACACGCCAGCCATCTCATAGGTGGGGTTTACCAAAGCCGGTGGCCAGGCCAGGCCAAGAGAAAGAGCAGGAAGTGCTGACAGGAAGCAGAGTCATAGGCCACCCTGGACATCACTGGCGGGGAGCGGGGGGAGTGACTACCCTTGCCGGACAACTGCCTTTGCAAACTCCCTCAAGTTTGCCTCCCTCCTCTGATTTTTCATTCTCATCTGCACCCTCCTCCTACCCTAAGGCCAGCAATTCTCTTTTTTGCTACCACCAGCTACATAGATGGTTCTCAACCACGGGAGATTTTGCCCCCAGGGGACAGTTGCCAAAGTCTGGAGACATTTTTGGTTGTCACAACTGGAGAGGGAAAAGCTACTGTCATCCAGTGGCCAGGGATGCTGCTCAACATCTTACAGTGCACAGGACGCCCCTCACAACAAAGAATGAGCTGGCCCAGGTTGTCAGTAGTGCCGAGGCCGAGAAACGCTGACCTGGAGCCTTGACTACCTCCCGCCAACAGACCAGTCTGCTAGTCCAGAACTGAGGGGAGAGGAAAGAGGAGGGGACTCAGACAGTGGACAATTTCTCCTTTGTCGTCCCACCCTACAGAAACATTCCTGGAAAAATCTGTGACCAAAGAATCCTGTCTTTCTCACTGATTTTCATTACAATTCTGGAAAAGCGTTTCCCACAGGAAAAACAATGCAGGCTTCCCAACCCAGAGTTTGGGGTCGGGGGATGGAAGTAAGACCCACTTCCAGGAGCATCCTGCCTGTTTCACGCCCCAGTCTTTCCTCCTCCACAATCCTTGCCTCCAGTGGAGGTACCAAGTGACAGTCAACCCACGCAGTTCGTGCCTCTCCTAGATACACACACTAAGCTACACCAGACAATTAGTTTCCATTCACCAGCACGTTTTACTGACCCTGGCTTTGGACCCAGGCAGCCATTTCCCAGGTCCTGATCCCAGGAATGCAGGGGTAGCCACTAGCCGGGAGAGCCACCTGGAGACCAGCCCATTCTCACCACACGCCGTCCCACATGGACAGGGAGGCGCCCCCACCACCACCCCTTAGCAGAGCGGCCCTGGGGCTCTGGCAACCCCCTTCAGCCGAATCCTCCCTTCTGACCCCTCCAAATCCCCCTCGGGTCCCCAGTGTGTTTACTGTGCACCAGCCTCCATCTCAGCAGGTGTCACAACCCCAATCAGAACACAAACACTTCCTAGAGCTGTTCTGGACTGTTCATTTTAACAGCACACCCGAAGGCTTAAAGGCTGTGAATGTTAAAGGAGCAGAACTACAGGTGGGGTCGTGGTGACCCTGTCGGGGGATGTGCTGCCTGCACACCTGCCCGGTACTGAAGTACCAACTGGCCAGATGCTCATAAGTGATGGCTACGACCTGGGAGCCAGAAACGGGGCTTCCACGAGGCTCTGCTGTAACTCCCCAAGCTGGAACTGGAAAAGGCCCAGGTAGGTATGGACATAGGTTGTTTCTCTAAGTTATCAATGAGATGATAACAGTGAGCACAAAGTATGGCGGACAAAGTGGGAAGAGATGAGAAGATGGATCCCTTTCTAAAAATTACACTGAGTATCAAACCGTACTTCAAACAAGAAGGCGCTAATAAGCAGTGCTGTTTAGGGGGACCTAATATGCACATAAGATCAGTGAAAACGGCATGTGGGCAGTGAGTAAGGTGCAATCCTCCAGGTGGGGATAACCCCACCTCCTCCTCTATGGCAGAAGCTAAAGGGGAGAGGGCGGCAGGAGGGATTAAAATGAAGCTTCTGGGGAAAGAAGGCCATAGGGCATTGCTTTCAATCTTTATTTTTGTTTTGTTTGAGCATTTCTGCAATTAGTGAAAACCATAAAATTACTCTGGTTAAAGTAAGCCTGAAATGAACAATTTCTAAGCCTATGAAAAAAGTTTAAGCTGCCTTTTTCTTCCTCAGAATCAAAACTGCCTTCCTTATTGGCGTCCAGCATAAATCATCCCTGACAACAGCCCAAGAGAAGCAGCAGTTGATCCACCCAAGGATTAAATGTCTACAGCTGTGGGCAAGGCCCCCGCTAGCTCCCTGATGGCTCCACCTGAGAGCTGAACCATGGAGCTCAAAAATCCAAGAGGAAGGAACATTTTCCAAGATCTCTTACCGCTGCACACATTCCTTCACCACTTCATACTGGCCAATGGAAGCAGCTGTGTGAAGATCCAAGGGGACGGCTAGCTCCTCCCGGCTGACCTGCGCACCCAGCCCATGCCACATGGACAAGCTGCGGTTCAGCAGCTCCGGCTCACTGGCTTCATCGCTGAGCTCCGACATCGCTATGGAGGGAGGCACTGAGGTCATTAGGTCCTTCCTTCCTGGTAGCGACACAGAGTGAAACGGCATGGTCACACTCCTGCCCACAGCAGGCGGCTAAGTCACTGCCCTGACAGACTGCTGCCCAATGTACCCAACTCCGGGGACTGACCAGACAACTTCCTTTCAATAAATATCGTATGCGGGAATTCCCTGGTGGTCCAGTGGTTAAGTTTCCACGCTCCCAATGCAGGGGGCCTGGGTTCGATCCCTGGTCAGAGATCTAAGATCCCACAAGCCCTGCAGTGCAGCCAAAAAGAAAAAAAAATTGTATGGTTCGGGCAGCTCCATCATGCTAGTACTGGTGAGCCTGTCACTAGACAGAAAAAGAGGAGCACATATTGTGTCATAAACTGTGGCATATATTTTCCTTTATGACCCCCAGGCCCCACATTCTAGAAAGGGAACTCAAGGAGCCTGACAACCTCTTGGATGGGAAGCAGAGAAATGGTAATTAGGTCAGTGGACCAAATCAACTCTCAGATGTGGTGAAAAAGAACTCTGGGGCTTCCCGGGTGGCGCAGTGGTTGAGAGTCCACCTGCCAATGTGGGGGACACAGGCTCGATCCCTGGTCTGGGAGAATCCCGCATGCCGCGGAGCAACTGAGCCCGTGAACCTGCGCTCTGGAGCCCGTGGGGCACAACTGCTGGGCCTGTGTGCCACAGCTGCTGAGGCCCATGTGCCTGGAGCCCGTGCTCCGCAGCAGGAAGGGGGGGCTCCGCCACGGTGGGAGACCCGTACACTGCAGCAGGGAGTGGGCCCCGCTCACCGCAGCTAGGAGGGGCCCGCATGCAGCGGGGAAGACCCAACGCAGCCAAAAATAAATACATAAAATTAAAAAAAATAAAGAGCCCTGGACTTGGAATTAGATCAAAATTTAGCTCTGCTACTTAGCATCTCCAACCCCTAGTTCCTTACTGTTTAATGGGGACATGATATTTCCAAGGACTGCGGTTAAAAACACATGGCATAATGGACAAACAGTGGCACGTCCACACAGTGGAACACTACTCAGCCATAAGCAGAAGAAATAAACAGGTGATACACACAACACATGAACGAATCTCAAACGCATTATGCCAAGTGTGAGCCAGACTCAAAACGCTGCCTACTGTATGATTCCATTTACAGGACTTTCTAGAAAAGATAAAACTAAAGGGGGGACTTCCCTGGCGGTCCAGTGGTTAGGACTCCATGCTTCCAATGCAGGGGGCGCGGGTTCGATCCCTGGTAGGGGAACTAAGATCCCACATGCCATGAGGCGTGGTCAAAATAAGTAAATAAATAAACAATACAAGTGCATGAGTTAAAAAAAATTTTTTTAATAAAAAAAGGATAAAACTAAAGGAGGATAGATCAGTGGTAATAAGGGTTAGGAGTGGGGGTCCCACAAAGGGACTGCAAGAGGGAATTTGGGGACGACAGACTTGTTCTGTTTTTTGGGTTTTTTTTTTTTTTTGCAGTACGTGGGCCTCTCACTGTCGTGGCCTCTCCTGTTGTGGAGCACAGGCTCTGGACGCGCAGGCCCAGCGGCCATGGCCCATGGGCCCAGCCGCTCCGCGGCACGTGGGATCTTCCCGGACCGGGGCACGAACCCGTGTCCCCTGCATCGGCAGGCGGACTCTCAACCACTGCGCCACCAGGGAAGCCCCTGTTCTGTATCTTGATTGATGGACATATGACTCTATACATTTATCAAAACTCATAAACCTGAACACCAAAATGAGTAAATTTACTGTATATAAATTTTAAAAACAAATTTTGAAACAAACGGAAAGAAAGCCCCAACACAGAAACCAGGATGTGACCAGTGCTAACTGACTAGGAATCTACCTATGCATCCCTTGAATGTGGGAGAGACTAGGGGGAATGGGATAGACTGGTTAATTTGTTGGGTGACACTTTCCCCAAGATGGGACAACAGCAGGATGAAGAGCCCTTCATTCTAGGAATCCTAACCCATCAAGCCCAAGTCATCAGCTTCCTAGCAGAACCCTTAGTTCTGGAGTGACAATTGTCTCCTGTTCTACTCTGGGGGGAAAGAACAAAGACCAAGGTGTAAAAAAGCAAGAGAAGGAGAAAACAAAGAAAACCACTTCATGTTCAGATGGCCTAAAGGTACCACAGCGGTTCACAGATGCCATTAGCACAACCACCTCTACTAACAAATGCTTCCAAGCATGAGATACAGCCAAGATGGCCAAACAACAAACAAGCCACCAATCTGGGGGACAAAGAATCTGTCGGCCCCTGGCCAGAGTAAGTGTAACAAAGTTCAGGGCAAAGCCCTGCTTCCTGGAACCACCTGTCCACACTGGCAGAGCCTGAGAACAATCAGCTCTCTCAATTTTCAGGTGGGAACCCCCAAGCTGAACAGTCCAGGCCACAGAGCCTGGATAAGAATTCAAATAAGCTGACTGTCAGTTCAGCACTCCTTTCAATACACCCCTCAAGCCTTCTTTGGGTGTGTTTCTTCTACTCCAAATGCCTCTTCCAGGGTGGGACCCATGTTCTCTCTCCTTTTATTGGAGGCTCACCTGTCTGACACCTTCCAGAACGCTGAGCGGCAATCAGAATCAGACCCCCACTCCAGAAGCCCATGGAGGGAGAACTCGGATGCCAAGAGACCATAAAGCTATTGGGTTGGCCAAAATGTTCGTTTGGTTTTTTTCCATAAGATGGCTCTAGTAGCACTTAGTTGTCTTTAACTTCATTTGAAACAATTTTGTTAGACTGTATTGTGACAGCTGCCGTATCAGCGTGCATTTAAAAAAAACTTTATCAGGCTTCCCTGGTGGTGCAGTGGTTGAGAGCCCGCCTGCCGATGCAGGGGACACGGGTTCGTGCCCTGGTGCGGGAGGATCCCACATGCCACGGAGCGGCTGGGCCCGTGAGCCATGGCCGCTGAGCCTGCGCGTCCAGAGCCTGTGCTCCGCAATGAAAGAGGCCACAGCGGTGAGAGGCCCGCGTACCGCAAAAAAAAAAAAACACAAAACTTATCAAAATAGGTGAATTTTTGTGTAGCCATTTTAACAATGAAGATGGAAGACAAAAAAGCAACATTTTCAGCATGCTTTATTATTTCAAGAAAGGTAAAAACACAACTGAAACGTTGCAGTGTATGGAAAAGGTGCTGTGACTGATCGAACATGTCAAAATGGTTTGAGAAGTTCCGTGCTGGAGATTTCTCACTGGATGATGCTCCAAGGTCAGGTAGACCAGTTGAAGTTGATGGTGATCAAATCGAGACATTAACTGAGAATCATCAACATTATACCACGTGGGAGACAGCCGACATACTCAAAATATCCAAATCAAGCACTGAAAATCATTTGCACCAGCTTGGTTATGTTAATTGCTTTGATGTTCCACGTAAGTTAAGCGAATAAAACCTTCTTGACTGTATTTCCACACGTGATTCTTACTTAAACATAACTAAAACGTTCCATTTTTAAAACAAATTGTGGGGACTTCCCTGGTGGTCCAGTGGTTGAGAATCTACCTTCCAATGCAGGAGATGCAGGTTCCATCCCTGATCGGGGAACTAAGATCCCACATGCCGCACAGGGCAACGAAGCCCGTGCACCACAACTGAAGAGCCCACATGATGCAACTACAGAGCCCACGTGCCACAGTGAAAGATCCCACACGCCGCAACTAAGACCTGATGCAGCCAAAAATAAATAAACATTTTTACAAAATAAAAAAAATAAAATAAAACAAATTGTGACAGGCGATGAAAACTGGACACTGTACAATAATGTGGAATGGAAGAGATCGTGGGGCAAGCGAAATGAACCACCACCAACCACACCAAAGGCCGATATTCATCCAAAGAAGGTGATGTTGTGTATATGGTGGGATTGGAAGGGAGTCCTCTATTTGAGCTCCTTCTGGAAAACCAAACGATTAATTCCTACAAGCTCTGCTCCCAATTAGACCAACTAAAAGCAGCACTCTATGAAAAGCGTCTAGAATCAGTCAACAGAAAACGCATAATCTTCTATCAGGATACCACATGACCATGTGTTTCTTTGATGACCAGGCAAAAACTGTTACAGCTTGGCTAGGAAGTTCTGATTCATCCACCATATTCACCAGACATCGCATCTTCAGATCTCTATTTATTTCAGTCTTTACAAAATTCTCACACTGGGAAAAAAATTTCAATTCCCTGTAAGACTAAAAGGCATCTGGAACAGTTCTTTGCTCAAAAGATTAAAAGTTTTGGGAAGATGGAATAATGAAGCTACCTGAAAAATGGCAGAAAGTAGTAGAACGAAACACTGACTACGTTGTTCAATAAAGTTCTTGGTGAAAATGAAAAATGTGTCTTTTACTTTTACTTAAAACCCGAAAGAACGTTTTGGCCAACCCAATACTATTACTTCCTTTATCACCCTGCCGCATGCCAGATGCTCTACGATGATGGGGTACTCCTTACGAACAAAATTGTATTCACACATACATCACGTATACTTGTAGAAAATCTTCTGCATATCGCTTCCAGGATTTATTTCCAGGAAGTAGCACTAGGAACGCAACCCTTTGATTTTCCTTTTACCTTTGTGTTCTGTCCATTCTGTAAAATGCTAAGTATTCGTTACTTTTAAAGCAAAACAAAAAACAAACAAAAAAATTAACAACAAAAAAATGACGTTGCTGCTGACCGTGGCGTCCACAGGGAGGAGGTCTGTGAAAGCCGGAGGGCACCGCGTCCCGCACCGGGTCGTGGGCCTTCCGCTGGTCCCGGGTATCCCAACCTCATTCTCAGGCCCTTGGGAGGGTAACCTAGGGAACTACCCAAGCACTGACACCTCCTCCCAGTAACCCTACACCGCACGTGGCTTTATCGTCCCCGCTCCCCAGCGGCAAAGCGGATGCTCGGAGTCATAAACTCAAGCGGCGAGCCAGCGGCACTGCTCTGACGCCCCGAGAGTGCGCAGCAGGTGAGGACACCAGGCGGGGCAGGGCCGCCGCGGAGCCTACCTGCGCTGGACCTCGGGCCGCGGGCAGCCCTGGGGCTGCCGCTGCCGCTGCCGCCGCCGCAGCCGCCGCCGCCGCCGCAGCCGTCTACCCCTGCCCACTTTCCGCCGCACTCCCTCAGCTGCGCCCGTCCGGGGTCCCTCCACGCCGGCCGCCGCCACAGCGCGCGGACCCAGCGGCCCCGCTCCCGCCCCGGAAGTGGTTGCGAGAGGCGCGGAGCACGCCGGGACGCTCGCGGGTCCCCCGGGCGCTGTGGAATTCGTCCGTCCCGCACCCGGACCTCCCGGTCAGCCCGCCCAGCTCGCTGTGTGACGTCGGCGGCATCCAATGAGCAGGGGGATTTCGCCCTACCGCGCCCCTCCGCTGGCCAGGGAAACCAATCGAGTTTCAGGAGAGACAGGACGCTCCAAGTCCCGAAAGAAGAGCGGGGGGTGGGAAGGAGTTGGCAGTGCCGTAGTATAATACACTGCTGAGCGGGGATTCCGAAGGCAGCGACAGCCTCAGTAATTACGCCGCGGCCCAAAGGGGAGAACAGGACCGGAGGGACGCGCTGGAGCCTGTTTATATCCCTGTCTGGACCGCGCCAGGCGGGGAGGCTGAGGCCGAGGTGAACGGCCTCGGGCTTGCCGCAGCTGCGGAGATAAATGTTGGGAGTTGGACGGGGTGGGGGCTAGGGAAACGAGTTGGGGATCGGTGGGAGGACGCACGATGGGTTTCCTGTTTCCGACCTTTAGAATTTAAAAGCCTGACCCAGGAGGACTTTGGCGTCTAGTTGTCATAACAACCGGCTGACCGGCGGCAGGAAGGGGTGGGGGTCGGAGCTTTGGGCGGGGCTAACGGGCTGCAGCCAAGAAACGGACGTGGAGGCAGTCAGGATTCGGAGGGAGCTGCTGTTTCGTGCAGCGTTTAGCGTAAACCTCGTCTGCTGGGTGAGCCAAGCTCCTCAACTTGGCGTTCAGGACCCTTCACGGTCTTGTCCGTTTGCACCGTATATTCCAGCAACTGAAAACTTCTTCCCACACATGTTGGGCACTTTTCACTCTGAGCTCTTACGTGCTCTTCCCGCAGCCTGTAATGCCTTTTCCTCCCCTATTGCCTTGTCCTCCTGGAGAACTTAAGAGTCTCTGGTAGTCCCCTTCACCTGGGTGATTCTGTTGCCCTCTGACCTGACCTGCAGCCGGAGAACATCCCGTGACGTATATACCAGATATGTCCCCACTCTGCTGTTCCCAGGTCAGGTGCACCAAGCTCCTGCCCCACTCCTGTGAGCACAGAAGAAGTAAGAAGCCCCCACTCACCTGCTGCTTTCCTGATGGGAACCAGGGCTGGGGCAGGAGTGTTCTTTTCCCATTTTATGGTTACAGAGGGCTCTCAGGCTGCAAGTACTCTCCAGACACTGGCTCTGAAGTACCATCACCCCACATTTCTAAGCCCCCTTGACCCCTGAGGGACTGGGCCTTCTGTTAGACTCTGGGACGTGTTGCCTAAGTGCCTGGGTATAAGGGGTTAATTTGAGTGTCAACTCCAAAAAAAGTGTCCGCGGGACTCCAAAATGTCTCTAGTCTGTTCCTTTGTAAGGGGGCAGTAAAGAGTAGTGGGGCTTGAAATCCCCTCTGACTTTGATACAAATTCTGTCTTTGTCTTTACTAATGATATAATCTCAGCCTATAAAATGTAGATAATAATAGTGTCTGTTGTATGGGATATACATAGTTTACAAATATCTGTATGTCATATACATGTATCATTCTGTATATCATCCATATACCTACACATCAAGTACATATATCATTATATATCAATACATATATCTATATATTATCATAAAATATCACTATGTACATACATCTGCAGGCTCCATACTGCACTACACACACATACACACTTGCACCCACACACACACACACACACAATGCAGGGCACAGTGCCTGGCCCTCAGTAACAGGAACCTGCAGACTAGAAGGAAGAAGGGGTGGGTGGTCTCCCAATCTGTTTTCATCCCCCAAGGCAAGGGATGGTATATGCTTTGAAAAGGCAGCCCCCTGAGCTCTTGACCCTTTGCTCCTGGACCCTCTCACCTCACTCCATGTCCTCCGCAAGGTTCCTTGGATGAGGGCACACCGAGAAGCATCCCATGGCATCCCATGACAAAGATGTGGGGCCCTTACTGCCCAATCCCTGGGACGCCATCCTTAAGGCCGTCAAGGAGCAGCTCCCATCTCTGGACTCAGATTCCTCCTCGGTAAGCAAGCACCTTCTTCCTACATCTTCCTAGGCCCCCAATGCCCTTTCTTCCCGTGACAAACATGATGCCGACCAAGGACCGCTTTGGAGCTTATCAGCTCAATGTCATGTAAGTGAAGCACCAAGGTTCCCTGTTGCAGGGTACGGGGAGGCCCAGACTCTGCTCCTTCAGCTGTGACCTCACTGCTCTGTTCATTTAGTGCCAGGCACTAAGTGAGCAGCTGCTGTACGCAAAGTCTTAGGGGTGGCAGGTACGTGCAGAACTGGGAGCCCTGGATCTCACCTTCACCAGGTGGTGCTGCCAAGCCCATTTCCAAGTCAGCGGCAGGAACCAGCCATGGCGAGTCCCTTCGGAAGAGAACTGGTCTGCCCAGACAGCTGGAGAGCAGCAGGGCAGGGAGGGTGGGTGGAAGCTGAGGTGCACCTGGCCCTGCCTGCTGCCATATAATCCAGAGAACTCTCATTTGTCCACAGTCAAACTGCGAGGAAGAGGAGCTGTTCATCTTCCAGCGAAATCAAACCGCCCTGATTCCAGACTTGTCAGAAGAACTGGCCGAAGACCCTGACGGGGCCTGGGTCACTTCCTCTGGGTCTCCTCCTGAGGTCTGTGGAATGCAGGATCCAGGGATCCATGAAGCCAGGACCCTTTAAGCACAATAGGGTGTGGGTGTGTGTCTGGGTGTCCATGGCCCTCGCTGGACTCTAACAGCAATGTGGGTCTAAAGAGGTTAAAGCCCCTGGTATAGCATCTCTGCACACCCAAGCCTTTCTCCAGGTATAACCCAAGGAGTTCAGACACCAAATATCTAATGGCCTTGTGCACATCATGCTCCCAGGAGCCCAGAACACTTAGAGCTGGGGGTGGGGATGAGATTTTCTATCTGATTTTGCTCCCTGCTCTTCCCTTTGACCCCTCAACACACACACACACACACACACATGCACGTGTGCACACATGCACACACACACCTCCCAGCTGTCCTATTTCCACCTGAGCTCTCTGACCATTGTCACAATTTGTTGTCATAAATGCCTCCTTTAACCCAGCTGGCTTCAGCACTATCTGGCTTCTCACAAAATCCTGCCCTCCCTAAACATTTGTTGATTGAATAAGGGCAACAGTGGGGATTCAGAGGTAAGAGGTGCCCCTCGCTGGGAAGGTAAGATGAATACAGAAAACAATTAGCAAATGCCACAGAACGCTCAGAATTAAGTATTGTAGTTGCGGTCATTGCCAAACGTCAGAGGGAATTTTCCATCCTCTTGTCTCCCCATTTCCCAGGGTCCCAGGTAAGACCAAGAACTCTTAAATCTAAAGTTAATGGCTTGATGCTTAGTTAAAGCAGTGGAAGGAGATTTTATTCGGTAACTACTGACAGCAGGGGAAAGAGCTGAGCTCCGTCTGATTTGTGCAGAGGTGACGGGTGTTTCAAAGGAAGACTGAGGGAGGGGGTGAGGAGGGCTCAGTGGAGTCAGAAAAGTGAAAAGTCACAAAGAGCCGGTCAGTGAAGCTGCAATTAGGCCAGGTGTGTCTGCTGCCTGGCAGGTGTGGGAGGCAGGAGCCTATCCTCCCACAGAGAAGGGAGGCAGAGGCCCTGTCCTTCCTGATGAGTATATTTCAAGGGAAGGCTCTCAGGTCAGTGACAGATGCTTCTGGGTTGTAAGAGACACATATTCACAATTATAAGACCTTTTTAGTAAGTGCTCTAAGAAAGGGAGGTCAGGGGCCTATCATCAGGTGTTGGCTAGAACAAATAATAAATTCTCCTGGCAGCATGGAGCTTTCTCAGGCAGGCATTTTAATGGGGCGCTGGGGTAATCCTAGGGGCACAGGCTTACGCTACCAGAAGCTATGCTGGAGTTTGGTATTTGGACGGAGTGGGTACATGCCAAGACTCTGCAGTTCTGAGTGCAAGCACTGACACAGGGTCATCTTACAGAGCCAGGGCGTGTCCCCTCCCAGCACCATGACAGAAATCACCCACACCCTCAGCCATGCCTAGAAATATATCTGAAATAACCTCAAACAGGAGAATTGCCAGGGCTGCCAAGTCCCCAGATTAGTTCAATTGGAACCATGTCCATGTCACTTTATTTTGTGTTTTCTTCATTTCTACAATTACCTCGGCAACTCTTCTGGACAATTATTTTTTAACCTGGGATGGGAAAGTCTGTACCAACTCACAGGGGTTGAGGCCGTGGACTCACTCTGGAGACAAAGGGCCTGGGTCTCATCTTGTCCACCTCTAACTGCTGTGTGCCTGTTCGCAATGGCCAAAAGGGGGGAACAACCTGAGTATCCATCAACAGACAGAATGGTTAAACACAATGAGGACCATCCATACAACAGAATATTATTCATCCATGAAAAGGAATGCAGTTCTAACACATGCCGCAACATGGGTGAACCTTGGAAACACTAAGCTAAATGGAAGGACACAAGAGACAAATATTGTGTGATTCCACGCCTATGAAATATCTTGAACAGGCAAACCCATAGAGACAAGAAGTAAATGAGCATTTACCAGGGGCTGGGGGAGGGGAGGTACAAAGTTTCTGTTCAGGGTGATGAAAAAGCTTTGTAAGTAGACAGTGGTGATGGCTGCACCACATTATGAATATACTCAATGCCACTGAACTGTACATTTAAAAATGGTTCACATGGGGCTTCCGTGGTGGCGCAGTGGTTGAGAGTCCGCCTACCGATGCAGGGGACACGGGTTCGTGCCCCGGTCCGGGAGGATCCCACATGCCGCGGAGCGTGAGCCATGGCCGCTGAGCCTGCGCGTCCAGGGCCTGTGCTCCGCAACGGGAGAGGCCACGACAGTGAGAGGCCCGCGTACCGCAAAACAAACAAACAAAAAAACAAAAAAAAAACAAAAAATGGTTCACATGGCAGATTTTATGTTCTATACACATCTTACCGCACACAAAAACTCCCCGAGGTATGTTTTGAGGCTGCTAACCGAGGACGCTTGTCTCCCCTGTAGCCAGCTGTAGTGCCTGTGGAATCTGCCGGGGAACCCAGGGGAGAGTGGAACGCTGGGCCCCAGGCCCAGGAGTCAGTCTCTCTGGAAGGAAGGGCCCCTGGCAGGCCTTTGCAGAGCGGTGATGAGAGCAGCTCTCTTCTCAGGATACCTGTGGAGACCCCCACGTGGCAGGATGACGATGGGGACACAGCCTTCAACACCAGTACATCACAGAGTCCTTGCCAGGGGCCACAGGGAGAGGCCACTCTCTCCTCTCAGGAAGCAGGCCTGCAGACAGAGCCCCCAGGCGCTGCCTCATGGGCCCAGGAGGGCTCAGACTCTGCAAACCGCAGAGCCCTCCGGAGGGAGAGAAGGAAGATGATCGAGAAAGACATACTTCACAAAGTCACCTGGGATGCCCAGGACCCAGCCTGCCAAGACCTGAGTGGAGTGAAGGAGATGCCCTGTGATGCTGCGGAAACGCTGCCAGAGGGGCCCCAGCGGGGACCGCCCTTGCTCTCCCTCCAGGTAGGCGTCCCCCTAGCCCAGCCTTCCCCAGGGCGATGGTCCTCCCCAGGCCAACTCGAGGGCTGGCCCACTATGCCTGTGTTAGTCTCTTTGGGCCGCAGTAACAAAAATCCCATAGACTGGGGGTCTTAAACAACAGAAATTCATTTTTCACAGTCTGGAGGCTGGAAGTCCAAGGTCAAGGCTCCATCACATTTGGTGTCTGGTGAGAGCATGCTTCCTGGTTCATTTGTAAGGGGTGAGGGAGCTCTCTGGGGTCTCCTTTTTAAGGGCACTAATCCCATTCATGAGAGTTCCACCTTCATGACCTAATCACCTCCAAATACCATCACATTGGGGTTAGGATTTCAACACATGAATTTGGAGGGACAAAGAGATTCAGTCTATAGCAACAACCTTAGGCCCATGGCACCAGGCCCATCATCAGGCAGGCAGTCCTACCTATCTGACAGACCATCCTCAGAGTTAAAGTGAACAAGGAAGAGCAAGGAGACGCCAGCCTTCTTTAAACAAAGAGAAAAAAATACTAATCCCAAGCATGATCATGAAGATATATGAGATAGGTAACAGATTTGACAACGTGTAATCTCACATCAGGCCTTTGTTCTCATACAAATGGTGAGCCCCTGTATTTAGCTCATTAACAAGGGAACCAGCAGGATGACAAAGCCGGTTCAAAGAAATTATGAGAAACTGGGATTTTGTACATGGTGGGGTGGGGAGGGGGGAGGGAACGCAGAGATTAAATTGCTACATTAAGTACAATAGGTCAGCACTTACAGGGCAACAGAACTGGTACCTTTGGGGTTAGCTGCTCCAATGGACGGAAAAGAAAACCGTCACACTTCTCAGTTTTACGAAGTTGTCAAACAGGTGAGCCCTGGTCAACTGTGCACACCAGCCCTCCCCTAGAAAGATGGGCTCCTTAGAAGATGCTCCCGCATGACACTAAAACATCACAAAACTCTTTTTTGCCTTATTTGACAAATTTTCTTAACAACTTAGAGAAAACTGGCATCAAGGTGAACATGGAGGTCACTTTCACCAATTCTATCCTATCAATTCCATTCTTTCCTTGAACCCCTTTATCTTCATTCCCCTATGGGGCTACAAGGAGCTGCAAGGCCATACACAAGACACAATAATTCCTGATTAACGTCCTCCCCCCTCATCACACCACCGCCTCCACACCCCTCTTCCAAGCCCTCCAGTCCTAGCACCTGCCTGGAACAATCTGTTTCTTAAAAGAGCAAAACGTTTTAACCTCCCAACATTCTAAACCTGCATGAACCTAAAAAGTTTTAATACGACACTGAGTTTCCTCCAAGTCAGACAACGTCTTTGTGCCAGAAATAAAACTGTTGCGTAGGAAGGTAGGTGGCCTCACCAGCCTTCACGGAGGAAGTTCATTCTGCAACCCACACGGGGTGGGTGAGCGAGCTGCCTCATCTCAGCCCTGGTTTCTGCCCAAGACATCCCAGAACTGCCTGTGTGGGTCACGGCAGCTGTGAAATCTGGCGCTCCTGTCCCTGGGACCCCACAGCAGCCTCATAATCACCACTTTACTTATTTCAGCAACTTGAAGAGTGGGATTTGGATCAAGTCCTTCAGAGTCTGACAGGGCGAGAAGAACTGGGAGATGGCGCTTCTGGAGCCGCGTGGTGGGCAGCAGACCGCCTCCAGGGCCAAGGTCTGACCTTGAACGCCGGGGCCCAAGTGCATACCCACAAGTGGCTCCTTCCAGGGCCTCCCAATAAAATAGAGCAATGGGCTGGGCACAGTCAGCCCAGCAGCTCGCCACATCTGCTGCGCCTCTCTGCTCAGCCCTCGCCGTCCTGCACACCCAGGATGCAAGACTTTATCCACCCATCCATTCACTCACTGACACTCATTCATTCATCCATTACATATGTGACTGCCTGCTATGTTCCTGGGGTGGACCAAGCCTTGGGGATACGAGAGGAAGCCCTTCAGACAGGGTCCCTGCCTTTTCTTCCCCCCCACCTCCTCAGGCCTGCGTCTCTTTCTTTCTGGGAGCAAAGTAATCCTGCATTTGGTACCCCTTCAGCCCGCTTCTAAACAGAATCCTGTTTCCACCGCCTCCACGTTTACCAAACAAAGCCAGGGATGATTCCTTCATTGCACTTGTGGCCTCACTCTGGGCAGTTTCGTAAAAAAGTTCCCTGTCCCCTCCTGGCCACTCTGGCCCACAAAGGTGAGTGGAGGCAGGTCTGAGGCAAAGGTGCTGCAGGGGTTCTGGCCTCCCGTTCCAGAGCAAAGGCTCCTTTGTGGCCAAGAGCCCCTGGTGCTATTTTAAAAAGGGCTTTGTTTGGAATTTAACCCCTTAGAGCAGGATATGGAGAAACTCACTCTCCTACAAGTTGGGGCAGGGCTGGGGGGCTGTAGTTGGTGCCCCCTTTTGGCGGGCAATGTGGCAGAATCTGTTCTCCATTTAAAGGCACATAAGCCTTTGATTAAGCTATTCACTCCACTTCTAAAGGCTGTCCTAAACACACCCTCACAGATGTTCATTGCAACATTGTTCATACTTGTGAAAAACTGGAAGCAAACCACATTCAACATTCAGTAGGAGTCTAGCTAATCAGTCAACCAGAGAATTCTCTGCAGCTCAACAAATGGAATCTATCTATCTATCTATCTATCTATCTATCTATCTATTCATTTCTCTCAACACAGAAAAATGTAAAATATATTCAGTAAAAAAAAAAAATCTATAGAGGATGATCCCATTGCTTCTTAAAAAAAAAAAGAAAAGCAAATACGCAGAACTTTTATTGATGGTTCCCTCTGACAAGTGGGACCGGAGTGAGAACGTGGACTACACTGTTAACAGGACGTCACCCCTGCTTCCCGGGCTCACACACAGCTCCCTGCTCAAGAAGACAGCGCCCCTCGCCCTGCTGAGCTGGAGGGGGCGACACAAAAGCTGTGAGTGGCAGAGGGTGGGCTGGGCCTCCGCTGGCCCCCAGCACTTCTCCGAGCACAAGCCCAGGCATGTCCACACGAAGGGTCCTGAGGCTCAGGCTGCTGTGAGCCAAAGGGGGCTGCATCCCCACTAAGCTGCCTCTCCCCTCCCCACAGACCATGCCAAGCCAAGCACCCAGGACAGGCTCATGGAACAACTCACCCTCCTATGTGCCATGCAGTCCAGAACCTTTTCCTCTGCCTGGAGGGTGCCTTCTGACATGCCCCAGGACATCAAGCCGCAGGAGGCCGGAAGCAGGTGGGACCACGCATGGCCCCTGTCCTCTCTAGAATTGGCTTCTCTCAGCATTTATTGGGCCTTGATTTATGGGTGGGGCACTTGATGTGTATTTCTCTTTTATCTCAAGAATATGATCAGGTAGGTGCTACCATTACCCCCACTTTACAAACAGGGAAACTGAGGCTCAGAGAGGTTGCCTTGCCCAGGACATAAGTGGCAGAGCACACAGTGGTCACCGGGAAGTGACTCAGCCGCCCGGCTCCTCTCACCCCAGATGCGCTTCCAGGGAGCTGGGCTTCCAGGCGCTGGCCATGGACACGCAGCTAAGGAGCCCAGCAGGGCCTCCCACCGTCTTCATTGACCTGCGGCCGACAAAGCCATCAGACCATGGGCCCTCGGAAAGGTACAGGGAGCAGTGACAGCCCTGCCGCAAACCTGCTCCTTCAGGTTGCCATGTTGGCCTCAGGAGGAAGGGGGACTTGGACAGGCGGGCCCTGGGGGCACTGCTCACTTGAGAAGTGCTTTTGGCCAAGAACTGAGCCTGGCCCACAGTCCCACCGGGTCCCAGCAGCAGGCTCTCCCCGCAGGTTGGGAGGAAGCTGGGGCCAAGGGTTATCTTTTCCTGGCGGAGTCCTAAGCAGACTTAGCCTAGGCTGGGGTACCTGGCCCTGGCTGCTTCCTCCACCACTTGCAGTGGCCCTTTGGTTTCGGCTGGCTGGGCTTTGGCCAGCCTGCCCATCCTCCTGCCCTGGGTCACCAGGGAGACGCGGGTGCTCCAAGTCCCTGGTGGGAACCATGCCTGGCTGGAGTGGGCTGGTTATGTCCAGAGGAACCCACCTTTCCTCTCCCCGCAGCTGCAGCTCCAGCTCCAGCTCCAGCTCCCACTCCAGCTGCAGCTCCAGCTCCTCTGACAGCGAGGAGGGGGAAGAGGAGACAGCAGCTCAGCGAGACCAGCAGGGCCCAGCCAGGCTACGGTAACCACAGGGGGACTCCCACCGCCTGAGATGCTCACCTTGGCCTCAGCAGCAAGCCCCCGCCCGCATGTTAACATCGGTGCTTTCAGCTGTCTGGCACCCACAGGGCTAGCACAGGAGGGTGTGGGCGGGTCTGGGAGGCGGGCAGGGTAGCCCAGCAATGTCTGGCCTGGCCTGTTCTCCAGACATCCCCAAGGATGCTTAGCTTGGTCTTGAGAAGGGATTACGTTTTCTTTCTGAAAAATTGCCCCCCCCAACTTGATTTGCTCCCTACTAGTGATGGCAATAAAAGTGAAGAGAAAGTGAAGGGATGGAATAAAGTGATGGCTGTCAGCCAGAAATGAAAGGCTTGAGTCAATTAAGTGAAATGTCAAATTCAGGGAAGGTTCATGTCTCTGACATGTGGAGGCCACCCCGTGGTTGTGGGGTGAATTTGCATTATATGCTCTGGCAGTCTCCATCGTTTTTAGAATTACAGAGCCTGAAGGTCCTATCCTTTGGGAACGTCAGAGTCTAACACAGCTTTTCCCCAATGTGGCGTGTAGCTAGGCATTATAGGATTAAAGAGGGAAAACAAACTTGGGTTGAGAAGTGTCCCACAGGTTTCCTCCCAGAAGCCTTTAACATGCTGACACGGCGAGGGCTGGAAGGCCGCAATCCTGACTTTTTAGTGTCTTGAGAACCAGGCACACACCCCGGAAGCACTCCGGTTTTCCTCTGTGTCCTGTTTCGGTGGCAAAGTATTGGGAGGTTAGCTGCACTGGGTGCTGATGGCGGCTGCTTCTCTTGTGTCACAGGGACTGCACGGGGAAGAGTCGGCTCCTCCAACAGCTCCGGGCATTTCGGAAGGCATCGGCTCAGCCCAAGCTGCCAGCTGGCAAGGGTCCCAGAAGCCAGAAGGCTCAGGCCCCTGGAGATACGGCTGGATCCAGCCCCGGGGGGAAGCAACATGTAACACTCTGGGATGAGAGACAGAGTGCCCAGGCCAGACCCCCAGGAGGAAGTCCCAGGGCCCTGGGGGACCCTCTTGGGCCAGGGACAGCCAGGGAGGCCCTGGTGCCTCCTCTGGGCCAATTGTAGATGCCTCCAGTAACGGATCTGAAAAGGTGAATAATCTGAGGTGAATAAATGGATAATCTGACTTTCCATCAACACCCGAGGCCCTGGTGGTCCCTTCACTCTCCCGTCTCCATCAGAATGTGCCTTTGCAGCACAGGGACCCTCCAACTGAGGATCTGCTGCCAGCCCTCTGCTAGAATTCAGTCAGAACATCTTCATGCACTGAGAGCAAAGATGCCAGTGCAAACTTGTAGGCATAGCATGACAAATCAAATGGCCCCAAATCCTCTGAAAATGGACCAGAAGGAAACACCGTGAAGACAACGGTTTTGTTCTGATAGTGAGACCACGAGGCTTTTTCACCTTTTTCCATTTCTGCGTTTTTTTCTCTTTAATGTGCATCTATTATTATTATTTCTTTTTAACTCCAAAACTTAAAACTCCTTTGGAGAATTTCAGGATTGAAAAGGTCTTGAAAAATTTAGCTTCATTTTCTGAGTCCTGGATGTTTGCTCTTTTGTGTTCCTAAATTCACAAACCACCACACACACACGGACCAAATGAACTTTTTGATCCAGAGGGGCAGATTGAAATTTGCTTCTTTTTTCTTCAACCAAGACACAAAGGCATAGTACGTATATGTTTTAGGGTGCTTCCAAAGTAAAGGTGGATGGACTTTTAAATACAGATAGAATGTGAATGTTCTAACACCTGAAACTGTCTCCGTGGACAACCAGCAAGAGCTGTGGGCCGCAGGCGGCTCTGCCGTCTACTTTCCTAGAAGTATCCCCCCGACCTCCCAACCCCGGCCCCGATTTTCAGAGTCCTTCCATAACTTGTTCTCAGCCCAGCTGCTCCCAACAGGCTGACGCCCTGATCTGCAGTACCTCTGTTCTCTCTCCAACTTGTGTCCAAGGTCTCAGAGTCTCAGCGCCCCTCTGCTCTGTCTGCCAATGGGAAGAACAGAGCAATCACCTCAGGTTCCCCAGGCCATGGGATCAGGCAGCCCAGCAGGGTCCTTGGCATTTGGGAACATGTTCCAGCATTTAGCTGGGGTCACCGCCAGCTGCTATGCCCTGAGGATGGGCAAGGGCCTCTTCCCATCCAACCCCGCACCAGGTAAGACAGGCCCTGCCCAGCCTCAGCCAGCCACATGCAGCCAGGATCAGGGCCACAGACTCTACTTGATCTGGCCACAGGGTCCCTACCAGCAGCCCCCATTCCCCACAACGGACATTTGCATTACAGGCCAGATGTGAGGCAGTCACGGGAGGCCCAGGGGAGGCCTCTCTCCAGCAGGGACTGTGGCCAGACTACCATCACCTGGGGACCCCGGATCCTCTCCCCCAGCGCAGGCCGCCCACCCTCCACTCTAGGGTGCACAGCATGGTCAGGACTCAGCCGCTGGGCAGGCAGTCTGAACATGGCACACAGCCTCCACTGCAGCCACTAGCCCTCAAGAACAAAGGCTATTTTAAAAATTCCATTTCCCCCACTCTCTACCCCTTTTAATGGCAGTAAGTTCACTCAGAATGTTTCCCCAACAGTGACAGAAAATAAACTTAGTTCCAAGTTCAACTCTGCGAATTACTGTCTATCAAGGAAAGCCAGGAGGATGAGGTGTTGGGAGCTCGGACCTGGGTTGAAAGCTGGTCCTGCCACCTGGACAAGGTGCTTCAAGCTCTCGGGTCTCAGTTTCCATCTAGAGCAGTAGAATCATGAAGACCTTTACAGGACTGTGAGAGAATGTCAGGGAACAGGCATTGGATGGGCCCAGCTCGCAGGTGGCAGAAGGCAGCCACCTCCAGCACCAGCCTGGATGTGAGAAGTGAGCCTGTAAGGGGCAGGCGGGTGGTTGGTGACACTGGCCTGGCTGGATAGTACGTGTCCCACAAGGTTAAAAACCATCCCTAAACTGGGCGGCCCCATTCTCCAGAGAATACACAGGACAGAGCACAGGGGCCAGACAGACTGACGTCGTTTATTAAGGGAACAAAGAGCAGGTCACACACCCCGGAACCTGGGTTGTATGGAAAGGTAAAAATACGTCTAGCAATTGAATGGAACATTCTGGAACCCAGTGGTTTCAGAGCTGCCCCACAACTTTACTAATGACTAAAGCAAACAAGGCCTCTTACTGCTCCCCTCAGCCACTATGAGACCATGGATGAGAACAGATCAGAGAGGCACATCCACCTCAGAAATCCAAAGTGGGGTAACCAAGGCCGGCCTGCATCCTGGGACACGGCCACTTGGGCCGGAACAAAGGCAACCCTGGCACTCTACCCTGGGGACTTCCTGATGGGCTGGGGGAGGCTGAAAGATGGGATCTCGGGGAAGCGTTCCCGTACCAGCCATCCATCCTACAGAACAGCCGTGGCTCTGCGAAGGTGACCCACCACCACTGTGATACTGGAAACCACCCCCCACCCCCCCGCAACAGGCTACATTTTGAAAGTGCAGCAAGGTTCGGGGGAAAGGCAGGAGACCAAGCCCAGATAAGGCTGGGGTACGTAAAGCTGCAAGAGACCATAGCCACTGAGGCTTCCCCCAAAGTGGGCAGAAAAGTGTCCCCCCAAATTCATATCCAGAATCTCAAAAGGTGACCTTACTTGGAAACAAGGTCTCTGCAGATGTAATCAGTTAAATCCAATGACTGCGTCCTTACAAGAGGAGACAACATATGGAGACACACACAGAAGAGGCTGTGGGGAGGTGGAGGCAGAGTGATGTGGCCACAAGCCCAGGTGCGCCAAGGACAGCTGGCAGCACCAGGAGCCAGGAGCGCCCTGGGACAGATCCTCCATCAGAGCTGCAGGAAGGAGGCAGCCCTGCAGACACCTTGATTTTAGACTCTGGCCTTCTGAACTGTGAGAGAATTCCTGCTGCTGTAAGCGGCCCAGCTGTGGTCCTCTGTGTGGCTGCCCCAGACCTTAATACACCGGCAGGGCCCAGCTTCTTCACTCAGCCTGGGCCCCCCAAATGTCCCACCATGTGTCCTCGTGCTGGGGCCTACGGGAGCAAACGGAGTCTGAAGATGCCTGAAGACCAGTTTCTGGCTCAGGGACAGAAATGACTCTGGCAGCTTCCTGAATCATCAGGCTCGGGCCCCTGGGGCGTCCTGGAGCCTCTGGGGTCTGTGAAGTGGCTGCTCCCCGCCATGTGTGCGCTGGTGCTTGCGGAGGTCGGTTCCCCGGCGGAAGCCCCTGCCACAGGCCGGGCAGGTGTGGGGCTTCTCGCCTGTGTGCGTCCTGCGGTGCGCGCTGAAGTGTGAGCTGTTGTTGAAGCGCTTCCCGCACTCGGTGCAGGCGTAGGGCCGCTCCCCGGTGTGTGTCCTGCGGTGGATGACTAGGCTGGAGCTCTGGCTGAAGCACTTCCCGCACTGGGTGCAGGCGTAGGGCTTCTCGCCTGTGTGCACCCGCTGGTGCGTGCTGCAGTTGGAGCGGTCGCCGAAGCGCTTCCCGCATACCTGGCACTGGTAGGGTCGCTCCCCAGTGTGCGTGCGCTGGTGCTTGGTCAAGTGGGACGTCTTACTAAAGGCCTTGCCGCACTCGGGGCACGTGTGCGGCTTCCGGACCCCAAGGGGCCGCCCTCTGTCTGGAGGCCGCTGGGGTCTGGTCAGGCCAGGCCCCTGACCCAGACCCGGGAGCGCTTGGCCCCACCGTGTTCTCACCGACGCGTCTGCCCTGGCATACTCTCCATCCTCAAACTGCCTCCCAAGCTCTGAGACAGAGAAAGCACAGTCGCTGAGGGCTCCACGGGGAGGGGGAGAGGAAGAAGGGGAGGCAGGGTGGGGCGGCCCTTGACGCAGGAAGTGCCTTCAAATTCCCCTTCCACACCCTCCGCAGGATGCCTCATTCAGAGCCTGATTCTGGGAACTAGAAACATGGCCAGACCCACAAGGCCGTGAGGTGGTACTGTGACAGTCCCATTTACACATGAGGACGCTGAGGCCCACCGACCTGACGGGGGAAGGACAGGCCCTCCCAGTGCTGGGAACTGTCCCTGCCGAGATGCTGTCCACCCCACACCCCCATGCAGCCCCCTCCTGCCTCCACACTGGCTTGTCCAGGAAGCCAAGCATGGGCTCGAGATCACATCCACCTCATCTGTACAACTGAGACAGGATGGAACCACCTCCCTGGCCTTCGCCAGGAGTATTTACAAAGGAATTGATTCTGGCAGTTCCTCCAACGGTCACACAGAGTGACCACGTGACTGAGCAATTCCACCCCAGGTGTAGGCCCAAGAGAGAGTGCCGCTGGCTAGTGACACTCAGGGCATCCTGAGGACCCCGTGCCCAGCCCCTCGTGTGGCCCTCAGGACCAGCTTCCCTATGGTGTCTGCGTGCAGTGCCATGTCCCAGCTCAAGGTGGTAGGACTCTCTTGCTGCTCGAGCCCCAAACCTTTCTTAAAGCCACCTGTCTCCCCTTGCCTTTCCTTCAGGGTGGGTGAACCTGCCTTTGTAAATGAAGTTTCATGGCCACGCCCATGTCTTTTCATACTGTCTGTGGCTGCTTTTGTGGCTGCTTTTGTGCCAGGAGAGAAGAGCTGAGGCATCACCAGGGAGACCATACAGCCCATAAAACCTGAACTATTTACTATCTGGCCCTTTTCAGAAAAAATCTACCAACCCTTGCTCTAAGCCCTTGAGCTTGAACTCCACAAACACAGTCGCCGAGGTCTAAGCCCAGGAGAGGGGAGAATCTCATCTGGGACATCCGTCTCCTCCCAGACCCCCTCACCTGAGCCAGCACTGCCAGAGACTTCCCTCAGCCCCGAGGCTGCACAAGCTGGGTCCCGCAGGCCTTGCCCTGGCCCATCCTGGGCAGTCAGACAGGGCCCAGGAGCGGGGAGTCCTGCTGATGGGGAAAGAGAAGAGAGGATGTGAGTGTGGCCGGGACAGAACACAAGACTGCAACAACCTCCTCCTCGTGAGAGCAAAGGGCATCAGGAGAACCTGTGGGAAAAACTCCATGCCTCAACAGAGGTGGGAGGCGCTCTACTTCTGTGCAGACTGCTTCCTCAGAGAGAGAGGAAGTGAGGAAAAACAGGGCCCAAGGCTCTCCCCAGCTCTGGGAGGGAAACCAGATGCCCCGAGGAGTCAGAATTTCATCACAACAGAGATGAAGTAGCCAAGAGTTACAACACACAGCAGGACAGAGCACAGAGCAGTGGGACAGCAACAGTGCACACAGCAAGCCAGTATTCGTGGCAATAGAAAGATTTCATCTTCATTTGTTCTACAGACACTTAGTTTGGAATAAATGAAGATGTAAAAGAAAGTATGTGATCATTAATTTTCTGTGCCAACCTGGCCAGGCTACAGTGTTGTTGTTTGGTTAAATACCAGTCTTTTTTTTTTGGCTGCACTGGGTCTTCGTCGCTGCGAGCGGGCTTTCTCTAGTTGCGGAGAGCAGGGGCTACTCTTCGTTGTGGTGCATGGGCTTCTCACTGCGGTGACTTCTCTTGTTGCAGAGCACGGGCTCTAGAACGCAGGCTCAGTAGTTGTGGCACACGGGCTTAATTGCTCCGCGGCATGTGGGATCTTCCCAGACCAGGGCTCAAACCTGTGTCTCCTGCATTGGCAGGCAGATTCTTAACCACTGCACCACCAGGGAAGCCCTCAATCAATTTTTTACCTTTATTTTTTGACCATGCTGCACGGCTTGTGGGATCTTAAGATTCCTGACCAGTGATTGAACCCACGCCCTCAGCAGTGAAAGCATACAGTCCTAACCATGGGACCACCAGGAAATTAATCCCCTAAATACCAGTCTAGATGTTGCTGTGGAGGTTATTTTGTAGATGTAATTAACATCTACAATCAGGTGACTGTAAGGAGAGCAGATTACCCTCCACACTGGGGGGTGGACCCCACCAAATCAGTTGAAGGCCTTAAGAGAAAACTTGAGGTTTCCTGAAGAAGGAATTCTGCCTCGAGAAGGCAGCCTAGAAATCCTGCCTGGTTTCCAGCCAACTGGCATGCTGTATGGATTTCAGACTTGCTAGCCCCCACAATCGTGAGAGCCAATTCCTTAAAATAAATATCTCTGTACACACACATCCTAAGGGTTCTTTTCCTCTGGAGAACCCCAACTGATACAAAGCAGGATCTCAACTCCTTTAAAAAACATTTCAGGGAGTGAACACGTGTCAAAAATGGTAGGACGAGCTGAGAAGGGCCAGTGTGGGGTGGTGAGGAGAGGCGTAGATAGGCAGGGCCCTGCCAAAAGCAGCTCTGTCCATGGGGGCCAAGACGGCACAAAGGCTGCACTGACACTGGACAACCGTGTGGGTAAAGGAGCGAAAGAAGGAACTCAGGACAGCTCTGGGCATCTGCCTGGGACGTGGGCAAGCAGCCACACTGCCCCCGCTGCAGATGGGCCACTGATGGGCCACTAGCAACCTTGGCAGTACAGGGCTGCCCAGCACTAGGACTCACCAGGGAATGCCCCCAGCACACTAAAGCAACCCTTGGGCACAAGGCCCACAAGTTCCTATTTTTAATATGTTGCCCGGTGATTCCTCTGGCCACTAAAGTTTGAGACCTGCTGGAGTGGCTCCTGTAGGCAGGGGGAGCCAGGGAAGGTGCTGAGCAGGGAGGTGGCCTGGGCCTCGGGTCCTGGAGGCCAGCACATACCACAGCCAGCCTGAGGGAAGCAGCCACCCTCCCTGACACTCACCCACGTCAGAGACACAACCCGGTGTCTGACAGACAACGGCCAGGGTCTCCCTGCACATACCCTCATCCTCCTGCAGCCTGCCGCAGCTGTGGTCCTGCTGAGCCAGGTCCAAGCACCCCCACTCCTCCTGGGACAGGTACACGGCCACGTCCTCCAAGGTCACTGGCACCTGCTGGAACACAGCTCACTCAGAGCCTGGTGGGCTCACCTGTCCCCTCCACTTGTGGGATGAAGGCAGGTCCTGCTTACCTCCCCTACTTCCTCCCCTCCCCAACCTTTCCCTTTCCGTATGTTGTTATCCACTCCTTCCTTCCAAGCTTGGCTCAGACACAGCTGGATCCTGCTCTTTGGGAGGACACCGTCACCACCAAGCTCTGCCCCAACTGCTGCAGGGCCAGAGACTGTGTGGACAGATGTGCTGTGTGGAACAGCTGGATCTGAGATCTCAGCCACTGGGGCCCACGTTCCTTGAGGACATGAGTTAGCATGCCCTGCCTCAGCTCAAGCCAGCCCCAGGAGCCAAATGGGGTGACCTGGAGACTTCAGGATGCCTCTAGGCCAGTGGTTCCCAAATCTAGCACCAGACTGACCTGGGAGCACGATTAACACCCAAGAAAACAATATCCAGAAAAGGCAAATCCAGAGAGACAGAAAGACTGGTGACTGCCAGGGGGCTGAGGGAGGAGGAAGGGGGAGTGACTGCTAATGGGTGTGGGGTATTTTGGGGAGGTGATGAAAACGTTCTAAAATTGATTTGATTATGGTGATGACTGCACAACTCTGTAAATATATTAAACACTGTATACTTTAAATGGGAGAATTGTATGGTAAGTGCATTATACCTTAATAAAGCTGCAATTGAAACAAACAAGCAAAGGAGACTCTGCTTCCAGGCCAGGGCTGGGGGAAAAATCTATTTTTACCCAGATGCCAGAAGATTTTAACATACAGCTGGCTTTGAAGTGACTGCCCTAACTCACCATTGAGACTCCAGGATCCTCCAGGACACACCTAATACTCAGGTGGCATCTGAGAACAGGTAGGACTTCCCAGGAGGTGAAGATCCGCCTTGGAAACCCACAGACCTGACCTCGCAAGAGAAGTGTCCCCGTAACAAGGGCACGGGACACACGGGGATGCTGCAGATCAGGAATGCCACTCACCTGGGACCAGGCTGAAAGGAAGGATGTGGCCAGTGCCGCCGTCTCCTGACACTGGGAGGCCGCTGGGCCTGGGGAAAGAGCAGAGAGTCACCCACCCGTGCACATGGCAGCGAAGGCTGGACAGGTCCAGCTGCTCCCCATCAACACTCACCCGGCCGGGAGCCTGCCCACCCCACAGGCAAACAGGCCTGACCCCTGCCACACTCCTTTCCTTTCCCTTCCCTTCCCTTCCCCAGTGCAGGGCGTCTCTTTCCTCAAGAGGGACAGCTACTCACCCGTCTTTGGCCAAAGCTGGGGGCCTCTTTTTGGTCTGTGGCTCAGCTGGGCTGGGGGCTGCTGGCTGGAGTGCTGAGGCCCTTCCTCCAGAGACAGCTCTCCTGGCTGGGCCTCCACCTGGCATTTTAAGAACCACTCCCCTGTCCCGTGGGCCAGTGCGTCATCAGGGACTACCTCCGGATCCTGCATACAGATGGAGATCTGCCCACTAGCTCCCAGAAGGTCGGGAGGAAACCCACAGGGTTCCCCATGCCTCCTGTCTCGGGCACCCCGGCCACCCTGTTCCCAGGCTCTGTCTTACCACTGGGCCACCTCGTCGTGTCTGATGGCCTCTGCGACCCTCCAAGCACCCACCTCCAGCCAGACCCCAGGGAAAAGGCACGTGACCCAGGAAGAGGTCAGGCTCCCAACCTGGGGAAAGGGAGGCCTGCTCCACTCTTGAGACTCTATGGTCTCTCCCCATCACACTGTGTTGCTGTCACCGTCACACTGTCACCCTTCCTTCCTTAGTGCTCCTGAAAAACCTGGGCCAGAAGGGCCCCAAATCAGGTCTCATTTCGGAAGCCTGAGTTACTGCACTTGCTACATTTTTTGAAATCATCTACAGACCCTCTGGAATTATCTATTTCCTAATTCCAGTGAAGGTGAATCAGATAAACTTAGTCTCAGAGTTTACTGACATCTGTAACAGTACTAAGGACAAGATACATCTCCAGGGAACTGAAACCAGCACCAGGGACCCTGTCTCAGGCTCAAAATTCCACACCTCTGAGAGGAGACAGTCCCTGGAGGTTACAGGGTGCCCAGTGACAGAGCAAAACCATGACGGGAACCCCAAACACCAAGGCTGGCAGGGCTGAGAAGGGCTCCTGGGTTCTTGTTGGCCACCACGAAGGCAGGATGTGCTTAATGCACTCAACTCACCTTATGGTCAAGTTTTTTGGGTTTTTGAAATTTTTTTTTTGGGCGGGGGGAGTTGGGGGGGTCTATCCTGCCGGATGCAAAAGAACAGCACTGTGTGGCCAATGACACTGCCACAGGGAGAAAGGTGACCTGCAGAATTTGCCAAATATCTAATCAGGAGGAATTAATCTGACCCAAGCAGGAGAAATCTGTAAGAGGCTTCGCACTCCCCAGATCTGGTTAGAAGGAATTGAGTTGGTCTAGGGTGGCACTCTCTGTAGAATGAATGAAGTGTCCCATATCTGCACTGTCCTTGTCCAGGGAGTAGCCACTGGCCATGTGTGATGACTGAGCCTTTGGAATGTGGTCAGTGTGACTTAAGAACTACATTTTAAATTTTATTTAATTTTAATTAAAACAAACACACATGGCTAGTAGCTACTGTATTGAATGGCGCAGCCCCAGAGAGTTTGAGAAACACCTAGGGGCTCTAACCAGGGCACCCACCAGCACCTGGTCTTTCTTCCCAGTGTTCCTCCTTCTTTGGGGATCTCTTCAACTCCCAAGGCCCTGCCTTTGAAGGTCTCCAGCCTCTCTCCCATTAAAACCTGTGTCTGGCCTACGTTGGGATGGCGTTAACAAACCAATCCACATAGCTTAGAAAGGGCTGGTGGGGCTATAATGGTTAATCAAGGGGTAGACACACGTCGGCCAACGTTGAGAAACACTCTGCAGTTGCCTTCTTCAATTCAGTGTCTGGCCAGCACCAGGTACTCCCAATGACCAAGGCTGGCCACGGCTCCAGAGCCCAAGGAAATCTACGAACACAGACCTCAGCAGCAGGGCCCCGTTTTCTCACCTCAGGGCTAAAATGCCCCCCACCTCACCCGCTGCCTTTGTCTCCTGGGCTCCCGCTGCAGCCCTTCCACGAGGACTACGGCCTCCTCACCGCTCTCTGGCTGCTGCTCCCGCACCCGGGCCTGGATCTCCCCTGGAAGCACCGTCAGGAACTGCTCCAGCACCAGCAGCTCCAGGATCTGCTCCTTGGTGCGCAGCTCAGGGCGCAGCCAGCGGCAGCAGAGCTCCCAGAGGCGGCTCAGGGCCTCCCGAGGTCCGGCCACCTCCTGGTAGCAGAAAAGACGGAAGAGCTGGCGGAAGGTCTCAGGGCTAGGGTCTTCAATCTCCAGGGAGGGCTCCTCTTCCCAGCAGCAGTCCTCTTCCACCTTCACGATCAGGATCTCATCCTGCTCCAGGGGTGGCGGGTGCTGGAAGCCGGGAGAGGTCGCCATTGCTCCTGGTGAGCCTTGTTCCTTCTCTGGCCTGGACCTCACACCTGTCTCTCTCTATACCTCTGGCCAGACACTGGGGAAGATGTTTTCAGGGCTCTGTGGAGAGACAATAAAGTCATCTAGGGTGCAGCACTGGGGCTGGATAAGCGTCTGCAACCCATAAGCCCCTGCCCTGTCCCCAAGGCCAACTTGCCCTCACCGGCAGAAAGAAACGGTTAAAGTAAATCAAACTGTCTTTGCTACTAACCCTCTAATTCCCAGAAGTACTTAATCTCTGGGCCTCAGTTCCTCACGTGAAAGAAAAAATGGTGATACCACCTACACTCAGGTTGCTGAGAGGACAAAACGGGACGTTTGAAAATAGTTTATTTTAGCACAGTGCCTGGAACGCGGTTAGAGTTCTACAAACGCTGAGTTTTCAATATTACAGTTGGCCATTTTTGGATGAGGTCCGTTTGGAAATATGATGAGAACCAGAGCCCCCTCTGCCCAGGAGGAGGCAGATTCTGTCCCAATCTGACCCCTGATTTCGGGCTTCGGAAGCCTGAAACCCATCCGCGGGCCCCACCGAATGGATGGTCACCAAGGCCTCTCCAACTCCAGGGTCTTGGGAAGGTCAGGATTCCCCGGCTGGGCTGCTTTCCCGTCTCGTCCGCTCAGCTGGAGGGAGAGCGGTGACCGAGGCCGGGCACAAACTAGGCTCCGGCACAAACTAGACCGAGGCCGGGCACAAACTAAGCTCGAGCTGGGACCCTGCGCCCGCGCCCACACTTACCGGCAGCGCTGAGACCCGTGGGGGGGCTTGGGGCAGGCCCGGAGCAGCGGGCTGGGACGGGAGCGGGAGAGCGGGCGTGGAAGGCTCGGCGGGCCAGAAGCGAGGACCAAAACCCTTAGCAGGCCGACCCGGGACAGTCGGCGACGACCACTGGCTGAGCCGGCGTCGAGCTGGAGGACGAGGCCTTGTGGGCGTCCCACGGGAAGCATTGTGGGTAATGTAGTCTTCGCACCTTTGGCCGGCTGTGGAGAGTGAGAATGGGTCTGGGTGGGCGGGTCCACGGGAGCCATTGTGGGTAACTACTCACATTGTGGGTCCTCTTACCACTGGTTGAACCGACTGTCAGGCATAGAAACGAGATACGTAGCGAGTCCGCGAGATGCACTGTGGGTAACGTAGTCATCCCCTGGCTGAGCCGCGGCCTCTCGTAGATGGGTCCTGGGAGGTGTTGCGGGAGGTTGTTCCTCCAACTTCAGTGCGCATGCGCGAGGCTTCGCAGTTTCTGGGCCATTCTCCCTGCTTGTCTTCCATCCACCTTGCCAGGCCTGAGGAGCTCCACAGTGGAGGGGACCCTGGAAATTTACTTTTTTACATACATAGTACTGTGTATATGCCAGGCTCTGTTCTAAGCGATTTGCAATTATTAAATCAGTTCATCTTTGAAACAAAGGAAGTACTATTATCCCTATTTTATAGGTGAGGAAACCGAGGTGCAGAGAGGTTCAGTGACCTGCCCAAGGTCACAAACACTCAGTAAGTGCAGAACTGGGGTGAGGTTGGAACCCAGGTGTCTGTCTTGGTCCAGCTCCTTAATTTTAGAGACTGGAAAATGAAGACTCACAAAGTTCTTGCTGGGTACATCTTCGTGATCAATTGCTTATTTCTTCATTTGTTAATTTGATCAACAAATATGTATTTATTGGGCTCTGCTTTGTGCCAAGTAGGCACGATGAGCAGGAGGTGAACTGGACAGTCAGTCCTTGGTGTCCCTGTGGAGCCTGGGGGAGGGAGGTGTAGGCAGGTAGGGAGGTATGAGCAGGAAGAGGATCATGGTGAGAGCTGTGTGCCTAGCAGTGAGAGCTCCATAAACATCATCACTGACTAACAACCAGACAACCCTTGAGTTTTTCAGCTTTGGCATCCTCAGGTCTAGCACCTCAATCAACCCTCCCACCGGCTTCTTTCTTTCCTTCCATTTCTGCTCTCCATTCTCTCTCGCGTTCCACTTTTCCCCCTATATCCAATATCCAGTTTTTCTTGTGAGCACATAGGCAGAACAAGAAACTGGGCTGCTCACCACTGATTTCTGGACACACACACACACACACACACACACACACACACACGGTGGAAGGCAGGACCTTTTAAAGGGAAGATGCCAGATTTCAGGACAGCCTTGTGGTGGGGCTTGAGGAAAGGCAGGACCACATATGCCTCATTTTCGCCTTATAATCTTGGGCTGCTGTGCAATGCTGTGAAATCTCTCCTTGGAACCTGTGTTTTGGGTCCATTATTAAATTTTAGACAGACAAGAGGATACATCAGTTAACGGGTCAGGAGAGCCGGGATCTTAGAGGGAACAAAGGTGCAGAGCCATTCAGAGCACTGGCACTCAAGCCAAACACAAGAAGCCTGCCATTCCATCAGCCTCAGGAGGAGGGCGTGGAAAGGGGTAATTTGAAGAAGTCACAGGTGGGTGTGTAGTGGGGGAGGAAGAAGACAGATAGACAAAAGTGGAAGAGGGAAAAGGAGGAAAACAGAAGAGACACTCTTGGCTCCGTCTGGAGGGGCAGCATTTTCAAAGCTGCCGCACAACTTCCTGTTTCTGTCTGCCTCCTGGTTAGCGGTGGGGCCCTGGCCTTGCATCTCTTATCATCTCCTCGGGGCCAGATATACACAAGTTAGCAAGTCCATGAAGTGACCTGACTAACCTAGGCCTGACTAACGTAGTCCTGGCCCTCTCCTCTCTGGGCAGTTTTCAGTGAGTAGAGCCAACAGAGATTTAAAGGTTAAACTACTTTGCCCAGGATTTCTTTCTTAATCCTATCTTGAGGGGGACACGCATTCAGCCCATAACCAGCATACACCAGGATGAATTTGGGCCTACCCTGGTGTACACCCAAACCAGTGCTTCAGATCCACCACTTACTAACTGGGTAAGCCTTACCTTTGCCTCGTCTGTAAAATGGGGATTGTCATAGCTCCAACTTCTGAGAGCTGACAGACAGGCTTCGATGACGTTATGTTTGTAAAGGACCTATGATGATGTCTAGCACGCAACAGATGCTCCATAAACATCAGCTCATGACCTGTAACCACACTGGGATGAAGTCTGCAGGCCTCAAGATTTGTGGATCTTGGATGCCTGGGCCCGTGGAGTTCTTGTAAGAGGTCCACAACTCATTCAGGCGCCAAGCATTGTTTACAGTATGAATTAAAAGTATTTACAGTTATATATATATATATATAATCACATTCCACTGTTTATTCTTATAAATGTAGCTTGTTTTCATAGCGTTTATGGAGTTTACAAAAGTTTGAGTTAAAATGGCAGCCTTACACTCACAGAAGCTGGCAAACAACTGAGAGGCACACATAGATCCTCCTCTGAAGACAGAGGGGAAGATGATCTCCAGGCTGATGGTACATAATCCATAATCACTACTGGGTGTTGGTTCAGCTCACAGTTACTCTTCTACTTAATTATGGCTGGGAGGAGATGGTCTACCATCAAGCACTTTACAAGTGTGGGTCATCGTTGGTAGCAATTTCCCAAAGTCCAAATGACTGAGAACCAACAATTCAGTACAAGTCAAACAGTTTAGCTAATTCGACTAAATTATCTAGAAGAGTCATCAGTGAGCTACAGTTTTCAAAACCTGATATGTAATGGGTGTTTTTCACACTTTTTCTAAGGCATTTGCGAGCTAACAATAAAAGCTAATGTTTTTTAAGTACTTCCTAAGTCCACGGTGCTTGTGTTTTTACTGTGCTACTTAAATCCTCACAATGACTATTGTGTAGATATCATTATTATGCATGTTTTAGATGAATAAACTGAGGCTCACAGAGGGGCAGAGCCCTGCCCAAGGCCACACACTTAGGAAAGTAGAAGAGCCAAGACAGACTTGGGCAAGTACGCCCCAGAGCCTGCTGCTCAGACCACTCCCCTAAAGGCAAACTTGAATGCCAGCCAGGTAATCAGAGCTCTGTCTTGGAGTAAATATCCAAACTGTATCTCAGAAGACTCTGGTCCTGTCCCAAGATTCTCCTTTGAGGTGACCAACCAGGGCCCCTCTGGTTTTCTCGGCACAATAGGCAGATCTGCTTGGCATATAGTAGATGCTCAGTAAATATTTGCTGAACGACTGAATAAATAGTGGGGTGTAATTTGTTCTTCAGACACTGAACTCTGCTGCTCAACCTTATCACAAACTTGATTCTGACAATAATATAAATGGGGTTTAATAGTACCTATTTCCCAGAGGATACTTACTACAATTAAATGACACAGCACATTAAAATACTTTGCTCTAGGGTGAAACATAGGAGCACTCAGTAAACAGTAGTCATTTTGTTTTGTTTTTTATGGAAAATTAGTGTATTTGAATCATCTCAGAAGAGTAGAGAAAGTTTCACACTAGCAGATTTCGGCTTTTAGCACCTTTGAAAAGAAACATTCAAAGTTAAGACAAGTGGCAGGATAGGCTCCTGACTACCTTCAGTGATGATTCCTCTGACTTAGGGTGTGCAGGTCATAGAACAGTGTGGTTATTTGGTTTTTTTTCTCTACATTTTGAGAGCGTCACAAAAACACACTTAAAGAGAATGAGACAGGTGATCACTGACTAGATGGCTGGTGGTTAGAAGATGGAAGAGAAATGTTGGGACAAAAGGAGAACGATCACAGGCTAGACGAGGCGGTCAAATAGAAAGCCCGAAGGTGCTGACAATACAGTACATGGTCTTGTTCTCCCATCGCACAGTGCAGCTCCCATCAGTAGAGCTCTCCAGAAGCAGGAACTTGCTGTGTGCAATCCTGCTCCGTTCTTCTGCATGATTACACAGGTCACAATGTATTTAAATGGTTTCCCCAGCTTGGTGAGTTGGCTTAAGCTTTGCTCCACTACATTTGTGGTCCACTGATTCACTTTGCTATGCTGATAGGCGTTGCCACCAATGGCACTTTCTATGAAGTGAGCAACATTTCCTTTTACAATGTTGCTCACTTCAACAACAAAAGCAGTCTCCTCAGTAGCCTGTTAGTCTTCCATCTTTCCTTCGGCGCCTCGCCTCTGCCTCCCTCTGTTATTATTTTCATCAACAGAAAGGATGAAGGGTAAGAGGGCTTGCTGTGCAATGCTGTGAAATCTCTCCTTGTAGTCTGCCTGTATTTTGGTTCCATTATTAAATTTTAGACAAGAGGATACATCAATTAACAGGGAGGCAGGAGATAGCCATTGTTTACACCTCGAACCACCCAGCATTTGAAACTTTATCTGTCTTTTCCCTGCAGCCAGCAAGTTAAATGAGAAGTAGATGGGTAGGACTTCCCTGGTGGCACAGTGGTTAAGAATCCGCCTGCCAATGCAGGGGACACAGGTTCAATTCCCTGGTCCTGGAAGATCCCATATGTCTCAGAGCAACTAAGCCCTTGTGCCACAACTACTGAGCCCACGTGCTGCAACTACTGAAGCCCATGCACCTAGAGCCCATGCTCCACAACAAGAGAAGCCACCACAATGAGAAGCCTGCGCACCGCAATGAAGAGTAGCCCCTGCTTGCCACAACTAGAGAAAGCCCACGTGCAGCAACGAAGACCCAACGCAGCCAAAAAATAAATCTTTAAAAAAAAAAAAGAAGCAGATGGGTAAGAACAGGTGTGCAAAACATGATGATTCCTTTGAGGGAGAGTTGCCTGTAGGATGAAGGCATCACAGAGAAAGCCTGGAGTGTGGAGGAAGAAGGGGAATCAAGGCCCACCAGGCATGCTCAGAAATCCTTACCCTTGGGGATGACGTATGCTAAACTCCCCTGCTCGCGGTCGGCCCAGATGTGGCTCAGAATAGGGTGAAGATTCACACCCTTCTCTTGGAAAAAACACATAGTGTCATAGTCTGCTCAGGCTGCTGTAAAAGAACATCACAAACTGGGCACTTATCCAACAGACATTTATTTCTCATGCTTCTGGAGGCAGGAAGTCCAAGATCAAGGTGCCAGCAGATTCGGTTCCTGGTGAAGACTGTCTTCCTGGCTCATAGATGGTGCCTTCTCTGTCCTCACTTGGTGGAAAGAGACAGTGATGCCTTTCTTCCTTTAATCTTAGTTACCTCCTATAGACCCTGTCTCCAGATATAGTCACGTTGGGGGTTAGGGCTTCAACATGAGTTCTGCGGGGACACAGTTCAGTCCATAGCACACAGCCAGACCCACAAACACCACCAGTCCCTGGAACGGCAAAAGATTCCCCTCAGACCACCACCCACACCTGCTCAAACACCCACAAGGGCCGGGAGGGAAGGCAAGACTGGGCTTTTGACACAGATGTGCATTTGTGCACCAAACATTCTGGAATATTCTTGTTTTCCGCAAAGACATGGGCTCTCTCCCATTTTTCTTAAAACACATGTCCCTCTTGCTCTTTCTTCTCTATTACCATGTGTGAGAGTGATGTAAATGTGGGGAATTTCTCTCTACAAGAGACACAACAGTGCCGTCGTGACAGGTGGAGCAGGTGCAAGGCCTCAGTGTCAAGGCCATGGGAAGCAGTGGGGTATGCAGGCCCCACAGTGCCTGCCAATCTGATCACTCCCCAGAAGCCAGATATCTGGATGTTTAAGTGAAAATTCCCAGTTTTGAATGTAGACTCAAACTGGGTTTAAATCTTGTGTGACATAAAACAAACCCACCGACACGTTTCTGGGCTGTGTCTGGCACAAACAAGGATGTACAGGCAGACCTCGTTTTATTGCACTTCACTTTATTGAGCTTTGCAGATATTGCATTTTTTACACATTGAAGGTTTGTGGCCACCCTGCATTGTCAGGTGATAGCATATTTTAGCAATAAAGTTTTTGTTTTGCGGTACACGGGCCCCTCACTGCTGTGGCCTCTCCCGTTGCGGAGCACAGGCTCCGGACGCGCAGGCTCAGCGGCCGTGGCTCACGGGCCCAGCCACTCCGCGGCATGTGGGATTTTCCCGGACCGGGGCACGAACCCGTGTCCCCTGCATCGGCAGGCGGACTCTCAACCACTGCGCCACCAGGGAAGCCCCAAAGGCTTTCTTAAAAGGGGAGGATGCCAGAGCTAAGAGAAGAGAAATAGAGGTAAAATGTCCAGCTTCCTCCAAGAAATCTGCTGTGGGCTGAAGCCAACCACACAGAGGAGAGCCAGCCTGTGAGAGACAGAGACAGACACACAGAGAGAGGCACAGCTGAGGAATGGGCTTCTTTCACCACTTTTAAAGAAAAAAATTATTCATGGCACTTGGTAGGGACCACTGAGGTTACTGAGTCCAAGTTTGTACTGCTTGTTGAACAACAGGCCAATAAATCAAGAGACGAGTTGTTGGGGCAAGGAACAGCGACTTTATTCAGAAAGCTGGCAGACTGAGAAGATGGTGGACTCGGGTCCCAAAGAACCATCTTGCCTGAGTTAGAATTCAGACTTCTTTTTATATCAAAAGGAGAGGGAGTAAAGTCAAAATTTCCTGGTTCTGGCTAGCCTCCGGAGAGGATGTGTTAATTTCTTTCAGTCATTCACAGGTGGGTCTGGTGAGGAATGTTTCCTGTGAGCTAAACAAAGGTATTTTAGCTTAATGCTAATTACCTGGGAGGCAGGATTCCTAGAGATGGGCCATTATGGATAATTTAAGCTTATAGGCATCATCCCTTTAGTGATTAACCTGTAATAGAATATAAAGGTTCTTGCCTGTTATACTGCAGTGGGATTTTGCAGTGAAGACAGATCAGGTTCAACTCTGAATACAACAAGGAAAGATGGGAACTTATAGCCAAGGTGCAGGGTTCAGGGGAGGCATTGGAAAATTAACAAAAGGAAGCATCAGGGTAAGAGGGGTTTCTTGCTTTAGGAAGGCCAGGGTGATCAGACATCAATCACCTGGGGAATGCGGGAGGATGAGGAACCCAATTGGGGTGGGGGCAGGTGGTTCTGGCTAAACTGGCTACAAGTGAACAATGCAGAGATGAACATGGAAGCCCAAAAGTCAGGGCCTAGTTGAGAAGAGAGTTCAAAGGAGCCTGAATAGAGTCTGGTCGAGAAAAGAATCTTTGCCACCACTTCCAGGGTAAGCCGGCTCCCTATCCCTGACAGAGAAGAGTGCTCTGGAGAAGCAGGAAGTGCCCTTTGGGGGTTCCAAAGGCAGAAGTTGTCCACAATAAGACTGCAAAAGAGAGGCCAAGTGCCTTTGCCTACCCTCTGCCTGGGAGATAAAGGCCTCCCATGTCAAGGCCTAGTCCTCCCTCCTCAAAACCCCGACAACTTCTAACCCCAGTTCCTTGTCCTGCCTTCTTCTTCCTGATCAATAATGGCCATCAATTTCTGATCACCAGACAATACGCATGCGCACTCCGTTTGTTCTTAATTTAGTATGGCCAGAGGTACTATATCTTTACAGGCTAAAAAAAAAAAAACCCTGAATCTCTGAGAGTTTTAGGTATTGAACCCACGGGCGGTCATATGGCTAGGAAGTGACAGCAATGGGATTGGAACACAATTTTTTTAAAAAATAAATTTATTTATTTATTTTTGGCTGCTTTGGGTCTTTGCTGCTGCGCGCGGGCTTTCTCTAGTTACGGCGAGCAGGGGCTACTCTTCGGTGCAGTGCGTGGGCTTCTCATTGCAGTGGCTTCTCTTACTGCGGAGCTCGGGCTCCAGGCACTCGGGCTTCAGTAGTTGTAGCTCACGGGCTCTAGAGCGCAGGCTCAGTAGTTGTGCCGCACGGGCTTAATCGCTCCGCGGCATGTGGGATCTTCCCGGACCAGGGATCAAACCCGTGTCCCCTGCAATGGCTGGCGGATTCTTAACCACTGCGCCATCAGAGAAGTCCCTGGAACACAAATTCTTGATTCCAGAACTACAGCTCCTTAGTCCCGGGTTAATCCACTCTGGCCAGTAATAATATCGCACACATCCTAAGGCCTGATTCAGTCGGCTACACTTGACTCTCTCCCTGTCCTTTTGGTTGAACTTGCTCTGTAGTGCGCCCGGTGACGCCACAGCGAAAACAGGCCGGGAAGGGGAGGCAGCCCATATTCGAGTCCCGCCTCTGCCCCAAAGACTGCGGCCGCACGCAAGTCACCTCCCTTCCCGGAGTTTCAACCTCCGCGCCCGGGAAGGAGCCCCAGCGCACTGAAATCAGCGCACAACCAAGGACAGCGTCCGCCGCACAGCGACCGAGACCAAGCACGGACCGACCGCCGCGATCTCGCACGTCTTTCCCAAAGCCTCACGCGAGGACTGTGCCCGCCGGAAGCGGAAGTCGCGGGCACCGGAATCGGGGAGCGGCCGGACTACTTTTCCAGCGTGTTGCGCGCCGCGCCTGACTGGCAGATACCCAGGGGACCCCTTGGGGCGGGGCGGGGTCACGTTACCTTGAGGGTCTCTCCTGGAGGTGGCCTTCCGAGGGGCTGAGGAGAAGCCTCTGGCCGCGACTTTGTCGTTGCCGAGGCCACGGGCCAGTCCCTTGCGTGCTCTTAGCCTCAGTTTCCACATGTGTGAATGGGGGACGTTAAGTCGTTCAAAATCCTTTCATCCGTTCATACATATATTTTTTAAAGCCACATATGAGCGATCACATCTGCCAGCTCTGCTAGGTGCTGGGGTTTCGGCGGCGGTGGTGAACAAGTGCATTCTTTCATGGAACTTACATTCTGCAAAGAGAGGCATACAGCGGACAAATAATTGCACAAATAATTGTTTAGTCACCTCTTTGGTGAATGCTGCCAAACGGATAGAGAAGAGAGGACCTGTCTCTCTTAGGATGGATGTGACAATTGAGCAGAGGAAGGAAGGTATCTTAGAGTTAGCCTGAGGAATGGGGGAAGAGGGGTCCACACAGAAGGGACCGCAGGTGTGAAGGTCCTGAGGCCCAAGAGATAGGGGTGCATTTGCGGGACAGAAAGGAGACCATTGTGGCCCCGGTGCAGGGGGCCAAGCTTGGGAGATGAGGCTGGAGAGGTGAGACCAAGCAGGAGGGCCTGGGCGGCTCCTGTGAGGATTGAGGGTTATATCCTAAGAGCAAGGGGAAACCAATAGAGTTTGGGGTTTTAAGCAGGATAGTGTCCTGACAGGAGAGGAAGCTTTGTGGAGTACAGATCTAGAGAGGAGCAGTGAGAGCAGCTGGAAGCCCCTGGGGCCCGAAGTTGAGGTAATACTAGTGATGGTGGTAGTCATAGAAGCAGGGATCTGACCCAGATTCCTAAAGCAGAAGCCACAGGGCCCTGGGGCTGATTCGGTTGGGGTGAAGGAGGGAGAAGGTAAGAATAACAGTTTAGTAAAATGAGGATAGTAACACCTGGGATAGGCGCTGTTGTGATTTAAATAGGCAATAGAATGCCTGTCACATAATAAAGGCTTAATATATGCTAATTTTGTAAATAATAAAGACTTCCTCTCTGTTCAGAGCAGTGTTCTTTGTAATGATAAAACCTAAAAACAATTTCAATGTCGATCAACAGAATGATGGAGGGATAAATCTCACAGAGATTGTTTTTTAATATTTATTTATTTGTGTGTGGTGTGTCTCAGTTGCGGCACACGGGATCTTTGTTGCCGCATGCAAGATCTTCGTTGCAGCATGCGGGATCTTTAGTGTAGGCATGCGGGCTTTTAGTTGCGGCATGCGGGATCTAGTTCCCTGACCAGGGATTGAACCTGGGTCCCCTGAATTGGGAGCATAGAGTCTTAACCACTGGACTATCAGTGAAGTCCCTTAATGTGCTTTTTCCCCCCCTATTTATTTATTTACTTTTGGCTGCATTAAGTCTTCGTTGCTGCGTGCGGGCTTTCTCTAGTTGCGACGACTGGGGGCTACTCTTCGTTGAGGTGCGCGGGCTTCTCATTGTGGTGGCTTCTCTTGCTGTGGAGCATAGGCTCTAGGCGCACGGGCTTCAGTAGTTGTGGCACACGGGCTTAGTTGCTCCGCGGCATGTGGGATCTTCCCGGACCAGGGCTGGAACCCATGTCCCCTGCACTGGCAGGTGGATTCTTCAGCACTGCGCCACCAGGGAAGCCCCTAATGTGCATTTTTAACAGCAGCAGCAACAACAACAAAATAGCCATTATTGGGAATTTGCATTCTTGAAATATTGAAACCTAGCAAATATTCTCATAAATAATTTTAAATAACTGCAGTACTGATTTTTAAGCAGGCACTATTAGTTGTATACTGTTCCTATTTTAATTTTTTAAAATTTCTCTTCACCATTTAAGATTTTTATACTTGCAGTATAACATGGCTACGGTAACGTGCACAAATCTGAAGGGTATGGCTCAAAGAATCTTACAAAGCTGTACACCTGTGTAACCTCGCCCAGATCAAAATATAGGTCATTTTCAATTCTTTGAAGGCTCCCTCATGCCCCTCCCCAGCGGCACTTCCAGCCCTTGCCCAAAAGCACAAATCTTATTTCCATCACCTTTAATTGATTTTTCCTGTTCTTGAACTCTGTAAAAGGGCATCCACAGGGTGCATTCTCTTTGCTTGCTGGCTTCTTTCACTCTCCATTAGGTCTGTGAAACTCACCCATGCTGTTGTGTTTATCAGTAGTAGGTTCATTTTTATTGCCCAGGAGTGGTCCATTGTGTGACTCTGCTATAGCTTATCCACTCTCCTGCCTGTAAGGCCAACTGGCCCGAGGCAGGGGAACACAATCAGATTCACAGGTTGCATCAGAATGAAATTCTCCGGACCACCCAGTTCCAGAAACTGCCCTGGCGACATTCCGGACCACCCAGTTCCAGAAACTGACCTGGGGACTTTGAACCCAGCCCAGCCTTCCCGCCTTTTAAGGGGCGGGACCAACCGTCCCCAGGATACCCGAAAAGACCACCAAATAAGGAATACCCTGCGCCCTCCCAGATTCACCACACCCCTTTCCCTTCTTCCCCTATAAAATCTTGCCCAACCCTCGCCCGGGTGCGACTTCTCTGGCCCCTTTCTTTCGGACCAGTGAACCTCGCCCGGGAGCGCTCCCTAATAAAGCTCACTTGAAGCTTTCCTCTGTTTCGCGGTGCCGTTTGTTAAGATCCGACCTTACATTGCCACCCAACATTTGCAGTTTCCGGTTATAGGCTATCATAAATTAAGCTGCTATGAACATTCTCGTCCGTGAAATAGGGGGAATATTTTATTATACCAGGTACATGGGAATTCATTTTGTGATTCCCCATTTAAAAAAATGCCCACTATTGTTAATACGATGACTGTATCATTATGACATGAACCTGATTAGTGCACCACATAAAAGAAACCACCGCCCCTCGCCGTGCCTACAAAACGGAACAAAACAATCAGTAAAATGGCTCCTTATGGGACCTGGGCATCTGTGAACAGGCTTGTCTTCACACACCCTGAAGTAGGAGGTTGGTGATGCTGTCTCTGTTTTCCAAAGGAGGAAGTAGATTCTGGGATGTCAGGTGACTTGTCTAAAGTCCTGCAGTTAAAAAGCGGCAGAGCTGGAGTTGTAATCCGTGCTTGCTGGGCCTGGGGAATCCCAAGACGTGTCAGCTGAGGCCTTCACCCTCACCCAGCTGACCCAGGTCAGGAAATGCAGAAGAAATCTGTGCACGGCCGTTACTGGGTACACAACTGAGTCTGTGCCAAGCATGGGCTGCAGCATCACTGTGGGCATGAAAAGAGCTTCCAAAACTGGAGGTAAAGTCATCAGCAGAGAGCAGGACCAACACCCACCCCCCGAGAAAAAGATTGCCCCAGTGACCAGGAGCGTGCAGGCCAGCAGCTGGGATACCACTGCTGCTCCCCATGGTCACTTACTGAATGCTCACTGCCTGCCTGTGCCCTAGGGGAGCTTGGGTGTACTGTGTGGGCTTCCATGAAGTCCATTTCCTTTCGAGGGTTCCAGAGAGTCCTGGGAAGTGCTCACACCCTGTGGGCACAGCCTCTGCCCTGTACCCGTGGTCTCTGCTGTTCCTGTCATCTCTGAGTGCTGTTTCTCCAGGGGTGGCAGGCACATTCCATGAATCACTCCGTTTTGTCCACACAACAACACTGTGGGACCGATAGTATCAGCCCAGTTTTACAGATGAGGACACTGAGGCCCACAAGAGTAAGTGACTCGCCCAAGGTCACATCGCACAAGGTCAATGGCAGGGCGGGGATTTTCATATCAGCTTCGCCAGACTCCAAAGTTGGAATTGTTTTCTCACCATTCTGGTCTGCCAGGGTGGGGCAAAAGGGAAGGCAGGAGTGAGGGGCACAGGGTTTGGGGAAGATGGCAAAGATGAGATTTTAAGTGTTTACGACGCCCCGTGCAGGAGGGAGGCTTTGGGACAGACGTCAGAGCCTGATATGGACAGCAGAGCATGATTTGGAACTTGACTCTGGTTCTGGGGCAGAAGGGGCTGGTCGTCCAAGGCAGGCCCTCCCAGGTCTTCAAGACTCCTGAGGACCTGAGAGTCTCACACTATTTTAGAAAGAACAATACTTTTATTTGAGGATAGCTCAAAGAAGTCATTTACAAAACACCTTTTGTTTTCAAAGCACAGCTTTTCATAAAAAGCAATGTCCACCCTTTAATACATGCTCTAGTACACAGGTGTGTGTCAGGGGGCTGCCCAGGACTTGGGGAGCCCCGCGGGCCCGGGATGTGCCGGTGCTCAGCATTCCTCATCTGAGTTGTCCTTGGCCCACCCGCCGACCTTTGAGGGGCCGGGGTTGGCCTGGGGGCCAGCAGGGGCAGGGACAGAGGCCGGGGCTGGGGCCAGGTTCACCCAGCCGGGCCCTCGGGGCAGCACATGGCTTTCATTCAGTCTGAAGATGCGGTAGTTCTCATAGTGGACATTGTGTGTGATGTCCTTCAGGTCTTGGAGGTGGGAGCTGGGAGATAGGTGGTAGGTCAGCAGGACTTCCAGGGCATCCTCCAGGGCCCCCGCAGCCCCTCGGGCTCCCCACATACTCACCGGATGAGCAGGTCTCTCAGAAGGGGGAACTCACAGTGAGCCATGTTCTCCACTACAAGATACGGCACCAAACCCCTGAGTGCAGGCTCTGTTCCACGCCCCGCCCTCGGCCAGCACTGAGTAAGCACCTGCTGTATGCTGCACACCCCCTGCCACTGCCAGCCCTTCCCCACGTCTCCCTGTGTTAGCCCACCTCCCGTTTGTTAGTTCATTCATTCACTCATGGCTGTGTCCCAGCCCCTGGTACAGGTGGCTCCTATAAACAGCTGTTGAATCAGCAGGGCCTTCCTCTGCTCCCTCAGGTACCCCCTCCCATCCCACATTTCCTTCACTGTGCTTTTCCCACCTGTCCTTGTCTGGTCAGCTCTGTGGCACATAGTAGGCCCACAATCAATTCTAGTGAATGAATAGGGTGCCTCCTGGGTGCCAGGTATCACGCAAAGCAGAGGCTCTGCCCCCTCCAACCACCCTATGAGGTTGATGTTACAATGATACCCATTTGACTGTGAGGAAACTGAGGCCCAGGGTGTCGGGGAACTTGCCCGGGGCTTCTGAGCTGCACAAAGGAACTTGATCCCAGGTCTCTCTGTTTCCTGTGCTGGGCTCTGTGGTGGGTGTAAGGATGCCAAAGGCAACAGGGCTTTTCAACATGTTCTCCCCTGAGCCCTCGCCAGGGCCCCTGCACTGACCTTCAATGATGCCCCACTTCGTCTTCCGGCCCAGGACACACCTCCCATTCACAACGTGCTCTTGGTCAGCCCCGACCACAGCGAAGGGGATCCGTTCCTGCAGGGAAGGGACAAGATCGGAGGGTTGGCCCCACCCGGGAAGTGGAGAGAGAAGACACAGAGATAGGAACCTGCAGGATGCTGTCCTTTGTGGGGAGAGAAAGTGATAGAAGGAGCACAGATATCTGAAGTCAGAAGACACAAAGTCTAATCAGTGTGCCTCAGTTTCCTCATCTGTAAAATGGGAGTCATGACAATACTGATGTAGGGCTCTGTGAATGTTTGGGAAGGATAATCTTGGGCTTAGCATAATGAAGGGGTTAGCAGAACAAGTCTTGGAAACCAAGTGTTACTCAGAGCTACATTAGTGATATAATACTGCTCATGCCCAATTTCTTACCACCTTCAACCATTAACATGAGGGTTAAGAGATAATTTTGTACTATAATTTGAAAAGATACATGCACTTCTTAGTTCATAGCAGCACTATTTACAATAGCCAAGACATGGAAATAACCTAAATGTCCATTGACAGCTGAATGGATAAAGAAGATATGGCATACATATATATATATATATACACACACATATACACACAATGGAATATTACACAGCCATAAAAAAGAATGAAATAATGCCTCTTGCAGCAACATGGATGGACCTAGAGATTATCATACTAGTTGAAGTAAATCAGAAAGAGAAAGACAGGGACTTCCCTGGTGGCGCAGTGGTTAAGAATCCGCCTGCCAATGCAGAGGACATGGGTTCAAGCCCTGGTCCAGGAAGAACCCACATGCCACAGAGCAACTAAGCCTGTGCGCCACAACTACTGAGCCTGTGCTCTTAGCCCGTGAGCCACAACTACTGAGCCTGTGTGCCTAGAGCCCGTGCTCCCCAACAAGAGAAGCCACCGCAATGAGAAGCACGTGCACCGCAACCAAGAGTAGCCCCCGCTCGCGGCAAGTAGAGAAAGCCCGCACACAGCAATGGAGACCCAAAGCAGCCAAAAATAAATAAAGTTATTAAAAAATGAAAGAGAAAGACAAATACTATATGATATCACTTATATGTGGGAATCTAAAATATGATACAAATGAACCTATCTACAAAACAGAAACAGATTCACAGACACAGAGAACAGATTTGTGGTTGCCAAGGGGGTGGGGTGGGGGAGGGATGGACTGGGAGTTTGGGATTAGCAGATACAAACTACTATATAGAGATTGGATAAAAAACAAGGTCCTACTGTATAGCACAGGGAGCTGTATTCAAAATCCTGTAATAAACCATAATGGAAAAGAATATGAAAAGGAATACATATATATATTTATAAACATGTATATATAAATATATATATACATATACATTATATATATAAAACTGAATCACTTTGCTGTATACCAGAAACTAACACAACATTGTAAATCAACTATACTTCAATAAAAGAAATTTAAAGAGAGAGAGAGGACTTCCCTGGCTGTCCAGTGGTTAAGACTCCGCCCTTCTACTACAGGGGACATGGGTTCGATCCCTGGTCGGGGAAGATCCCACAGGCCGCGGGGCGCGGCCAAAAAATTAAAAAGAAAAAAAAAAGAAAGAGAGAATTTTGTAAACCAGGGGCTGGCAACCTATGGTTCCTGGGCCAAACCAGGCAAGTTCGTTGGCATACCGCCCCTGCCATTCATTTACTCTTGTCTATGTTGCTTTCATTCTACTACAGCAGAGTTGAGTAATTGCAACAAAGTCTAAAATACTTACCATAGTCTGGCCCTTCACAAAAAAAGTTTGCTGAGCCCTGTTGTAAATTCTGGTTGTTTACTTATTCGTGGCAGGAAGTGGAGATTAAACAGGCAAGTGCTGCATGTAGGTTTGTTTTTCTAAGAATTAGATTGTGATGGGGAATAAATTGATGCTAATAATAACTGTCTCTTACACACTTATTATGCATCAGCCCATATTTGACCCTCAATAGATGTTATATATCTGGATGATTTATTGAGAGGTTAATTTGAATACATTCTCCTTTATTTCCCCCAGCACTGTTCCAGCTGTGAGCAGGCTGCTGTCTTTGCTGGCCTCAGGACAGAAAGCAGAAGGTCAAGGCTCTTTGAACCTTTCACAGGAAATACTGTTCATTGCTCCAATGGGGAGCGGAAAGAGGGAATGTGTAGAGAAACTGGATGCCAGACAAGAAGCAGGGCTTCCATGTACAGATGTGCAGTTTGTGCACTGCACAAAGGTAACTTACCATGAGGCTGTGTAGGGCTGAAATCCCATGCAGGCTCCCTTCTGTGAAGGAAGCTACTACCTTTTTCTTTTTCTTTTTTTCTTTTTTTTGCGGTACGCGGGCCTCTCACTGTTGTGGCCTCTCCCATTGCAGAGCACAGGCTCCGGACGCGTAGGCTTAGCAGCCATGGCTCACGGGCCCAGCCGCTTCACGGCATGTGGGATCTTCCCGGACCGGGGCACAAACCCGTGTCCCCTGCATCAGCAGGGGGACTCTCAACCACTGTGCCACCAGGGAAGCCCCTACTGCCTTTTTCTAATTCAAGCTAAAGTGCTGTGTAGGTTAGCAGGGTCCCTGGGGGAGGGAGTGGAGGCCAGGTGTCTATGGATGAAGAATCCCAGGCCTCACCCAGGTGCTTTGCAGGATCCAGACAGACTGACATTGAATGTACCACAAGGACAGGAAGATGGGGGCTTGGAGGTGAAATTCAGTTGATTCAGAGAAAATGAAGATGTGAGCTATTTCCTTTCTTTCTCCTCCTCCCCCTTTCTTTCTTTTTTTCTTTCTCCCTTCCTCCCTCCCTCCCTCCCTCCCTCCCTTCCTTCCTTCCTCTCTCTCTCTTTCTTCAACTTTACTGAGTATAATTTACATACCACAAAATTTGCCCTTTTAGAGGTACAGTTCAGTAGTTTCCAGTATTCTCACAAGTTGTGCAACCATCACCAAAATCTAACTCCAGAGCACTTTCATCATCCCAAAATGAAAGCCCGTACCCTTTAGCAGTCACTCCCCATTTTCCCCTAAACCTCCCGGCCCCTGGCAACCACAAGTCTATTTTCTATCTCCATAGATTTGCCTATTCTGGACATTTCATGTAATGGAATCATATAATATTTGGCCTTTTGTGTCTGGCTCCTTTCACTTAGCATCACATTTTCAAGGTTTATCCACATTGGGTTAGGGTTAGGGTAGGATCTATCAGAACTTTATTCCTTTTATGGCTAAGTAATATTCCCTTGTATGGATAGACCACATTTGTTTATCCATTCACAAGTTAATGGACATTTGGAATGTTTCCACTTTTTGGCTATTACAAATAATTCTACTATGAACATTTGTGTATGAGTTTTTATGTCAACATAGGTTTTCATTTCTTTGGGGAGTGGAATTGTTGGGTCATATAGTAACTTAGTGTTCAACCTTGAAGAATTGCCAGACTGTTTTCCAAAATTGCTACACCATTTGATACTTCCACAAGAAGTGTGTGAAAGTTCCAATTTCTCCACATCCTTACTAACACTTGTCATTGTGTGTCATTTTGATACTAACTACCCTAGTGGGTGTGAGGTGGTATCTTACTGTGGTTTTGATTTGCATTTCCCTCATGACTGATGATGTTGAACAATTTTTCATATGCTTAGTGGCCATTGGTATAAATTCTTTGGGGAAATGTCTATTCAAATCCTTTGCCCATTTTTAACTTGGGGTACTTGTCTTTTATTGTTGATTTGTAAGAGTTCTTTATATATTCAGGATACAAGTCCCTTATCAGATATATCATTTGCAAACATTTTCTCCCATTCTGGGGGTTGTTGATATGACCTATTTCTTGCTCACCTTGAGTTTGTGGATGAGTGGAGATTCATACCTGCTAGAAATATATGAACTTTCCCCAAGTTGCAGAGAGAGACGAATCTTCAGATGGAAAGGATGAGTGGGAAGCACATCACCCAGCCTTGGTCCCACCAGCCTCCCCACCTCCCATGGCCTCCTACCCGGATCTTGCTATTGAGGATCTTGTCATTGATGTCCTCATCGAAGCACTGCTGTGGATACACCTCTATGCCGTGAGTCTTCAGGTTTTCCTGGATCTGGGGACCACACACAGATGACCTCAGCCCACCTGTGCATTCTCCCCCACTCCACACCCCCACTGACCCCAGACTTGTCCCAGGTGCCCAGATTACCCTGTGCCTGAAGGCCTCTCGCTCCTCAATGGTCAGGCTGTCGGCCCGGGCGATCACAGGCACCACGTTCACAGTCCGGCAGAGCCGCCGCAGGAACTCAATGTCCAGGGGCCGCAGCCTGCTCAGGCGGGGCAGCGATGGCCGTGAGCATACGATGAGTGGGTGCCAGCCCGCAGCCCACCCCGGGGGTTCCTCCTCCTCTTCTTCTCCTCCCCACGCAGGTGGCCCTCTGCCCACTGGCTCAGCCACCTCACCAGTGCCCGGTGGGTGGCACGAAGTACACGCAGCAGTGCACTCGGGTGTCGGGGATGTGTCGCTGCCGGGTAATGAGGATCTCCTCCTGCAGGTAGTGCTCGTACTGCTCATTGATGTAGCCCAGGATGGGGTCCCAGCTGGGGTGGGAGGTGGCTCAGCCTCAGAACCTCGCCAGGAGCCCCCCTCAACCTAGGTCCTCTGAGTGCTCTCCCCTTAGGATGACCAATCGCCCCGTTTGCCTGGGACACAGGAATTTCAGTCCCACACAACCTGAGGCCCTTGATCACCCAAGTACCAACCCCCGACACCCCTGCATCTTCAGAGAGACCCCTGCTTCCTCTTCCTCAGCTTCCTCTTCCGTAAAATGGGAACAGTAAGAGAGCACCTACTTTGTAGGGGAGGAGTGAGCATTAAAGGAGAGAAATTGCCGCAGCCTGGTTCAAACCACCAGGGACTCTCTCCCAATTGTTGCCAGGGTCCCTTCCCCCCACAGGGCTATTGTCAACACAGCGCCAAAAAGATCCTTTTTCTGCTCAGCCTCCAGTGGTCAAAGAAAAGCCAAAGACCTTATGTTGCCCTACAAGTCCCTACCCCATCCCACTGCTGAGCTCTGCCTCCCCTCCCACCCCACCCCCACTTCAAGGCTTTCGCACCTGCCGCCCTCTGCCTTGATCACTCTGCTTAAAACTGCACTCCCCCACCAACTACAGCTCCATCCCCCTTTCACTCCCAGAAAGTGTCCTGTGTCGATGATAAAGAGTTCAGGTTCACCCTCCACAAAACTGATTAATTTTGTTCACTGTTTGCCTCCCCACACCCATGACAATATACATTTCATGCAGACAAAGATGTTCATCAGTTCTGTTCATTGCTGTATCCCTGTGTGTAGAACAGAGCTTGCACATACTAAGTGCTCGGTGAGGTGCTGTGTGCAGGGCTGGCTTCATGGGAGTGTGGATGGAGCCGGCACCCAGGGCTCTGAACCAAGAAGGGCCCACGCAGGGCTGAATGCTCTGCGGGTGTGGTCTTACAATTCTCAGTAATTTTTTTTTTTTTTTTTGCGGTACGCGGACCTCTCACTGTTGTGGCCTCTCCCATTGCGGAGCACAGGCTCCGGACGCACAGGCTCAGCAGCCATGGCTCACGGGCCTAGCCGCTCCGTGGCATGTGGGATCTTCCCGGACCGGGGCGCGAACCCCTGTTCCCTGCATCGGCAGGCGGACTCTCAACCACTGCGCCACCAGGGAAGCCCCTTAGTAATTTTTGAATAAAGGCCCCCACAAGTTGTGCAGCCAGTCCCGATTGTGTGTGTGTGTGTGTTTGTGTTTCATCTCCTTGAGAGCCTAGAACAACTCTGCAAAGGGGATGTCGTCACCCCCAAGTTACGAAGAAGGAAGAGGAGGCTCAGAGAGCTTGCGTGGCCAGGCCCAGGTTATACAGCTGGGAAGTGGTCAAACCCAGGGGTCCTGACTCTGGAGTGTGGGCTTCTATCCCCCTGCCATACCATAGCCTCTATCGAGTGCTTCCAGGCAGCAAGCTAAGACCTTTACATACTTGACTCCTTTGATCTTGGGGGGAGAGTTGCACACACCCACTGTACAGACGAATAAACTGAGCCTCAAAGATGCCACAGCCAGGTGGCTCCAGGCCTGGATGTTTCCCAGAGACCGGAGGGGCAGGGGCAGGGGCAGCCACGGCTCTGCCCTTCCCACCTCCCCGCCAGGACCTACCACTTGTCGTTGTTGATCTGGTCCCCGAAGCCGGGTGTGTCAGTCACTGTCAGCTTAAGCTTCACGCCGCTCTCCTCGATGACTGTAGGGGGAGAGCAGAGGGGCTGGGAGTGGGCCTGGGTGGGTGGGGTGGGGGTGGGGTGAGGGGGTGCTCACTCACCGTGGGTCACAGACTGCAGCTGCAGCGTCTGGGGTGTGGGCACCCCCAGGCCCGGCATGGTGGACTTCCACATCTTGGACTTGAAGAGTGTGTTCACCATGGTGGACTTGCCCAGCCCGCTCTGTCCTGTGAGTAATCACACGGCAGCAACAACTGTGGATGCGTTAGGCATGTTTCTGAAATTCTTAAATAAATGGTTTTGGAAAGTAAACTGTTTTCTAAGTATAACAAATACAGAAAAGCACGTATTATCATAAGTCTCCAGTTCAATGCCTTCCCCCATTTTTTACTGAGGCAAAATTCATATAATAAAAAATTAACATTAACCATTGAAAGTGTACAATTCAGTGGCATTGGGTACATGCAGTGTTGTGCAACCACTACCCCTATCTAGCTCCAAAACATTTTCATCACCCCAGCAAGAAACCCTATATCCATTAGGCACTCAGTCCCCATTCCCCCTCCCCCCAACCCCTGGCAACCACTAATCTGCTTTCTATCTATGGATTTGCCTATTCTGGACATTTCCTTTTTCTTTTTGGCAGCAGCACTTGGCTTATGGGATCTTAGCTCCCCAGCCAGGGATGGAACCCGGGCCCTAGGCAGTGAAAGTGCCAAGTCCTAACTACTGGACCTCTGGGGAATTCCCTGGACATTTCATATAAATGGAATCTTGCAATAACTGTCCTTTTGTATCTGGCTGCTCCCACTCAGCATAATGCTTTCAAGGGTCAGCCACACTGTTGCATGTGCTAGAACTTCATACTTTTTCATGGCTAAATAATATTCCATCAGATGGATAGACCACACTGTGTTTATCCATTCATCTGTTGATGAGCAGGTCAATGCATTTTTACAAATTAAACCACCCATGTATGCAGCACCAGATAAAGAGACAGAACACACAGCTCCGCCCAAGACCACTCCTGCCTCCTCGCAGTAACTGTTAACACAGCTCCAGGGACAGCCACTCTTCTGACATCATCGGTAGGGAGCAGCGCTGCCCGCCCTCTACTTGGGGAATCACACAGCACGTGCTCTTTCATGTCTGGCTTCTTTTAGTGAGATTCCCCTATGCTGCCTGAGCTTGTAGATGGTCCATTCTCCCTGCTGTGCAGGCTTCTCAAACTCCGCCGACCACGCCCTGCAGTAGTAAACATCCTACATCACAGGGCAGGACACACTTTTGGGTCTAAAACTGAAACTGGGACTTCCCTGGTGGTGCAGTGGTTAAGAATCCGCCTGCCAATGCAGGCAACACGGTTTCGAGCCCTGGTCTGGGAAGATCCCACCTGCCGCAGAGCAACTAAGCCAGTGCGCCACAACTACTGAGCCTGCGCTCTAGAGCCCGCGAGCCACAACAACTGAAGCCCATGTGCCTAGAGCCCATGCTCCACAACAAAGAGAAGCCACCGCAATGAGTAGCCTGCGCACCTCAGTGAAGAGTAGCCCCTGCTCACCGCAACCAAAGAGAAAGCCCACACGCAGCAATGAGGACCCAATGTGGCCAAAAATAAATAAATTTTAAAAAATTAAAAAAGAACTGAAATTGTCCTTTGGGCTCTGCTATACAATATGGGAGCCACACCTGGCTATTGCCACTGGCAGTATGGCCATACACCAATCTGAACTGAGATGTGCTGTTGGGGTAAAAGAATAAACCATATTTTGCAGACTTGTTATGACAAAAACAACGTAAATGATCTCATGAATAATGTTTTATATGGATTACATGTCGAGATGATAGTATTTTTGGAATGTATTGGTTTAAGTAAAAAAGACGATTAAAAGTAAGTTGTCCTGTTTCTCTTTACTTTTCTAAAGGAAGCTACTAGGGAATTTAAAATTATGTATGTGGCTCCTATGACATTCCTTTTCTTTTTTTTTTTGGCCACGCTACGTGGCATGTGGGATCTTAGTTCCCTGACCAGGGATTGAACTCGGGCCTCTAGAAGTGGAAGTGCAGAGTCTTAACCACTGGACTGCCAGGGAAGTCCCCTTCTATGACATTTCTGTTGGGTACCCCCACCTTAGAATAATGCCCTTAGTTGGTGCTACACATTCTGACATTTTATGTTCCATTATATCCAGTTTATTTTGTGAGAAGTGTAGTTTTTGACCTACAACATTAATTTTGCATATATAAAAATGCAATTCCAGATAAAACTGACCCACGGGGAACTTCCTAGATGCCAGGCACTGTGCTAAGCCAGATGAGGAAACTGAGGCAGCGAGGGGTCAAAGGCCCTGTCCCAGGTCACACACTGGGTGTTGCTAAGGCCTGGGACCAGGATGAGTCTGGTGTTCCCTACTTCCTGCCACACATGGCCTCCCTTTTTATTGCTTTGTTTGCGTTTGGTTGGGGCTTCACGGTGATTTTTGTCTTTTCACAATTCAGTGTTTCCCAGATTTCCACCTACAACACTCTTGTGAGGTACGACTATCAGGCCCACTTTACAGATGGGGAGGCTGAGGCTCCGAGAGGCGATAGGTCCAGGCCCACAGGGTGGCGTCCATTGGTCTGTCCTCCTGTGAGCCCGAGGCCCCTCACTCACCAACGACCATGATGTTGAACTCAAACCCCATCTTCATGGCCTTGATCTTCAGTTGGTCCAGCACGGCCTCGATGCCCACGTAACCAAGCATCTCGCTGGGTAGGGTCCTCGGGCTGGAGGCCCGTGACGAGCTGCGGGAGGGGGACTGCCTCAGGGGGTCCATGGGGCTGAGGAACAACGATGCCTGTCATCCGGGTGGGGTGGGGAGAAGGGAGTCGCTGGGGCTCCAGAGGGGGACCACCCGAGTTCTCATTTCTGAACCCTGACTCTTGAGATCTGCTCCCAGGCACTCCCATATTTCATGCCCCCTCACCTATGCATCCCCCAAGTCCCCACTGCCCACGGGGTTTGTCGAGGGGTGCCTGGGGGAGCTGCCTCTCAGGGGAGACTGAACCCGCTTTCTGATATGCACCAGCCCCAGGGATCTGTCTCTCCCCACTCAGACTCTCCCGCAGTAGAGTGTGGCCGGCCTGGCAAAACTCAGGGGCTGGACCCATGGAGGACAGAGAGGGAGAGAAGCAGCCTCATGTGGCACCTGGTGGCCTTGGATCCCTGTGGGAGCCTTGGGGGGCTGCCCTGTCCTGGCAGACCCTGGTTATGTGCTGAGGGGGAGGGGAGAGGGTGACAGTTAACTGAAGAACCTGAGCTCCACCCCCTTCTTGTGACCCTACCTGGGGGCTCCTCTGCAACAGGGGGCTGAGAACAGGGACAGGTAAGCTACTCCACCAGGCCCTTTCGGGTCACTGCCCTATAACCCTCACAATGACCCCGGCCTAGATCTATAGACAGGAACCCCCTGCCCCCGCCCCGGGGAAGCACCTTTGCCCAAGGTCACTTAGCTGGTTAAGCGGCAGCTCTGGGCAGCAGCCAGTCCCTCTGCTTCCAAGTTCATGCCCCTTAACCACTCTGTTGGGGAAGCAAACCTGTGACCCATGGCCAGAAAGTACAACATCCATGTGTTTTCTTCGGTCTGTCCATTGTTGGCGTCGTAGTGTTTTAAACTGCCAATATAGCCAGAGTTTTGTCGTGCAGAAGACTGTTTTAGGAGCCCTAGGATGTTAACTTGTTAATAATCATCAGAGTCCTGTGAAGTAAGTGCAGCTACTACCCCTCAGTTTACAGATCAGAGAGTCCAGTGAGTGAAAGTGGTTCAAGGTCACACAGTGAGGAAGTGGCAGGGCTGGGATCTGTGTCCACATGCTCACCCTCTGCAGCCTCTTTTCTTGTTCACACAAACCTATAGATTTCTGGTGTATCTCAGAGATTATAAGCCTTGGCAACTCTGGGTCCAGCCTACAGCTGACACAAGCTGCCCTCTTTTCTTTTTCTTAAATTTATTTTTTGGCCACGTCACACAGCTTGCAGGATCTTAGTTTGCTGACCAGGGATTGAACCCCGGGCCCTGGCAGTGAAAGCGCCAAGTCCTAACCACTGGACCACCCGGGAACTCCCTAGCTGCCCCCTTTAGATGGGCTACGTGCTCTCCAGTTTGCCATAGCCCTCACCCCTCCCTAATGTCTCCCTAATAAGATGTTTCCTATACCAAGTTCATCTCAGTTATTTCGTTCTCACCTGTTTCCTGGCACCTGAGTTTGCAAGCCCTAAGCAATCCTCTGTTTCAGATGTTGGCAAATGTTTTCTGTAAAAGGCCAGATAGTATAGATTTTAAGTTTTGCTAATCATAAGATCTCTGTTGCAACTACTCTTCGGTTCTGCCGTTGCACTGGGAAAGCAACCAAAAGTAGATGGACGGGAGTGGCTGCGTATCAGACTATTTACAAAAGCAGGTGGTGGTTTGCCGCCCCCACTCTGCCCACCAGGACTCAGCAACTCTGCCCGATCTGCTCAGCTCAACTGTCCTGAGCCCCAGCAGCCTCTGTCCCTCCCTGCCCATGCCCTTCTGCTCCCCCACTTTCTACACATCTGAAGACAGAGGCTTAAACTTCACTTTCCAGGCTTGGAGGCCAGGAGTGGGGCTGGGCAGGACCCTGGGCAGAGACTGCCCTGAACGTGTGCCATTCCTGCTGGAGAACTCTCTCAAGCTACGCCACAGCTCTTGAGGGACATGGCAAGGCTGGCCTCCTCATCAACGCAGATGAGAACGTTCTGTGCGGATGACCAAACAGCGCTGCTGACACGGAGACCCACCTTGCACAAGAAGAGATTCTGTCTCTGGGAATGTCTCCTAAGGAAATAAGCCTCTATGCCCAGAAAACACTTTCTCCAGGAGAGGTGTCACGTGTGAGTGATGTAGGATCTGGAAACCTGGGGGGAAGATGCCCACAGGGACTGCGGACTGGAGGATCAGGTCTGCAGAAAGCAGGACCATTCAAGGCGCTCTTGGCCATGTGGACTGGGGAAAGCCAAGGGTAAAGTGAGCAGAGTGTGGATGGCAGGTGAACCCAATGTATCCAAAGAATCAAGACTGGAGGGAATCGTACCCACAGGTTGGGTGAGAGTAATACACAACCATTTAGTGCATTCATTGTGCCAAGGGAGTGTTTACATCAATTATTCCATTCAATCCTCAGCAGCCTGAGAAGGGGGAATACTCTCCATACACCCACTTTACAGATGAGGAAACTGAGGCAGAGAGGGGTCAGGGGGTGGGCCTTTGGTCACACACGGGTGGATGTTAAGGGCTGGGAGCAAGATCCAAGTCCGAGGTCTGACTGGCCTGAAATGCATCCTGCCATGGCCTCTATCCCATCATTGCTCTGCTTAGGTCCAAGGGGCTCTATGGGTGCTTTCTGTCTTTTAATGACTTGGAATATCCCAGATTTTCTTTAATGAGAATAAACAAGAAATGAGGCACCTGGGCATCTGGACAGGAAGACTGAGGGTCAGTGGGGAGAGGAGAGGACTGGTTCCTGCCCACTCGGCCAGGCCAAGGGGTGGGCAGGGGCCACAGTTGTTAAACCATCCCCCCTCCCCGCTTTTCATTTTTCAATTGAGGTAAAATTCACAGAACATGAAAATTAACTGCTAGCCATTTTAACGTGAACAGATCAGTGGCATTTAGTATTGATATATTCACAATGTTGCAAATCTGCCACTGCTACCTAGATCCAAGACATGTTCATCACCCCTAAAGGAAATTCCATTACCACTAAGCACCCTATCCCCATCCCCCTGACCCTGGCAAACACTACTTTCTGTCTCTATCGATTTGACTATTCTGGACATTTCATATAAACGGAGTCACATACTATGTGGCCTTTTGTCCTTCTTTCACTCAGCATCATGTTTTCAAGGTTCATCCACTTTGTAGCATGTGTTAGTGCTTTGTTCCTTTTCATGGCTGAATAATATTCCACCACATGGAGAGACCATAATGTGTTTATTCATTCACCAGTTTGTGGATATTTTGGGGTGTTTTCACTTTTTGGCTATTATGAAAACTGCTGCTGTGAACATTTGTGTACAAGTTTCGGCGTGGACATGATTTAATCTCTTGGGTATATGTATCTAGGATTGGAATCGTTGGGTCTTATAATAAGACTATGCGTAACTTTTCAAGGGACCGTTTTCCCCAGTGGCTGCGTCTCTACCCCCTTTTGCAATAGAAGTCATTTCAAAGTTACCCTCCCTGGGCAACAGGAATCTGAGATCTCAGAACAGGAATGGAGGGGATGGAGGGTGTAAGATGGGGATCCCAGCACAGGAGACTGTATTACATGGTGGTCAAGGGCTCTGGGATCTGACGGCTGGGTTCCAGTTCAGACTTCTCTGCTCACTAGGTGTGGTTGGAAGAATCATGGTGCCCAAAGAGTTCCCATCTGAATCCCTGGGAACCTGTGAATATGTTACCTTATGTGGCAAAAGGGACTTTGCAGATGTGATTAAGGATTCTGATGGGGAGATTATCCTGTGGGCCAGTGTAATCACTGGGGTCCTTATAAGAGGGAGGCAGGAAGAGCAGAGCCAGAGAAGGTGTGAGGATGGAAGCAGAAGTGGAAGTGATGGGGGTGGGGCATGAACGAAGGAATGTGGGTGGGTGGCCTCTAGAAGCTGGAAAAGCGGAGGAACTGGGACTTCCCTGGTGGCACAGTGGTTAAGAATCTGCCTGCCACATACATACAATGGAATATTACTCAGCCATAAAAAGAAATGAAATTGAGTTATTTGTAGTGAGATGGACGGACGGAGAACCTGTCATACAAAATGAAGTAAGTCAGAAAGAGAAAAACAAATACTGTATGCTAACATATATATGGAATCTAAAAAAAAAAAAGGTTCTGAAGAACCTAGGGGCAGGACAGGAGTAAAGACGCAGACATAGAGTAGACTTAAGGACATGGGGAGGGAGAAGGGTAAGCTGGGACAAAGTGAGAGAGTAGCACTGACATATATACACTACCAAATGTAAAAGAGATAGCTAGTGGGAAGCAGCCACATAGCACAGGGAGATCAGCTCGGTGCTTTTTTTTTTTTTTTTTTTTTGTTTTTTTTTTTTTTTTTTGCGGTACGCGGGCCTCTCACTGTTGTGGCCTCTCCCGTTGCGGAGCACAGGCTCCGGACGTGCAGGCTCAGTGGCCATGGCTCACGGGCCCAGCCGCTCCGCGGCATGTGGGATCTTCCCGGACCGGGGCACGAACCCGCGTCCCCTGCATCGGCAGGCGGACTCTCAATCACTGCACCACCAGGGAAGCCCCAGCTCGGTGCTTTGTTACCATCTAGAGGGGTGGGATAGGCAGGGTGGGAGGGAGACCCAAGAGGGAGGGGATATGGGGATGTAAGTATACGTGTGGCTGATTCACTTTGTTGCACAGCAGAGACTAGCACAACAATGTAAAGCAATTATACTCCAATAAAGATGTTAAAAAAAAAAAAGAATCTGCCTGCCAATGCAGGGGACACAGGTTCGATCCCTGGTCCGGGAAGATCTCACTTACTGTGGAGCAACTAAGCCCGTGCGCCACAACTACTGAGCCCGTGCTCTAGAGCCCGCAAGCCACGACTGCTAAGCCCGAGTGCCACAACTACTGAAGCCAGTGTGCCTAGAGCCCGTGCTCCGCAACAAGAGAAGCCACCACAATGAGAAGCCCACGTACCGCAACGAAGAGTAGCCCCCGCTTGCTGCAACTGGAGAAAGCCTGCGCGCAGCAGCGAAAACCCAACGCAGCCAAAAATAAATAAATTAAATAAATTAAAAAAAAAAAAAAGAAAGCTGAGGAATTGATTCTCCCCTAGGACTTTCAGGAGGAACACAGCCCTGCCCACTCATTTTAGACTCTGACCTCCAGAACTGTAAGATAATAAACTTGAATTGTTTTAAGCCACTAAGTTTATGGTAGTATGTTATAGCAAGAACAGGAAATGAATACATGTGTGACCTGAGCTAGTTGCTGAACTTCTCAAGGCCTCAGTTTTCACATCTGTAAAATGGGAATAGCAGTAATACCCACTTTAGGATTTCCATGAGGAATACATTAGGTACACGCATCCTTCAGGGATATTGTGGGTCCAGTTCCAGACCACCACAATAAAGCGAATATTGCAAAAAAGCGAGTCACACAGCTTTCCCAGTGCATGTAAAGTTGTTTACACTATATTGTAGTCTATGAAGTGGGCAATAGCATTGTGTTTTAAAAATACAACGTACGTACCTTGACTAAAAATTAGTTTGCTAAAAAATGCCAAAATAATTACAATGATAACATCAAAAATCACCCCTCACAGATTGCCGTAACAGATATAATAAAAATGAAAAAGTTTCCAAATGCTGTTGGAAAATGGTACCGACAGACTTGCTCAACTCAAGGTTCCACAAACCTTAAATTTATCAAAAATGCAACATCTGTGAAGTGCAGTAAAGTGTGCCTGTATAGCGTCAGGCACAGAGCCTAACATTAGCCAACATGTTTTCCCAGCGAGACCGTAAGCCCCACAAGGATAAGAAGGTGTGTCCACCTGATTTACAGCAGGTCCCCAGGGCCTGGGGGTAAGGGGGGAGGCGAGACAGCTCCAGGTGCCGTGTCAGGGGCCCTGGGCTCCAAGTTCTGGGGAGAGAGCTCATTTGAGCGACCATAACCATCGTCTCACAAGCATCACTGTGAGGATTAGAATAGAGAAGGACCCCAAAGGCTGCTGCTGCTGCGCTGCCAGGAACACAGTCGCTGCCCAGGCAAGGGCGGTGGAACAGAAACATCTTCTCCCTCCCCTCCCTCCCTCCCCTCCTTTCTTTTTCACCTCCCTTCCTCCTTCCAACCTGCCACCATTTTTTTCTGTCTTTTCTTCATTCATGAAGGCAACAGCGGCTGAGTGTCTGCTGTGTTCCAGGTTGGCTGTCTGGTCTATTGAGAAAAATCTCTGGAATGAAGAGGCCGAGAGGCCTGTGGGCTCCTCCTTCCGTGCTGCACCTGCTGACTCACCTGAGCTCAGTCGGTGCCCCCATGGGCCCTGGGGGACTGGTGGGGGGCGGGGCTGGTTGCCAAGGCCTCAGGTGATGTGGACCCGGAAGCAGGAAGTAGTCTGTATTCCCAGGACCTAGCACCTGCTTGGCTGGGAGATCTCCAAGGCAGGTGGGGGCCCAGGGGTGGGGTTGCTGGGGGGAGTGGGCGGGGAGGAGCTTGCTCAGGCCAGGGCCAGGAGAGAAGTGGAAGAGAGGCTGGGGTAGGGGCTGGGGCCAAGAGGGGTGGTGTGGGAGGGCAGGGCCAGGGCTGCAGTGCAGGGGGGCAGGGATGCGGCAGCCCCAGGATTCTGAGGTGGCCCTCTGGGGGGCTGGAGCAGGCGGTGCCCAGGACCATCCAGCTGAGATGGTCTTGTTAACGGAGGATGTGGAGCAGGAGCTGAGCGCCACAGCCCAGCAAGTGCTGGGGAAACTGTGGAGCCACCAGCTGTTCCAGTCCGAGTGGGACACCGGTGCCTTCATCATCTTCCTCGTCTTCCTCGGTGAGTGTGGCTTGGCCTCTGGCCCCGGGCAGCCTCCCAGGCCGAGGGCCATATCTGGATACCCATCCTGCCCACAGGCGTCGTGGCGCTCCTGCTGCTGGTCGTCTGCATCCATTGCTGCTGCTGTGGCTGCTGCCAAAGCCACTCCTCCAGGTCCCAGAAGGTGAGCCCGGAGCACCAGGGCCAGGCCGAGAAGGTGGCGGTGGGGTGGGGTGGGGTGGGGTGGGGCGGGCCGGGGGCCGAGGAGTGAAGCCACCAGCCCGTGTGCCTCTCTTGCAGAAACACGCCGGGGGATTTGATAACCTTGCCCTGGAGCCTTAATGCGGAGAGTTCTTGCTCCCCTGCCTTTGTCCTGCTGGTCAGCAATAACAATGCCTTGTTCAGCCAAAGCCTGAGTCTGGAGTGTATTCTGAGCCTCCTGTCACGGTGGGCAGTGTAGGCCCCCACTGCTTCATCCAGATGCCCCCTGTGTCCCTCACAACCTTCAGATGGCATGACTGTCACCAGGAGACCTCGGGTGATGTGCTGCAGCCACCGAGCGGCTGCCCATTCACCATCCCATTCGGCCCCTTGGAGGCCAGGGGTTCAGTCACTGGGTACTCGGCCCAGCTCCTGACTATCAGGGACCCCTGGCCAGGTCCCTACTCAGACAGACAGACAGACAGACAGACAGACAGACAGAAGGGCTCCAGGCAAAGTCGGATGATCTTTATTTCTTGAAGGCCCTGCCAGGGTTGCCAAGCGAACACAGTCAAGGGCACTACAGCTCATGGTGGGCAGCTTCTGTCCTCCTTCCCCAACTCAGAGCTTAGGGCCACCACCCACTCCTCAGGCTCCAGTGGGAGGGGGTGTGTGGCTGCCCCTTGCCATCCTGGAGGACAGGCTGCGAAGAGGGGAGGAAGGAGAGCCCTGGGCCTGGCCCCAGCCTGAGTCCAAAGGTTCCTGCCTTGGGGCGAGGGCAGGGCTTGGACTATAGGCTACCTTGAAGCTCCGCCTTCCTGACCTCCCCCATTCAAAACAAAAAGCACGCCAGTGTCACTTCCTCCCAGTGGGTCCAGGGTTCAGTCCCATCTGTGCAGATGTGACAGGCAGGGCAGGGTGAAGAGGGAAATAAATAGCCCGCAGTGCCGAGCTCTGGTCGGCACTTTGTGTGTGTGGGTGCGTGCGTGTGTGTTTATGTGTGTGTGTGTGTGTGGGGGGGGAACAGGGACTCCCTGGGCAGGGGCCATTCCCAGGGGGACAGGCTCTTGGGCGCTCTGTTCAGAAAGGCCTGTAGCTCCAGTAGCTGGAGAACACAGAGATCTGGGGAAGGAGGGAGATGGGGGGACATGGTGAGTGGTGGTGCTAGGGGATCTGGCCCCTGCTGCACCCTCTGTGACCCAGGTGAGATTTGAAGGTCATCCAAGGGCCATGTGTCAGGAAGAGGATACTGTTGCCAAGCAACACCATGGCCCACCTGTTTGGGGTGTGCAGAGGGTACGACAGATCTTAAGATTAGGGGGCCCTTTAGAGGTGTGCCGCCCCAAAAAAGAAGGGGCTAAACAACCTGCTGTTTGGCTGGCCTAATCTGCGTGAGGCCCAGCCCGGCCCTGACCGCCCCCATGTCCCTACCTTATCCTTGAGCTGCTGGCAGAGCTGCAGGGAGACGGTGAAGAAGACGAGGGCATCGTTCAGCCATGGGATCACACACTCCACCTTGTGCACGTGGCTCACCTCCAGACGCTGTGCACCCCACTCGCTGCGGGGAGATGGGAGGGTCCCTGAGGGCAGTTCAGCCGGCCAGGACCCCATCCCCTGAGGTGCAGACGGGCGAGGGCGCTCCAGGGACCCCTCCCAGGCAGGGTACTTACAACATGGCCCCGGGGCTGTGAAGCAGGGCACCTCCAGCTGGGCGGAAGTTCTAGGCAGAAGAACATCAGACTGGGTCAGGCCTGGGGCCTAGGGCGGGCAGGGATGGGGTGGGTGGGGTGCTCACCTTGGTGGAATTGGGCTGCAGGGCATGCAGCTGGTACACGGTGAGGCAGAGCTTGTTGAGGCTGATGTAGACGTTGACCAGCAGGTCGGAAGGCAGGGCGGGGGCGAACATCCGCTGTTGGGAGGGGGGCCGGGCAGGCAAGGGGGATGAGGGCTGAGCAGGCACATCTCACGCCCGCCCCTCCAACCACCCCAGGGACTCCCAGTCCCCATCCCATGGACTGGGGCTTCCAGTGTCTTCTCAGGTACCACAGATAGCTTCCTGCACCACTGGGCTTGGGACCCACTGATCCAGATCAGGGGGGTACATATCTGGGGGCTGCAGAATGGAAGCCAAGGACCCCATCCCAGAAAACTGCACATAGGACTCTGTCGACAATTTGGGGCTTGCAGGACCTCCTGGCACCCCTGTGTCCCTCCCGGGCGCGAGCTGGGCCCCTCTGTGGGGACCGCCTCTCCTGGAGCAGGGGCCGGCCTGAGGCACCACTGACCGTGAGGCCGCTGGCAGCGATCTCAGGCAGAGTGAGGGTAGCTGGAGTGGTGAGCCGGTTTCGGGCTCTGGTCAGCTGCAGCATCACGGCATCCATCAGCTGGGGGAAGGGGGCTGGTCACAGCCGCTGTGAGGGCAGCGGGGCCTGGTCCTGATCCCCTCCCCCTCCCCACCCCTGTGTCAGTAGCAACAAAATTATGGTAGCTCCTAGCTCCTTCCATAGAGGTCACAGTCTCTAGGGCCTGAACCCCTGCAGCACGGGGCTTGTTAAAGATGCAGGTAATTGGGCTCCAGCTGGGGGTCGGGGGCAGGACAGAAGGTTCTACTGCATGGGATCCTGGGTATTGGTCCAATGGGGAATAGAAGATACCAGAAGTTAGTCCCAGGGGCACGAGGGCGTGGTGGATGAGGGTACAGGCAATGAAGGAGCTTAGAAGAAGGGACTCTAATTCAGCTTGGGTGCAAGGGGCCACGGAGGGCTTCCTCAAGGAAGAATTGGGATGGCTAAGTTGAGGCCTTATGGTGGACACCAGCCCCATTTTCAAAGGTGAGGAAACTGAGGCTCCAAAGGGTTAAGGTCACACAGCTAGGGAACGGTGGAACCATCTGCACTCATCCCTTCCCTTTGTCAAGGAGCAAAGCTTTGGCTCGAACTCAGAGCCCCAGTTTCCACTGCTTCCAGCCATTCATCCAGCTGTTGCCATGGTGCTGGGGTCACCTGGCTCCAGGGAAAGGCACAATTACTGGGTGGAGGCATGGGGGCTGCACATTACACCCCAGAGAGTGGTCACAGTTCTGAGAAAGACCTTAGTCCATCTGGTTTCAAATTTTCATGAGGTCCAGAGAGGATAGGTGAACCACCTGAGGACACACAGCAAGTCAGGGGCAGAGCTAAAGCATGAACTCAGGGCATCTGAGCTCATCTTGTCTCTCCACACCACATGAATTCACTTTGTTAATTACAAAAGTTTTTCTGTTGCTGGTACTAAAACCTGTAGCTACTGTTTACCAAGCGTTTACTAGAGACCACTTTACCTGCATCATCACGATTGGCAGTCACTACAGCTTGTCCCCCTTTTACAGGTGAGGCTACTGAGGCACAGAATAGCTAAGTGAGTGACTTGAGGTTGCACAGCTCATAGTGGGGGCCCTGGGATCAGAGCCCAGGGCTGTTTCTGGAGCCTGGGCTGTGAGCCTTTCAACTGTGGCTGGATGGACATGTATACACTGAGAGGTGAAGGGTCAACCATTGGCTACACCTGAGAATGTGGGGGCAGAGCTCTCCAGGGGCCCAGTCAGAGGTCAGGGAACCTGGCTCTCCCATCCCTACGGGCAGCTCACCTTGAGGACCTCTGCTCCTGTCCTGAACTGGTAGCTCTCCTCCCGGTTGGCAAGGAGGTAAATGGCTTGGCTCACGTGGTTCCTGGCGTCCTGGATCTAAAAACAGCACCCAATGAGCAGCTAGTGGGCTGGGCCTCGGCAGGGAGAGGAACCAGCTTCACAGCAGCCACGTCCCTGGGGGCCCCAGCCTACGGACCCCCACCCTGAGGGCCTATCCTCCTAGGAGGGGCAGGGTGGGTGCCGCCTTCGGGCCAGGCCCTGGCTGGGTGCTGTGAGTCAGGCTTGGTCCCTGGCCTCATGTGGCTCACTTTCCAAAGGAGGACAGAGGATAATAGAGTAAAGGCACAAGGTAACAGACGGTGCAACTTGCACAAGGAAACAAACAGGGTGATGAGCGCGGTGAGGGAGAGGCTCCAGGGAAGCGACTCTTGAGCTGACACTCGTGTGATGAGAAAAGCTGAGGGAGTGGACTCCGGGCAGAGGGACAAGCCCGAGCAAAGGCCCTGAGGTGGGCTGGTGGCCAGTGAGAGGAGAGAAGGAGGGGACAGAAACCAGGCCCAATCACATAGGTGCTGTTAGGAAGCATGGACTTGGTCTCCAAGAGCCAGGGGAAGCCCCTGGAAGCTCTGGGCAGGGAGTGACTTGTTCAGGGTATCCCTGTAGTTCCCGCTGGGCTGGGGGCCTACACATAGGACAGGCTAGGAGACCAGGCACTGCCCACCACAGCTGTGCTGCTAGGAAACACCTTCCCAAGCCTGCTGTGGCTGCAGGTCCCCACAGTGGCCAGCCCAGGAGGCCTCAGCGCTGCAAGGGGCTGCCCCTGCCTGCCCTTGTGCCCCTGAGTCGTGGCTGGGGAAGGGCCCGGTTACCTGCTGCAGCTTCCACTGCTTGTCCTCCCTGAAGGCAAAGTGCAGCAGCTGGTTGTTCCTGGGCATCTTCAGGTTCACGTCCTGATGGGCAAGAGCAGGATAAGCTGGGCAGAAGGATGCCCTCCTGCTTTTGGCCACTTTGAGCCCTTGAGCCGGGGGCAGAAATGGGGTGTGTATGGTGGTTCAGGCCACAGCCACTACATGGGGCAGAGGGCCTCTCAACACCCTGGCCATTTGGGGAGTGAACAGGGAGGTCAGGAAACGAACTCAGGCCCAAGAGGAACCACGAGAAGTGAAAGGGAAAAGAACCAAGAAAGGGGAAGGCGGCTACGTCTGGGAGGAAGCATGTAGTTGTGGGCAAACGGAAAACATGTGTACATGCCAAGTGACGGAACGCCCACCTGAGGAGAGGGACCTTCCTCCAGGCCTTGGCACCTGCCACAGGGTCAAGTGCAGCTGGAGCTCAGATGTTGGCTGATTGCACTTTGATCTGGGGCCAGCCTAATCCTGCCAATGCCCACGCTTCCTGGGGCCCAGAATCCAGGTAGGGCCAGGTAGCGCTGTGTGCAAAGCATTCCTCCCCCCTTCCTGCACCTGTCACTGAAGCCACACACCAATCTCATGAGTGGGTTAGGGACGGTGTCATTTTACAAACGAGAAAACTGAGGCCCAGAGAGGTCAAGGATCCTGCCCAGAGTCACACAGCTGGCTGGCGGCAGAGCTGGGATAAGCAGGAGGCCCCCACGCTCTTCCCCACTGAGTCCTGTGGCAGCATGGGAAGGGGAAGAGGGGCCGGGAGACTCACCGCCTGGCTCAGTGCATCCCCTTGCAGAGTCAGCACGCCCTTCACCTGGTCTGTGCTACAACACGTGGGAGTCAGAGCAGCGCCTGCGGCTGCCCCTCCCACCACCCCATCCTCCCAACAGGCCGTCCCTGGCTGTCACAGGATGGTCCAGCCCGTCCCACTGCATATCCTCTGGACGTTGGAGCTGAAATCAGTCTGCAGGGCAGGGCTGTGCCACCTGTCCTAGAGGATATCCCAACCCCTCCCCAAGAACCCACCCCCAACCCAGCCCAAGCTCACCCACAGCTGCTCAGGATGAAGTTCTCCTGCTTTGTGAACCCCTCGGTGCCTGAGCCCGGCAGAGTAAAGCGGAGAGAGGCCTCCTGCAGAGGGGAGTTGGGGTAGAGCTCACCCACTCCAGCCTAGCCATGTGTCCAGGAGCCCCACTCCCAGGGCCCCTCCCCCATAGCCTGAGTTTCAGGTCCTACCTGAGCCGATACCTGCTCCTTCCACACTCCCTGGGAGCTTACTGTGTGCCCAACCCGGGGGAGAGAACCGAGAGATACCCTCCCGGCTTGGGTAAGGTTTGGAAGTGAGGAGCAAAGTCAGGGGAGACAGTAGTCATGGCAACCTACAATTTTGGCTTCACCAGGCACTGCCTGGACATTTTTTTGTGATTCTATTGGCTTTATTTTATCACAACAGCCCTGAGGCCGGTACTAGTATCTTCTTTTGGCAAAGGGGAGGCCCAGAGAGATCGAGTACTTGGCTGAGGTCAAAATGCTGGGTCCTTCAGATCTGAGGTTAAATGTCAATTCCAAAGGAGGCCTTCCCCGACCCCCGGGGCCGCGCTCACAGGGCTGCTTGTGGAATTGGGTAATTATCTGCTACTGCTTGCCTCCCGGCTAGACTCTTAAGTCCTCTGAGGGCAGGGCCTGGTCTGAATACCGCGCGTTGCGTACACAGTCGGCGCTCGGGCGGCAGCCGCGGGAGGCCGGGGAAGGAGCCGCGCTGGGGGAGGGTAGGGAGGGTGGGCGCCCGCACAGGCCCTCAAGGCGCGTTACCTTGAGGATGTCCTGCAGCTGCCTCAGCACGGCGTGCACCTCGTCGTGCAACAGCCAGCGAAACTCCTCCTCCTGCGGGGACAGGCCCGTAGTCAGCTGCCCGGGACCGCCGACCCCCGCCCCACCCCGCCCGCGAGCCTCACCAGCACCGCCCGCTCCGCCGCCGTAGCTGCCATCACGGTCGCCATCACCGCCGCTCGCTGCCCAGCGACCGTCACCGGCCCGCCGTCCGCTCGCCGCTCAGTCCTCCGTCGCGCCCGGGCCCACCCCCCGCTGCCGATTGGCTGCGCGGGCGCCCGCCCCGCCTCCAGCTCGCGACGCTGTGAGCGCCCCGGAACCCGCCTGCTCCGGCTCGCCCGGCACACCGCCCGTACCAACCGCGGGCGCTGAGCACTCCGGCGCCGTATCCATCGCTACTGTCGGGCCGGAGCGCCGGGGACGCTCGTCCCGCCCCTTCTCGGCCCTGATAGGGCGCCCTGCTCCGCGCACACTCACCGATTGGCCGGCCCGATAGCTTGCTCTCGCCGCGTCCGGCGATTGGCCGACGGGGAACCTTGTTTCCGCCCGATCTCGCCTCCGGCCCACTAGTTCCGTCGGTCCGGGAGGGACTAACGCGCGGACCCTACAGTCCCGTCGCCGTGCTGAAGAGGCCGCCGCTCCGCTCCACGCCGGGCCCTACCCCTCCCACCACCGCACGGCGCTCGATGTCTGGGCGCAGACCACCGCCAAGGTCACAGTTGTGTTAACAAGAAACGTTTTTATTTTGCTTGCAGTAGCTTTTTGTTAATTGCACAAAATCATGTTTTATTTTTGCCATTTAAACATTATCACACAATCCTATTCTGAAAGACAAATGTTCATTAAAAACAAAGCAAAAATAAAAATTCACAACCTTAATTACCTAGAAGATTTGTCATTTAAAGGAGGTTTAAAGGAAAAAAAAGGGTGGTGGAGGAGGGGCTTTCTTACAAGCTTTTTCACAAGTGTCACATTTTTTCCTTAAAAGGGAAGGATTTCAAAACAAAGGTGAAATAGCTTAAACAAATATTCATAAAAAGGAACTTTACAGAATTGTCAACAATATTAAGACAACATTGACTAACCAGTTTCATTACAGCATCTTCCCCCACCCCCACCCCCTAGTGTCCGGCTAGGACTAGCACAGGCTTTGTGTTCAGACAGAAAAGAATTCAAAATCCCAGTGAAATTAACAACTGTGCCAAAAACCACGGGCATCTCCCCTGCCTTCCACCCATGTCTTCTGAGATCCCCTGACCTGGGTTCTGATCAGTGGAAAAGGGCCAAGGCTGTGAGGGGGAGGGGCCCCACACCAGCGTGGCCACCTCATTGTTTATCATCACATATTCACTATAATTGCTGACCTTCTGCGGTGTGACTTTGGAAAATCCAACCCATGCAGAGGGAGAAAACACTGACATCCTTTAGGTAACTTCTCCTTGTTCTTATGCCACATTCCAAGCCCCTCTGGTCCCCTATCCAAGGAGAAATGCTAGGGTCTCGAGGATGTCTTAGATCTGCCTCTGAGGGTCAGGTAGCTCTGGTTCAGTCAGGCCTAGTTCTCCTCTTCCCTCCCAACAGACCCCAGGACCCTGAAAGCACCGAAGACCAAGCTGCTGGCTGAAGTGCAGACACTCATTCCTGTTTCAAGAGCTGAGCCTAAGAAATGGTCATCGTTGGTCAGGTTGGGTCTGGACCAAAGAAGGAAGAGACAGAAAGCAATACTGTCTCCATGAGAAGAAAAGGGGGAGGGGAGGAGAATGGAGAGAGGTGGGCATGCAAGGAACTTGTGCAGGGATGGGCTGGAGAAGGTGGGACTGCTGTGAGGGGATGTGGGTCAGAGTGGCTCTTCAGAACCAGGTGAAGGGTCTGTGGCGTAATGGAAATAGGAAGGAACCCCATACCCCTCCCTCTTCAATCCTCAGTGCTGGCCCTCAGGACCCCCTTCCTAAGGACTGGAATGCAAATCCAAATACTACAACAGCCTGGTGAGGAGTGAGCACCCTTACACCAAAGCAAGGAAGTCTGATCCCAGCCCAGGCTCCACAGTGACGGTGACTTCCGGGCAGGTGCTGAACAGCAGTGAGGAGAGGGCTTCTGTGAAGCTCACCTAGGGGCGGGCTGTTTGCTGCTTTCCCTGGAAAGCCAGAGCCCTGTCTTCGCTTGACTCTGCCAATCCCTTTTCAGCTCACAAAGGCATTTATGGAGAGTTGGTTGCACATTGGTAGCTTAAACATGACAATCCTCATCAGCTGGTCACCTGAGGTTGGAGGGCCCATGGGACCCTCGGTTTACAGTCTGCTGGCTCATCTTGGCCCAGAGCCTCTCTCTGCGTGGGATCCAGTGGGGGACAGTGGACAGAACCACAGCCTCTTCGTTGTGAGGGAAGCAGTGGGAAAGCTTCCACTTCTCACTGCTGATTCTAGTTCCTCAGCTGGAAGGGGTTTGAGATAAGACAGCTTGGAAAAAGGGGAAAAAAAAAAAGCCAGGCAGCAGTTTCTGGGCAGCTTCTATCCTGGGGCGAGAGCCAGTATGGTGGGTTGTGTGTGTGTGTGTGTGTGTGTGTGTGTTTGTGTGTGTGAACACACAGCCACCTAGTCCAAGGCCGGTGCCCAGCTCAAGAGCTTTCCCACAGGCCAATCCTGCTGACACCCCTCCCCTCTCCAGGACCTCTAGGGGAGGAGCGACGCTGTGTGCTGTGCTGATGGCAAGTCTCAAAGTCTGTAAAAAAGAAGATGGAGACAGGTGGACTGGTCCAGAGTTAAGTCCCAGGACCCCAACTCCATGTGAGGAAGAGGGGGTCAGAGGGAAGATGGGGGGGTGGGGGTGGGGTCAAGGGCTTAGTGTATATAGGCTCGGTACACGGCAGACATGTCATTGTCAGACTGGTCCAGTGCCTTGGCTCTTTTGTACACCTGGAAAAAAACGACATGGGCTTAGTCTGGCCACAAAGCTGACTTACAGACACAGATCTGCTTCCGAGAGGCGGTTCTCGATGTGGTTAGGTAGGTAGGTTCTGGAGTCTAGGCTGTCTGGGCGTGACTCCTGGATCACCCACTGACTGGCCTAACCTTGGACAAAGTGCCTCAGTTTCTCTGTGTCTCCACCACTGCTTCTTGACTTTATGGAGAAGGTAACAGGGTTATTGTGAGGATTAATGGAGTGAGGAATATAAAGGGCTCAGAGGCAGGGCTCAGCATTGTTAGTAGTTATAATCATGTTCCTTCCTGCTCCAAGGACTTCCCATGTTATTCTCTGGGCCACTGTCCCTGTCCTTCCCTCAGCATTGGCTGGCTCCTTCCCAATCAGCTCCAAGGCCTTTCCTGACCATCCCATTTGAAGCAGCAGCTGCACCACTTTACCCAGCCACCTCCATCCCTTTACTCTGTTCCACTTTATTCATAATTCTAACCTTCTGCAATTCTTACTTGTTTAAACATTTATGTGCTTACTTTGTGCCTCCTTCCATTAAAATGTAAGCTCCATAAGGAAAAGAAGGGGCTGCACCCTGTGTCCCCAGAGCCTAGCATGGTGCTTGGCAATTAACAGCCACCCTAAAGGTACTAGACGAATATGAAAGAGTGTGAGAAAAATTAAAAAGCCATCATTTAACAAGGGCAGCACAACATCCAGTCATGTTGAAAAAAATGCAGCTGGACACAGGTTCCTCCCACACAGTTGGCTGCCTGCATTTTTTTCTTTTTCTAAACATGATGTCCACTACAGCTCAGGTGTAGCTGTCAACTCAGAATGAAGACTAAATAAAGACCTTTTGAGATAAATGAGAACTAATCATTGCCAGCAAACCTGCATTCAGGAAATGCTAAAGCAAGTTCTTCCAGCTGAAAGGAAAACAATACCAGAGAGAAATTCAATTCTTCAGAAAGGAAAGGAAAGTACTGGAAATGGTAAGTTAGAGAAATAAGAACTTATTTTTTCTCTGAATTTCTTTAAAATACATATGACTACTTAAAGCAAGACATTCTGACAATGGTGGGTTTAAAACAAAGACAAATGTAACACATAGGACATCTGTACTCTAAAGCAGGGGTTCTCAACCCGGGATCATTTTGCTCCCCACCTGGAGTGACATTTGGTAATGTCTGGAGACACCTTCTATGAACTGAGGGGGTGCAACCGGCATCTAGTGGGTAGAGGACAGGAATGCTGCTAAACACCCTGCAGTGCACTGGAGAGCACCCACATCAAAATGTCAATAGTGCCCAGGTTGAGAAACCCTGCCTTAGAAGATGAGGGAGGGAGAGGTAAATGGATCTACATTTTATGTAAAGAGGTCTAATCTAGGATGTGAAATTAAGGATGTGTATAGCAATCCTTAGAGCAAAGACAAAAATGATGCACTGTTAAAAAGCCAATAGATAAAATGGAATTAAAAAAATATATATTTATTTATTTGGCTGCGCTGGGTCTTAGTTGTGGCACACAGGATCTCGGGATCTTCACTGTGGCATGTGGGATCTAGTTCCCTGACCAGGGATTGAACCCGGGCCTCCTGCATTGGGAGGGCGGAGTCTTAACCACTGGACCGCAAGGGAAGTCCCAATAAAATGGAATTCTAAAATATATTCAAATATCCCAAAAAAGGGATATCCCAAAAGAAAGGAGGAACAGACAAACAAAAGCCAGAGTGGACAAATGGCAATCAAATGATAAAAGAGTAGCTCTAAATCCAACCACATATCAACAGACTTCAAGACAAAGACTAAATGTTAATGGACCAGTTAACCTCAAGATCCTGAACTCCAAACAGTGGCCAGAAAGTGCCGTGCTCCATCAAGAAATTAACCAAAATGTCTGTTTCCAAGCCAACGAATCCTGTAGTCAAGGGAGAGGCAAGTGGAAATCACCTCACAGAGAAGTGCTCCCAACACAAGCCACCATGGAACCCTTCAGAAGTAACCACAGTTACAAACTCATCAACGAAAAATTATACAACACACGAGGAATTCCACTACCAAGAGAGAACCTGAAGGTAAGAAAGGAGGAACCTGAAATTGTACTTCAAACTGGAAGAGTGAAACAAGTACTCTGAGATGTTCAGACACATGAAGGAAGGACAGAGACACAGAATTCAAGGACAGAAGATTATAAACTATGAAAAGGCAGGTCTGAAAAGAACAGTACTGTGTATTTATTTATTTATTTATTTATTTTTGGCTGCGCTGTGCGGCTTGCAGGATCTTAGTTCCCCAACCAGGGATGGAACCTGGGCCTCCAGCAGTGGAAGCAAGGAGTCCTAACCACTGGACAGTCAGGGAATTCCCCAGTACTGTGTATTTTTACTTCTTCTTTGTCTCTATAGAACAAGCTACTTGAAACCTCTATTTAACTTGAATAAAAATGCATATAGTTTATAGCACTTGGAAGACAGAGTCTCTAAAATAAATGAATCTGTGTGATTCATGTATGTACGTGTTTCACAAAATGTAGATTTTTAAAAATTTATTTTATTATTTTATGTTTTGGCTGCGTTGGGTCTTCGTTGCTGTGCGCGGGCTTTTCTCTGGCTGCGGCGAGCGGGGACAACTCTTCGTTGCAGTGCGCGGGCTTCTCATTGCGGTGGCTTCTCTTGTTGCAGAGCACAGGCTCTAGGCTTGCGGGCTTCAGTAGTTGTGGCTCGCAGGCTCTAGAGCACAGGCTCAGTAGTTGTGGCGCACGGGCTTAGAGGCTCCGCGGCATGTGGGATCTTCCCGGACCAGGGCTCGAACCTGTGTCCCCTGCATTGGCAGGCAGATTCTTAACAACTGCACCACCAGGGAAGCCCAAAATGTTGTTTTTATTGTAATTCTATAGTAAAGACAAATATTGCTCAGCTTTTTTTTTTTTTTAAGCTTATACTTCTATCAGATTGAGATAAGAAAACTGAACTTCTAAAAAACTGTTTCCAAAAAGTGCCTATGTAGGTGCTTAATAGATATCATTCAAAAAAAATGTTAAGGACTAAACAATCCAATTAATAGGCAGACAGTGTCAGAATGGATAAAAATGCAAGCCCCAATTATAGACTGTCTACAACAGACACAATTTTAAAACAAAGGTTGAAAGTAAATGGATGGAAAAAAATACATCACATGGAAATCGTAAGCATGAGAAGGCTACAGCAGCCATATGAAAATCAGACAACAGACTTCAAGACAAAGATCAAGGTGGACATTTCTTAATAACGAAAGAGCAAATTCATCAGGAAGACATAACAAGCATAAATGGCTAAGAGCCCAATAACAAAGACATCAAGCAAAATGGACAGAATTAAAGGGAGAAACATGATCCCACAATCAAAGCTTGAGGTTTTAACATCCCTTTCTTAGCAATTGAAAGAACTAGAGAAAAAGGTCAGTAAAGATAATCTGAAAAAATACTACCAACCATCTCAACCTAATCGATATGTGCAGAACACAGCACCCAACTGCAGAACACGCAGTCTTCTTAAGTGAACATGGCACACCCACCAAGACAGATCATCTGCTGAGCCACAAAACAAGTCTGAATCAATGTAAAGAGTTAAAATCCATATGTAGTATATTTTTTTAGATCACAGAGATACATTAGAAATCAATAACCATTAGGTATCTAGGAAACCCTTCAGGGTTTTTATTTGTATTTGACAAATAATCCACAGGTCAAAGAAGAACTCCCAGGGAAGTAAGCATGGCTCGGAGGAAATATACTTAGAAAAGGAAGGTCTAAAATCAGCAACCTAAGATTCCACCTTGAGAGGTTAGACACAGAGCCAAGCCAAGCCAAAGTAAGCAGAGGGAGGAGTGCAAGGGAAACAAAGGAGGGCTGCTGGGACTAGCACCGCGGCCTCCTGCTGTTACCTCATTGGCTGCAGCTGCCATAGGAGTCGGATGGTTGACGGCATCACCCAGCGCAATGGCTAGACGGAGATCCTTCTGAATGTATTTCAGGTAGAAATCAGGCTTAAAGTTTCCTTGTAGGATATCTGAGGAGGGAAAGTCATTCATCAGAAGATCTGAAAGGATCCTAAATAAGAAACCACCTGGAGTCCTGTCAGAGGTCAATACCTAGCATTTCCTCCCCCTTGGACACCCAAGAGACAAGTTCCCAGCCTGTAGCCCCAAATCCTATCTACCATGTCTCCGGATGCTCTCTGACTGGGGGCCTGGACTGACTGGAGTGGGTGCATCATTCACACACAATGAGCCCCTGAAGAAGACACTGTTCTGTGACATCTGCCTGACCCAGTTCCCAGCTTCAACCAAAACTAAAACGCAAAAGAGAGGCCAAAGGCAACTTACTTTGGCACTTCTGGTCCAGGAAGATGCTGGCCAACTGTCCCTGATTGAGGATGTCCAAGAGTGTCTGCTGGGACTGGCCTGTCACTTGGGCCAGGGTGAGCCCCTCAGCGATGGTGGCCATGAAGCTCCCCTGGACCATGTTCACGATCAGCATCATCTTAGCTGCGTTGCCAACCTCACCTGCCCAGGGCAAAGAATCGTGGTCACATCCCAAGAATCCTGTGGGGAGAGACTTTCTGCCCACCCTCACCCCTGCTTGGACCCACCTCTACACCCAGGGGAGGCCCCATTCACCTGCCCCTGACAGAACTGGCTCTGACCCTTCTGGCTCTTCCTCCTTCCAGGCACTGACTGTGCAAGTCAAAGGAAACCTTCCCACGGGGGCCCCAGGCAGAGAGGCCATGCGGGACTGACGGTGTCATCAGGGCGGTCTAGAGGGGATGTGGCCCACCCAGCCTCCAGGCCTGAAGTGGCCCGACAGGTGGGCAGGCATGTTACCTAGAAAGAAGGAAGTCTTCCCCATTGCCTGGAAGCAGCTGCTGCAGTCCTCATATAAGCCCCTGTCTCCGGCCGCTAAGATCACCAACATCCCATCATTAGATAGCTGCTGATTCCCTGAGACCGGGGCTTCCAGAAAGCGGCCCCCCCTGGACACAATCACCTGGAAAGGAAAGTCACAGCTTCTGGAGGCCTTGCCTCTCATGAAGGTCTTGGGCAGGAAGCAAGGAGCATACTGGGGCAGGAGCACTTGACCCTCCACGCCGAGGCCCCAAAGCTGATGCCCGTACCAAGGTGCTGGACTGACAATGGGAGGGTCAGCAGACTGTCCTCCACCAGGTGCCTGAATCACATGCAGTAGACAGAGAGAAGCTGGGGTGTCCTCATAGGCTCCCATTTACTCGTAATTTCTCACAAAGACCAAAGACTATAACCAACATGACAATGCCAATGGCGTGGTTGACCACACTTCCTAAAGACACTGTCCTACCTTGATTTTAGCCACCCGTAGAATGCACATGGGCCACAAATCACCACCCCCTCACTTGGGCCCAGTGGCTCAGCGTGGTGGAATACTCTGCTAGTATCTGTAGAAAGCTGCTTAACTCAAAAAGGCCCTGCTGGCAGCCTAGATTTGCTTCTGAGAGGCTGGCAGCTATAGGACCCAACGCCCATCCCAGCCAGGAAACAAGTCTCCTTTCACAGCCACTCAGACTAGCTGTAGATCTGAAGGCAGAGAGTGAAGACAGGCTAGTCCCAAAGTCTCTGGCTTTGGCTCTAGAGTAACTAAGTTGCCCACTCTTCGGCATGGTTAGCCTGGGTCTTGGGCTCCAACTGAAAGGATGCTGGAGGGCCAGCCCGAATGAGGCCGCTACCTGGGCCAGCTCGGTGACTGTGTCAGCATCCACCGTTGACATGTCCACGTAGCACTTCCCGGGGCGGATCCCTTGCAGCACACCACTGGGGCCCAGCACCAGCTGTGGGGACACAAGGGAGAAGCAATAGCCCAGGCTCCCAGCCAGACACCCAGGAGTCCCTTAGACCTAAGGTCAGCGTCCTGCTGATTTTTTGGCTCATTTCCCCAATAGAAGCTAAATATTAAGGCTCAAAAGGGAAGAGCATGTAATTAAGCAAGGGAAAGAGGAGAATTTATGGTATGCTCCCATTTATCTTCAAAAAGAACATGTGTGTTTCTTTTTATTAAAAACCTCCCATTGAAAAGATGGAACCTCACTATTTATTTTTTTTGGCTTCTTTGGATTTACTTGGATTAGTCCAGTCATGAGTTTAACAAGATGACTACTGCACTTGAACTTTTAAAGCATACAAATACAGCGATAGCTAAACATAGGAACTTGTCACATGGACCACAGGCACACCAAAGCTTCCAGCTCAACAGGAATACATTAGCCTGTCAGGAACCATTTCACATTTCAGCACAGACCTCAGGGACCCTCATCAGTTTCATTCTTTGTTCTGAATTAAAGGAAGTCTGTATTCAATCTATGCAAACACCCTTCACAATGGGAGATGGCCCCCAAATGGGAAATCCACCGCCCCACCCCTCCCCCAATGCAAACACTCACTCAGTGCTCAGGGGAGAAGGGGAGGAGGCCAGCCAGTTTTCCCGGCCACAACCTGAGACGCTGAGGGGAGGGAGGGGATCCTTACGTCCTTGGCTGCCTTTGGATCCGACACGCAGGCAAACGTGATGTCACAAGTTGAAACGACTTCAGCGGGGGTTCTTCCTAGGCGGGCCCCCTCCTGGATGAACAAATCACACTGCAAAAGTCACAGATCCTAATGTGAGCTGCAGGCAGTGCACAACACACACACCAGCCAGGCCAGAGATGCAGTGCTCAGTCCTCCGGAGTGGCCTTCCAAGGCAAGAGGCAGAGACTGTGAGCCAGGGACCCCAGCGGGCAGTCTGACTGCTCAGGGAAGTGGACGGAAGCCCCTTAAGCACAGTCTTGTGGTTTTTTTTTTTTGGCCACACTCATGTGAGACCTTAGTTCCCTGACCAGGGATTGAACCCACGCCCCTACAGTGGAAGCGCAGAGTCTTAACCACTGGACTGCCAGGGAAGTCCCCAGTCTTGCCTAGGAGGATGTTCCATGTTCTACTTCACAGGAGGCACAAAACAAACGTCTGCTGAAGGTTTTCTGAATGAAGAACAGGATGTGAATAGTACTTGTCTGCCGCTCTTTGTGGCTGTCGCTGTCTTGGCTGTGGTGAAATCTACCCAGTGCCCTGTGAGCTGGGGAAGCAGGGCTTGGGCTAACAGGTTGCCATTCCGTACTGAATTGTTTCTGGCGGGGGGGGGTCTACAAGCACTAATTTTTCTTTTCTGAAAATTAAAATCACTAGAACATCTCATAACAAAATACATCATTAACATTTTGCTGTATTTCCTTTTTCTTTCTTTTCTTTTCTTTTTTTTTGCGGTACACGGGCCTCTCACTGTTGTGGCCTCTCCCGTTGCGGAGCACAGGCTCTGGACGCACAGGCTCAGCGGCCATGGCTCACGGGCCCAGCCGCTCTGCGGCATATGAGATCCTCCCGGAGCGGGGCACGAACCCGTGTCCCCTGCATCGGCAGGCAGACTCTCAACCACTGCGCCACCAGAGAAGCCCTGTATTTCCTTTTTCTAAAGGCATTTCAAGAAAGTATTTAGAATAATTTGGACCTATTATTTTGCATCTAATTTTTAACATTTTATATGATTACATCTATCAATATTATAGACTTTCATAATTACTGTTTATAACGCATGGCTGCAGGATACTCCACTGAGATATATACCTGAGTTTACCTAATGGATCTCCTGCAGTTCAATATCTGGCCTGATTTTAATTATAAATGAGCCCAACAAATATCCATCTCTTCTATTTTTTGAATTTAGATCTCTGTAAGTAGAATATAACAGGCTCCAAAAATGGTTTTAAAAAATGTAGACAAATGGCTTTCGAATAAGGCTGTGTCCATTTATAACGATCTCTGGCAAAGTCTCAAATCACCAACACAGAGCACATTTTTTAAAAACAACAAATAAGTACACATAAATACATTAAAAACTTGTCCTACTAGATGATTTAACAAGCCAAAAATGGCCACTTTCTGCTTGATATATTCTGATTACTCCTGATTACTAAATCTCTTTAATACCTCTGTTTATTGTTTCCTCTTTGTGAGCTATTTAAAAATCTTTAAATCATTACTATACTATTTGTTTAACAAGAAATTCCACTCCTGGTTTTATACCTAAAGAAAACAAAAACACTAATTTGAAAAGATACACACACCCCAAATGTTCATAGCAGCATTACAATAGCCAAAATATGGAAGCAACCTAAGTGTCCATCAACAGATGAATGAATAAAGAAGATGTGGTACACACACAGACACACACACGGAAGAATATTACTCAGTCATAAAAAGAATGAAATTCTGCCATTTGTAACAACATGGATGGACCTAGAGGGTATTATGCTTAGTGAAATAAGTCAGACAGAGAAAGACAAATACGCTACACTATCACTTATATATGGAACCTAAAAAACAAACAAATAAATGAATATAAATAAAAGAAACAGACTCATAGAACAAATTAGTGGTTACCAGTGAGGAGAGGGAATCGGAGAGGGGCAAAATAGGAGTAGGGGACAGTACAAACTGCTATATATAAACTAAATAAGCTACAAGGATATATTGTGCAGTATAGAAAAATATAGCCATCATTTTATAATAACTTTAAATGAAATATAACCCATAAAAATACTGAATCACTATGCTGTACACCTGAAACTAATCTACCAATGTAAATCAACTATACTTCAAAAAAACCAAAACCAAACAAACAAAACCCCCAAAACCCCCCACAAAAACTAGGGAAAAATACATAAAAATTGTTAGGGTAGTGGGAAATTTTTAGAAATACAAAATTTTTAAATTCCAAAAAATAAAAAAAAAACGAGTTGGCATACTTTTCAATTATTTTTCGTTTATTTTTTGTTGTGAGGAGTATTATCAAAAACTATTCATGGGGTGGCTGGGATGAATTGGGAGAATGGGACTAACATATATACACTACTATGTATAAAACAAACAGCTAATGAGAACCTACTGTATAGCACAGGGAACTATACTCAATGCTCTGTGGTGACCTAAATGGGAAAGAAATCCGAAAAGAGAGGATATATGTATAGGTACAGCTGATTCACTTTGCTGTACAGCAGAAACTAATACAACATTGTAAAACAACTATACTCCAATAAAAACTAATTAAAAAAAATATTCATCTTGGGTTTCCCTGGTGGTGCAGTGGTTAAGAATCCACCTGCCAATGTAGGAGACAGCGGTTCAAGCCCTGGTCGGGGAAGATCCCACATGCCACAGAGCAACTAAGCCTGTTCACCACAACTACTGCGCCTACGCTCTAGAGCCTGTGAGCCACAACTACTGAAGCCCGCATGCCTAGAGCCCATGCTCCGCAACAAGAGAAGCCACCGCAATGAGAAGCCCGCGCACCACAACAAAGAGTAGCCCCTGTTCGCCATAACTAGAGAAAGCCTGCATGTAGTAACAAAGACCCAACTCAGCCAAAAATAAATAAATAATAAAAAGAATCTGCCCGCCAATGCAGGGGACATGGGTCTGAGCCCTGGTCCGGGAAGATCCTCCATACCACGGAGCAACTAAGCCCATGCACCACAACTACTGAGCCTGAGCTCTAGAGCACGTGAGCCACAACTACTGAAGCCTGTGCACCTAGAGCCTGTGCTCCGTAACAAGAGAAGCCACTGCAAAGAGAAGTCTGCGCACTGCAATGAAGAGTAGCCCCCGCTCACTGCAACTAAAAGAAAGCCTGTGTGCAGCAATGAAAACCCAACGCAGCCAAAAATAAAAAAAAATAAATTTATTAAAAAAAAATTCACCTTTTTCCTTAAAAAGACAGACTTAAAAAGATCTATGTTAATAATTTTGTTTTCTTCTGGTTTTTCCTTTTGAAAGAAATGAGGGTAAGCAGCAGAGCTGTCTGATTCCAAGCCCAAGTTCATAATTGCTTTGCTCTACTGTCTTCCCATAAATTAATCTGGAAAGAATGGCCACGTTTATAACAATTAAGCTTTCCAATCAAGAAAACAGGATGACCCGAGGCACTTCTATCAAATGGGAACATACTTATAATGCAAACCCTTAGATTCTACCGATGGTCTGCAAGTATGCATGTCTAGATTTCCTGGTTACCCTGGCCTTGAATCAGAAATATCTGCTGAAAGGGCCTCTGAGATCTCACTCCTGACTCAGGGCCCCACAGCACCTACCCAATGCCCAGCACCTGAAGCCCACATCTCTTAGCATGGCTTTCAGTGCCCTTTCTCCCAGGCTCCCTCAACTCTCCAACCAGTTCCTTATTATTCTTGAAAAGGGCGGTTTTAACAAAGTGAACTTCTTACTTTGCCTAGAACATTTTTGTTTATTCAAATCCACCAGCTCTACTACCTCCCTTCATTCCAGCTCTCACCTTGCTACACACATGGGATGCTCACCCCATCATTTCACAAATATATGCTTAGCCACACCGTGTTCCTCAAGAGGCTGGTTCTTTCTTGGTCTCTTCGTTCCTGGCAAATACACTGCTTTAATTTTCTGGTACTTAGACTATGGTTCTTTATTTCTTTAATTTTATTTATTTATTTATTAATTATTTTATTTGGCTGTGTTAGGTCTTCATTGCTGCGCGTGGGCTTTCTCTAGTTGCGTCGAGTGGGGGCTACTCTTCGTTGTGGTGCACGGGCTTCTCATTGTGGTAGCTTCCCTTGTTGCAGAGCACGGGCTCCAGGCACACAGGCTTCGGTAGTTGTGGCTCGTGGGCTCCAGAGCACAGGCTCAGTAGTTGTGGCGCATGGGCTTAGTTGTTCCGCAGCATGTGGGATCTTCCCGGACCAGGGATTGAACCTAGGTCCCTTGTGTTGGCAGGTGGTTTCTTAACCACTGCGCCACCAGGTAAGTCCTAGACTATGGTTCTTTACCTTTTCCTGGATGGGAACTTGATGGGAGCCTGGCCTCTCTCCATTACAAAAGACTTGGAATTCCATTTCAGGGCATGCACAGACCCCTTGAATCCATGGACCACCTGAGGTTAAGAACTTCTAAACCTGTCCTGTCCCATATGGTAGCCACTAGCCACAGGAGACTGTTTATTTTTAAGTGAAACAAAATTTAAAATTCTTCAGTCTACTAGCCATGAATCAAGTGTTCAAGAGTCACATGTGGCCAATGGCTACCACACAGGCCAGTGCAGATATAGGACATCTCTTTCACCACAGAATGTTCTACGGCACGGTGCTGTTAATACAATCCAAACACAGAACATAGTGCAGCCATTAACAAGGACGAAGCAGATCTGTTGATACACACTCTCCATATCAATGATTACACACACACACACACACATACACACACACACACACACACACACACACACACACACACACACACACACACACACACACACACACACACTCTTGCATGTGCATGGAAAAACCTGACAGGTTTTTTTCCTATTACTTATTTCAGGTAATGGCAGAGAGGGAAAATTTCCACTTCATTTTATACCCCTGGGTGTTTTAAATGTTCAGTTTTTATGATAACGTCCTACACTGGTGTATCTACACCCCCACCTGCCTGAACTAAGAGCTTGGCTTCTACTCCATGGCATGCAGAACGATGAAGAGAGACAGGAGGGAGAGTCCTATCCTTAGTTACCCCAAGGGTCAAGGCTCTGTCCCACCCCACCCAACAAGCACCACTATGAATGCTTACTTTCTCTGCAGTCCGGTTCCAGACAGTCACCGTGTGACCCATTTTTAGCAAGTTGGAGACGATGCCACTTCCCATGAGGCCAAGGCCCAAAAATCCTATCCTGAAAAAGAGAGAGACTGATCAGTTCAAGGTGGGGGGTGGGGTGGGGGAGGACAGGGTGAGATCCTGAATGCCATACAGGCTCTGCTTCCTCATAAACCTGGGGAGCCTCACCTCAGACCACCAGGAACGCTGCTCTGTGGTGTGCTGACACCACCACTGCAGAGCCAGCGGTAGTGCAGGCAAAGCGTGCCTTTTCTTATCATGCCACTGTTCAAAAGTGTTCATAAGTTTAAACAGGCATTTTAAAATCCTCAACTGCCACTGCAAGAAGTATGACTCATATGGTTTATGGCAAATCTCCCAAATCATTTCCTTGTTGCTTTGATAGAAGGTCTGAGCTTACAATTCCATTACAGTGAGAAGGCAGACATTTATCTTCAGATCCTGCAACAGTTCCTGATCAGCCACCTCGAGTCATAGGTCTTGAGATGCCAATTTAAAGCACCTTGGGATCCATGACAAGTTAACAGGAGAAGTAAGTACGGAGCCAGCCACCTTCCTCAACTGCAGGAGTCAGCATCCTGGTGCTCACCTCCCCTTCCCAGCTCCACGCCCTGCACCACCTTTGCACTCTTCGTGCCGTCAGCAGGGACAGGCCTTGCCTCGCTTCTTCAAAGCCTCACCTGAGCTTTGGAACCAATCTTTCTTTCCCAGTGCATGGATTCTTCTCCTGAACCTCTTTCCTCCCGTTGCTTCTCTACCCTGGCCTGTCCTTCTCTCCACCACGCCTTCTAACTGCAGGCCCATTATGATCCTTCTGAATCTGAAGTACTCAGGTGGACAGTATGTTTGGCTTACCTTCACTTCCTACAGCTTGCTCCTTCCTACAACCCCTAGAACTTGGGAGCTACAAGCTGCTACATGCTTTTATAGATGATTTTACCTTGCCCAAATGTCTCTTCTTGGTTCTTGCACTTCTGTAACTCTCCTTGCATGAGACATGGCTAAACAATGCCTCTTTCTTCATTTAATTAATTTTTTGGCTGCGTTGGGACTTCGTTGCTGCACGTGGGCTTTCTCTAGTTGCTTTGAGCCAGGGCTACTCTTTGTTGCAGCGCGGGCTTCTCACTGCGGTGGCTTCTCTTGTGGAGCATGGGCTCTAGGTGCGTGGGCTTCAGTAGTTGCAGCACATGGGCTCAGTAGTTGCAGCACGTGGGCCCTAGAGGGCGCAGGCTTCAGTAGTTGTGGCACGTGGGCTCAGTAGTTGTGGCTCGCGGGCTCTAAGGCGCACGGGCTCAGTTGCTCCACGGCATGTAGGATCTCCCCGGACCAGGGCTTGAACCCGTGTCCCCTGCATTGGCAGGCGGATTCTTAACCACTGCGCCACCAGGGAAGTCCTCTTTCTTCATTTATTACCTCATGTTCTTGTTTTCAGCTTGTGTTTCTCTCAGCTCTAAGATCCTCTGCAGCTTCTTCACTTTGACCTGTGTTATCCTTTCAGTATTTTCAGTCTCCTGCAAGTCATATCTGCAGCCACCTTTTCAAACTGGCTCAGAGGTTCCGCTATCATTGCTGGAATATGCACTCTCATACTCTCTGTCCCAGCCTGCTCTCAGTCATTTGAATCAAATGCTGAAAATGGAACCCACCACCACCTTCCTCACCAAATGGCACCCTTGACCATTAAGTTTCAAGCCAAAGCTTAAAAACAAGGAGGTATCTTTTGTCATTCACAGCTATCTGGGTAGTACAAGTTTTCCCTATGATTCTAAATCATGACATACTAATTCTCTTTCCTTTTCTTGGTGTTTCAGGACACCTAGAAGACCTGGGGATAAAGTTTATGCATTTTAAACACAGCAACTGACAGTCCCTCATGGTGTCCCTGAGGCAAGATGGAAAATGTGGACCAGGTGGACTGGGTACGAGGCAGCTGGTCTGCTCTGTAGTTGGCTTTACACTCATGTTAAAAAAGGGTTTGACTGATGGGAGAAAACACTGGACTCTGTCCTTGGCCTAGAGCTGGATTTTTTAAAAAAGCCAACAAAATCCTCATTAATTTAATGGGCAATACCCATTCCTCTTTTTATTAGCATATAACATGCCTCTAGCTCCTTCACTCCACTAAGGAAGTTCACTAAATATAACTGACAGAACAAATGACTTTAACAGTACAAAAAGTGATGAATAATGTAAAAGACACTGTTTTTAGTCTGAGAAAGAACCCTATAGAAGACTCAGATGGGAGATTCAGACTTAGCTACGTACTTCAAGAGAATGCTCCTTCTTCAAGAACCCTTTCCAACAATACAACTAGCTGTCAGAATTGAGGCAAAGGCAAGTGTGGATGCAAGCTAAGGCCTGGGGACCACAGTCAAGTCCCCCACCTGTCTGGGTGGGGCGGAGAGCAGCAGGCAGGTGCACAGGAAGGACAGGGAGGCGACAGCAGGGAGAGCCAGGGAAGGCAGGACAACGGGCTGCCTTCATCTTTTGCCCCCACCAGGGCCAAGGACAGTGGTTCTTAAAGCATGGTCTCCTGATGAGCACCAGCAGCTATCTGGGAATTTGTCCACCCCAGACCTACTGATCAAGAAACCCTACGGGTGGAGTCAAGCAATCGGTGCTTTACGAGAGGCCTTCCAGGTGATTCTTTTTTTTTTTTTAAGTTAGCTGTTTTATTTATTTATTTTTTTGGCCACGCTGCAAGGCTTGTGGGATCTTACTTGCCCGACTAGGGATCAAACCTGGGTCCCTGACAGTGAGAGCTCGGAGTCCTAACCACTGGACCACCAGGGAATTCCCCAAGGTGATTCTGAGACACAGGAAAGTCTAAGAACCACTGATCCAAGTGTTCCCTGCTTGGAGACTCACCGGTGAGCACGAAGCCAAATCCACAGTACATTTATAGGGCAGCTTCTGTCTCCCACAAGTCAAATTACTCCTAGGCAAGTCGTAAGAATTACAACTTTCCCTTTCTCTTTCCATTTAGTCCCAGCAACGGTTGGGACACAACCCTTAACAAGCCACCTTGAGGTCACCCTCTGGCCCCAGCAGAACCAGAGGCACAGGAAGCCTCTTCATCAAAGGTCCTACTTTTTGTCTGTGGGTGTGATGCTGCCATTCACAGCCGTGCTGTCTGCTGCCTGGATGGAGGTGGACCCAGTCTCCTAGGGAAAGGAAGCACAAGCCGTCAGGTCAGCCTGCCCATGTGAGGCCCCAATGAAAATAAAAATGAGGAGGCATGGAACATACATACCTCTTCACATATTTTCAATTTCTTTGTGATTGCCTGGTAACAGACAGCTGGCTAATAAAGAAGAAATGAGAAAACCACTTATTAAACTGAACATTTAACCAGTCTTCATTACGATTTCCCTATTAAGGTTAGGCCCAAAGCGGGAAGTTAACATCAAAAACTTATTTGGTGTCCAACCTTACTGAATTCCAAACCACACATGAAAAGTTAACTTGCGTCACTTCATTCAGCTCTCACGCAGCTCTACAAGATGCTTTTGCTGATCATGACGTTGAAAATCAGAGGTGTTAGGTCATGTGCCCAGAATTACAGACCTGGTCAGTATAACTAGGCTTGGAATACAGATCTGTCCAACTCCAAGGTCACATACCATCAGCAGATCCTATCAGGGCTCAGCCTAACCGACAGCCCTGTAGACACTTGGGGAAACTACCCCCACACTCCCAGGGCTCATGGAGACTGCCTTCATCCAGCAGCACTGGCTACCTTGTGGGTGGTCGACAGCTCCTGAAATTTCAATTCCATCCTAGACTCTGAAGGCAACTGCAAATATCTCAACCACACAGCCACTAAGTTTTAAAAGCTTTTTTGGGTTCATTTTTAATATTTTTTTTTTTGCGATACACAGGCCTCTCACTGTTGTGGCCTCTCTCGTTGCGGAGCACAGGCTCCGGACGCGCAGGCTCAGCAGCCATGGCTCACGGGCCCAGCCGCTCCGCGGCATGTGGGATCTTCCCGGACTGGGGCACGAACCCGTGTCCCCTGCATCGGCAGGCAGACTCTCAACCACTGCGCCACCAGGGAAGCCCCATTTTTAATCTTAACAGTGCCTGATTCACGAGTGGTCCTCTATGTAACTTTTAAACTTAACTAGTTGCTCTGGGCAGCAGTACAGGTACAGACTAACTTTTCAGACTAGGGTGAGGTTCCAAAGGAGCAGGACTCTCCCCTCAGGCTAGCTCCTGACCAAGGATGAAGAACCTCAAAGAACAACTTACCTTCTCGGTTTGGCTGAGCAGGAAGTGATGGAAATGAGGGTCTGCATCTTTAACAGGCTGAAACCAGAAAATGATTTAATAAAACAAGTTATCTTCCAACACAGGTCACCTCCTTCTACCTGAGAACCAGCTTCTCCTCTGGCTGAAACACCTCTGGGAGCTGGGCTCATTCTCACAACTGCCTGGAAACTCTTCTCCCACTGCTGGTCTAAGCCTTTCATAAACGATGCCCATTCTACCTGGAGGAAAACTGGTTTCAAGTGGAAAAGAATGAACGTTTCTGCCAGGTTGGTGGATAAATTATTCCCAAACACTGGAATAATATTTTAAAAGCATACTATTTTTTAAATCCAGCATTCACCAGTCACTTCGGATGACCCAGCAGACCAAACCAAATTCTCAAACTTTTCTGATCTTAGGATTTTGGCCCACTTGTGCCTGGTGCCAGACCCTTGAGTGTCTTGACTCACTGAGGATCAGTATTAAAAGAAATGAGGAGGCAACAACTGCAGGACCGTCAAGGCTTTTCCTAAGTAGGCCCAGCAACAGCGGGACGGTGCATCCACCCCAAGGATAAGGTAGTGTGCAGCTACCAAACATCAAAGCTGTATATACAGTGAAAGGGTGTTTATAAAGTACCAAGTGGAAAAAATCTGCAGAATGATCCCACTTTTGTGAAAACCAACACTACTCCCGAAAGTAAAAACTGTAACATGGGTATGTGATTATGTAAATGATGGTTAAGTGGGTGCACCAAAGGGTTTGGAGTGAGTTACATCAAGCTTAACAGTCAGGATGCCCCAGGGTGGAGACCTGTGCTTTTTAACTCATTCACTTCTGTACTGTTTGGCAATTAGAAAAAAAAAAGTCTCATACACAAGAAAAGTGGGGGAAAGGAAGAGCACATCACACAGTCAGGCCAGGAAACCAGCTCTGAGGCCGGGCTTCTCCTGGTCCACGGGAGAGGTTATTACCTCGCTCACGGTTGGTTGCCATTTAAACGCAGCCATGGGTCCGGCCATCATCCCCTTCACAGTACTAGACTCGGGGATGGTGAGGTCCTACAGAGGGAAAGGCAGATCGTCAAAATGCCGTGGCACCTCAGGAGCAGGTGTCTTCCTGCCTAACTCTGGGAGCACCTCTTCACTGTTTTGCTCCCTTTAGTCACACTCCACCCCGAACTAGCCCTGCCAGCTCCGCGGTCTCCCCCCAGGCATGGCTCTGATGACTGTTCATCGGGAGAAACAGGTCAAGTTCCTGTCAACACAGAGGGAGCCTTTCTTCTTCTCTGTTCTAGAAGTAACAAATGTGTTCCTGTGCCAAAATTTCATAAGGATGGAGGTAACGGGAAAGCCCGATTGTGGTCTGTAGTGTGGTCAGCAGGTCACAGAGAAAATTCCTTATGGCAAATAATGAACATTAAGATAACAATACTGGCTTCAGAAGGAATCCACCATATCTCAAAAAAAACTAAGAAAGCCACATGGAGCAGTGAGGAGATCTGCCCAACTTTTTACAGCTGCTAAGTGACAAAGCCAGAATTAGAACCGGGATGTTGAGGAGCCAGGAGCCTGCTCTCTCCCCAGACAGAAGGTAGGAACCATTTGGGTGGGGGAGTCAAGAGTTCAGTGGGGCATGTTGAGATCTCCACTAGACAGCCGAGGGGAAAATGCAAGGAGGGCCACCGAGGCTGGAAGACAGCAAATGGGGAGATGGACATGAGGTCAAATCTGTGGTGGAGGGGCAAGAGCAGATCAGCTGTAGAGCTTTATCCCTTGACACCTGGCCCGCAGTGGAGACGCTCAAAAAAACAAAAAACAAAAAAAAAAAAATAAGAGGCCCAGCGCAGTACTGTCCCAGAGAAGTTTCTGTCATGATGGACATGTTCTGACTCCGCTGTATCTAGTGCAGTAGCCACAAGTCACATGTCACTATGGAGCACCTGCTAGTGTGACTAAGAAACTGGATTTTAATTTGGGTTTAATGTAAATTAATTTAAATGTAAATGGTCACCAGCCTAGTGACTTGTCTAAGGCCACAACAGAAGGGAGTAAGGCGAGAACACAGCTCTCTGTCCAGCACTGACCAAAGGCCTCAACTCCTGACTCCTTGCTCTCTGCACAAGTCTGGATTTTAGGAGAACCACGGACAGTTCTGTCCTGTCCGGATGGTTTGTGCCCCGAGTTGCAGTTCTCAGCTCAGGACTCAGAAATAAGAGCCCCCGAGAGAGGGTGAATGTGCACCCCTCACATGGCTCCCACACAGAGTCTAGACACAAACACAGCCTTCGCCTTCCCACACATAATCGACACCCCTGCCATCAAGGTCAGGCTTTTCAGTTAATCCTCATGGGACAGAGAATTATGGGCCAGAATGGCAATCATCTGGGGCTCTGCCCAGTTATCAGCTAGGCTACTGTGCTGTTTCAGAGAGGAGCTCGCCAGCCAAATAACAATTACTATAGCAACACACACTCTTTTGTGAGGAGTAAGCCTGGCAGCAGCCCCTGGGGTTGCACTAAAACAACCACACTCTCACTGCACAACAGGCTACTGCTAAAAAATAATAAATAAATAGATGTACAATGTTCATCGAATGTATAGTGTCACAGGCGCTAAGTACTTGGCTTCTGTTACTCATTTAATTCTTAAACCTAAGAGGCTTTATTATTTTCAATAAGCAGACAAGGAAACGGAGGCAAAGGCAGTTGGCCAAGGTTGCACAGCTGTAACAAGTCACGGAGTCATGACTCTAGAGTCATGACTCTAGAGACCTAGAGTCATGACTCTAGGTCTTCCTCCTAACCTCTCCTTTATACCTCCCTTTATCCAAAAAGAAGTTTCTCTCCAGGGCGAGCACAGGAGTTGGTGAGATCCATGGCTTAAGATACCAGACAGCATGAATTTGGAGAACAGTATAAAACCTGACAGCCCAGATTTCTGTGGGTCCCCAGGAAATCAATTTAATTGGATCAAATCAGATCATACCCCCTGAAAAGTTCATGCACTGCTCCTGGCAATTTCTAAACTTTTTCCACCTTTGGCTGGAGGTTCCCTGCACTCATGGTCACCTTGGCTGTCCCCACCGCTACAGCTGCTCTCATCTACTCTCTGTCTTAGGTCATCTAACAGCGAGAAGGACCTTCTCTAATGCAGAGATGGCACAGTGGCAGCTGACAGGCTGAATCTAGTCCAGAGAGATGTTCCTTTGGACCTAAAAGTGTTTTAAAAATTTGAGTTAGCTTCTAACATTTAAAACTGGAACATTTCACTTAAAAAAAAAAAAATCTGTATTTCCAGCTTCTCTTGAGAAAAACCAGACGATTTGGCAAAAGTTGGCTGTAACCCTGAGGGGGGGCCTTGGCCTCCCCAGACAGCAGCCACTGCCACCCCTAATGCTCTCGGCCCAACCTCCTGCTTGAGCACTCTCTCCCTTCCCTGCCTGGTCTCACTGGTGTCTGAACTTGCAAGTTTTGATCTCACGTTCAGCGTTTCATCACGGCCTCATAACCCGTCTGTCTGTGCCAGCCATCTGGCTTCTAACCCCTTGATCCTGCTCTAACAATCTTCTCCTGTGTTTTGACAGACTACCCCCTTCACCTCAAATTCTCCTCCCTTGGCTTCTAAGACTCATACAAATCTTTTTGGGAAGAAGGTGAGAGGTATATTATTTCTGCTTTACTTTACTTTGCCGGCTCTGCCCACTTCTTCCAACCCTGAGCTATGTGCATCCTCTCTGCAAAGCCAATTTCTGCCCTTCACTCTTCTCTCTCCTTGCTTCCCCCTAAGACAATCCCCATCTGGTCTCATGGATCCAATGTCCTCTCTAGATATTCGCTCCTCCACACCTACATTTCCATCCTATGTTATTGGAAGCCTCCCTGGCAGTCTAGACATCACTCCAAATGCATCACACTCAAAACAGAACTGGTCCTCTTGCCCCATAAACCAGCTCCTCTCCTTACTCCTCTGCTCAGAAAAAAGGCATCATCATTTCCCCAAGCACAGACTTGAAATCATCTCCCTTCCCTTTTTTCCATCATCCCCTATATGTAACCAGTTACCAAATCTTATGAACTCTTCCTCTGAAGTGCCTCTCACACAGTTCCTTTCAATATTTGCTATCCCACCCACCGCCCACCCCCGCCAAGGAAAGCTCCTTATGAACGCACACCTGAAGTTACCCTTCTTGTTGGCTTTGAGCCTTTCTTCTCTGCCCGCCATGATCCCTAACACACAGCTGGGAGCACACTGCCACCTCCACATCCAGCTCAAACACCGTGTTCACGGCCCCCTACTGACTCCATGACAGTATAACACTGCTTAGACCTCAAGGCTCTCCACAATCGGGTGACAACCTGTCTTTACCTGTCAGGTCTCCTTCCTGTCCTCTACCAGTACTGAGACTCTGCATGCTAACATCGAGCCCACGTGGGCTGCGCCCTTCGTGTATGGAAGGCCTTCCCTTCTTTCCTGCTCAGCCCTTTCCAGTGCCAGCCCTTGCACGCTGGCTCAGGTGGACCCTTCTCCTCCCTCGACCACCTGGTCCACCCGTGCATCCAGGCCGTGACCCTCCCCTGGTCTGCAGAATTCTTTAGGGCAGCACATAGCAGAGGACTCTACGTCCATTCAGGGAGCTGAAGCATACCGTAGAGCTCAGCTCTCCGGTATACAAAAGAAAGTCACTAATCCCAGAAGCTACAGAGATAAAACAAACCTTCTCATCCTTTGGGGGCCGACCCCGCTTCCGGGGACTTTGCTCTTGGGCTCTTTTCAGAGGGGACTTGGAGCCTCTCTCTGAGGAGCCTGAAGACACCCTCTTCTTTCCTTCTCCCATGTTCTTCTTCACCTTCCCTTCAGACAGGCTAAGCTTGCGCTTCTCATCACCTGAGTTTGGCCTACTTCTCTCCTCACTGGAATTACGCCGATTCTTGTCATCAGCAGAACTGTGGGACGATGTCTGAAAGTTTAATAATAATAATGATAACCACCACAACAGCCACCACCATCACTACCATGATTTACAGGAGCCACACCCTGTGATAAGTGCTTTACGTGTGTTATCCACACAACAACCCTATGAAGTAGGCTCTGCTGTCAACTCCACTTATATCTGGGGAAGTGGATTGAAAAAGAAATTCAAGTCACTTGCCCACAGTCCCCAAACTGGATTTACACCCAGGGAGTGGATATAGCCCAGAGGCCGTGCTCCTAACCTCCATGCTATAAAAGGGAGAAGGCCTGTGCTATACTCAAAAGCTGAGATACTTCTCCTGGGTCCAAGAGACTTTCCTAAGAGCAACAATCTATTCCAGAAAGGTCAGCCACATGCATGGAGTTTCAAGTTGATTAGCAAAACACTGATACCTTAGATTTGAAGTAGCTCTCTCTCCACTGGCATTGCATTAAGAATAGTTTTGGGTTCGGGCGATATTTAATCTGTCAGTTACTATGCAAAAATAACCAGTCTGGAGTCAGCATAAAGTGAGAATCGTGAAGCCTCTCACCTGGTCTTTTCCCTTGGCTCTCCTGAGGAACTCTTCTACGGCATCCACAGCTTGCTGGAATCGTTTTCCCTTGTTAATCTTTATCATTTCCTCCTTATGTGCATGATACGGCTTGAGCTGTTCCACTTTGATCCAGGCACTGGCAGAAAACAGAGAGAAAGGATATGTATGATCCGCACTGCCTATGCCCAAAACTATCAAAGACCTCACCCCAGCAGAATGCAAATACCTGTTTGGTTTAACTGGATTTTGAAACAGGCCTTCCATCTTTTTCCAAAACATGCTATTGACCACCCCAAACTCTTGAGCCTAAAAGTATGTTTTCTTGAAACAAGTCAAACAACCACCACCAAAATCAGCATCCTCCAAATAAAATCACTGCACTGCAGGTTATTTCCACTCTTATTCACCAGCCTTCCACACTGAAACACACATACTCTGCCACTAGCTCAGGGCAGAGGAAACCTATAGATGCGCTCCCATTCTCACTACATAGTACAAATGGCCCCACGTGGATCCCAGGGAATCAGGGCTCTTGGAAGCGTTATCAACCATAGCAGCATCACTGTCCATCAAGAGCCTGAGCCAGAATGATGACCTGTCAATCCACTGAGAATGTGGGATGCTACGAGGGCTAAAGAAAGGCAACACCTTCAAAAATCTGCTGCTTCTACAAATGTCTGCAGCCTTGGAGCCTCTATTTGTTCATAAATGATTGTACCCAGGGCTACTAAACCACACAAAACTTGTGACACATTGGAACAAGGGCAGTAGTCACAAAAGGAGGCTTTTAAAAACAAGATTCTACTTGAGATTAGAGGAAAGGGAACATACTCTTCCAATTTTTAATTCCTACCACCAATGCAAAACACATGAAAATGAAAAAAGCCATCAACTCTGGAATAACTGGCCTACCATACTAACCTGCATAAATCTGCCCCAGCTGGCTTTTGTGGTTTCCCTAAATGACATTCAGTTTCCAGAACACCAGTAATAATGGAGAGAATTTTATAGGCTTGGCAAGGTAAGAGTTGATTTACATATTTTACCATGCAATACTCAGAGGTTTCATAGCATAACCTTCAGAAAAAGTGGGTCAAGTCAAGGATATAGAAACTAGGCTATCGCACTAACTTAGGATTCTTTCCTTTAGAGAAAGCTAGAGAATATTCACTAATAACAGTAAAAGTGCTAACCTCTGCACATAAAAATAGAGCTACCAACCCAGCAACAGCCACCTGTGCTTTGAGTGGTTGCGCTAATGGCTGTGATGATGGGTCTGCACAAACACAATCTCTGGAACATCAGTCTGCAAACTAGGACTAGGCATGTTATCTATGGGTAAACAAGACTAGAGAGAATAAAACAGTGAACGGGCACTCAGACGCTGGTCTTATTGCACAGGGCTCCAATGAGATGAAGTAAGCAGGTACCCTTCTAGTGACCAACTCATCTTGAGGTTTGAAATTGGACACAACAGACCCAATGGGTCTGATCTACAAGGAGGAAAAATGGAATTAAATTTTGACCCTACATTATTTAGCAAGTGCATTTACAGCATTTCTAAGGACAAACCACCAGCACAGTCAGAAGAAAAGCCAGACACACCCTGAAAAGCAAGTCAAACTTTCAGATTAAATAGCAGCTCTAAGGTGACACAAGTATCAGTGATGAAGCTTAAAGACCCACAGTCCTCAGGAGAAGCCTCCTCCCTCTCTGAGCTTCAGGTCAGAAGCTGAGACCTGCCCAAGTTCCTAGCATAAGAAAGACTGGGTGGTTTTCATCGAGCCCCTTGAGATGGGACAAGAGACTCTAAGAATCCCTAACTCCCTCTTCCTCAACCCCCTCACATGAACCTCTGATTCAAGTGGAAAGGTGAGAACATCTGTGGAGGAAGCACTAATAAATCCATGCCCATCTGTTAGTTGAAGCATTTTAAGTGCATTACTGACTTCTGCCAGGAGAACAGTACAATCAGTATTCACTCATCCTGGGGCTTCCCTGGTGGCGCAGTGGTTGAGAGTCCGCCTGCCGATGCAGGGGATATGGGTTCAGGGATACGGGTTCGTGCCCCGATCCGGGAAGATCCCACATGCCCCGAAGTGGCTAGGCCTGTGAGCCATGGCCGCTGAGCCTGTGCGTCCAGAACCTGTGCTCCGCAACGGGAGAGGCCACAACAATGAGAGGCCCGTGTACCGCATTAAAAAAACAAAACAAAACAAAAAAACACTCATCCTAAATAAAGACTGGCATTTGAGATACTAAAATTTTCCTCTTATGACCATCTTTGAAAAGTGAAAATAATTTGCTAAAAGAACTGACAGTATAAATATGACTTCAACACGATAAATGCAAGAAATGTTAACCTACTTAAGAAATCAACCTCTTGTTGGAGAAACATCCTGTCACGTCAGAAAAACAGTAAATAAAAAGCCAGCCCACTGGAGCCCTAGGAAGATTATCTCTTGAAAGCAAGATGAATTGAAATTCACTTTGGCCATCTCAATAATTTTCTCTCCGAAGGCTATATTGCAAAACTCTGTCTCCTTAAAAAGGGCAAGCTTGAATTTCAGCTGGAGCTTCAATAAGCCCCACTCTCTATCCACTGAGGTCCATCAGGCGGGGCGTGGCATGCAACTGGTGCTCAATAATCACCCAGTAAATGACAACTCCTAGGCACCTTCAGAGGGGCTGGATTGCTGACCTCTGGGTTAAATAATGTATGGTTGCGGAGGCTTTTTGTAGTTTTTGCTGTTGTTTGTATGTTTTTAAAGTGACTGTTCTGTTTCTTTGCTTGATATAAGCTGTAACTTGTGATTTCCCTCTTAACGAGCTCCCAATGCCTAGATGGAGCTGTACCTTTTCCAACCAATTTGCTGTGGGCTGGGAAGTCAAAAAAATCAGGCTTGGTCAAGTTGTGCCTAACAAACCGGCCTTGCTTCTATATACAAGGAAGTTAATTACACATTGTTTGTAGAAGTAAATGCCCGAAAACAAGCTAACTGGCAATCAGTGAGATCATTACAAAGAATGAAATGGAAGGTCCCTTAAGATACTTGGCTAAGTGGAAAACAGCAAGATACAGAACAGTGTGTGTAGTATGCAAGCACTTGTGTAAAGACGAGGAAAAAGGAGCATGTAACTTCATGATGATGTGCAGTGTCTCTGGAGGGACTCGCCATAAGAAACTAGTATAATTGGATGCCTATGGGCCAGAAACTGGGTGGCTGAGGGATGAGGATGAATGAAATTGTTTCAACGGTTTACAGCTTGATTTGCAGGGAAACCATGAATATCTATTATTCCTAAAAAACAACATATCAATGATAAAGGCCTTTGCTCTAGCACATGGGCTACCCTGACTGCCCAGAGGGTTCTCCCCCATGACTTCCTTGTGTAGGTCTGCTCAGGTGGGTAGCTACTGCCTGGCTGACTGTGTAACAGCACCTGTAACATGGCCAAGAGCAGCAAACGTACGCTGGTATTCTGATACACCTCCCACAAATGCCTTCCATTTGAGAATATAAAACTTCCACTAAGCCACCTTCCGATTATACACTCAAAATAAATTTAAAAATTTCACATTTTCAAACACTTCCATAATTCTGGCCTGCTTTCCCCTTAAATTAAAACTAAACTATGATATCATAGTAAAGAAGCCAGTCTATGAACAATCTCAAGCACCCTCGTCTATGTGTCTCAGACTTCACAGCAACAATAAGCTGAGCGGGAGAGAGAGAGTACACACACGCAAGCATAGCCCACAGGTGAGAACAAGGATGAGGTCAGAGATGTGTGTTCACCTCTCCATCCGGATTTGGGGAGTACTGTAGTACTTCACAAATAATTTCTATGCTTGTCCCATACCCCCTTAAACCAATGAAAGAGGCTGAGGATTACTGAGGTGTTACAGGTCCAAGTCTAAGCTATTCAGAAATCAAGACACCCAAAAAAATGCAAATCAAAAAACAAAACAACCAAAAAAGCCATAAAACAAATAACTAACAATTTCAGTTAATTTCAAGCAACTGATTATCATACAGACATCAACAAAGACTTGCAGGGACTTCTCTGGTGGTGCAGTGGTTAAGAATCCGCCTGCCAATGCAGGGGACATGGGTTCGATCCCTGGTCCGAGAAGATCCCACATGCCACAGAGCAACTAAGCCCGTGCGCCACAACTACTGAGCCTGCGTGCTGCAACTACTGAAGCCTGTGCGCCTAGAGCCTGTGCTCTGCAACAAGAGAAGCCACAGCAATAAGCCCACTTGCCACAACTAGAGAAAGCCCACATGTAGCAATGAAGACCCAACGCAGCCAAAATAAATTTAAAAAAAGTTTTAAAAAAACCCCCAAAAAACAAAGACTAGCAGAGAAAACAGAATTAGAAGATTTTTGTTTCCAAAACTTGAAAACATTCCCAAATGCTGCATAAGGCTCTCAAGCTGCACTGCCAATACCAACATGGCCAGCCACTTCTTTTCATGCATGACACCTGTTCCTGGGGTCCACTGCCTCAGCCACGAAGGGAGGCACCTGTAGGACAGGAGCTGCTGTTGGCGCTGGGAGGGGAGAACCTGCTCAGAGCTCTCTAGGATAACTACTGTCCAGCTCTGGCAGAGGGACACTGCTGGCTCACTCCAAATACTGGAGCAGTGGCTCTCACTATCTGCTTGGCTCAATTCTCCAACCACTGCATGTGTTGGATGCAGGGAAAGTGGGTCAATCAGGTGCCAGGTGAAAAGAAAAGGGGATGCTCAGATGGTTCCAATCTGCTATGCTTCTAATTATGAGCCACAAACTTTTCTAGAAGTTACTTCATTTATTATTTGAAAAATTTTTTTGGCCACACCTCAAGGCTTGTGGGATTTTAGGTCCCCGACCAGGGATTGAACCCAGGCCCTCGGCAGTGAGAGCGAGGAGTCCTAACCACTGGACCGCCAGGGCATTCCCTCTAGAAGTTACTTTAGCACTCACTCAGACACCTCACAACCAGGCTGTCCCACCTTATATCTAGCTTGATGTAAAAAGTACCTCAGGCTGGGACCTTGGACATCTTATCACTTAAATCCTTGTTTCCTGACTGCTACAGAAACTCTTGTTTGGGATTTACCCATTGTTTGCCCACGGTATTCTTTGAACTGGTTTGTTTCTGGTGGTTTTTTGAGCACCTGCAAACTAAATGAACTCCCTCTATTCTGCCATTCACGGCCACTGATGAAACTTTTAAACCCTGAGCTCAGTTTCTACCCTGATGAGCAGCCACCTGTTCGAAGTGGGCCATCATGTACCTGAGACTTAATCTTTTGATGTGGTCATGTGGTGGAGTTGGCAAAATTACACTGAAGTTATTTTCCCCTCTGAATTTTTGCGAAATAGAAAAGGACTGTGGGCAATTCCCATGTAGCCACCTAGGCTCAGCTGAATCCAGCTATCTTATATTAAGTCCTTCCCCTCACAGGGGAGGCTGGTTGGGAAGGTCTATTCCTCGCTTCCTTTTTGTGAGGGGGAGCGAAGTCAGGAACGAACTATGTCGCCATCCTGGTGACATCACCCCCGGCCCTCTCTTCCTGGTTCCCTCTTCCAGTGGGAAGTCAACATAATTTGCTAGATGTTTTGGAAGAGGAAGAGAGAAAATCAAGTTTCTAAAAGATTGAAATCACCATTTATCTTAAGGAGCTGCCCTTTTTACTCTTTAATAAAAGTCCCTGCTTAATATAAAAAAATCACATCTCTCTATATTTTCATTAAATAGCATGTCAGTTTTGAAACTGAACATCCCTGACTGAATCCTATGTTCCTCAGGAATACAAGAACAGCCTCACTGGGTCAGAACATGTCCACCGAGGTCAGGGCCCAGTGACCAACGGAGCCCCTAGAACATGCCAGGAGCACACGCCCCTCTCCCTGGCATCAAGCATTAAATGTGAGGTAGAGTCCAGCCTCTGCTGTAGCCACTTACAGCTTTGCTCGTAAAAAGTCATTCTCATCCCTAAAAGGTCCACTTGCATTTCCTGTCTAAACCACGTCTCACATAGTTCTCCTTATATATGTCCTAAACACAGTCACACAACATTTATTCTACTCACGGTGCCCCTTGTCAAAACACCTGAGGATTTATGAACAAGTCAGTGTTTATCTCTTTAAGGCCGCTCATTATTTCACCAGTTCTGATGGTGTTCTTTTCTTGGTCTTTGCTTTTTCACATTAAAGAGTCCTCTCTTTCACCTGATTCAGTCCCCTTTCCCGATGATAACTAGTTCCATCAGATCCCATTAGAATGATAGACTAGACAGCACATAGTACTCCTGGTGAGGCACGATACAGTTTTTACATAAAGGAGGAACGATGTAAAAATAAGAAAAAGAGTAACAAGAACAAAACAAAACCAACCAAACAGAAAAAGGTGGAACAATGTACTGTTTTGTGTTCAATGCCTTTATGGTCAAAACAACAGGCCTGGCTGACATCCTTAGGAATCTCCTACTCTCAGATGCCTTTCTTTTCAAACACAGATCCTCCCCACTCTGCCCTACCATGGGCAGGGTCTGTCTCTCTCTCTCTCACATTTTCCTTACTTAAAGCCACCTGCTTCTAATCAGCTTTTTCTTTTGTAACAGATCTATACCCCGACCTGATGTTTGTTGAACACCTGCTCTTGCCAACCAATATTATGAGTAAGTGATGCTACTTCTTCGTAACTACAAGGTAGGGGGTGTTATCCCCACATGTGGACGAGGACAAAGAGTCTTAGAAAAGTGAAGCAGCCCGAATCACAGAGCAGGCAAAAGTGGTATCTGAATATACATTAGGCTGGTAACAAGCCAGAGCTCTTTCCCCAAAGTAATTCACTGCTACCAAACAATCTGGAGATTTTGCCTTCAGTTAATACAAAGATTCTAAATAAAGTCTGCCTAACACTGATCACTAAGAACCCTTCTCCCTTTAGAGACGTACTGTAGATCCTTAACCTTTGTTTCCTTTCATGAAGGCAACCGCTTAGCCACAAAAAGTTAACATGTTCCCTGATAGCTTAATTTTTAAATGGTTTTTTACAAACACTATCAAGGAGGTTTAGAAGACTAAAGATATTATACCTAGCCACAGCTGTGTATCCACTTGCTTATGAATCTCCTCAAAGAACTTTAGTTAGAAATCACATCATCACCACCACCAACACGTTATTTTTGTTCCAGGAAACTCATCCTTTTCACTGGCTTCAAAGGTTTGCCTGGTTGAGTGCTTGAGTGCTGAGATTCCCTCAGGTCCAATTTCCTGTGTCCTATTTGTAGTATTTTGTATACATAGGGACGACAGTTTATTCTTCTAGCCTTCTAGCATTTAAAAAATTATCATAAAAACACAATAGCTTTCAGGTCTCCTGTAAGCTGATTAACTCCCCACTTTCTATGAGGTCCCATTTGTGTTTCAGACTTGCGTACTTCTTCATTTAGCTAACCAAGCTGGGCCAACCACGTTGCCCCTGTTCTCCCCAAGCACAAGTTCTTTACCTCACGCAGGAAGGCTCTCTCTGTCCACACATCCAACTTAACTCCCAGGGGTTTACAGTAGCCCCACTGCCTGGAATGCCTTTACTATTCTTGCCTGTCCAAATTCTAGACATCCTCCAGAGTTTGACCTAAATCCCATCTCTCCAGCAACCTTCTTTGACCTAGCTGTTCTCTGCTGATCTCTTCTTGTTCTAGAACCCTTTAACAATAATTCTACACATCGCTCATTCTGCACTTAATCCCATCTAAAATGTTTACGTCTTGTCACCTGAGTTTATGTCTTGTCCTGAGTCCCTGGAAGACGGGGACCACAGCATTTGCTTTTCTGGAAGTTCCCTTTGGTGTCCAGCAATGTGGAGTGTGGCTCCACTTGTCTGCATCCAGACAATCTTTGCTGTAAATTCAAGGCATTACCAGAACATTCCCTCTTCCAGATTGTCTCTTGCTCTCACAGCTCTGGGTCAGTGACTCCCTTGAAATATTGCCACCAAAAGGCTGCTGAGTTAGCTTGTGACAAGAACTGGGGCTGGGTATGTCTGTATATGTTTTTGGTGAAGGTAGACATGCCATGCAAACTCTAAACCAGGGTAAGCACTCTGACACATAAGCTTGCCAGTGAAAAATACTGTTGTAAGAGATTTTCCTATGGAATATTATATATCGCTTTCTAGAAATGTATATTTTAAATGTTGGTATTAGATATATCAGGAAAGTCACATACATTTTTCAAACCCAAAGCTACGTTTTCCTGTAAGAATCATAAATAGAAACACAACTACTTAAATCAAACCATCTAGCTAGACCCAGGCAATCAACTTGATGGAGTGATGAGAAAGCTAAACAAGTCGCTGGAAACTCAAATACACATTCTTTGTTTCACTGTGACTTCTTATATGGCCTATTGAAGAATCTCAAATTAATAGTCCTGATTTCAACTCTAAAACAGATCTGGTTAAAAAGCTTTACTGTTACAAAAGACCCCGAACAGCCAAAGCAATCCTGAGACAGAAAAATGGAGTTGGAGGAATCAGGCTCCCCGACTTCAAACTATACCACAAAGCTACACTAATCAAGACAGTATGGTACTGGCACAAAAACAGAAACATAGATCAATGGCACAGGATAGAAGGCTCAGAGATAAACCCATGCACATATGGTCACCTAATTTATGACAATGGAGGTGAGAACATACAACAGAGAAAAGACAGCCTCTTCAGTAAGTGGTGCTGGGAAAACTGGACAGCTACATGTAAAAGAATGAAATTAGAACACTACCTAACACCATACACAAAAATAAACTCCAAATGGATTAAAGACCTAAATGTAAGACCAGACACTATAAACCTCTTAAGGATTAATCTCCAAAATATACAAACAGCTCATGGAGCTCAATAACAAAAGAACAATCCAGTTAAAAAATGGGCAGAAGACCTAAATAGACATTTCACCAAGGAAGACATACAGATGGCCAAGAGGCACATGAAAAGATGCTCAACATCACTAATTATTAAAGAAATGCAAATCAAAACTACAATGAGTTATCACCTCACGCTGGTGAGAATGGCTGTTATCAAAAAATCTAGAAACAATAAATGCTGGAAAGGGTGTGGTGAAAAGGGCACCCTCCTGCACTGTTGGTGGGAATGTAAACTGATACAGCCACTATGGAGAACAGTATGGAGGTTCCTTAAAAAACTAAAAATAGCACTACCGTATGACCCAGCAATCCCACTACTGGGCATATACCCTGAGAAAGCCATAATTCAAAAAGAGACATGTACCACAAACGTTCACTGCAGCACTATTTACAATAGCCAGGACATGGAACCAACTTAAATGTCCATCAACAGATGAATGGATAAAGAAGATGTGTCACATATATACAATGGAATATTACTCAGCCATAAAAAGAAACGAAATTGAGTTATTTGTAGTGAGGTGGATGGACCTAGAGTCTGTCATACAGAGTAAAGTAAGTCAGAAAAAGAAAAACAAATACCGTATGCTAACGCATATATATAGAACCAAAAAAAAAAAAAAAAAGGTACTGATGAACCTAGTTGCAGGGCAGGAATAAAGAGGCAGACATAGAGAATGGACTTGAGGACATGGGGTGGAAGGGGAAGCTGGGGCAAAGTGAGAGTAGCATCGACATATATACACTATTGAATGTAAAACAGTTGGCTGGTGGGAACCAGCAGCATAGCACAGGGAGATGGGCTCAGTGCTTTCCCATGACCTAGGGGGGTGTGATAGGGAGGATGAGAGGGAGGCTCAAGAGGGAGGGGATACTGGGACATATGTATGCATATGGCTGATTCACTTTGGTGTACAACAGAAACTAACACGTATTGTGAAGCAATTATACTCCAATGAAGATTAAAAAAAAAGGCTTTACCGTTAGAACACTAGATCAAATCATCTAGTTTTACAAGAACAAGACTAAGCAATTACTTTAAGATGAATGAAATTTTAGCTTTCACTGCATACCTCATGCCTGAGCTACGATGATAAACAGCCATTAAAAGAGAACCAAACATGGCCCTGATAAAAGGAACTGCCTGTGGGGTTGGGTAAAGAGACGTGAGAACTGATCTCAACGAGGTTATCATATTTGGAAGGTGGCACCCCACTTCCCACCTGACTGACATTGTCACTGGTCCCAGGACAGCTGCCCAGGACAATTTCTGGGAGATAAGAATAGCACCTTTTACTTAGGTATGAAGCCAGAATGATATGCCATTCTTACAGACTACAATGAGACTGAACTAGGATCCATAGAGTATTCACAAAGCAGCTTCAACCCAGGGCAACTCCCAAACGTAGGCAAAGTGAAACTGTTGGTGAGCACTACTCACTGATCTTCTGTTCCAAAAAACTTTACAAAGAAGCATTTCTTCCCACGCGGTTTCTTTAAGTCCTTGGGTGGGTTAACAATCTAGGGGATGAAAGGGAAGAAAAAGGCTTTTTTCCACAGGTATAAGTTGGTAAGAAAAAAAATAAAACAAAAGAAGTACATCTTAAAAAACAAAACCAAACACAGGGCCTAGTTTCTGTCCAAATCTGTCACTTTTCTACTGAGATATGTGGAAATGTGCAAATATGCCAGGAGTTCCCTACATCTACTATGATCTACAGTGTTCAGCAGATACAATATACCTTTCACTAAAATGACCCTGTTTTTTTGGTGTGTGTGTGGGGTACGCAGGCCTCTCACTGTTGTGGCCTCTCCCATTGCGGAGCACAGGCTCCGGACGCACAGGCTCAGCGGCCATGGCTCACGGGCCCAGCCGCTCTGTGGCATGTGGGATCTTCCCGGATCGGGGCACGAACCCGTGTCCCCTGCATCGGCAGGCGGACTCTCAACCACTGCGCCACCAGGGAAGCCCGGCCCTGTTTTAAAAGCAGTTAAAACTAAGGCCAACGTCATTACCCCCTGCAATGTGAGCCTGTCATCACTGAAGAAATATAGAGAATATTCTTAAAAATACTTCTGTGCAGGAAGAGTTGAGACAGGTAACAGCGACAATGAAGAACAACTGAGGCACTGAAAATGCCATATTGCAAAGAGACAGTCTAAAGACATTTCCTGGGCTCCTAGCAAGAATATAAAAACAGAACATTTGGAAAGCTATGAGGGATCGCCTCATGCAAAATGTGGAATGCCAACTTCTGCAAAGATGCACTGGAGTAGCACATATGGTAAAATGGAAAAAAGATTTAAACTTAGTTGGGACAAAAATACTTTGACTTTTCACTAACCTACATTTAGATTTTTCTTCCTGGAAAATTTATTTGCTTCTCCTTTTGTTAGATTTAACTGCAAAGCTAAATTCAAGTTAGAATGGATTTTCAGGATTAAAAGACTTTATCACAAACCACCTCTGATTCAAAAAATAATAACTTACTACAGATTAAAGGATCTGGTTTATATTATACTGCCGTTTCTAAATAAACTGATACTAAAGAGAAAAAAATTCCGAGTGTTATTTAAATAAGCCCAGTTTAACTCAATGCTAGAAACTGAGGGGGAATACATCTTACATTCTCCCCTTCCTCAAACCCAACTTTAGACGTCTTAGTAGCAAGACACTCACCTTTCCCGGCCAAGGAGGATACCGGCCAAGTTTCCCCCTAGAGAAAACAAAGAGAGTCAGCATTTGCCCTGGAAAAGCCAGTCCATCTTCAACTCACTCAACATGCAATTTATTTCCCTAAATCTCCACTTCCACCCTCAAGTGCCAGAAGAAAAGATGGCAACCCGGAGTTCTTAACGTGACTTCCACAGCTGGGCCCAAGAGGCCCAAGTCCCTCAGAAGTGCAATGCAAAATTGTAGACTTATGTGCATAGGTATGGGCATTCTGCTGGTGAGAAGAAACACAAAAACACAAAACCACCAAGAGTCGTTTGTCTAGAGCCTCTCCGTGACGTGACGGGGGTGGGGGGCAGTTCGCTCTGTAAACACAGACTTCCCCTTACAAAGTCTGGTTTAATTCACCAGCCCGGCTTTGACAAATGCTTATGGAAACCCTTCCTCTGGGTCGAGAAACGAGCTACGCAGCTCGAGGGAGGCGGCGACAGTCAGTCTCGGTTCGGGCGGTTGTCTGGGACACAGAAGCAGACCACGAGAGGCACCCAAGAAGGTACTGGTCACTGCGAACCCTTCGGTTGTAAAGGAAAAGTCCCCCTTCCATTTCTTCACAGGGCAGCGCCAGCAGGCCGGTTTCGACACCCCCGGCTGAGCCGCCGGCACAGGTCAGTTTCATCGCAACGCAGGTTTCGACGGGCTTGCCCAGACGAGATGGCCCCGCGGGCTCTCCGGCTTTCCTCCTTTCCCGGGAGCCCCAGCCAGACCCCGAGGCGAGGACCGGGCGTCCCCCGGAGCCGCGCGGCGCCGGGCATTCCCCGCCGCCAGCGTCCGGGTCCGGAACGCAGCCCTACCCCGGCAGCCTTGGGGCTCAGAGCCGGGCCCGCTGCGGCCACCCTCAGGCTCAGTCCCCCGGGGCCAGGCTGCCCCTTCCGCCCGGCTTCGTTCCCAGCGCCGGCATCTGTCTCGCCCTCTCTCCACGACCTGGAGCGCATAGAAAAGCAGCCTCGAGGCGGGCCGTGCACCTCACGCCTAGGGAAGCAGCTCCCCGCGAACCTCGCTTGGCCCTGGCAGCCCGGACTCACCACACCAAATCGCCGAGCCGCAGACTCACAGCCGCCATCTTACCACCCAACCACCGCCGACGCACGGGCCGTCGGGAACATCAGGTCGCCCCGGTGCCGCCCATTGGAGTGAGTCCGGTCACATGACGGGGGCCGGCCGTAACCGGCCACGCCGCTGCCTTGACGTTACCGCGCCCGTAGGGGCTTATTGGTCGGTCTAGCAGCACGTGACGCGGGAGCAGCGGTCTCCGCGCGCCGGATCCCGGAGACTCCCGGCTCCTTCCCCCTCCCTCCGGCTTGTGACAACGAAGCGCCGCGGTCTGAGGCGGCGGCGACGGTGCGGCCGGCCAAACGAGATAGGGAGCCGGCCCTGCGGGCGCCCCGCCCCCGGGCCCTGGCCTCCAGCCCTCTCCCCCTCGGCGCTTCCGTTACGGCCGTTACTCCCTCGCCGGCCCCCGGGCGGGCCGTGTTGCCGCGCCGGCAGCTGCCCTGACGGACTTCAACGCGGCCTGGAAGACAGCCTCCGCCCGCGTCCGGGGCCCCGCACCTGGCGGGCTCTGCGTGGTCGCCCCCGGGCGGCGGAGCGCGCTTTCTAAAGGCCGGCGTCGGGGGAGTCGCTCCCAGCCTGCGTCCGCGCCGCAAGTTCTCCAGGGGCGAAGTGCTGCCCGCCCCGAGGTTCCGAGTTGCCTGGCCGGCGTGGAGCCGCCGTCTCTTCGCTTCCTCTTGGGTCGGCGCAGCGGCACGGCCGGCGAAGCTCCCCCCGGGCGCGCGGGGACCTGACCATGGGCCGCGGCGCAGGGCGGCCGCCCGCCGGGAGGCATGGCTAGGGGGCCGGCCGCTAGCGGCGCCGCAGACCGGGCTCCCGGGCCGGCATGAGGACGGCCGCGGGGGGACGAGTGCGGCCCGTGGGGGTGTAGCCTACGTTGCGCCGGTGACAAAGGTGCGTGTGTTTGTCGGGACCGGGCTCTCACGTAAGCCTTGTTGTAGTTTGACACTTTTAGGGAAGTTGGGAGCAGGCAGTTGTGACAGCAGGAAGGCAGATGCTAGGCGTAGTTTCAGTACGTTAAAACTAAACCATTGAATGGGGAACTGTGAACAGCAGTTCAACACAGCGTCTGCCTGAACGTCAACATCCTAGGGAGAAAATAAAAAAAATTTAAAGGTCCCAATCCCAGTTCCAGAACCCAAACAGTTAAGTCAGGTGTTGACTTAACTTAGAACCGGACTTTTCTTGAGTCACCGCCTGCTTGAAAAGGTGGCAGGTCCACACGCCGTTTCCTATGGGCGTTTTGTTATACGGAGACTGGTTGTAAGCGGGTTTTTAGCGAACTGGCTTGTCCGCAGTCTGGTTTCTCTTTGGAGTTCGGTTTCCCTGAAGTACCGTCAGCTGTTTTCAGGAACTGTCATTTACTGTTAACTATTTTGTGTTTTTTTAAAGACGAGTTGATCATTTAAAGCGTATTTAAGTTTCCAGGATATACCTTAATAAAATTCAACACACTCTCTTAGTTTAAAAATTATTAAATTTTGAGGAAGGATACTTGAATGACCTCATAAAATACATGAATCTTAAATCAACTTCACACTGGATCTAGAGACATTTCCGTTAAGAGTCAGGAACATGGTAAAGAATATATTGTCTGATATCCTGGCAGTTCTAGCCAATGCAACAAGACATGAAACAAAAATAAAACATAATTTTTCAGAAAGGAGAAGACAAAATTCTCATTTTTGTGGATGATGGGACAGCCTGTTTTTAAAAACAAAGTTAAGGGAAAACCATTAAAATAAATAAGAGTTCCTTGAACAGACTAATTACAAAATCTGCATAAAATTCAGTTTTTCTACATTTCACCAATAATCATTTTGAATATATGATTAAGAGGATATGTAACAACAACAAAAAGTACTATTCCTGGGAATAATCTGAGATGGAAAAGGAGGCTAGTATTTCTTGGATAACATCAGTTGAAGGTTTTTAAGAGGGATGCTTTTGTTTGTAGAATACTGTACTTTTATTTAGAATTAATGGGGACTTCCCTGGTGGTGCAGCGGTTAAGAATCTGCCTGCCAATGCAGGGCACATGGGTTCGAGCCCTGGTCCAGGAAGATCCCACATGCCGCGGAGCAACTAAGCCCGTGTGCCACAACTACTGAGCCTGCACTCTAGAGCCTGTGAGCCACAACTACTGAAGCCTGTACACCGCAATTACTGAAGCCTGCACGCCTAGTCCTGTGCTCTGCAACAAAGAGAGGCCACCGTAATGAGAAGCCCGTGCACCGCAATGAAGAGTAGCCCCCACTTGCTGCAACTAGGGAAAGCCTGCACACAGCAACGAAGACCCAACGCAGCCAACAATAAATAAATAAATATTTAGAATTAATGGTCAACTCATTAAAATCGAGTATTTAAATGCTTAGCTTTTTAAAAGCCTTTTAAGCTTTGTCGACAAATCTTTTATTTGTAAATCTAATGTTTACATAAAAATAAATGTTTGATTTTTGACAAAGTTTCAATTAAGGCAACAGTTAATAGATTAAATTCCCGTAAACAATGAGCTCTTTTTTACGAAATTAAATTCCCTTAAATGTTTTACACAGCATTTAAAGCTTTATATGCTTGTTCTCTCAAATACTTCAAAATTCTAAAACAGTGAACTTGTAAATCTAGAAGTTAAATCTTTCCAAGGACTTAACTCTTTTAAGTCTAATAAACGTGTAAATGTAAGTCAGGTCTTTTAAAAGCACACTTTCAAATTTAGTCTAATAAACGTGTAAATGTAAGTCAGATCTTTTAAAAGCACACTTTCAAATTTAGTTATATTACCTTAAGCATTTCAAATTAAAATTGTAAGTCTAACATCATTCATTAAAATGTCTGATTCTCTTAAATGTTTGAAATGACTTAGTAACAAGCAACAGCGATTATCACGATGACTGTAAAACTTAAATGAAAATCTAAGTGTTAATATGCTGTAGGTTTGATTTACTTTATTTTCTAGTCTTATTTCTGTATTTTCGCAGGCCTGCAAAGTCACTTACACAACCAAGAGATGAATTTTTACCGTCTGGGTTGATTGAAGTTACACTATCTAAAATTTGGGATGAGATAAGGTTACATTTTTAAATTACTGCCTAGTCAAGGGCAGGGACCTAGTTCCCACTTCTAAGATGACCTTTCTGCATCCCATCAGTTAACATGCAGATTCTCTTCTTACAGTGAGAGTTTGCCGGCATTTATGAGTAGGGGACCTTTATGCCTTCACATTCACCTTCACTTTGCCTGCTTTTATGAGTGGGGGGACCTTTATGAAATCCCTTTCAGCTGGGATTTATTTCCACAATTCAGAGAATCACGACTGTTGTGGGGGCCTTGAAAGTTTCTTTTAGGGGAATTTCTTTTGACATCTTAGTGCATGATGGTCTTTTGCATCACCAACCTGTTTTGCTGCCAGTTGCTTTGTTTTCTATTTCAAATTATTTTAACTCTTCATTTTTAGATATTTTACTCCCTTACCTGGTCTTATAGATCACAATTTTATGGTCATGATAGAAGAAGTGAATATTGCATGTATACAGATACACATGATGTATATGGATATGTAAGATATATATAAATCTTCCTGAACTAATTCACATTTATGATTCATTTACATTCAAAATGCAGTGAGCTTTTTGGGGAAACTTATCAAAGTGATTTTTAAATTGATCTGAAATAATTAATAGGCTAGAATAGCCAAGTATTACTTTTAAAAGAATAATAAAAATGAATCTTTAAGTTGTTGAAATATACCATCGAATTTTTCAAATCAGTGCTGTACTGGTTCAGGAATCTAGATACTAGATGGATATAACAGGATGCATTTCAGAAATAGACCTTAAGATATTAAAGACATATGATATATGCCAAATCAGCAGGGAAAAGAGGAATTATTTGGTGATTGATGCTGGGGAGAAACCAGGTTAGGGCCTCACCTCTCACCTTATAGTAAATTCAACTTGGATTAAAGAGTTCAATGTGAAAAATACATCTATAAAACAAGAATGGGTAAATTCTTCTACAAGTATCATTTGGTTGGAGGAGGACATTATAGGCATAAAAGAAATGGAAGAAGCCATAAGGGAAAAGAGCCTAGTTTTAACTGCATAAAAAGCTAAAATTTCTTTCAACATACCTCACTCTATGCAAAGTTAAACAGTAAATAGCAAAGCAGGAGAAAGTATGAGAGCTATGACAGGCATTACGTATTTATTATTTATATATCTATAACAAGTCAAAAGCCCTTACAAATCAATAAAAAAGCTGCGATTTTTTCAACCATTCCCTTAATGCTGGATACTCAGGTTGCTTCTGTCATTTTTCATATACAAACAAGGCTACAATGAATATTCTTATTTATTGGTGTGGTAGAATGTGGGTTTTAAAAGGTAGGACACAAAATTACACATAAAGCACACACACAATATATAGTGTGATTTACATGTTTATATTCTGTAAATCCTTGGAATTCTGTAGTTCACAATATACTTTGATCATTTCCAAGCAACTTTGAAGGTCTTTGGCCTGTGATAATTTGTCACTTTGCTGAGGCCCAAGTTTGGGTGGTGAGAGGCTGGTGTTCAGAAGTGAGCCTAGCCACACTACTTCTGAGACAGTGGTCTTACTTATCCTGGGGTACGCAGCACTTCTCTGAACTGATAAAAACTGTCATTGTGAAGAATGGCCCTACATGAAAGTAAACTGCTGGTGATGAAAATAAAGAGGTTTTAAGACAGAGGTTATTCTCAGCCAGAAGTAAAAAAAAAATGTATTGGATAAATTAAATGAAAACCAGTTTTGTCTAGGATTCTTTGCAATTCTGAGGATTCTTTAAGGCTCTATCAGCATGGGTTCTCTAGTGTCAAGAATCTAGTGAATATGCATAGAAAAAAAAGACTGGAAGGAAGTATGCTAAACTGATTATCTCTGAATGATAGGATTTGGGGTGCTTTTCATATCTATATGAAATTTTTTATGTTTAAAATAAATAGTATTTAAGAAGAAAAAAGCAGCAAATGGTAGTTAAGATAAATTTAACAGTCATTCTTCTTGACAGTGAAATTTTTTTTTTAAACTTAAATCTGTATAACTGAACAAGAAAAATCACCATTTTTATCATCTCGGTTTGACCTGGCTCTTCTTTTCAATGTTAACAGAAGCCATGCAGTGACACCTGTTAAGACTTGTTGGTAGCCATGTCGGAGCCCCACAGGGTCCAGTTCACCTCTCTCCCAGGTTCTTTGAATCCTGCATTTTTGAAGAAATCCCGGAAAGAGGAGGTTGGGGGAGCAGAACAGCATCAGGACTCTGAGCCCGCTGCAGCAGCTGTTCGGATCACACTTACCCTCTTTGAGCCAGATCACAAGCGCTGCCCAGAGTTCTTCTACCCAGAGCTGGTGAAGAACTTACGAGGGAAGGTGAAAGGACCTCAGCCTGCAGACAAGGTATACCCCAGTGACCCCAGCTCACTCTGCAAATCTAATGCTCTGGGCAGCGTGTGTGGATGGGGCTTCCAGAGGGTGGAAGCAGCACTAGAGAGGCTTTGGGCTCCCCCACAAAGCAAGCACAAGGTCTGCTGGTTTTTCCTCTGGTAGGAACGGATAGAATTCTTTCTAGAACCATTCTCCTGATTTATGCTAGAGAAAATGTATGGCACATCCAAGGCTAATTTGAATTATGGCTAACTAATATGAATAAATAACCAGATTTTTTCATACCAAGTCTATAAATGTTACATGTAAGTGTGACCAGTCCCTGGCTTTTCCAGTGCTGGAATTTCATGCTAGACATTTCTCTTTTCCAAGGGAATCTCACTGTGCCTAATATTAGGGCAAGCAAAAGACACAGCCTGCTTATCTCTTTTGAAAAGTAATATTCTGAATAGTTTCTTTACCTGGATGGATAGAAACCTATTTTTGTGGGTTTTGTTTTTGTTGGGATTTCTTATCCCCCACTCCCCACTGGAATTGGGCAGCCTTTAGGGCTTTTGAGAATCAGTTTGATTTTTAAATAATTAATTAATTAGTTTATTTATTTATTTATTTTTGGCTGAGCTGGGGCTTTGTTGCTGCGCACGGGCTTTTGCTAGTTGCAGCGAGTGGGGGCTACTCTTCGTTGCGGTGCGCGGGCTTCTCATTGCGGTGGCTTCTCTTGTTGCGGAGCACGGGCTCTAGGCATGCGGACTTCAGTAGCTGAGGCTCTCGGGCTCTAGAGTTCAGGCTCAGTAGTTGTGGCGCACGGGCTTAGTTGCTCCGCAGCATGTGGGATCTTCCTGGACCAGGACTTGAGCCTGTGTTCCCTGCATTGGCAGACGGATTCCCAACCACTGCGCCACCAGGGAAGTCCCAGTTTGATTTCTTAAATGTTTTTTAAACGATCTGTTTATTTTCTTGGCAGACTTGTTTTACTTTTTTAGTATGGAATGTTTCAAACATGTACAGTGTAGAGAGCATATTATATTATATTATACTATTGTATAATAACCCCCATGTACCCATTACCCAGCTTCAGTTATTACTGATACTTTGGCAATTCGTTAACATTGTAAAAATTTTTTATAAACTTTTTAACTGAATTATGTACATGAGAAAAGTGCATATATGATAAACATACAGTTTGATGGATTTTCACAAACACCCATGTAATCTGCACCTGGATTACAAAATGTAACATTTTCCAGGACACTAGAAACCCTCCTTCTGCCCTCCCAAAATACTGCCTCAGCCCTCAAGGGTAACAACTGTTCTCATTTCTAACAGCTGAGATCAGTTTTGCATGTTTTTGTATTTCATATAAATGGAATCATACAGTTTGAGTAGGAGCTAGGTCAAGAGCATTTATTTATAAGCACCTACTGTATACCTGTGTGCTAGGCTGGCCTCTGAGGGAAAGGTGAGTAGGGTCCTGCATTTGCAGCATTTGGATCTCTAGAGTGGCTCTCAGTGAAATGGGGATTAGGGTAGTACCTGGCTCACAGTGTGTCTGCGGGGTGGGGGTGGTGTGGTGTGTGTGGATGAGATCATGCAGGTGCATGATTTCTAGCAGATTGCCTCAGAGCCAGTGCTCCAGCAGTCTAATCCATGGTTGTGCTGTTTGGGGCGAGTGCCTTTGGTTAGGATTATCCACTTTTCTTTACTCAGATAAAAATGTGTTTCCTTGGTAAAGATCTGATTGGCTGAATGGAAGCCAATTCAGTGTGTGCCAGGGGTCAGCCTGTTGTATGAGGGCCAGTGGTCAGGATGAGAAAAAGTAATTTCAAATCCATTCATGAACTCTTTTCCAAAGTAGGAACAGGATTTTCTTTCTTGAGAGGAATAAAAAGTAGCAGGGATTGGTTAAGGTATTTATTTACGGGCTCAAACCAAATTAGTAGGTCAACTGAAATTAGAACTCCAGTGCTCTGATTTCACCTTTTTGGGGGTTCAGATGCCCTCCTCAATTGCAGAAAAATGCATGGGGCTTACACAGAGAACTTTGGATCCAATTTCAGGGGATTCACTCCTGGCCTTCAGATTCAGAACTCCTGAATTACAGTGTCTACTCTGCAGTGTTTAAAGCACAATGTAATCTGACACATTCATGTATCAACTCACTTAGCATGTATATCTTAGAATGTGAAGGCACTGTGCTGGATGCTGAGGACTATGTAAATGTGGGAAAGTTGCTGTCCCAGCCTCACAGGAACTTTGCGCTCTTGTAGATGTTTTAGGAGAATTACACCAGCACAGGTAGCAGAAGTCACAATGTGGTAATGGTTTAAGTCTGGTACAAATACAGGCCCCGGAGGGCTTAGACAGAGAGGAGCTTACATTCCAGATGCTGTGTTGAGACAGAGCTGGACCTTCATGCATTCAGGAAATAGTGGATGACTGCTGTTTGCAGGGCATTAAGGAGTATGCATTAAATCCAGCACTGCTCCAGGTGGGTAGGTTTTCTTAAAAATTATTTGAACCACTTAGGTTACATATGATCAGTGTAGAAAAATTAGAAGATACAGACAAGCGGTTTTAAAGACCACCCATTTATGATACGTACATGTTCTGTAATGTCCCATTGTACGTGTGTGTCCTAAATCGTTTAACTGATCCTTTATGGGTAAGTGGAGTTTCAGTAGGCAGAGATGGGAGGGTGAGATGGGAGAATTTTGTTTTCAAACAAGCATCTGATCTTTAGTGCTTTTGGACTCCAAAGTCTTAAGTGTATTTGGGACAGGAGTTTTTTATTAAAATTAAGATCCTTACCATGGAAGCTTAAGGTCCAACTCTGAAAAATTTTCTCAAGAAAAATGTAAGAGTAAGTTTATGGAATATAAATAAACTTTGGAAAACCGCATGAAAGTATCTGGAGGGAGTATTAAGATTGGGAGGGAAGGGAGATTATTGATCCTTCAAGATAAGCTTCCAAGGAAAGGTAATGCCATGAACTTGGGTTTGACTCTTCGTAGCTCTGAGAGAAGTGCAAGTTCATACCACTCTTCTAACCAATAAGACTGAATAGCTGTCAAGAGCTTGTCCTATGCTCAGTGGGTTCTTAACCTTTTTGAGCCATTGACTTCTTTGGAAGTCTGGTGAAGCCTATGGACCGCTTCTTAGAATAATGTTTTTAAATGCATAAAATAATTTTTAGGATTACAAAGGAAATCAGTTATATTGGAACACAGTTCTACATGGGTTGAGCATCCCCTGACTAAAGTCCCTTTGCCATATTTGGAGCCCTACAGGACCTAGTGCTGCGTGCAATGGGCGATTGTAGGCATTTAGTCAGGTTCTCTTGAATCTCGTGAATGGAAATTTCACTTTCTTAAACAGCTAAGGTAAACACTTATGGGAAGGTAACATGTATTCTACCTTGTCTTTTCTGAAAAACAGTTGTTTTTATTATGCAGTTTATATGTGTTGAGTCAGTGCAGGCACTAGGAATAGCATTGTGGGAATTTTTTTGTGACTCCTATTTTTGTGGAATGGTCTCTTTACAGAAGAAAGATCTCTCGGATCCTTTCAATGATGAAGAAAAGGAAAGGCATAAAGTGGAGGCCCTTGCCCGGAAATTTGAAGAAAAATATGTAAGATTTCTCTATTGGACAACAAAACAACCTTGTTGGATGGGAGAGGTTTTCAGACATTTCCATATTCCTTTAGTGGTTTATCATCTAATCAACACTGATGTGGAAACAAGTGTAGACCTTGGAGAGAACAGAATGAAGTTATTAAACAAATGCATTAAGATAAGAAAACATACGGCAGGAACTCGTGTGGAGCTAAACGGATGAATAAGAAGGGGCTTTTACCCTTAGAATTTATCCTGAGAATAAACGTTTTGGTGCAAAGCATATGACGCCATTTAGTTCTTTCTTCTGTCTTAGGCCACTCTATGCATTTACAAATCTGTCCTATTTTGTAAGGTCTTCAGGGAATGAGGTTTTGGAGTGTGTGTGTATGAGACTGTTCCAGTGCTTTATAACCTTTAGTCATTAGCTGATGGGGTTCAAGGCAACAATTAATTCTGTGTATTAAAAAAAACCCTGTGACCCTAGACCTAGAAATTTGTTAAAAGGGTAGATCTCATGTTATGTGTTCTTACCACAAGTACAAAAAAGCATGTGATCAATTTTAAATTTTAGGGTGGAAAGAAACGTAGAAAAGACCGAATACAGGACTTGATTGATATGGGTTATGGTTATGATGAATCTGATTCCTTCATCGATAACTCTGAGGCGGTAAGTACTTAATGAAACCTCTGAGACTACCAGAACCACTGCACCCTAGCATCTACCGACGGTGCCTGGAGGCTGGGGGTGGAGTCAGAGTGGATGTACCCTTAGCACGAGGAAAGAGCTGCACTGAAGGGAGAGGAAGTGACACCTTGATCTGGGCCTTGGTTTCCTTTATGAAAATGGTGATCAGAGATGTCCAAAACACCTTCTAACTTGGACATTGGTGATTGACCAGAAACATTTCTTAGCATGCTGTCTGAAATGTGACAGAGAAACATAGTCACATCTGCTCTGTCAAGACGCGCTCTGCACCTTTGGACTGTAGTACAGAACTTGGAGCTGACCGTTTGTTTTCCCCCCTTCAGTATGATGAGCTTGTTCCTGCTTCTTTGACTACAAAGTATGGAGGATTTTACATTAACTCGGGAACGCTGCAGTTTAGACAAGCATCAGAATCTGAGGATGACTTCATTAAAGAAAAGAAGAAAAAATCTCCAAAGGTTAGAACGTTGCTCGCTTTTGGATTTCAGAAGTGCTTTTTTACATGACCTTATGAGATCAGTAGGTGACTTGCCAGAATACGTGCTGGTTTAGGATGACTCAGGACATTGGCGGAAAGGCACCAGCTGTGCCGAGGTTGGCGGTTCCCTTCTCACATGTGTGCTGTGGCGAGGTGCTGTGAACCTGGAGGTCTCGGTCATTGTATCCATGCCTGTGTCCTTGCAGGCTCGGCAGGGATTCATTCGTCGAGGTGGTCCCAGGGCGGGGACGAGGGCAGTGAAGGGTGTGGAGTGAGGGGAGTTTGCACCAGCTTGCTGTGTCTCTTCTGTGGACATGTAGAGGACTTCAGTTCCCAGGGCTGTCACCCCAACGAGAACAAGTCAGCCCTATGATAAATTTATTTTGAAAGCTATCTACCATTGCCTGTGTGTTTAAAATGCAAGGTAGGCCCACACATAGCTCATTTTAAACCAGAAGCTGTTCAGGCTGCACAATGGCCTCTGTTGCCTCAGGCCCGGGTTTCCCAGAAGCCGCTGTCAGTGGGAATGCTGTCCTGACCTGCGGGTCTGTGGTCCAAGGACTGAGCGGAAAGCTTTTGTTCGTGAAGGAAGTAAGACAGCTCTCAGGATGTACCCTGGGCGGAGCAAGGCCGGTGCTGTGTAGTGCACTTGCTCCCAGAGTTAGGGAGCCGTGTAACTGTGCCTTGTCTTTAATTCTCAGAAGCGGAAGTTGAAGGAAGGTGGTGAGAAGATAAAGAAGAAGAAAAAAGATGACACTTATGACAAGGAGAAGAAATCGAAAAAGTCCAAGTTTTCCAAAGCCGGGTGAGAGGCAGCAGCTTCTTTGCTAGGATGACGTCTGAACTGTTAGGGCAGGACACCTGGGAGCTGACTCGCCCTCCTCCTCACAGCTTCAGAAGAGGCAGCAAGGCCTGGCCGTCTTCCCCCCTCATGCCTCCCACGGTGCCATGTGGGCATAGTCTGTACTCTCACATCTCTGTGTGTCAGACATCAGAGTTCTCTCTGTCCCACTGTCAGTGTTGGCAGCTATTTCTGTCACTGTATGATTGCTGATGTTTCCTGTTCTTTTGGGCACCCCTCCTCTGCCCCAGTTCTCCTGTCTGTGTTCCCCCTTTGTCTTCTCCAGTCCTGCTTCCTTTGCCTCACTTGGTCTCACCCCAGTCGCCCTTCAAGTTGCTGCTGCTCTCTGCTGCTCCTGCTTTCTTCCTTTAAATATCTTTCTTACCCCTCCCTTTTTTGCAACCTTTTATTTCAGCCTGGCAGTGGTTTTTAAAAACCCATCGGATATGTAGCATTTTGTGATACTGTTTTGCTAACCTATATTAAATCTCAAGCTTTGGTCCCAGCAAGAAGGAGCTCCATATGCCAAGAGGAGGGAGGAGGAGTAACAGGGTGGACTTGTGACTGAGGTTCCTGGAGACCATTGCGCTGGGAGCAGGGCTGAAGCCCCTCTGTGAATTTCCCTTTTGAGGTGTACTGCAGCCTTAGTAACTGACTTCCCCCTTGCTTGCAGCTTCACAGCCCTCAATGCCAGTAAGGAGAAGAAGAAAAAGAAGTATTCTGGGGCTTTGAGCGTTAAAGAGATGCTGAAGAAATTTCAGAAGGAGAAAGAGGCTCAGAGAAAGAGGGACGAAGAGCATAAGCCCGTAGCAGTCTCATCGGTGGAAGCTCAGGGCCTGCGGGAATTGGAGGGCGCCTCTGACCCTTTGCTCTCGCTCTTCGGCTCCACTTCTGACAACGACTTGCTGCAGGCAGCCACAGCCATGGACTCGCTGACTGATTTGGACTTGGAGCAGCTGCTCAGTGAGTCTCCAGAAGGAAGCCCCTTCCGCGATATGGATGATGAAAGCGATTCCCTTGGGGTGGGACTGGACCAGGAATTCAGGCAGCCCTCTTCCCTTCCCGAAGGCCTGCCTGCGCCCCTGGAGAAGCGCGTTAAGGAGCTGGCTCAGGTATGGTGACATGGAATGGCCGGGCTCTCCTGGAAGTAGTTTGGGCAGTTGATGCTGGTCCCGAACCACTCAAAGCTCGTGGCCTAGAGCAACCCTTAGTCAGTGGGCAGTCCCAGTGTCAGCTCTTCCAAGCTTTCTTCTCATCCCAAGTGAGGGAACAGTGGACTCTCTGCCTGTCAGGCATCATTTCTCAGCCTTTCATGGTTCCTTCACTCCTGGAGAATTTACTGTCTTCTGGAGAGATTTTCTCTTTTCCTACTTTATGCCTGTCAGAGTATCTTTCCTTTTGTATGATAGACACTAATGTTGGCAGCAGGCAGCTGAGGCAGAGATCCATCTTTTTAGTAATCTTCTGAAGGTTTTGAAAATTCACAGAAGTTTGCCGTCATATGTTAGACATGGGGCAATGCTTAGTTGCCACTGGGTTTAATTGCTCCCTGGACTTGCATGTCACCTGTGTTAGGTAGTGATTACAGGAATTCTAAATTGTGCTAAATAAGAAGGAGCTGAACCATAAATGCTGTCCATGCCCCATGTTAAAAACAATAACAGTCTTCAGAAAATAGCAGACACTGCTCCTGTTTTCCTCCTGGTGATTGGGAATTGATCCCTAGAGCACTAAGGACTGACAATTCGGTGATACATGAATTCTGACTATAAACCAAGCACGGGTTGTTAGTTATGATGACTTTTAGTTAAAATACCGTTTTACCGTAGACATCATGACTTGTGACACAACTCTGGTGGCACTTACATTCTATAGCTTAAGTTTTAAACCAGTGATTCAGCATCTCTGCTGTGTATAATATCCCTTGTGTTTTAGGGCAGGGTGAAATGTTAACCACTGCTACAAATGATTTTCTCACTTCCAAAAAACACTTGAACACAACATGTGAAATAATTCAAACGTCTGATTCAGAGCTCTAGTTCATCCTTGTAGAACATGCACAGTATTCTGTTGGAACATAACCATTTAAATGAATTATGCCATGTCAGGATTCAGAGTATATTTTAACAGGATGTTAAGGTGGAAATAGTTGAGTCTGAACTTGGCATGTTTGAGCATGTCCTGTGCTCTCTCTCAGAATTTATGTTAAAAAACATTATTCCTTATTCTTTTCAATCCTCTGGTTTGTAATCAAATTATTTTGTAGTTTCTGAAATTCTTGTTGAGTGAGCTGAGTAAGATCTGTGTGGCAGTAGCCAGTCATTTTTTAGAGAAAAGTAAAAATGGCTCTTGGTTGTGTCCCTATTCCCACCAAAGACTGTGTTCTAGTCTGATAACTTAGACTCATTATTTCATTTTCTTGGGAAAGATAGACAAATCTAGTGGAAACAGTGGTTTAACGTGAAATGGCATTGGGTTGTGATTTGAGAAAACCTCGCTTTCTGGAGTCTCTTGGGGGGACAGTGAGCAAGTTGTCTTCCTTGGTGACTGCCAAGTCTCAGTTGTCTCTTGGGCACGGTGGAGACACAGGGTTCAGAATCCCATAGGTAGGGTAGGCTCGGGTCCTGGTGAGGAGGTGGTGACCAGGAGGCGTACTGGCTTGAAAATATGTTCAGATGTGAAATTGATACTTCAGTCATCACCTGCCCCTTCTCCTATAACGGCATTAAGAAATTTGGGAAATGGAGTGGTAAATGGGTATTACCCACCATCCCGCCAATCTGAAAACTATTTTCAATTTACATATCCTTTTCTAGCCTCTGTATATATGTATTTATGCAGTTGTAATTATAGTTGTGAATAATTTCCTGGTTTTTTCACTTAATAAATATTATTTATAAAGATCTCATTACTTTTAATGGTTGCATGAAAAAGAAGGCTTAATTTAGAAAGTTACTTAATGCCACTCTAAAGGATCCCCAGCTGCTCTGTTCCCACCAGGGCCCTGCGCTTGGGGCACTTGGAGCCTCCTGCATGTGTGCACAAGTGCTCTAGACCCAGACCTTGTTGAGAGTCTTCTGGCAGAGATTCCTCCCAGGGAAAAAACGCCTATGTACACAAAAAATGCATATAATTTCAAAAGCCATGCATGGATATTTGGATCCTTAATAAGAGGCCCTGTCATTGCATTTTAAAAATTTAAATTAAACTTGATGTATATAACTATAACATTAGTAGTGTTTATGTGTTTCTCACTTTATTTTCACTCCCCTTCTTTTTCTTTTTTACCCTCTTCTTTTATTTTTGTAATAGTTTGTTTAGATTTTAAATCTTGGCCCTAGAGGATACATGTATCAGTTTCTACCGCTGTCTAAAAATCTACCCTGCCACCCCCAAACTCGGTGGCTTCAAACAGTGACTCATTTCTCCTGACTGTGGCCAGCGGTTCGTCTTCTGGTCCTGCCTGGACTCGCTCTCGGGGCTGTGTTCATCGGGCAAGATGGTGGCTGGCGCTGGGACAGCCAGGATGGCAGGACCTCTCTCTCCTCCCTTCTTTCATCCTGGGCTTTTTCAGGGCATGACAGTCTCAGGGCAGCATTTCAGGAGGGAGCTGTAAGGTGGAAGCTGTAAGGCCCTCATGATCTAGCCTTAGAAGTGGTATGCACCACATCTCTTCTGCCACAGTGTATTGGTAAAGCAAGTCACCAACTAGGGGCCACCTCTCCGTGGGGGAATGCATGTACTAGGAGGCGAGGAATCTGTGGTCCTGTTTGCAGTCCACCACTGTACTTAAGCAGATTCTATTCTTACATGTATCAGTTTCCCTGGGAAAAGTTTTTGCTGTTGGAAGCAGAAATTAGATTTGACTTCTAACTAGATGTGATACTTAAAACTTCTAAAAAAACATTTGAAAATTTATGTATGTTAAAGAGGTACTCCAAGAGGGCGACCTTGGATACTCCAGAATTGTTACTGTTTTCTTCTCATGTTAGCTCATTTTCCACTTCTTACTTCCTTGTACTGTACATTTTTATGGGCCCCAGGGAACCCAGTGGTTTGATTTGATGTCCTTACCCCTGTCTTCTCTTAATATGTATTGGTTGTGTCTTTTGTCTTGATTGTTGAAAAGTTCAGGTATGTTGCGCCTTCAGTTTACTGTCATGATGTGGTTTGGCAGCTACTCAGCCTGCTCCATACAGATGACCAGCTCTGTTTTGGTCCTCTTCAATCCAGCATAAAATGGAAATGATACCGATACTAAAAATAGAAAAGAAACAGAGACCCCCATGTCACCCACCATTCTACCTGCTCACTGCTTACCCTCCTATACAGTTAGAACCCTTGCATTGCAAAACCAGGGAGACGTAGATCCAAGGAGAATAAGGTAGAAAAAAAATAACAAGCTGTTTGGTCTTTGTAAAAAAGAAAATCATGCCAGATTTCATTCTATTCAGCAAAAACAGGTACAGTATATAAGGTGGTGATCTCAGTGCTGAAAGGCTACAAGTGGCTCTTCTTATAATGAATAAAAGAACTCATTAAAAGGCTATTGGAACTATTGTAAATCAGCATGATCTGGCTGTTTGGTTTAACTTCATTTCCTAGTTAATCTAGGACTGACTGATTCATACAATTCCTTGGGCAAGGGTGTCTGTCTTTATGGTTGAGGGATGTCACTTCTTTCTGGCAGACTATCAAACATATATCCAACTGCTCTTTTAATTAGATTTATTTTAAATTTTATCTCTGAGGATTTTGTTTTATACTTGACTAATTATCTTCAGTATAAAACCAAATCCTCAGAGATACTGGTCTACAGGATTCAAAAGACATCAGAAAAAAAAAAAAAACACATTTCAAAAGGCATCAGGAAAAAGAAACTTTAAAAAATTTTATAGCCAGAAAGCTTCTGAAATGGCTGATATCTAAAGATAAAATTTGATTGGCGGGAATGCCCTGGAGGTCCAGTGGTTAGGACTCTTCGCTTTCACTGCCAAGGGCCTGGGTTCAATCCCTGGTCAGGGAACCAGGATCCCAAAAGCCAAACAGTGTGGCCAAAAAAAAATTGATTGGAAACCTGAGCTGTTGATGGCTCTGACAAACAGGCATTTGAAATACGTGTTAATTAGGCTGAATTAACATGAAGGTGCTTCTGCATCTTATAACTAGCAGTGTATAAGCTACAGCAACAGAATGACTCAGTTTTGTTTTCTCTCAAACTGAAGTCATAATCCCAGTACATTAAAGGTGCCACAGTGGATTCCGAATCCTCTGACAGTATAAGAAATGGCAAGTGAATGGGTTACAGTGACGCCCTTTCTTTCTTCCCTTTCCACCTGCTATCTCAGACCTCTGTGCTCTCCTCTAGCCATGCTTGAGTTTTGCATATCCTCTGCAAGTTTTGTTTGGTTCTAAGCTTTTCTTCCTCGAGTTTTCATTCTTTCAGTGATAATCTGTTCATTTGTTTGTTCATTCATCCACTCAGCTGACACTTACTAAGTAGCTATTATGTGATAGGCAGCTGTAGGAAATATATTGAGTTAGATTCAGTTCTCCTTCTCCATGAGCTTGTTATACAGATGGACTGGTAGCCATGTAAATAATGGGCTATGGGACAGAGCAGGATGAAATAAGCTCTGTCATGTTTGGATGGCCAACTAGATGGTCAGGTGAACAGCCAGACTTGAGGAAGTGAAAAAGGAGCTCCTGGGGGTACATAGGAATCGGACTGGAGGCAGCAGTCTTGGCCAGCCTCATGGGAGAGAAGGCCTTATAGTAAGCCAGGGCACAGGGCTGAGGATGGGCAAGTTGTTGGATAATGAAGACTCCTGGTATGTGGTGGGAGGGGCTGAAGTGGATGGCTGGGGCCAGATCCTAAAGGACCCTAAATGCCAGGCGGAGGAGTTTGGGTTTGATTCTAGGCTTGGGAAGGGCTGCCAAAGGGTTCTAAAGAAGAGTGGAAGGATTTAAGAAGGGTGGAGTGCTGTTATTAGAAGTAGGGACACAGGAGGAGGAAGAGCAGAAACTAGTAGGTTAGGTTTTGGACAAGTCAAGTTTGTATACCAGAGGGTTGTTCATTCATAGAAGTAATTTAAGATTCTGGTCCAGAGCTTAGAAAAAAGTGTATAGAGTAGGTTTAGATTTGAGAGACCTGTGTGTGTTTATGTTATTTTGAAGCTGAGGGGGAGACATTATCAGGTGAAGAGGGTTCTAGATAGAACCTGGGAGCCCATCTGCAGCTAAGGAGCTAGTGGAGGAGACAGGATGTAGTCAAGAGGTCAGGAGAGGACCCAGAGGATGCAGTGAGAGGAAGGCCAGTGGGGCCAGAGGAAGGTGGGTGTTTCAGAGGGTTGATCAGGATTGATCATTTCATTTAAGACAATCACCTTATTGTCGTTGTTTGCCATCATTGTTATATATCAAGCCTGAAATTTTATTTTGCTTAAAGACTTTGGACCAGCGACTCTTGGGTTTAGATCAGTGCTTCTCGACCCTCTGCATGCTAGTCACCAGAGTTACTTTTAAAAAAGTACTGACGCTTAGGCCTCTTTTAAGGAATACATTATTCCCCAGAGATTCTAATGTGATGGGTCTAGGGTGGGGAAAGCTGCCAGGTACTTCCAGTGTGCAGCCAAACAGAGAACCACTGGTTCAGGCTTTTGCAGTTTGCTTTCCTCACTTGTGCATTTGGTGTCCTTGTTGCCCACTGTGGTTGCTTCAGGAGTCTCCAGGCTTGCCATCCAGGGCATTATTAACTGTGTACTCACGGGAAGCAAAACACTGTATAGCAACCAGCTCTATCTTGTGTTAATGGGTAGTCAAGTGTGTTAGTCATTCCAGTGGTCTGAGTAATAGAGTTCATGATATACCCTAATTAGATTATGAATTTTCAAAGAATTATAGCCCTTAAATGCTAAAGCAGCATGTTATTATTGTTGCTATTATTACTATTATTATTATTTTGTTTGCTAAAGACCTTCAAATACTGCAGGTTTGTTAAAGTTCTTGATTGTTTTGTACTGTAGATGTATGGAGATTCCAGCTCACAGTTTAGACGATAGAGTGCTGGGCACAGGAGTTAGCTTGCTGGCTGAATCAGATGCTTCATGATTCCCTTGACTCTGATTTTCTTTTATGTGCCTGTTGTTTCAAGTCCTGGGAAGAAGGGACAGTCCGTAGATGCTTCAGGAGCATGTGAAAAGAGCTGGATGTACCACTTCTGGAGCATACAGAGATCATAGGTGAACTTAATCTGGGATTAGGGCTGAGTAGGGAAGGGCATGGTGAGGATTTTATCATCAGGTGTTCTGTAGGCCTGTGGGTGAGTGTGAGGGCCTTGCAGGGAAAGTGCACTAACGGATGTTACTGTCTACTGTGAACCAGGCTGCCAGAGCTGCTGAGGGAGAGAGCAGACAGAAGTTCTTCACCCAGGATATTAATGGCATCCTTTTAGAGTGAGTATGTTGTTTCTTTGTATCTGCTGTTACCATGCGTGGGTTCAGCAGGCTGGGGGAAATTGGGAGTACAATTCAGCTATGTATGGGATAGGAAAGCACTGATGAGATTTTTAAAAATTGGTTTTTATTTATTGTTATTCTTTTAAAAAAGGTCAGGGGGGAATTCCCTGGCAGTCCAGTGATTAGGGCTCTGAGCTTCTACTGCAGAGGGCATGGGTTCGATCCTTGGTTGGGGAACTAAAATCCCGCATGCCGCTAGGCAAGACCAAAAAATACATACATACATACATACATACATACATAAATACAAAAATAAAAAAGGTCAGGGGTGGGGGACATCAAATGTTTGTCTCTAGGAAATGGTAGACCATACTAATCTTAGGCAGCAGACATTATTAGAACATTGTAATAGTCATGGCGTGCTGGAAGAGGATTTTGTGCTAAGCGTGAGATGAGAGGAGGGAGAAGGCGTTGCTTGCCCATCTCTGGGAAAAGTAAGAGACAGCTTGGTGCAGGCAAGGACCTGACCTCCTGGGGCACTCCTCAGCATACCTGGTCATTCTCCTCTTATTCTCACTCTTGCTCCCAAGGCCATTGCTCATCATCCCGTAGCCCGTCTAACAAACACCCGAACCTCTGAGACATCACACTATATGAATTGGATTAAAAAGCAAAAAAAAAACAAAACCCCAAAAAACGCCACGTGTATAAATCCAAACCAGATTCTTTGTACCTGGCCTGCCAGCTTTGCCACCTTCTCTCCTGGTTGCATCATGTAGCAGAGGAAGCTTATTGCTCAACAGCTGAGGATTTTGCACATGTAAGAACAGTTGTGAAGACTAGGAAATATTCTAGCAAAGGACCTTGCCTGGCCAGGATGGAGACTGGCCACTTGGGTCAGGGAGCACCTGAGAGTCAGCACAGATGAGGGGTTTGTCTCCTGGAGCGTGCCAGATACAGAGAACTCAAGGGATTGAAGACAGACTGTGTTCTGCTCATCTAGATGGGGACGCTGGAGGGTTGAGGATTTCCCTGACCACCCTAGTCAAGGGAAAATCTGCTGGAAAGTATTTCCTGTTGACCCCAAGTAACTCAATTACCTTCCAGTTTGAAAGCATTTATGTTTTCTTTGTTTATGAAACTCAGAAATTCAGACCTTGTTCTTTTGGGCTCTGTTTTCTTGACACCTTTGACTTGGTCTTGTCTTTGACCTGAGAGCCTTGACCCACTCTACCTAGCCAAGTTTATTGGGTCTGGTGACTGCTGGAGGTCTGTTGTGCTGGCTGCTCAGTTACACTGTGACAGGCAAGTTAAGGCTTGGCCTGCTCTTGGCTCCTGCAGACGAAAGGAGCTGTGGTGAGTAACTCTGCTCTGTTCTTCAGCATAGAGGCGCAGACCCGGGAGCTGAGCAGCCAGACCCGTTCTGGGGTATATGCCTACCTTGCTTCCTTCCTGCCCTGCAGCAAAGACACCTTGGTCAAGCGCGCACGAAAACTTCACCTCTGTGAACAGGTGGGTGACTTTGCAGTGGAGCCCCTTGGCTTCGGAGCGCAGCGGAGTGGGTGATGGAGTCTTTATAGATGCCACATCTGCTGCTGCGCTGCCTCCATGCGATTATTCCTATAGTGTGTGCTCAGTGTAAGAAGTGATGCATAAACCAGACTTATGTCCTGCTCTCTGCAGGGGGGGCGTCTGAAGGAGCCTATCCAGAAGCTTAAGGAAGCCATTGGCAGGGCAATGGCAGAACAGATGGCCAAGTACCAGGATGAATGCCAGGCACACACGCAAGCCAAGGTCGCTAAGTAAGTGTGTCCCATCACTCCCTTCAGCATTCTGACCTCCTTTTCTTAGAAGTCCTGGGGGGTGGGGGGAGATGGTGGGCAGAAGGAAGCAGTTCTGCAGTGACCTTAGAGTCCCACCTAATTCTTTCTACCTCCTAGGATGCTGGAAGAGGAGAAAGACAAGGAGCAGAGAGAACGGGTTTGTTCTGATGAGGAAGAAGATGAAGAAAAGGGGGGCAGGAGGATAATGGGACCCCGGAAGAAATTCCAGTGGAATGATGAAATCAGGTGTGCCCAAACTGGGACCTTGCCTCAGTGGAGGGTTTGTGGGGCCAGTGTCTGAGCATGTTCCCGTATTTCTAATGAAGGTTAGAATCATTTACTTTAATCAGGGCTGCTGAAAGCACATGATTGAAACCTTGAAGAAGCATTTGGGGTAGTTTAAAGGTTCTGACTTCTGCCTACTCTTCAGGGAACTACTCTGTCAGGTGGTGAAGATCAAACTGGAGAGCTATGACCTGGAGAGGAACAAGGCCCAATCCTGGGAGGACTACGTGAAGGCGTTTCTGGATGCTGAGGTCAAACCTCTCTGGCCCAAAGGCTGGATGCAGGCCAGGTGAGGGCCCGCGAGCAGCCAGTGTGGTCAGTGTGATCATAGGGTGGAGCGTTCTTGTGATAAAGAGATGTCTGAGTGATTCTTTTGCACCAGGCTCCAGAGCCCCACCCTCAGAGAGTCACCGGCTAGTGAACTCGACTCTGATTTCACCTGAGTGACTGGGGGCTTCTCTGTCTCCCTTAGAAGAGGGACGTTATCTGTGGGGTTTTGTCTTTGTCATTCTTTATCCCACTTCAGTTCAAAGTTGGCTGTATGCTCATCCCACTTCAATCTGCCCTTTCCTGAGATAATGGCTCCTACTAGAAGAAGTTGAAAGACAGATTCGTGTTGGGAACATTTTAATGTTCTGAACAGAATTCTTATTTGCAACTGGCAAGGGTGACTACTTCTTAGAGTTAAGTGCCAGACTTTCCTCACAGGCTACTTTGTGTTATATAGCTTCCCACGAATGGACTATGTCTGCAATACACAGAGAAAGTTACCTGGAACTAGTGTTCTTTAGAAAAAAAAATTTTTTTTTTTGGTGGTAAAATACACTTAATGTAAGTTTAGAATCTTTTTTTTTTTTTTTGCGGTACGCGGGGCCACTATTGTGGCCTCTCCCGTTGCGGAGCACAGGCTCCAGACGCGCAAGCTCAGCGGCCATGGCTCACGGGCCCAGCTGCTCCGCGGCATGTGGGATCTTCCCGGACTGGGGCACGAACCCGTGTTCCCTGCATTTGCAGGCAGACTCTCAACCACTGCGCCACCAGGGAAGCCCAAGTTTAGCATCTTTAAGTGCACAGTTCAGTGGTATTAAATACACTCACATTGGTATGCAACCATCACCACCATCATCTCCATCACTTTTTTCATCTTGTAAAACTGAAACTGTACCCATTAAACACTAACTCCACATTTCCCTCTCCCCACAGACGCTGGCAGCCACCATTCTTCTGTTTTTATGATTTTGACTACTTTAAGTACCTCATATAAGTGGAATTATACAAAGTGTTTGTCTTTGTGTCTGGCTTACTCCACTTAGCATAATGTCCTCAGAGTTCATCCATATTACAGCATGTGTCAGAATGTTCTTCCTTTTTAAAGCTGAATAATGTTCTACTGTATGTATATGCTTTGCTTATCCATTCATCTGTTGATAGTACTTGTGTTGCTGCCACATTTAAGCTATTATGAATAATGCTGCTATGAACATGGGCATACAAATATCTCTTCGAGACCCTGCTTTCAGTTCTTTTACATATATACCCAGAACTGGAATTACTGGATCATGTGGTGATGTTGTGTTTAATTTTTTGAGGCCTCACCATAATGTTTTTCATAGCAGCTGTTATCTTTTTACATTCCCACCACCAGTGCACAGGGTTCCAATTTCTCCACATCCTCACCAACACTTTTTTCTGTTTTTTTGGTAGTAGCCATCCTAATGGGTATGAGGTGGTGTCTTGTAGTTTTGATTTGCGCTTTGCTAATGATTAGTGATGTTGAGCATCTTTTCATGTACTTACTGGATATTTGTATATCTTCTTTGGAGAAATGTGTATTCAAGTCCTTTGCCCATTTTCTAATTGGTTTGCTTGTTTTTTTGTTGTTCAGTTTTAGGAGTTCACTATATATTCTGGATATTAATCCCTTATCAGATACATAAGTTACCAAATATTTCTCTGTTCTGTGGGTTGCATTTTTACTCTGTGGATAGTGTCTTTAAACCTAGATGAAATGGCCAGGTTCCTAGAAACACAAAACTTACCAAGACTAAATCACAAAGAAATAGCAAATCTGAATAGACCTATAACTATGTTTATTGTTTATTCTCTATTTTGCTTATTTCTGCTTTAATCGTTATTATATCCTTCATTCTGCTAGCTTTAGGTTTAGTTCTTCTTTTTCCACTTCCTTAAGTTGTAAGTTAGGTTGTTGATTTGAGACCTTTCTCGTTTCTTTTTTTTTCTTTTTAAAATTAATTAATTTTTGGCTGCATTGGGTCTTCGTTGCTGCACATGGGCTTTTTCTCTAATTGTGGCGAGCAGGGCCTACTCTTCATTGCAGTGCGTGGGCTTCTCATTGCGGTGGCTTCTATTGTTGTGGAGCACAGGCTCTAGGTGTGCGGACTTCAGTAGTTGTGGCATGTGGGCTCAGTAGTTGTGGCACACAGGCTTAGTTGCTCCGTGGCATATGGGATCTTCCTGGACCAGGGCTTGAACCTGTGTCCCCTGCATTGGCAGGCGGATTCTTAACCACTGTGCCACCAGGGAAGTTCCTAAATTTCCCCTTGTCACCACTTTTCACTTTGTCCCATAGGTTTTAGTATGTTGTGTTCTCATTTTCATTTGTCTTTTAAGTATTTTCTAATTTTCCTTGTGATTTCTTTGATCCATTGATTATTTAAAAGTGTGTTCTTAAAAGTTGTTTTTGTCTAGTGTATCTGCCACTTGTTTTTTTCTCACAATTTTGTTAGTTTTCCAGTTTTCCTTTTGTTATTGATTTCTAACTTCATCCCATTGTGTACAGAGAAGATACTTTTTATGATAGCTGTCTTTTATTTGTTTATTTTTTTAGCATCTTTATTGGAGTATAATTGCTTTACAATGTTGTGTTAGTGTCTGCTGCATAACAAAGGGAATCAGCTATATGTATACACATATCCCCACGTCCTCTCCCTCTTGTGTCTCCCTCCCACCCTCCCTGTCCCACCCCTCTAGGTGGTCACAAAGCACCAAGCTGATTTCCCTGTGGATAGCTATCTTTTAAAATCTACTGAGAGTTCATTTGTGGCCTCACATATGGTTTATGCTGGGAAATGTCCCATGTGCACTTGAGAATGTGTGTGCTGTTGTTGTTGGGTAGAATGTTCTGTATCTGTTGTTGGGTAGAATGTTCTGTATCTGTATCTGTCCAGCTTTTATTGTAGAACTGTTTATTTCTCCCTTCAGTTCCGTCAGTTTTTGCTTCATATATTGTATTTTAATGGTCTGTCAGGTGCATGAATGTTTATAATTGTTATATCTTCTTGCTGTATTGAACTTTTTATTAATATATAATATTTTTCTTTATCTTTTGTAACCTTTCTTGATTTAAAGTCTACTTTGTCTGATATTAAGATAGCCACCTCTGCTCTCTTGGTTATTACTTGCATGGAGTATCTTTTTCCATCCTTTTACTTTTAATCTGTTCTTGTCTTTGGATCTCAGGTCTTTGGCTCTTTTTTTTTTTTTTTTTGGGCTGCGTTGGGTCTTTGTTGCTGCACATAGGCTTTCTCTAGTTGTGGTGAGCAGGGGCTACTCTTGGTTGCAGTGTGCAGGTTTCTCACTGCAGTGGCTTCTCTTGTGAGGTGCGTGGGCTTCAGTAGTTGCAGCATGTGGGCTTAGTGGTTGCGGCTTGCAGGCTTATTAGTTGCGGCACACGGGCCCTAGATTGTGTGGGCTTCAGTAGTTGTGGCCTGTGGGCTCTAGGGCGCGCAGGCTCAGTAGTTGTGGCTCGCAGGCTCTAGAGTGCAGGCTCAGTAGTTGTGGCACACAGGCTTAGTCACTCCATGGCATGTGGAATCTTCCCGGACTAGGGATCGAACCCATGTTCCCTGCATTGGCAGGTGGATTTTTAACCACTGCGCCACCAGGGAAGTCCCAGGTCTTTGGCTCTTGTAGATAGCATATAGTTAGATCATGCGTTTTATCTTTTCTGCCAGTCCCTGTCTTTTGATTGGAGTGTTGAATCATTTACATTTAAAGTAATCACTGGTAAGAAGGGACTTACTTCTGTAAGTTGATCAACATAACAAAAAACTCTGCCCCCTTAACAGCTCTGCTGCTGTCACAAAAGTACATTTTTATACATTGTGTGCCCCAAAATATAAACTAATAGTTTTTTAAATGCCTCCTAAGTTTTGTAGAAGACAAGATGTGGAGTTACAAACCAAAGTTACAGTAATAATAGCTTTTAAACTAATTTTTTTAAAAAAATATTTTATTTATTGGCTGCATCGGGTCTTAGTTGCAGCACACTGGATCCTCGTGGCACGTGGGCTGTTTGTTGCAGCACGAGGGCATTTCTCTAGTTGTGGCGTGTGGGCTTCTCTCTAGTTGTGGCACGCAGGCTCCAGAGCACGTGGGCTTTGTAGTTTGTGGCACGCGGGCTGTCTAGTTGAGGCGCACGGGCTCAGTAGTTGCAGCATGCTGGCTTAGTTGCCCTGTGGCATGTGGGATCTTAGTTCCCCCACTAGGGATCGAACCTGTGTCCCCTCCATTGGAAGGTAGATTCTTAACCACTGTACCACCAGGGAAGTCCCTTAAATGAATTTTTTTTCTTGAAATGTATTATTCTCTTAAATGATGTAGAAAACAAAAAGTGTGGTTACAAACTATTGTTGTTATAACACTAGCTTTTCTAATGGTCATGTATTCACCTTTTTGAGATCTTTATTTGTGCATGTAGCTTTGAGGTGCTGTCTGGTGTCCTTTCATTTCACCTTTAGGACCTTTGAGCATTTCTTACAGGGTAAGTTTTTTTTTTTTTTATAAATTTATTTATTTTATTTATTTTTACTTTTGGCTGTGTTGGTCTTTGTTGCTGCACGCAGGCTTTCTCTAGTTGTGGTGAGTGGGGGCTACTCTTCCTTGCGGTGTGCGGGCTCCTGATTGTGGTCGCTTCTCTTGTTGCGGAGCATGGGCTCTAGGCACGCGGGCTTCAATAGATGTGGCATGCGGGCTCAGTAGTTGTGGCTTGCGGGCTCTAGAGCACAGGCTCAGTAGTTGTGGCGCATGGGCATAGTTGCTCCATGGCATGTGGGATCTTCCCGGACCAAGGCTTAAACCCCTGTCCCCTGCATTGGCAGGCAGATTCTTAACCACTGTGCCACCAGGGAAGCCCTACAGGGTAAGTTTTTGATCATGAACTCCTTCAGCTTTTATCTATCTGGGAATGTCTTAATTTGTCCCCCACTTTTTTTTTAATTGAAGTATAGTTGATTTTATCTCCCCCACTCTTGAAGGTCAGTTTTGTCAGATATAGGATTCTTGGTTGACAGTATTTTTCTTTTAGTACTTTGAATATATCAGCCCACTGTCTTCTGGTCTTCAGAGTTTCTGATGAGAAATCTGCTGATAATCTTGTTGAGGATCCCTGTGTGTGATGATTCAATAATATCTGGGTGCTTTCAATATTCTCTCTTTGCCTCTGGCTTTTGAAAGTTTGATTATCATGTGTTTTGGTGTGGGTCTTTTTGAGTTCATCTTACTTGGAGTTTTTTAAGCTTCTTGGATGTTTATATTCATGTATTTACACTTACATTGTTTGTTTTCACATTTGGAAAGTTTTCAGCCATTATTTCTTCACTATTCTCTGTGCCCCTTTCTCTGTCTTCCTTCTGGGATGTCCATGCTGTGCTGGTGTGTGCTTGTCTGCTTGATGCTGTCCCACAGTTCCCTTGACTCTGTTCACTTCTCTTCAGTCTTTTCTTTCTGTTTCTCAAACTCGATAATCTTCATTGTCCTGTTTCACGTTCACTGTTTCTTTTTTCTGCCTGCTCAAAACTGCCTTTGAATCCCTCTACTGAATTTTTTTTTTAATTAATTAATTTATTTATTTTTGGCTGCGTTGGGTCTTCGTTGCTGTGTGTGGGCTTTCTCTAGTTGTGGTGAGCGGGGGCTACTCTTTTGTTGCGGTGTGCAGGCTTCTCACTGCAGTGGTTCCTCTTGTTGCGGAGCACAGGCTCTAGGCGTGTGGGCTCAGTAGTTGTGGCTCACGGGCTCTAGAGTGCAGGCTCAGTAGTTGTGGTGCATGGGCTTAGTTGCTCTGTGGCATGTGGGATCTTCCCGGACCAGGGCTCGAACCTGTGTCCCTTGCATTGGTAGGCGGATTCTTAACCACTGCGCCACCAGGGAAGCCCTGAATTTTTTTTTTTAATATTTATTTGTTTTATTTATTTTATTTTTGGCTGCATTGGGTCTTAGTTGCAGCACGTGGGATGTTCTTTGAGGTACACAAGATCTTTGATGCACCATGGGCTTCTCTCTAGTTGTGGCGAGCAGGCTCAGTCGTTGCAGCACACAGGCTCTCTATTTGTGGCGCACAGGCTCCAGAGCACGTGGGCTCTGTAGTTGTGGCATGCGGGCTCTCTAGTTGCGGCTTGCATGCTCATTAGTTGTGGCACGTGGCCTTAGTTGCCCTGTGGCATGTGGGATCTTAGTTCCCCAATCAGGGATCAAACCTGCATCCCCTGCATTGGAAGGTGGATTCTTTACCACTGGACCACCAGGGAAGTACCCTCTACTGAATTTTTCACTTCAGTTACTATACTTTTCAGCTCCAGAATTTCTTTTTGGTTTCTTTTCAGGTTTCCTGTCTCTTTATGGATATTTCCATTTTGTTCACATGTTATTTTCTTGACTTTCTCCACATCTTTCTTTAGTTCTTTGAGCATCTTTAATACAGTTGTTTTTGTCTAGTGTATCTGCCATTTGGTCTTTTTTTAAAAAATTAATTTTATTTATTTATTTTTGGCTGCATTGGGTCTTCGTTGCTGTGCAAGGGCTTTCTATAGTTGTGGCGAGTGGGGGCTACTCTTCATTGTGGTGTGTGGGCTTCTCGTTGCTGGGGCTTCTCTCATTGCAGAGCATGGGCTCTAAGTGCGTGGGCTTCAGTAGTTGCAGCACGCAGGCTCTGTAGTGTGGCTCACGGGCTCTAGAGCGCAGGCTCAGCAGTTGTAGCACACGGGCTTAGTTGCTCCGTGCTGCCATTTGGTCTTTTTCAGGGACAATTTCTGTTGATTTGTTTTTTCTCCTTTGAACAGGCCATATTTCCTGTTTGTTTGTATGCCTTGTGAGTTTTTGTTGAACACCAGACATTTGAATCTAATATTGTGGTAACTCTGGAAATCAGATTCTCCCACTTACATAGGGATTGCTTTTTTTTATATACTGTTTTTGCTTATTGGTGGTTGTTGTTGTTGTAGGCTGTCGCTGTGTTGAGGATCAGCCTGATGTGTGAACTTAATGTGTTACTCTTAGGTCATTTCTGAGCTTTTTGCTGGTACACACAGTCACTTTCTAATTTTTCCCATGTAGGTAGTTTTTTTTTTGTTTTTTTTTTTTTAATGTCTGACACCAGAAAGGGGAAAATCAGAAAAAGAAGGAGGTTAAAAGGTGGTGCCAGCCCTTTAAATCCCCTGGCAGTCACTTCAGCCTGAGGTGCAACAACAGCTGTGTGCACCTCCCACCTCTGTGATCAGAAGCAGTGATCAGCCATCAGAGCACAGATCCCTCATCTCTGGAGACCAGGGTCCTTTTTGCCCACGCTTGTTTCCACAAGCTGTGTGCAAGCTGCTCCAGGAATACCTGCACAGGCCGCTGGGTGGGGGATGGGCAGCTGCTACTATGTTGAGACCTGAAATTAACCACAGTTTACTCATCTAAGTCTTCCCCTGGAAGTTGTAAGCTTTGAACAGCCTCTAGAGTTACCGAATAGTTCCGTCAGATGGATTCTGCCAGTGTAATGTTGTCCAGGTGGGCAGACCATTCCTGGTGCTTCCTAATCAGCCGTGTTCCCAGGACCCTCCCCTTGGAGCTAGTGAGTGTTCTTGGTTGGGCAGGCCTTTTCTTGTCTCAGTGTCCCTTTAAATAGAATTGCTCTTGTCACTTACAGATTGGACTCCTGAAGGTACATAGGGGAGGGCATAAAGAAATTTTTGTTCTTTCTCTGGGAAAAGATAATGCCATGGGTCACTTCACATTTTTACTTTTGGAGAGAGATGAGAATAGGCAGTAAGGAAAGTGCTCGTGACTTTAGGGAAAAATCACTGTGAGAGGTTTGGGGGCAGACCCATAGCTTGTTTTGGTGAATTCTAGCTCCTTGGCTTTCAGGTGGCCAGTGCAGCTACTAAGGCCCTTTCACCAGCCCACTGACATTTAATGAGTGACAGCCACTGAGTACCAGGGAGGTGACGAGGCTCTGGAAGCAGAGTCTGCTTTCAGGGGGCTTGTGCAGACTTCCCAGTGTTCTCTGTTTGTTCCAGGACTCTGTTTAAGGAGAGCAGACGAGGCCACGGGCACCTGACGTCAATCCTGTGAGTGTCTCAGTGTTTTCACTTGTCAGGACTACTGGCATTTTTATCTCCTTCGTGGATCTCCTCTGAACCTTTCCTGTGTTCATTCCTTTGAACAGGGCCAAGAAGAAAGTAATGGCCTCTTCCAAAATGAAGATGAAGGTGAGTCAGCCTGCCCAGGTCACATGTCATCTTTTCTCATCTCTCTGCAGCCATGCTCCTGGCAGCTCATTGAACTTTGCTGGTCTTGTAGATAGCTCTTTGGGATTAGGTTGTACCAAGAGGCAGCCTGGCCCACAGGAGTGGCCTGGGGTCGACAGGGCAGAGACCCGAGTCGGGCCACTAGTGCCCTTCAGCCCCAGTTCTAGGAAACAGCACCCACCTGGTCAGTTCCTGGGGTCGTTGCAGGGTCATGTGAGGTCCTCCTGACAGCCCTCTGAGGAGTGATGAGCTCTTGCAAATGTGAAAGTGTCACATTGTGAATTTTCCTAACCTCTTATGGAAGAGCACCATCCTAGTGAAGAGCAGGTGAGCCTGGATCTGCACCAGGCAGGGCGGGAGGCTTTGTCCAGTTGACTAGCAGACGCGGAGGGGAGTGTGACGGTTGGAAACTAGAGACTGTGAGATGACTTTGATGTGGCAGAGATCTCAATGTAGTAAAAATTGCCATTTCACCAAAATTCTTGCCAGTTCCTGAGGCTTTGTAGTGCACTTCACCATACCTGAACAGTCCGAGGGAACAAGCATGCAGATCAGTTATTCCTAAGAGTCTGTTGAGCTCCTCCAACATCCTTAAGACACACTGCACCAAGTGCTTGGGAGGCGGGAGTGACAGGACAGACGCCGTTCGTGAGCCCACGGAGGAGACAGGTGCCAGGGAAACCAAGGAGGGAAAGAAAACTAAGGCAGTTCCCCTGCCCCATGTCATTCTCTGATTGTGGCTAGGAGCATTGAGGTAGTGTGAGGGCCAATAGGGAGAACATCTCTTTGCTCGAGTCTTGTAGTTTTTCAGAAACAGAGCGAAGAGTTTCCCTGTGGAGGTGTGTGTGCATGCCTGGGTCAGCCCAGCCCCAGCCCCAGGCGTGGGCAGAGGGTGGCGGGGTTGCGGCATTTCCAAGTTCACGCATGCCTGGCACCTGCTCCTTTCTTCCCTGGCTTTGTGATCACACAGGAAAGCCCGCTGCTTTGTCTTGTATTCTCATGCGTATGTCCTGTCAGCAGGGCCAGTGTTGGCATCTTTGGACATTTGTAAACATCGGCCTTTCTGCTTTCCTTTAGGAATCATCGACTAAGCCTGATAAAAAGGTTTCCGTCCCATCAGGCCAGATTGGCAGCCCCCTTGCTTTGCCTTCAGAACACCTGGGAGGAGGCCTGAGCATTGGGGCTGCAAACAGGGAGCTCTCATCCCAGGCATCTGGCAGCCTTGCTAATCCTGCTCCTATCAACGTGGAGGACTCGTTGGATGGAGACTTGATCCGTAATTCGGCCTCCTCATTGGAGGCTGTGTCCAAGGAACTGGCTGCACTGAATAGCAGAGCCAGCGGGAGCTCTGAGTTCACACTGCCTGCACCCTCAAAAGTGCCTGCAGAGAAAGTCGCAGGTGTTTTATGTACAGAAGAAAAAAGGAACTTTCCGAAGCCCAACCCTTCTTCTGCCCCACCACCCTCTAGCTCTCTGCAGTCACCCCTCAATTTTCTGGCTGAACAGGCTCTGGCACTGGGGCAGTCCTCTCAGGAGAAAAAACCGGAGAGTTCTGGCTACAAAGAACTGTCCTGTCAGGCTACCCTCAGCAAGGGCCTGCCAGAAGTGCAGCAGTCCAAAGCAAAGCACCATAGTTTGCCACGGACGTCTCACGCACCCCAGGCAGGGGCTCCTGTGCCCAGCCCCCAGGTCAAAGTCTTTCATGCAGGCACTCAACAGCAGAAGAGCTTCACCCCCCCAGCTCCGTTTGTCAGTAAGCTTCAGGGCCCAAAGCCTGCCTCCCCTCAGTGTCACCGTTCCCTCCTCCAGCTCGTCAAGACAGCTACCAAAAGCCAGAGCTTCCATCCTTCCACGCCAGTGTCTTCAGGAGGCACACCAGCCTCCAGCAGCAGCTCTCATAAGACCCCAGCCTCGTCCTCCACTGCCCTGAGCCATCCAGCAAAACAGCACTCAGCCAGCTCTTCAGGGCCGTCTTACAAGAACAGTCCCTTTGCCGGCTCTATCTCCAAGCACGGGGTTTCTTCTGGCAGCTCTTCCTCTGGAGGAGCACCAGTCCAGAGCTCTGCTTCTGGGAACTTGCTCCCTGCTGTGCAGCCTCCTTCCACAGGACAGTCCGCCAGCCGACCCATCCCAGGCTCTGCAGTGAAAAAACCACCTATTTCCCAGAAGTTGACCCTGGTGGCCCCTCCAGGTGGTCCAAATGGAGATTCTAGTGGGGGGACCCAGGGAGTGGCCAAGTTACTCACCTCCTCCCTGAAGCCCAGTGCGGTGAGCAGCGTGACATCGTCTACCTCCTTGCCAGTGAGTACCTTGAAGCAGCCCTCCCCTCGTGGGCCTTGTGGGCAGGGCTGCTGGCCTTGCTGTGGTCAGAGAGTGAGATCTGACACTGAAGGTCAGGTAGGAACAGAGCCCGGAAATTGGAAGGAGGACTGGGCTTTCTGTTTCCAGGTTTCTACTTTTCTGGTGGCAGGACTCCCAGGCAGAGCCTGAAACTTCTCCTTGGGAGGACGAATGGAGGGAAAGGACTTTGTCAGCACCATGTTTGCAGGGAGGCTATGGATCTGGATGGCATAGAATGAGCTAGAAAACTTTCCTTTCATAGCCTCCTGCCTGTCCATCTCTCCAAACAAGTAAATGAAATGCATACTGTCTCTCAGATCATTAGTTATGTGGAGATATTCATGCCCTAGGAAGATCAGTACCTTCTAAGAATGATCCTTTGATTGGGTTGGGAAAGACTCTGTAGGTCAGACAAAGGCGATTTGACAGAGTCCAGTGGTTTATGAGGTTTGCCTGTAGGTGATTACAAGAAGTTTGGATGCAGGTTGGGAAAATGAGAGCGAGCTTATTTTTTTCTCCATTTTTCCAATATATAAGACAACCATGTGGTTGCAAAGGACAAAACTATAGAAAGGTGTGTTGAGCAAAGTTTCGCTGACCTGTGCCCTCCTCCTACACACCCCCTGTAACTGTTCCTTAGTTTCCAGGTTTTTCCTGTTTCTTTCTAAAAACAAAGATTAATACTTACAAATGTGTGTGTGTGTATGTTTTATGGATATAAGTATACACGTACACATATTCCTATATACTTACATTTGTGGGTATCCTTCCTTTTCTTTCTTGCACAAGGAAGGCATATTTAACACCTGCATTTTAAAATGAACTCTGTTCTGGGAGCCCTTCCATGCCAGTTCACAGAGACTGTCTTCCTCCTCCCTTTGGGGCCGCAGTGGAGGGTGTTCCTTCACAAGGGGTGGCTTACGTGCATGTGTCCCCCCAGGTATGCTAACAGGTTTGGTTTGTGAGTGAGCTCTGTATGGGGCTGGAGTGCTGATCCCTTTGTGTGCTTCCTCCCCAGAAAGGAACGAGTGGGGCTGTGCTGCTGACCAGCTCCTCACCCTTAAATCTACTGTCTTCATCCTACAAGGCAGGCAGCCCAAAGCTGCCTGGGGCCTTGAACTCGAACCCCTTGGGAATTATCTCCCAGCTCCCCCTCCACGTAATCTCCTTTAGCGCTGACTCCTCCGCTAAAGCAGGGGTCTCCAAGGATGCCATCGTCACAGGCCCTGCCCCTGGGACGTTCCACCACGGCCTCGGCCACAGTAAGTGTCTCCTTCCTCCCCACACTGGAGGTAAAGAAGGTGCCCCAGTGCCTCTGTGTGACCCACAGGTTCTGTTGTTATGTGCTGGGTTCCTGTGTTTGTCTGGTGTGTAATCGTGGGCAGCCTTCCCGGGGACCCTGCTGAGCCACCCCCTTGGGGTTTCCATCCAGAACCAGTGCAGTAGGTCGCCTGGGGCTCTGGAGCACCGAGGCTGCTTTCCACTCCTGTCTTCAATGTGTGTGCTTTGTTCTTCTCTGCCTTTCTGTTTCCTCTCAGGTCTCCTGGCTGGCTTGCACTCCAGCCCGCCCCGCGGAGCACCTCTCCCACACGCTGCCGTGTCTACCCACATCCCACAGAGTCTGCCAGGTAATTTCCAGGTGGTCAGAGGGCCACACGCACTGTGGGCCATTCCCCTCCCCCATCAGAGGCCTTGTCTGCTGCCAAGGACGTAAGTGTCTGCCTCTCGTTGTCATGTTGTGTGGGTTTGTCCTCTGAGGCTCGGCTCTGTGGGTACTCAGACTGAGGGACACAGGCTCTGTCTACCGCTGTGACATCTCCCGGGTCAGCCTTGCCCTCTGTGATCACAGAGGAAGTCATGATGGCCACAGGCATCATGGCTGAGGAGTTCCCCACCCATAGCTCAGCATTTTCTCTTTAATTAACAAAAACTAGAGGGGTAATGGTGCTGATTTCCCAAGGGCTAGTTGGGGCACTACCGGCCTTTAGGTTCACACTGCTACCCCTTCTAGGGGGTACCAGCTAACAGAAGACTCTAAATTTAGTTTAAGTAAAAGGGAAAGTCCAAGTAGCAGCAGCAGGTGACAGTGGCAAGGCTTCGGGAGGGACCCTTTTCCCTGATGTCAGCATGTGTCCAGGAGAGGAGCAGCTTTCTCTTCAGTCCAGGTGTCAACGCAGAGATTTGGGATCACGACGTGACTGAGGCAGCATTCCCTGGGTCTCCTCTCCATAGAGCAGTGCCTTTCAGAAAGGGACTGGCCTACGGCCCTAGGTTCATAGCTGTGAGAAGATGGCCCTGAGCCAGCACCTGCACAGTGAGTGGTCTGCCTTGCCCTGTCCTGGGACCTTGGCCCTTAGGCACACGTAATGCAGTACTGCTGGGAACCCTCACGGGATCTCTGTTTTGGCCTGCTGCTCTTCTTACTGCTCTAGACCTGTTCCAGAAACGACCTGGGGGCTACATTGCTCAAGGGAGAGCCATTCTTGAGGAAGCCGAGCCTGGGTAGCCCTGGTGGACGGGTCCTGGGTAGATGTAAGGCGGGGAGCTGCCCAGCTGGATGTGCCTGGGACCTGCTGTGCTGAGAGCTTTGGTCCCGTGTCCGCCTCCAGATGTGCCGTGGGTCCCTGGCCCTGTGTCCTGAGGCTGACACGTTCATAGTGACTGCCAGAGGCCAGCTGGGTGCAAGAATGGACTGTAAATCCCCAAGATGGAAATGTTGCTTTCTCAGAGAAAGAAACGGGGGTGCTAAGCCTGTATCAGCAGTTACTCCGTTTTCCTCTGGAGAAGCAGTCAGATGCAGGGACTCATTCCGCAAGCTGGTGGTCACAGAGCCGTCCAGGCGAGAGCTTGTGGCTGCTGAAAGATTGCACTTTCTCTGCTTTCCGGAACACTCTTTCAAACAGAAAATAATTGAAGAGCCATTGAAAACGTGACCATTGATCTGTGGTATTTTCAGCAAAAAAGGGAAAAGCGTTTTCTTGTACCATTTCCTACCTGTTTTTCCGCTGGGTGTTGAAATGCTATCTGAAAAGCATCTATGCTAAAACAGGCTATTTGAATATCTCTCTTTTAGACATTCTTTGCGTTGTAGGATTACACTGAGTGATTGTCAGTGAAAAGCTGTCTGCTTGTTCCAGCTGTGACTTGTATCTGCTTTGCTTTCTTTCCCACGTGGACTCAGAATGCTAGTGCCTTTGAGCTTGTCCTTTTAGGACCTGAGTGTCTTTGATGGTGTGGATGCTCACTGTGCTTTTCAGTCCTCACTATGGAGTCCGGCTCTGCCTGGGGATGACAGCTGTGGCTGAGAACTGGAGTGGCCCGTGTTGCACAGCAGAGCCGCGGTTCTGTGAACACGGTGCTCAGCCAGCAGCTGCCCTCCCAGTGCGCAGCACTCTGCACCACTGCAAGGAGCAGCACACTCAGATAACCTGCCAGCGTGTCCGGCTCCTTTGAGCCTTAGAACATTCAGTGTTCAGGGGCTTTTGCTATTTAAGAAGTGATCCCCTTGAGGTTTGGTTACTGCTGCCTTAAGGGAATCAGAGATCCTGAAAATCTTACGCTCTGTTTTTGCTTACTCTTTTTCAGATGCTTCTCAGCTTCATGGGAAAGGGCCCAGTGTGCCACGGAAATTGTGACTTTCAAGGGAAAGGCTGGAAGCTGAACGAGTAGGTCTCGGAAGTCGGATAATAACTATGCTCTTTCTGCCATTGATTTTCTTCTGGAGAAGGCGTGAGTGCTAAGTGGAGCGTCTCTTGGCATGTGTGATGTGCCTTCAGTTAGGCGAGCAGCCCCGTGCTTCTCTGGAGGCCCTGACCAGCCTGGTGCTCCAGGCCTCTCGCTCTGTTGCAGACAATCGTCGGAGGGGCAGCGCTAGGCTGGGGAGCGCGCCGGGTCGTGTTCAGAGCTCTGGTGGCGGGGCAGAGCAGGTGGCGCGGCGCACCTGTGCTTCACATCTGCCCGACCCCCTCACATTTGGTCAGAGTACCTCATGGCACCCTACTGGTCGGGGCTCCTTCTGGCCACAGTGGGCTCCCTGGATGGTCACGGTGTCCGTCCATCCTCAGGCTGTGTGCTCAACAGGACAAACCCAGGTAACATCACAGCTGGGAGATGTACCTTGTTCTTTGAAAAATACACCCAATGTGTGCTCATCGTGGGGGCCCGTCTCTCCACTGAACATGACAATGAAGCTCTTTTAGAGAAAAGACCTTTGTAGATTCAACAATTGTGGTAGGATTTTTAAAGACACTTATTTTTGGCTCAGTTTTCATCCTTACCATTAAATGCATTGGATAGAATGGGACTATTCTTCGCAAGTCATGTTGTTCCTAGGAAAACATAATTCCAGTGCCTTTATGGTGGAGCAGAATTAGACACACATCCATTCAGCCCTCTGAGTGGATCTCAGATGAAGACCTTTTTTAAAGATATGTCTGTATTTAAGACATAGTTTGAGTTTTTTATGGTTGCACATCATAATCTGTGCCGTCCTGACTTGAAGGTCATCTGGGCCCACAAATCCCAGGTCCCAGTTCAGCCAGGGCCCCCACTTTGTTTTTCCAGAGTTCATACAGGTGGACTGCAGAGCCCCAGAGCCCTTCTTCATCTCTTCGAGGGCCAAGGATATGAGGGGTTCTAAGTCGCAGGTAGACATTCCAGTTTATTTAAAAACTATTCTCAGGCAGAGCTGCAGGAACAGGCCTCTGTGAAGCATCTGCCATGTAGAAGCAGGCCTGGAGGTCCTGGCTTTCCAGGCAGCAGGGCTATGCATTGACTTCAGGGTGACATGCTGACGAGCTTGGAGAGCACGTCAGAGACAGATTGGGACAGTTACCCGGAGCTCAAGTCATCCCACTGTTCCCACTCACCCAGTGGCTGCTTCACAAAGATTTTTACGGCACTTGCCTGTCCTGTGAAGTCTGAACTGACTGCTCTAGCTAAGTGATTTCTGATACGTTGAGAGTAAACAGCCTCCTCAGAATGTACGCCTGTGTGGAGACACGGGCAGCTCTCTTGGTTCCTGACTCCCAGGTTACAATGCTTGGTAACTCACGATTCACACAGAGTTTGCTTGGTTTCCAGGGGGAGCAAGACCTCTGCCAGCTAGTCGGCCAGGCCTGTGCTCTTTTTTACATAAAAACCAACATGTGTTTCACATTGGGCTAAGTGGATTCCTTATCCCTTTATTATATCTATTTTTTGCAACTTGGGTTTCCAGTTTACAGAATAGTCTTAGGTAGTAGCAAAAGAGCCAAAGAAGAGATTTGTATTGCTGAGCTCAGAGCCGCGCAGAGGCCGTCCGTGAACGCTGAGCAGCAGGAGAACACCCTGGTTCCCTTCCCTGCAGTGCTCCCTCCTCCCCGAGCACCACTGAGTGTGCGGCTGGAGCAGGATACCCTCATTCTTAGGAATCTAGTGATGCCTCTTGCCTCAGGGAAACGTTTCTTTGATGGGGAGTTTATGAGGTTTCTTTTCCTTGTTGATGCTTTATTTGTGGTAACGAAAGAGTGAATGACTTAAAGAGCCACGGCAAGGCAGGTCTGTTGGCGGAGCGGGCTCGTGGGCCACGGCGCTGCAGGGCTTTTCTTGCCGGCGTTTCTTGGGTGTGAAAGGGCTGTGGCTTTCATGCAGCGACTATGTTGGTGTTGGGGGTGGTGTGGAAATTGTTAATCTTGTATAAAACCACCCAATAAATTGTTTCAAGGTTTCCAAAACATCATTTCTCATTTATTTCCTTTTACCATATTTGCAAGTAATTCTTTCTCCCATAGGAGCTGGTATGTAGGGAACATTCATTTTGGCTAAAAGCCAAGAGGGTGTTGGAGACTAAGCCTCACATGCAAAAGAGGAAGAAACACACCATGATATTAGAATCAAGCCACCAGTTGTTTATTTTTGCACTATAAATAGAGTTCCCTATTACTTCCCATTTTCTTACATAATACGTGAGATACAGAGGACCCGAAATTTGTTTGGTAGAAAATCAACTGTGGAGTTTACTAATGGCAGTGAGATAATAAGCAGGACTAGGCACCGAATCTAAGGCTAACAGCAACACAGTTCACTAGGAAAGTACTTTAATTTCAAAATGTGAAACATTCCCCGATGGTGCGTTTTCTTGGGACAGTATGGCTTGACAGTTAAGCTTCATTCGAGCACCAGGGTCAGATGCTGTTCTGGTTTCTTTGCGCCTTTTCTGGCATAGAGCCCAGATCCGTCTCCCCAGAAGGCCTCTGATGAAGAGTCGGCTGAGCCAGAATCCCGAGGGGTGTGAATGCAGGTTGCAGGCCTGGGGAGCTGTTGCTTTGCTGAAGCAGGGAGGCCTTTCTGCCCTAGAGTTTCCCGTGCTGGGGTGTGGAGGTCAGTGCTGCATGGAGTGGGCTTGTCCACCCCAGTTGTTGGTCGTCGTGTGCTTTCGCAGTTTTCAGTTGCTTCCAGGTATCACACCTGGAAGGAGTCTGTTTATGGGACTGTGTGGGAAAAGGAGAAAGACGAAGGGCACTGCGGGTTTGAATCATCGGGAGATGAAGCAGGTCACTCACCTGGTTGGATGACGGTTCAGCAGGTGCCTGTCCCGCTTGTGGTTGAGCTGTGCTCTGAGCAGCTGGGGGGACACACGGGGTTCTGCATGGATTAGGAGCTACACGGGGCCAGGGAGAAAAGATACCAAGGAGAGTACTGGGCAGGAGAGAGCCAGCATCTGCTTCCAGGAAGGTGAAGGTGGGGCCGTGCCTACTTCTCCCCGGACACTAGGACGGCCAGCTCCTGGATGGACATATCCTTGTTGATGTAGCGGTCGTACTGGGCAGGGGTCAGTCTTCCGTTCTGTAGGGCCTCTTCGATGGAGAACTTCTTGCCAGACTTCCTGTCATGGATCACAGAGGACTCCCCGTTGGGACCCTTGACGGAGATTTCCTCCCAGTCGCACTCCTGGCTCCTGAGTTTCACAAACATGTTCCAGTCGATGAGGCCAGCCCGGTGGGCTTCCTCTGGGGACAGCTCGCGGCCCGAGTCGGGGTCGATGACCACGATGGAGCGCCGCAGGTGGTTCTCCCTTTGTTCCCGCTTGATGGCCACAGAGCCCAGGCGTCGCTGCAGCTCGTCGATCTCCAGGTCTTTGTCTCTAGAGAGCTGCCTGAGGTCATCCAGCTCCTGCTCCAGGGACCGGAGGCGGCAGTCGAGCTGCGCCCCAGGGTCTGCCGCCACCGGCATGCTCCTTAGGCCCTGCGTCTCCGCCACCGCCATCTCGATTTCGGACTGGAGCCTGCGGGCCTCGAGCTGCAGGCTCTGCCGCTCCAGCTGCAGTTTGTGGTTCTCTTCCCTCAAGAAATCCAGCTCCTTGGATGACTTGGAGTTACAGAACTCCAGCTCCGACAGCTTGGCCTCCAGCTGGCTCACCTCCGCGTCCAGCTCCCTCTTGCTCTGGCTCTCCGCCTCCAGGCTGCTCTTTAGCCTCTGAATCTCCTGCTCGGTGTCACCTCTCTCCACCTGGATGCTCTTGGAGAGGACCACCTTCTCCTTGACCTCCATCTTCTCTAGGTGCTCCAGCTTTTTCTTCAGGGTCTTGAGCTCATGCTCCAGGACCTGCCGCCGGTGCCGCTCTTCCTCCAGCTGCAGCGCGAGCAGGGTGTGCTCCCGGGCCTGCTGGGGGTCCTGCTGCAGCACCACCTTCTGCTTGAGGGTCACCTTTTCCCGGGCCTCCCCCTCCTCCAGCTGGGCCAGCCGCTGCTTCAGGTGCTGTACCTCCAGCTCGGCCTCCCTGCGTGTCTGCCGCTCGCGCTCCAGCTCCTCCAGCTGGCACTCCAGCTCCGCTCGCCTGCGCTGTAGCTGCTGCAGCTCCCCGCGGAGGCCATCGATCTGCTGCAGCTCCGCGTCGATGCTCTCGGTGAAGGCGTTCACCTCGGCCTGCAGGCCCGGCTCCTCCTCGTACCTGACGACCTCCTGCTGGACCATCTTCTCCTTCACCTGGGAAAGCTCCTCCTCCTTCTGTTTGATTTTTTCCTCCTGGGACGCCCTCTCTATTTCCAGATCCACTTGCTTCTTCTGCTCCTGTGACAGCTGGGCCCTCAGAGACTCCACTTCCTCTTTGGTCTGGGGGTCTTCCTGGAACTGCAGGAGCTCCTGGACCACCTCCTTGGTCTGCACCTGGGGTTTGGCCTCTTTCAGGGACTGGATCTCCTGCTTCAGCTGGTAGATCTCCAGGTCACACCTTTCGATGAGTCTGGTCTTGTCGATGATCTCCTCCCTGAGCCTCTGAAGCTCTTTCTCCATCTCGGGGTCAGTCTTGTACTTGATGATCTCCTTCGTCACTTCCTTGACCTCCACCTGGGGGCCCCGCCTCCGGAGCACCTCCAGCTCGCTCTGGTAGCTCTTCAGCTGCTCCTCGGCCCCCCGGTACTTGCACTCCTGCTCGACCAGCTCCAGGCGGAGGTTGGCCACCTCACTCTCTGCCTTGGGGTCTGGCCGGACGATCTCCCGCACTTTTTCCTGCACGACCACTTTGGCATTTTCCTCCTCCAAGGCCCAGATCTTTCGGAGCAGCCCCGTTTTCTCCCTCTTGTTGGCACGAGCCTTGGCGGCCTCGTCCTCATACTGGCGTTTGAGGTCACCCACCTCCCTCTCGGTTGCCACATCCTTTTCCACCTTGAGCACCTCCTTGATGATGATCTTGCTCTCAGCCATGGCCCGCTCCTTCTCCAGCCTCTTCAGCTTGTCCTGGAGGAAGCTCAGCTCCTCCTCCTGCTTCTCCCTGAGCTGATGCTCCCGTTGCTGGTCCTCCTGCAGCTTCCGGAACTCTGCCTCCAGCTGGGGGTCATTCTGCAGTTTCACCACATCCTTCTCGGTGACCTTCTCCCGCACCTGGTTCTTCTCCTGGGCCAGGGCTGCGATGCGCTGCTGCAGGAGGAGCACCTCTGCCTCCCGGGTGCCCTTCTGCCGCCGCAGCTCCTCCAGCTCCTCCCGCAGTCTCAGGACCTCGTTGGCCTGGGTTTGGTCCGGCTCGATGCGCAGAACCTCCTTGACCATGTACTCCTGCCCGCCATCCCTGGCCTCCTGCTCCAGGGCGCACAGCCGCAGCTGCAGCGCCTCCAGCTCCTTCTGCAGCAGCTGGTTCTTGCACTGCTCCTCCACCAGGGTCTGCTGCGTCTGCCGGAAGCTCTCCTCCAGCGTGGGGTCTGGCACCTTCTTGAGCACCTTCCTCACCACTGCTTCCTGTGGGCTCTGGTTCTGCAGGGTCCGGATCTCCTCCTGGGCGCTCCTGACCTCATTCTCCAGCTGCTGCCTCCGCTCCGCCTCCTCGTCCAGCTCCCTCTGAATCTTCCACGTCTCCTCTACTTCGGAGCCCGGCTTGCCCCTGGGCAGGGCCTCATGGCTCATGCCTGCCTCAGCCTGCTGGGAAGGAGAAGATAGCGCAGGGTTAATGCCGGACTTTGCATGGCCCGACCCCACCTGGCCACCCACCAGAGGTCAGACTGCTTGTCCTGTGGTCCCTAGGGGACCCCCTCAGTGCCGGGTTCACTAGAGTCCTAGGCCTCCTTTTGAAAATGGTAAAACAACTAGTTTAAATGCATCTGGGAAAATATTTTAAAACCACAGAAGAGTGTGAAGCAGAGGCTGTCTGTCACCGCTGGTCCTGTTCGTACAGGATACTGTCACCTTTGAGACACGTATATTTTTGCATGTGACACATATTTATTTTTTCCACACTAACGGTGTTGCCTGTTCTGTTCCCTGCTTGTTGCACTTATGAGAGAATCTGCAGCGGCACAGAGAGTGCTACCTCGTCGTGTGACAGCTTCGTCATTTTCCATTGTGTGGACAGACCCTGGCTCAGTCGCACACCCATTGCTGGTGAATACTGAGTTGCTTCCACTTTCTTAACTATTACAATGTTGTCGTTAACGTTTTGGGCTTTTAAAAATAAGTTACCTTTTTCTGGGTACTCAGCAAATGTTTGAGGGATGAGACATGTAGGTTGGACTCACGTCCACAGGGGCACAGGCGTGGGCTGGCGTCTGCACTGGCGCCACCCAACCCTGTTCGCAGGGGGACATGCCCACTGGTTCACAGACTGTTTCTCTGAGGCACAATGAGTCTTATTTCGCAGCTCTCGGGAAAGTTTTGAGTAGAATGCCTTACTGAGATCCATTACCTGTCTCAGGAGATTCAGAGCAAACTCCAGATTCTGCAGCCTCTGTCTGTTGATGGCATTAACTTCCGTGAACTTGGCAGCAAGAGCCGTTTCCTACAGGAGAGCAGATAGGAGTCAACAGGCTAAGCGAAGGTAAGCTGGATGGTGTTTGCAAAGTCTGGCATTTGGGGAGAGAGGGAACCTTCTTGCCCCTTCCTACCTGGAGTTCTACTACAGTCTCATCTATAGGAGAGAAAACTGGATTTTGAGTCAGAAGCCTAAACCCCCAGCAAGTGACCTTGAGCAGGTCTGTCTCTGAGCCTTAACGTGTTCGTGTATGGAAGGAGCTGATAACATCGGCCCTCTGTGTGTGTGTACTTACTTAGGGGGAGCAGGGGGAGTCCGTGGCTCTAGCTCAGATAAACCCAGCAGGCTGTCTTTCTAGGCATATCCATGTCACCACCCCAGAATAAGTTATCTCCTCTTACTGAACCTGTTGGCACCCAGGAGGGCTCTTGGGCCAGTTTCCCTATTGTGTGTGCGTCTCTGAGGCCTGCATGCCGTGCTCTCTGGAGCGAGGGAACCCCGAGAAGGCCTGGCCTGCAGAGCTCACCTCTTCCCTCACTTTGGTGGCAGGGGACTGGAGCCTGGCCCTCTTGCTCATGTGGCTGCTTCTTCCATTCTCCAAGTCAAGGAGGGACCTGAGTTTCTCTGCTTCCAACTCGTAGTCCTGCGTGAGACAGACGTGGCAGAGGGCAGACAAGAGCAGGTGAGACCAAAATGTTCTTGTGCCCCTTCCAGCTGACTGCAAAGGTCTTCTGCTCAGCCACACCCTGTTCTGCCTGCCAGGAGATTTTGATAACCATAGATCCATCAGTGGTACGTACCTACGTCCCTGAATAACATGTGCGACGAGAAAAAGTAGGCCCACAATCCCCCTCCGTCCCCAGAGCATGCTCCTTCCAGGCCTTCCCTGGCCTAGAGACTACGGCATTCTGCTTTCTTCATTGAACTCTGTACCATTAGAGTTATGGCTTTTCTCATGTTGCCTCCTCCTAATTCTCCTGTGGATCAGTTTGATGACTTTAACATCCATTGTGTGGTCAGGTGATAATTTACTAGCTGTTCCTCTGCTGTTGGACATTTAGGTTATTTCTAGTTTGTCTGTTTTGCTATTGTAAATAATTCTGTTGTACAATGATTTTGTTAATCCCACATTATTATTATTTCATATTATTTCCTTTAGGATAAATTCCCCCAGTTACTGCTTTACAGTAGAAAATCCTTTTCTGGTATTCGATGCCCAGTACCATCTTGTTTCCCAAAGGCCTGTGCCGGTTTGCGTGGCCGCCAGCAGTGCCTGAGGACACCCCGCCAGACCAGCTGGTGGGAAGAGGCCCTGCTGCTTTACACTCTGGGCAGGGTGTCACGTCTCACCTTGACAGCTTGCTGGTACTGCTGGGAGTGGGCGTAGACTTTCTGTACTTCCTCTTCCCTTCTTGCTATCTCATCTAGCAGGTTCTGTAAAACAACAGAGACTTTGAAAACCAAAAATTAAAAAAAAAATCCAAAACCTAGATAGAGTAGCTGGATTCCTTGGAGTCTGGAATTCTTCCATAGCACAAAGTATAAGGAATGGCTTCCCTGTTTACATTTGTTTGTTACAAAAGGCAATTCTAAGGCCCTGTGAAGAAGGGCCAAGAAGATAATCATCTTTGGCAGGAAAGTTGTGTTTACTGAGTGCATCGAAATGTCAGGCACTGTTCTAGTATCTTTCTTAGATTATCTCACTGAATCTCCCAACATCCTGTGAGGTAGGCACCGTCCTCACCTCCTGTTTATGAACGGGGAAACCCAGGCACAGTGCTGTGCAGTGACTGGCCCGTGGGCACATGGCTAATGGGGATGGGAGCAGGATTTGAGACCAGGCTGTTGGGCTTCCTGTTCCTCGTCCTTCACCCCAAGGCCCTGCTGCCTTCTGGGGAGCCAGCACTCTGGGCTTTGGAAATGGGTTTTTCCCCGAGGGCTCCCCTGTGTCCCTGTAGCTATTTGCTTATTTAGCTGGCTTGCATGGAGTGTCCACTCTGGGCCAGGCCCTGTGCTGGGCACTGAGGACGGAGAGGTGAGGGAGACCCCGTCCTTGTTGTCAGAGACTCGGGTGCTGGGAGCCCGCCTGGCCAGGACCGCTGCCAGGCCCCCGTCCATGAAGGGGCTTGCTAACCTCAGACCCGCCTTGTGACCATCCTCCTGTGAACGCGGAAGTGGCCTTCTCACCTTCTGGTTGTTCAGTTTGGTCTCCATGTGGCCGAGGCCGTCTGTCTCCTGGGGCTCGTAGCTGGGGATGTGGGACAGGAACTGCAGCAGGCGGTCGCGGCCACTATAGAAGGCGTCGTGAGCAGCCCGGGTGCTCTGCAGGCTCTGGACCCTGTGGGGCAAAGCCCGTCAGGCCTTTGAGCTCTCAGGTCTCACTGAGAGCTGCCTGCCGTCCCTTTTTAAAGAGGTCATCAAAAGTAATTTAACTGGAAATAACCTAAACGTTCACCAGGAAGGGAGTAGTTAGATAAATTATGGAATATTGTGTTGGAATACTGTGAGGCCTCTGTAAAGCGCAGGAAGGCCCGCCTGTGTGGACTCACAGGGATGCCCACTGTGAATTCTAGGACCTAAATAACTCATGGATCCAAGGGGAAATCACAAGGGAGGTGAGGAAATCTTTTGAACTCACTGAAAATAAAAACATCAAAATTTGTGGGACACAACAAAAGCAGTGCTTAGTGGGAAATATGTAGTTTTAAATGCTTAGATAAGAAAAAAAAGAAAGCTTTCAAATCAACAATCTAAGCTTCTACCTTAAGAAAGAAAAAGAAGAGCAAATTGGACTTAATGTAAGCAGCAGTAGGAAATAATAATGAGCAGGTGTCAGTGAAACAGGAAACAGGAAAACAGGAGAAAGATCACTGCAACCAAAGCTGGTTCATTGAAACCATCAATAACGTGATAAACCTCAAACATAATGATTAGGGGGACAAGAAGAATAAACAGATACAACAGAAGAAAATACAACATCAAGAATGAGAGAGAGGACATTCCCTCAGATCCTGCAGATAGTCAAGGATAAGAGAATATTATGAACAATTTTATGCCAATAAACTCAACAACTTGATGAGATGGACAATGTGTCCTTGAAAGACACAAACTTCTGAAGTTGCTCAAGCATTAGATGACCCAAATGGTCCAATATCTATTAAAGAGGTTGAATTTGTAGTTAAAAAACCCTCTTACACACAAAAAAACAAACTGCAGGCCCAGATGGCTTCAGTGGTGAATTCTTCCAAGCATTTAAGGAATTAATACCCAGTCTACACAAACTCTTCCAGAAAACAGAAGAGGGGGTAACACTTACTGACTCATCAGGCTGGGAAAATATACGACAGGGAAAATAGCAAGACACACTGTATGTGGTGTGTTGTCATTCGTACATTAATTACCTACCCCAGCTCATACAGAATGTTTTTGGAAGGACACACAAGAAACTGGTAGCAGTGCTGATCTTGGGGGAAGGGTTTGGTCATTATAATCCCTTTGTGTATTTTATCTTGTATATATACTGTTTTCAGAAAGAGGAAATTATTTAGAAATCAAACAGCCTTCACTGCTGTCTGCAGAAATCCCACTTTGGTGCCTTAAGGCAGACTAAGCCAAGGGCCCCCGCGGTCCCCTCACCTGAGCTCCACCTGCTGGCAGAGGTTGTCAAAGCGCTGGCGCAGCTTGTGCACCTCAGCCTCCTGGCGCTCCAGGTCCGGGCAGTGCTCCTGGAAGCGGCTGGCCAGCGAGCCAGAGCACTGCTTGGCGGCCTGCAGATTCTGCTCCACCTCGCTGAGGAGGGCCTGCCGGGCCTGCAGCTCGGAGGCCATGGCCTGCCGGGGCAGAGGCAGATGGCAGGTGCTGTGGCCAGAGCTCTAGGGCCCGGGATGGTGCTACCCAGAGCTCTTGGGGCTGCCTGCTTTTAGCGGGTGGCAGGCCTGGACCTGGGCGGGGACCGGTGGTTTGCCTCTTGAGTTTCTCCTCAAACCCGTGGTCATTTCTGCAGTTTCCATTTTGTTACAATGACCAATACTCTGGGAAAACTAGCTTCTAAAACCCTGCGGCACATGGCACGTGCCTGTGACCCCGTGCCCGGGACTGGAGTGGCCTTCGTGAAGGCTCTGGTCTCTGAGCCTGTTTCCTGGGCTCTGAGGTGAGGCCCTCACCACAAGGGCAAGGGTTTTGTGAGGTGGTTTGTGAATAAGGGGCCTCCCACGGGCTCACAGACCCCAATGCTTAGAGCGGGCCCAGCGGCAATGGTGAAGAGGGCAGATGCTGGGCTGGGGCAGAGGCTCCTGTGCTCAGCTGATGCGCCGTGCAGGCATGTGGGTCCAGGTGACCAGATCTGCTTGTCCAGAGACACTGGGAATCTGGGGGGATTATGTGGACATTCGATTTTAAGATACCAGCACCTGATTTCCACAGGCCACAGAAACCCCGTGTGCAGCTGGGACTCCAAACCTGGAGAGAGTTGCTGCCCTGGGCCTCGGGCCCCTCGACTGTCCACAGGTGGGGTGGCAGGGGCGCCTGGAGCCCATGCCCAACTCAGAGAAAGGCTCCTGAAGCCCAGGGTCCCCAGACTCACCGCCAGCTCCTGTCTCTTGCTGTCCAGGGCATGGCCACTCTTGGGCACTGTGTCTTCCTGGGCCAGCTGGTTTTCGTATGAGGCCAGCACCTCCCGGCCCTGCTGCAGGCTCTTCTCCAGGCGATTGGCGATGTCAACCCTGAGGACATGAGTCAGGAGTTGGGGGGCGGTGCTGGACCTTGACCCCGCCCGGCCTCCCCACTGCCCACCTGCACCCACTTCTCCTGGGCCGCGTCCAGCAGCTGCACCAGGCGCTCGTATCTGCGCTGGGTGTCCTCCACCCGCGTCCTCAGCAGGGCCGCACTGCCACTGTCCGGGAGGGCCTGCATGAATGCCTCGCCCTCAGCCGTGCTGCTCGCCTTCTCGGGCTCGATGCGCAGCAGCTCGTTGGTGATGTTCTGTGGGGACCAGAGCCCCTCACGTTGACCACAGCCGGCAGCCACCCCCACACAGGGATGTCCTCCCCGGGGGGCGTGACTGGGGATCTGGGATGCTGGCCTAGGAGTCCGTGTTTGTAATGAGCATCCCTGGGAATTCTGACACAGTGGATGGTGACTCACGAGTGATGAATATTAATAGGTTCCTGTTCCCACTACTTCACACGGCTTTACTCATCTTTGGGGACAACTCCAATGAGGTGGGTACGACTCCAAGCAGCTTAGGAGGGGACATGGTGGGGCCTAGCCCCAAACCTACCCCTGTATCAGGCGTCCTCTGGCCTTGGCTCGGCCCCAACCAGACCAGCCCTGGTGTGAGCCCCGTCACGGGCCACGGCACTTCTCTGAGCCCCGTTCCTCTCCTGTAAACCGGGAACGGTGACGCCCATCGTGGAGGGCGCCGAGGACCCGGGAAACTGTGTGTGTGTGTAAAAGAGGTGAGGAGTAGATGGTGTTCATGCGGCTCATCTTACCCCATCCTGTCGAGGCCCCCTGAGTGGGGATCAGCCCATTTTACTGAAGACACTGAGGTTTGGGCTTGAATGGTGTCTGTGGTCAAGGCGAGTGAGCTGGCCCTGTTGCCCCAGAGCCCGTGTGCTGCCGGGCACCGCGGCCTCTCACTCAGCTCAGTGCTGATCTGCTCAGATTGCAGTCCTGCTGTTGTCAGCTCTGCCACGAGCCCTTTTTCCTAGGGGTGTGTCTTGGGGGCACCAGGCCTCAGGCACCTCCTCAATCTTTGGCCTAGAGCAGCCCCCCTCCCCACGACTCACGACTTCCTGTTACACGTGGCAAGTGGTCCCTTTTGAGCGCCAAGACACCCCATGGGGATAAGACCTTGAGCAGGGGCCCCGGGGAGCCAGTGGGCCAGCCTCTGCCCCCAACCTGGGGTACCTTGAGGTCCTTGGCCCGCTCAGCACTGTCCTGCACGGCCCGGCCCTGCTCCAGCGGCGGCCGCAGTATCCCTGTGATGGCCTTCTCCTGCCGGTCCAGGTCGCTGGCCACCTTGTCCAAGCCGGCCAGCAGCTGCCGGCCCTGCAGGTCAGAGACATCTGCCGGAGGGAAATCAGAGTCGGGTGGCAGTGGGGATCGTGAGGCCCAGGGAGGGGGCGTAGGAGGGCCAGCCTCCCCACCTCCACTGTCCCATCTGCAGCACAGACCCCGGGCCCAGCCCTGCCTCCCTGTCCCCCCAGAGCCTCAGGCAGCGTCTGGTACCCACCTCCAGAGTTCTCTGCCTTCAGCACCTCATGCCGCTGCTGGAGCGCCCTTCTGCTCCCAGCTGCCTTCTGCCGCAGGCTCTGGTACTGGCTGCCCAGGCTGTGACAGCAAAAATGGGCTGGGGACCTGGGGCAGCCCACTGCCCCTACTGCCCACTGACACAGGACCCTGGACTCTGGCTGGACAGACAGCCTCGAGGAGTCGGAAAGCTCATCAAAATGCTTTGAAAAGTTAACACGACACACGTAGAAAGGATTTGCTGAAACGCTGGTCTTTCTTTGCTCTTGGGTTCAACGGACCCCTTCTTTCCCTCCTTCCTTTCTTTGTCTCTCTTTTCTTCAATAGCAAGTCTTACTATCTAAAATTATCTTGGGCTTCCCTGGTGGCACAGTGGTTAAGAATCTGCCTGCCAATGCAGGGGACACGGGTTCGATCCTTTGCCCGGGAAGATCCCACATGCTGCGGAGCAACTAAGCCCGTGCGCCACAACTACTGAGCCTGCACTCTAGAGCCCACGAGCCACAACTATTGAGCCCATGTGCCACAACTCCTGAAGCCCGCGGGTCTAGAGCCCGTGCTCTGCAACAAGAGAAGCCACGACGACAAGAAGCCCACGCACCACAACAAAGAGTAGCCCCCACTTGCCGCAACTAGAGAAAGCCTGCGCACAGCAACAAAGACCTAATACAGCCAAAAATAAAAGCAAATAAATAAATTTATAAAATAATCTTGTTTGCTCATTTGTTTTCCCCACCAAGATGTTACCCCTGAGGAAGCAGTGCACAGTAGGTGCTCAATACATATTTCCTGAATGAATAAATTAAGGAATTCCTTGAATCACTCATTCAACAAAGAGTTCTTGGGTACTTGCTTTGTACCAGGTACTGAACAAGGCCCTGAAAATAGTAAGTCTCAAGGAGCCTCTGCCCAATGAGACTGACACAGACACAAAGCACCCTAATGAGAGCAGCACGAGCAGTGGGAGAAGGTGCTTGAGAAAGAGGCGGCAGCCCTTTTCCTGGAGCTAGGGTGGAGGATGAGGGGGCAATCAGGGAAGGCTTCACAGAAGAGGTGACCCCCAGGCTGGGTCTTCAAACCAAGAGGGCTGAGCCAACAGGTGGTGGGTTGGTGTGCAGGTAGAGGGAGCAGTATGTGCAAAGGCCCAGAGGCCCTTGCAGAAAAACCACTCCCTGATGTGTGCCCAGAGCCAGAGGTTCACACACAAGTCAGCTCAGCCAACAGGATCTGCTGCTGTCCCACTTGAGCCACCAAGGGGTGCAGGTGTGGGAATGTTAGTGGCATCCTGAGGTTGAGTTGGGGTGCCCAGGGCTGTGAACGTGGCCTGAGGGGCCCAGGGGGTGCGGCCAGTCCACGCTGGCTCCTTCCTTTACCCCTGTACCTGTCGGCCAGAGCCAGGGCCTCGGGGTCGGTGGGAGGGATCATGAAGCAGACAGCTGGGGCAGTCAGCTCATTCCCTGCGCTGTCCGTGAGGTCCCAGCTCTCCCCGTTGTTCCTCTGCAGGGTGTAGCTGTAGCCCCGAGAGATTAGGCCCTGGTGGGGACAGGCCAGTCAGAACACATGGAGAGACCTGCCCCCCTGGTGGCCAGGAACCCAGTCACCATCTCAGCCCCACCCCTAACTCTGGGACCTGGGGAGTCTTAGCCTGTTTCTCAGATCCTCCCCAAGAGGTTCCATCATAGAGAGTTGAGAGGGGCCAGCACCAAGAGAACATGTGCTGGGTCTGCCGGCCTAGCACCCACCTGGATTTCCCTTTGGGGAGCCCCTGTGCAGTCCCAGCCCATGTGTTCTCGTCCCTCCATTCCCTGACTTCTGGGGGTGGACATGTGACTCAGGTCCGGCCAATGAGAGAATGGCATCCCTGGCCACAGTGATTGGTTTAGGCTGGACACATGACTCAGAGCAGGCCAATGAGAACCTTCCCTGGGACTTCTGCTGGAATGACTGGGGCCACTAAGCTGGTAGGACAGAAAAGGCCAGGGCAGCAGGTGGGGTGATGCAGGGGCATTGGCAGAGAGGACCCCATGATGGAGATAAACACAGGCTCCTGAAATATTTGAGATCCTGCATCCAGCCATGTCACTCCTAAGGCCTTTCAGTGACATAAGAGGAGGCAGATCTGGGCCCAGCTTGCCTGGGGCACCTGGAGCACCAGGCAGGGGCTCACCTGGTCACTCTCAAAGTCACAGAGCGCCTCCACGGGGATGGGCTTGAATGGTGTCTCCCGGCGGTACCTGAGGGGTACCACCTGCTGCCCTCGCTTCTGCAGGCCCCGCACCTCGTGCTCGTACTTGTCCAGAGCCTTCTCCTGGTCCTAAACATGGGGGGGAGTGCCCAGGTGAGATCACGCAGCCTTCCCTGGTCAGCAGGCAAGGAGCTGGGGAGGGGCCTGCTCAGGCATCACTCACGTCCAGCTCCCGCAGCATCAACTCAATCTGGTATTGGTCTTTGAAGTCGGGACTGTATTTCTGGTTCAGGTCTGAGTCCACCTTGCGCAGCAGCTCCTGGGCATCCTT